>NC_071124.1:5130000-5807500 GCF_024256425.1 Clarias gariepinus | reverse complement strand
GCACAAACCAAGCATGAAGTTAAAGGAATTGTCTGTAGACCTCCGAGACAGGATTGTCTCGAGGCACAAATCTGGGGAAGGTAACAGAAACATTTCTGCTGCTTTGAAGGCCCCAATGAGCACAGTGGCCTCCATCATCCGTAAGTGGAAGAAGTTCGAAACCACCAGGACTCTTCCTAGAGCTGGACGGCCATCTAAACTGAGCGATTGGGGGAGAAGGGCCTTAGTCAGGGAGGTGACCAAGAAGCCGATGGTCACTCTGTCAGAGCTCCAGAGGTCCTCTGTGGAGAGAGGAGAACCTTCCAGAAGGACAACCATCTCTGTAGCAATTCACCAATCAGGCCTATATGGTACAGTGACCAGACGGAAGCCTCCTTAGTAAAAGGCACATGGCAGCCCGCCATGACTCTCAGACCATGAGAAACAAACTTCTCAGGTCTGATGAGACTCTCTGGCCACTCTACCAGATCCTGCACAGGATAAGCCATAGAGATAATGGGCGCAATGGCTGGATAATGTCGGCCAATATGGCAAATGTATGAAATATGTTGAGCTTAAATTGTCCATTGTTTCCCCATAAAAGTCAGTGTTTTATTATGTGTATGTGTATGGTAATGATGGAATATTTAATTATCACAACAATCTAACAAACTTAATGGCTCATATTGTTCTTTATTGTGTCTCATTTTCCAGTGTTGTTGCCTCGTGGATCATGATTTTCATGTCATTTTAATCTGAGTAACACTTTTAAATATGACAACTTTGATATTAATGCAGCTTGTTGGAGAGATTTTGGTTATCAAAAATGGTTAGGCAACCTTACATTTACATTTACATTTAGGCATTTGGCAGACGCTCTTATCCTGAGCAACTTACAAAATGTGCTTTAAAGTTAACATCATTGGATACTGTACATACTTACACTGGGTTAACTAGGTTAATAACTAAGTGCCATTAGTCCAACACAACTGGGAAGAGTTATTTATTTATTTATTTGGGGGGGTTAGTCCAAGTACTGGAGAAACAAATGCGTCTTGAGTCATCGTTTAAAGATAGTCAAAGTCTCTGCTGTATGGACATCTAGAGGAAGTTCATTCCACCACCTAGGTGCCAGAACAGAAAAGAGCCTGGATGAATGCTGCCCTTGATCCCTGAGAGATGCTGGGATGAGGCATGCAGTGCTGGAGGATCAGAGGGAACGTGGTGCAGTGCGTGGTGTGATTAGAGCAGAGAGGTAAGTGGGTGCTGGGCCATTTTTAGCTTTGTAGGCAAGCATCAGCATTTTAAATTTGATGCGGGCAGCTACAGGAAGCCAGTACAGGGAGCGGAGGAGTGGTGTGGTGTGGGAGAACTTGGGAAGGTTAAAAACGAGACGTGCTGCTGCATTCTGGATCAGTTGCAGAGGACGAATCGTGGACAGAGGCAGGCCTGCCAGGAGTGAGTTGCAGTAGTCCAGTCTTAAAATAACAAGGGACTGAACAAGCACCTGAGTAGCCTGTGAAGAAAGAAATGGGCGAATTCTTCTGATATTGTAAAGAAGAAATCTACAAGAGCGAGTAAGGTTAGCGATGTGTGGGGAAAATGACAGGTGATTGTCCACGGTTACCCCAAGATTGCGGGCAGTGGCTGAAGGAGTAATTTGGTTGTTGTCCAGGGATATCACAAGGTCTTGAAATGGGTTAGGTCACAAGGGATAAACAACAGTTTGGTTTTACTGAGATTAAGCTTCAGCTGATGAGTAGCCATCTAGGATGAGATATCTGCCAGACATGCTGAGATCCAAGTGGAAACCTAAGTGTCAGAGGGAGGAAAGAAGAGAGTAAGTTTGGTGTCATCTGCATAACAATGGTATGAAAATTCATGTGACCTTACCAAGAGACCAGGTATAGAGGGAGAACAGAAGAGGACCAAGTACTGAGCCCTGCGGGACACCAGTAGAGAGTCTACGTGGGGCAGATGTAGATCCCCTCCATGTTACCTCATATGACCTATTTTATAGGTCAGAAGCATACCATTGACACGCTGTTCCACAAATTCCAAGGCTTGTATAATAGAATCTTGTTGTTCACTGTGTCAAATGCAGCTGACAGGTCCAGGAGGAGGAGAACAGATGACAGTTTAGCAGATCTAGCAGCATGGAGTTCCTCAGTGACTGACAGAAGGGCAGTCTCTGTAGAATGTGCCACTTTAAATCCAGATTGGTTGGGATCATTAAGGTTGTTCTGTGAGAGATAAAGAGACATTTGGTTATAAACAGTTCTTTCAAGAATTTTGAAAATAAAAGAGAGAAGTGATACCGGGCACAGATTGTTGTTAACTTCTGAAGGGTCCAGGCAAAACCACTGGATCTGTCAGAGCATAGAGTCAAAAAAAAAAAAAAAAAAAACGTCTGCAGTACAGAAATTTTCCACAGCAGATCATAAATCACTTGAAAATGAAAGAGTTTTTTCACATATTTGCTTCATCAAACCAGCTCATTTTAATTAGGACAACTATTTAGCTAAATAGGCTTGAAATAATTAGTGACGTCACCTTTTTTGTGCACAGGGAAAACATGGTATGAAAACATCATATGTTGTCTTAATACTTTTGCCCAGCATTGTATGGCCTCTTGAGGCTGCCAAAAGTATGTGAATATAAATTTCATATATTTGAACGATATACTGTATAGGCGGCACAGTGGCTTAGTGGTTAGCACTGTCACTTTGCACCTTCAGGGTTAGGGTTCGATTTCCAGTCAGGTTCGATTCCCGCGTCTGAGTTTGCATGTTCTTTTCGTGCTTGATGGGTTTTCTCTATGTACTCTGGTTTCCTCCCACAGTCCAAAGACAGACAGATTAGGCTAATTGGCGTGTAGTGCATGTGTGTGTGTCCTGAGATGGATTAGCACCTGTCCAGGGTGTACCTCGCCTCGTGTCCTACTGGGATAGGCTTTAGGCCCCCTGCGATCCTGTATACAGGATAATGCGGTATAGACGATGAATGAGAGTGAGTGAATTATAAAGAGTATGTTACATTGAATAAAACAATTTTGGTGGTCTATTTAATAAATGTGAAATTTTCAACAATTGTTGTCTTGGAGTTTAAACTTGCTAGGCATATATACCCTAAAATGAAGACCAACCAATTTCTGGGCAAAAAAGGAAGCAGATTTTTAACCCTCACAGATTAACTGTACTTCCTTCTATATAAAATAAGACTGACATTTAGTAACAAAACTACATATTTAAAACCACTCGATTTACGCGTTCCAGATGTTAGCCTCTTTTTTTGTGGCTCTGCTACAGAGCCATGCGTTCTCATTGTTTTGCTTAACAGTTTTCTTTTTTTTTTCTTTTTAGTTTTACAGTTCAGTCTGAATTTCCTTGTGGTCTAGAAAAGTGCTGAATCCTAAACTTGTATGTGTTTGTGTGTTTTGTTGTAAATTGATCCCATTTTTGCTTGGGCAGATTTGCTGTTTTTTTAATACCTTAATTTATCTAACTTGCCTGTTTTTCCTATAATACAACTCGAAAATCTACTACCTCTGTAACATAATTTTCATGAGTTTGATCCAGGGTCCATGAATGAATGATGTATGTAGACATGATTTAGTTGACACTTTTAGTGTAAATTGTGTTTTCTTTCAAAGAATTACCAGATTTGTTCTCTTCATGACAGATTTTATTGCTAGCCTAAAGTAGTTGTAGTCATACCATTTCCTAAGTGTATTCCAGGTTTTTACCACATTCTCTATCCTCAATGCACAGAATTTTTTGATTTTTGATTACTTTATTATAATAATAGTTCTGGCTGCAAATGTTATACCTAAAAAAATTAAAACACTAGTAACAGTTTACTGCATATGAAGCACTGTTATTAGAAAGTATTAGAACTCTGTAACAGTCAAAGGAAAAGCTATAACCTTACATTCTCTAGTCTCCATGAGAAAAAACTACAAACAGACATGTTATTCTTTATTGAATAAAACACAGTCCAAAAGACATCCAGATTAGGCTAATTGGAATTCCCAAATTGTCTGTAGTGTGGGAATGCGTGTGTGAGTAAAACAAATGGGAACAAATGCTCACCACTGACTCCACGGCCCCTAGTTGGACTACAAAGGTGGATGGAAAATTTGATGAATGAACCACAAGTTCTGCCCACTGTGTTTAGACACATTTGCTGATCAGGAGAGAAGAAAACACCCATGAGTGTCAGAATATTCTCCAGTTTATTTACAGAACAAAAAACTTATATAAGCCCTAAGCCAGCACCTTGACTAAAATCAAAATAAATACTGTATGGCGTCCTATCACTGACCCCATGCAATATACATAACAAAAATCAAATTAAAGACTTCTAAAAGTCCGGCTCCCTATCATCAAACTTTGATGCACATCACAATGGTCAAATTATTGGACTGCATCAAGCAAAGCAAATATTAAATTTCCCTAAAGTGGTTTAATACATTTTTAAAACCTGAAAAGATGTGGTCAGAAAAATAAATCAACAATGAGCATAATTAGAGATTACTTAAATGTTTGGTGAAGTTGCATTGTTAAAAGATGAACAGTAGAAATCAAAGCTTAGTAGTGAAAGCAGTGAAAGTTAGAACATTTCCACCCACACAAGGTGATAAAATCTCACAGGACTGGGACTAAACAGTTGTGTTCATAGGAAAACTTGTAAGTGTGACTAATCAGGAAAGAAAAAGCCTTCAGTTTTCTAGAAAGCTGAATCGTAATATTTTTGGAAGTAATGTGGTCAGAAGAAAAGGGATATGACTTCAACACTTTTCAAGGAAAAAAATCAACACTAAAAAAACAGAGCTATGTTTAATAGTGAAAGTAAGAGCCTTTCCACATACTGTACACACACACGCACGCACAATGTGACGAGACCTCACTTGTTAGTGAGACTGATCAGAAAATTACTTTAATTTGCTAGACAGCAAATTATTACAGTAAAGATCATTATTTGTAGCAAGGCAAATGGTCATGTGGTCTGAGAAGTCCAGATTGACCCTATTTCAGAGCGATGTGTCAGAGTAAGAAGGAAAGTGCATGAAGCAATGCACCCATCATGCATAGTGGCCACTATACAAGTCTCTGAAGGCAGTGTTATGATCTGGGGTTGCTTCTGTTAGTCAGGTCTAGACTCAGCAATGTTATGTGGCAATAAAATGAAGTGAGCTGACCAATGGTATGGTTATATTTCAGGACTCAGATTGTGAAAGAGTGGTCCAGGGAGCATGAGGAACCGTTTTCATGCATGAACTGGCCACCACATTGCATGCCGTAATCAAAGCTTAATCCTTTCAAATAAAATTAAAAAAAGCTGTTTTTTTCCCCTGACTAGGTAGTGTAGTCAGGAAAAAAAATCTTCAAGCATTTTGCGAATCCATTCCTAGGTGCTTACTAATCTGTACATTTAAAGGATTTTAGGTTTTAAGGCACAAATGATCTCAGGCCAACAGCTTGTGTGCAGTTAAGACAAGGAACTTTGGCAGTAAAAGACTTTTGGATTATATACACTAAAAAGCCAGAATGTCATAATTTCAATGCAGGAGGCTTTAAGATAATCATCAACAGATATATGTTTCCACGAGGACAGATTTATAATTCATACAGTCCCACTGGGTGCCACTCTGAGCAGCTGCAAAGATATTTTGCTAAGCCAAATTTCTTCCAGAAAGACCTATTATACAGCAGCGGTCAACCAATATATTTACTACATATCAATGTTGCATGTTTGATCATTGTGCTTTTAATTGTGATTTTTTTTTTTTTTGCAATTATATGACACAAGGGATGTCAAATCTCTAGATATATGGTTGGATTGAAGTTTTTAGAAGTTCACATGGGTGTATTTAGCATGCAGTCTGTGCTGAGCAAACTCGCCGAAAAAGTGAAAGAGACAAAGATTAAGAACATATGGCAGTGCTCAATGAGGTACCATTCTAAGCCTTATCTCTTATCTACTGTGTTAGCAAAGTATTTTTCTTTCTGTGTGCTTCAAAATTACAGATGTCTCGTATCCATGAAAAAAAAAGAAAACACAATTATTGGAAGCTGACTCCTGTTTTTTTTTTCACTATGATAATAGGTTGCACATGTAAGTATGCGTTTTAACACTAGCATTTTACAAAACAGATGTAACATTAGTTCTGGGTTTAATTTGTTAAAATCCAATTTCTGTGCAGGCACTCCATATGTTTCATGTTATTTGAACAAAGCTACAACAAAAAGGCCCAAAATACTTAAATTCAATCAGTTTTATCTTTTATTATTCAGGACATATGATATTGTATATGCAAACTAAACTTGTACCAATGTTCTGTAAATGTTTGTAAAATATATAATCAGCCCTTTCACAAACATAATCAGAAATCTATATGGCAAATGCGATTTGTGTCAGTTTAAATACATTTGCTTTAAATGGGCCTTGGAGACTTAGATATAGATACATATATAAATTTATATGAAGTAACTCATGTTTTGTGTTATGTCTCAGTTCACCTGACTTACTCATTTATGCCAGCTGGCCCTTCCTAAGTTACAAAATGAGTTGACCAGAAGGGTTGGAAGAAATAAGCCACAGTTACTTCCTTTCATACTAATTGCATCTGATCAATTCTTTCTGTTGTGAGGTCAGGATTCAGTGATGGTTGTCATGCACGTGATTAAGCATCTGTTTGTCCTACAGCCTCATTTCAAAAAGATAAAAGTTCTTTGCCAACCAACTTGGCGATTAGGTAGGATTAATTTAATATAATTATTTTATAATTAAAGTATATTTAATCATTTTCAAAGCAAAATGAAATAAGATTCAAGATCCAAAGAACTTAATTAATCCCAGAGGGAAATTGCTTTCATTTTTGCACTTTTGAGAAAAAAAAGGTTTTTTTTTTTTTTTTTTTTCAGGAAAAAGTGATGCAGACTGTTTTTAAAGTACTGTGCAAAAGTCTTGAGCCCCACCATTTCCGCCTGTTTCTCACTGGGTTATGTCTTAAAGGAGATTATTTTTTATGCTTGAATGATTTTTAGGTCACAGTGTGGCATACTGTAACAAACAAAAACAAGACTAATCAGGTATAGGATCTGGACTGGTAAGAGGTTCCTCAAGATCACTTTAAATAATAAGAAAGTCTGTCTCTTTGGAAGGAAAATATGACGAATTGAGGGTCAGCTCAAAACTTTTTCACAGTACTGTGTACCAGAAATTCCAACAGCAAACAGGACGTAGCAGACAGAACCAGACGTAAAAACACAACAGCTGCTGGCCCACAATGCATGGATTTCATGTCGCCTTTGAACATTGTAACTTTACTGCTCTGCTCAATTATCTTTTTAGAAATATTTTCTTAAGTAAGTAAATCAATGCTGTTGGAGGTGGAAGCAAGAGAAAAAAAGAGAAGTTGTCAATTTATAAGTGAAACAGTGGATTACATCGGACAGATTTGTGATATGATACTGTATGCTTCAACAACATTCAAATCACATTCCATAGTATGTATTGTGAAGGGGATACAGTAATATGTGTACATGTACTGCTTAAATGCTGGAGTACAGTAACTGCAATAAGAGAGCTTAAATGTTCTTTTTCTTGGCTTCAACATTCTCCGAAATCAAATTAAACACATTTAGTTTATTCATTGCTTGTTTGCCTGGAAATTTCAATCCTGGTGACAGAATCAAGTGATGCATTTGGCTTGTCACAATGCATCATGTTTTGCTGTGTATAATATGGCCATATGTTTGTGTATGCTTGGCCTAAAATGTAAAATTTCAAAAATTTAAATTCAAATATATATTTTTTTTGTTATAGACCACTTTGCGCCAAAGGAAAATAATTTGTCAAAATGAATAAATGTCGAAAATGGCTTTTATCAAGTTTTGCAGTCAAACTGTTCATTTACACTTTTTTTGACAAATGTTTGGTAAAAAATGAAACAGATTTTTTTATTCATTAAGATGCCTTATATTACCAGGTCTTGTTTTGAAACCGCATCTATGTGTGCCAGACTGGCATCCCATCTAGGGCAAATTCCTTGCTCAGATTAGTGTTTGCTCTGGATGTACTGCAACTCTGACCAAAGTAAGAGAGTGAGGATATTAAGCCATTTTGTCAGCTTTTGCTGATTTCTGAATTTCTCTGGACTAGTAGGAGTGATTTAGATATTAGTTTAAAAATCTTACAATTTTAAAGATATAATAATATTTTTTTTTTTATAAGGAACTACTTTATTTTTTATGTATACTATGAGCATTTACTATGGATTTCTGTAAAAAAAAAAAAAAAAGCTGATTTTCATGAAGACAATTGGACAACCATCCTATCCGTAGGTCCTTTTCAGTCTTTAAAAAGTTAACGTGAACACACACATGGTCAGAACCATCAATCTTCGTTCATCTTCCAGAACCCTGGAAGGCTAATATCTGTATTCCTATTACCATTCTTTATATGTGAGTTCATGCACAAAGAACGGGCAGAATACAAAAGCCAACAATGTAGCTTCATGACTATACTTTGAAAAGAAGTCCAGATAAAAGTAAATACTTGTGTCAATTAGCGCACACGGTCATGAAAACTGTTCAAACACATGTTTCATTTCAGTGTCTGTCGAATTGTGACAAAGTAAAAGCACATGTTTTGTACTCTGGCTGATAAAACAGAAAATTGGGCAATCATTTTTTATTCCACGAGCAAACTGCTTTATGGTGAGTGTTTTTCCATCTGTTACCACCAAGCCAATCCAAATAGCAACAGATACTATGACAGTCAAAACAAAATGCTTTCTGGTTTCTGTGAGAAACCTAGCACAAGAGATGTTATTTTTTCACTGGTGACAATACTATTAACTGTTAACTGTACATCATGCCATTTTTCTGTTAATGTATTGTTACTGATTCATGATTCCAAACATGACTGTGGGTCAGTGAGTTATCTATAAAAGGGAGTCAATGGAAACAGTAGACATGCTATGGTACATGGACCATGTGCTTCTGGCTTCACCCGGAGTGATTTAATGATGGTAAGGTCCACAGGGCAGTGTAATAAATATCAGAATTTAATGGTACAGGAGCTGGCGTACAGGGCTTGAAAGTAAACGTCCGCTTGAAAGAAAACCGTATAAAGACGGTGATCTAATGATCTAATTTGAAACCACCTAATTTAAATATAAATATCAGTATTTGGCCACTTGCGAAATCTTGAA
Source organism: Clarias gariepinus (assembly GCF_024256425.1). Classification (NCBI taxonomy): domain Eukaryota; kingdom Metazoa; phylum Chordata; class Actinopteri; order Siluriformes; family Clariidae; genus Clarias; species Clarias gariepinus. The sequence continues at coordinate 5,798,301 of NC_071124.1, read as the reverse complement.
TGGCTGGTGATATTCTTAAAAAATGTAGAGATTATGAGGGAGAATTGTCTCTCAGCCACAAAGAGAATTGAATCTTCATTTGCAGACCGATGGGAAGACCTTTGGTAAAATATTTAGCACGCACATATGGAATTTTTTAAGTCGGTTGAAGTCGACATCCAGAAATTGCAGTCTAGTGTAGACTGTGTTATTGGATTCTGAGATATCCCTTGAGCTCTGTATAATGCACATTACAAAAAAAGAACATGTACAGATAGAAACATTATTTTTTTAAGTCATATTTTTACTATTTTAATGCAAGATCAAATTTAAACCCCAAAATTTGTAACCCCAAGCTGGTAGACGTATTTGTGAGAGATTAAACAACTGCATCAGCAATAACAGATAAAATAAAAATAAATGATCAGTCATTTGACATAAAAATAATTACTTTGATATGTGGATTGAAATCTACGTACCCTTCCTTTCAAGAACGCTTATTACAAACCTGGCTGCCTGCCTGAAGTTTGACATATTCGTGTATTAAAGGAAATATGCTGCCAGCTGTTCTGAAAGCCCAAGTTGGAATAAAGTTAAACACAGATCTATACTATCCAAGTTTATACAACGACAGGTCTAAACAGTACCATGTTGAGTCTTTAAGGGTTCAAACTGTTTTCCAGGATTTAGGGGCAGGATCCTGATGTTTTTATGGTTCGAGCCAGGGACTTGTGGCATTAGCACATTGTCATTAGACCCAGTGAAAACAAAGCCACATGGTAACAGATCAAAACGAGGATATTTTGCCAGCACACTCAGTGCCACAGAAGTGGATGTCAGTTCCGTCCAAGTATTGCATTTCTCAATATTCATCTGTGTACTGTCTATGGCAAAAAAAAAAACAAAAAAAAGAAAATCTAAAACCAGATGTCCTTATTACTTTTGCGTTTTCTCCTACACAGCGATGAGAACAAAGGAAATCTCAGTCTGAGATCTTGATAACGTCACACATTCCTCTCAGGTCTGAAAAGTCAATAATGTGTTAAGTTCAAGTAAATAGGCTACCAAGTTAAATACAAGCATAAAAAAATCTTTCTCAGTCTCTTCCATTTTTCATTTTAGGAGAAATGTTTAAAGAAAGGCGATACCTAAGTAAAACAAAATTGAGAATTTCCATTTAATTTCATTAACAAAAAGAAAAAATCCTCTTGGTGAATATTTTAATTTTGATGGGATATTAGTAAAACCAGGATTAGCACTTTTGCCTTGCATGTCCAGGGTTAGGAGTTCGAATCTCACCTCCAGTCTGTGTAGGTTTTTCCTGTGCATTGGGTTTCATTCAGTCCTCCGCCCGTAGTTGTAGTAGTCTGACTGATGGGCTACTGATCTTTTTTTTTTTAGCATCCTGGAATAGACTCCAAGCCCCCCTTGACCTTATACAGGATTAAAATAACCCCATAAACTCCCCATCATGGCACTTATCTGTTACCTAATGTGGGCACCTATTCAGAGTTTAGTTTCTTATTTATTTCCCTATTTCTACCTTTCTCTTTTATGTTTTTAATGGTTTTTAATGGTGTTTTGTATTACTGAGCTTAGTATTTGCATCTTGTTTGTACTGTAGGTACACATTTAGGAGCAATAGCTTAAAGTAATTGTTTCCTTTATGACTGTATGATATCAGTTTCTCACATCGTTTTGGTTCTTTTTTTTTTTTTTTTTACAATTGATTCAGTGCATTGAGGTTTTAGGGCATTCACTTATGCACAGTGGATTTCCTGGTGTGTCCTGTTGCATGACTGAATTTTGACCAAGCTTCAGCTGTTGGACAGATGGCCTCACATTTTCCTTTTTGAATACTGTGGTAGAAAGAGGAACTCATGGTCGACTCAATGACTTCAAGGTGCCCAGATCCTGTTGCTAAAAAAAACAAGCTGAAATCATCAACCCTTGCACCACCGTGATTAAAAGTGGGTATGAGGTGTTTCTGCTGCAAATGCTATGTGGTTTTTGCCAAACATGGTGCTGGCCTTTCATTCCAAACAACAAAAGTTTGGTCTTGTCTGTCCAAGTCTTGTGGTATGGCAGTTTTACAAACCTCAGTCAGAAGAGGTTTCTCCTTGCATCACTTTCAAACAGAGCATACTTGTTCAGCCTTCTTCTAATGGTGCTCTCATGTACTTCATGCTCAGTGAAGCCTGTAGGGTCTGAGATGTAGCTCGTGGGTTTTTGTATTTCTCTGAGGATTGTATAGTCTGACCTTGGGGAGAATGTACTGGAACATCCACTCCTGGGAAGACTGGCAGCTATCTTAAATGCTTCTCACTTGTGAATAATCTTTCTCACTGCAGAACGTTGAACTCCAAATTGTTTGGAAATGGTTTTATAACCCTTTCCAGATTGATGTGCAGTAACAATTGCTTTTCTAGGAGCATTGCTTACATCTTTTCTTCTTGGTATTTTGTTAACAATACACCAGACCAGCAAACTACCAAAAGTTCTGGTTCAGTTAATCAAGGGCTGGTGATTAGCAGCACTTGGCAACAACTTACCTTCTTAAATCCTGTGGAAGCAATAAGGGGTACTTATTAGGGGCCAAAAGTTTTTTTTTTTTTTTTTTTTGCCTTCATTTTGTAAAAAAGTTACAGTATATGTTGGTGTGTTAGAGGTTAAGACACAGCTACGATCACACAATTTTCATGTTTATACATGAAAAAACACAGAATAAAAAAGAGAGGGCACTTACTTTTACACATGACTGTACACGCTGCACATTCAAAGTAACATTACACTCTTATACGCTCTTATACGTTGCTTAATAATTTGACTGTAGCAAGCAACTTAATAATTATGACTGGACTTTAAAGAGTTACAAGAGTAAAAGGTTCCTTTTTTTCTCAGTCATGTGTAGAAAAGCTGACAAAGAAGTTTTAAAAACAGGTTTTAGTGATAATAAATTATTAAATGAAAGCATATTCGTGAGAAATTATCTTGAAATTGAACTCAACAGTTGAAAGGACTTGGGATTAAGAAGTGGAAAATTATTGATTCATATTAGCACTTTTCATAACATTGGAGCTGCTTAAAAATTCCATTATGGTTTTAGATATTCAGAATCATAAAATTCAAGAATGTGGAATGATTTTTTTTTCATCAACCGACCCTCTGATAACTTAAGTTTATATAAGGTCCTCAGATCTTAGTCAGATCTCTAAGCAGTAGGAAAGAATTTTAAAAAAGCTTTTTATCTGCTATTTCAGGCGTCCATCTGGAGAAACTTTTATGCATAGTGTGTATAACAGAGAGTTTCAGATGTATCTTTTTTAGGAGATTTGGTGGTAAGGGATAATGGTTTGTCCACATGCCATCGGGCACAATGGGTGATGGATACTCTCATCCCTGGAGATATATCCATCACTTCAGTGGCAGTTTCCCATGGGATCGGGTTGTGGGTTGCGTCTGATTGCATCTGAGCGGTCAAGAGTAAAGGAACTTGCTCAAGGGCTCAACAGGGGCAGCTTGGGACCAATGGGGCTTAAAACTGGGTACCTTCTGATCAGCATTTCAACACCTTAAACCACCGTAATACAATTTTAGCAAATAAAGAACATTATTTAAAGGTTGGTTTCAAACCTGCAGCAAGCAGAATTTATTGCCATTGGATACCATCCCAAACCTGGATAAAATGTGAGGGTTGCGTTAGGAAGAGCATCCGGTGTAAAACCTATGCCAAGTTGTTGTGTGGACTGGATGGTGACCCCTCAATGGGAACAGCCAAAAGACTTACAAGTTCATCTAGGGAGCTCTTAAACAGTGGCGGTTTTAGGCATAAGCTAAATTATATCAGTGACATCTGACTTTCTTACAAATAACGCACATTTCAATCAAAATATTATAAACACAGACCAATAATTTGCATTTTTCCGTTTATTTAATTGTGTGAAATGGATAATAAAAATAGGTAATAACAAACGATTCTGATGTGGAGGTGCATTGGTTTAGTCTTGACTTTTGGTCGTGAGTGACAGCGTTGGGGGATGGGAAATCTGTTGAATGTTGAACCGTTTTAATCAGCTTTTCTGGAAAGACAAGAATACCACAGCGCGATACTGTGTTCGATTTACTAAATAAATACATGAGTGAAAATAATAATGAGTTTTATTAAATGAATCTTTTCAATAACCTACTCCACATGGACACTGTGGAGGGACTTTTTGAATAGACATTATAATCACGTGTTCAACTTTGAAGCGACAGTTTGAAGAAGAAACGCATATACAGTATGAGAGATGGTCAGATATTTCTAGTCATATAGTTTAGTTTGTTATGGTTAGAAAAACTATTTTGGATAAACCCACATTTTGTGTTCCAGAATTTAGTCACATCCCATGGATTTTTTGCCGACTGCCATTCAAATTTGGTGACTGTAACAAATGTTTTGAAATTTAAAAGGGGCTTGTGAAGGAGAATTTTTTAAATAAAGTTTAATTAGCTTAGTTTTACTGATCACGTTCTCCCCATGCTTTGGTGGGTTTCCTCCGGGTAGTCTGGTTTTCTCCCACAGTCCAAAGATATGCAGGTTAGGATAATTGGCTTTCCCAAATTGCCTGTAGTGGGTGAGTGTGTGTGTGTGCCCTGCGATTGATTGGCATGTGGTGTACCCTGGATGCCCTGCCTCGTGCCCTAAGCCTCCTGGGATAGACTCCAGGTCCCCATGACCCTGAATACAGGATAAAGCGGTATAGAAGATGAGTGAAAGTGAGTAAGTTTTAATGATCATTCGCTCCATGTTTATCTCATACACACATTGCAAACCTGTTTTGTTAATGCTGCTTTAAGCCCAATGAACATGTAGCAATGGATTAAGATTGACCATTTGCTTCAAATGTATCAGTAAAAAGTAAAAGAATAGAGGTAAATGACACACTGACCCGTATTGCTCTTACTGCTGAGAAATAGATTCAGCTCAAATGGCAAACACATGTCAGAAACAGACACGATGACAGAATAGACCTGAGCGTTTTAGCTCTAAAGCCAGGTTTATAGTTAATGGCCTGCGATGTTATGCAATACAATGTCCATAATGGTATGACCTCAATCATACCAAATCCTTTGGAGGAATGCAATGCCTCAGATAATTCTCTGCTATTTAATATTAATACTGTCTTATTTCCAGAATAACCAGCTTTAACCTTAAAGAAAGATGGAAAGGAAATAAAGAAATGGACTTAAAATAGAAAAGAGAGAGAGAGAAAGAACAATCTGTAGTAAAGAGTCACTTTGATTTCTTGTAATTTCCAGCCCAGGGACATTTTTGAACACCAGCAAAGTACAAGAAGACACCCAAAAACCAAACAGGCAGCACTGATTTCCTGCGAAACCCCACAACATTCTTTCCTAACCACGATGATTAATCCCACAAGCCTTTAACTGCGCTAAAAATTCACCTTCGCTGTGTGTCTGAGCAAAAATAAATAACCAACTTTAGTAGTTTAGTTAGTTAGTGGTCTCTTGGGGGAATGGTGTTGCATAAATGTTCCTTTGTTAAAATCATGAGTCATTTTTCACTCCTTTTGCTCACCAGGAAAAAGAGTAAACAGAAGATTTACTGGAATTCGTTTTGTCCAAGAAATATCATATTTTCTTCCTTTTGTCGGAAACCTAGGCCTAGGTCTAACACATGAGGTATTTGATTCACAACATGTTGTAAAGTGTGAGGGGGAAGTGTATACCGCACTGTTTCATTCATTACAAATTTTATCATGCATGTGCACACACACACACACGACGCAATAAACTGTGGTTCCCCACGTACACATGACCTTGCTTGTCAGCAATTTGACTGAATTGTTACGACGTAACGAATCTACTGTACGTAGATGATTCATAGTATTAACTTGCAGACAACACAAGTCTGCTCTCATACAAATTACTCATCCCTATGAGCCAAATAATGTAAAAGCACAAGGACTGCAGGTCATACTGTAGCATGTACTCACTCATCGTCTACTGTATACCGCTTTATCTTGTACTGTATATATAGGGTTGCAGGGGGGCCTGGAGCCTATCCCAGGAGATTTAGTGCATGAGGCGGGGTACACCCTGGACAGGGTGTCAAACGATCACAGGGCACACACACATATACACACTACAAGCAATTTGGAAACATTAAATATGGTAGGAAACCGGAGAACGTGGAGAAAGACCATCAAGCACAGGGAGGCCATGCAAACTCCATGCACACAGACCCAAGATGGACAGACCCACTGGAAGTGCAAGGCCACAGTGCTAATCACTAAGTCACTAACCACTTGTTCCTAAGCCTATCCCATCCTTTCCCATGCTAATTTGTATGAAAAGCTGTAATTTTGCTAGTATAGTGTGAGAGGTGACTTTCGATGATTCTTCTTTTATACCATTATGCAATGACTGTTTAAAGGAAAACTTATGTAGGTTTAGACTTATAAACATATCTTATACAAACCAGTGCAGCAGAAAATCTACGAAAGAAACGGTGAATCATTATTTCGTTATGTTTCATCATACTGTTTCATTTCCAGCCAAGGCTGCACACGCTGTACTCTAGTATACCACGTGTATGTGTAGTTGGCAAGACCTGCTTTCTGATCCGCCTTTAAAAAAAAAAATTAAGTAATGTAAATTAGGGAATGCTGCATATCTGTGTTGGCGTCCGGACATCGCATCAATAGAAGCGGCATGTGAAATTACGCGTCTTGCAGGCATGTTTATGAGTGCTTTTTCTTGTGAGTCTTCCAGGCGCTGTCAGATTGATGTGCCAAGTAAACAGTGAAGTCGAGTCCCAAGTGCCGAAGAGTTGAGTCATGTCAAGACCTGCAACACATTAAGGTTTAATCAGAACCATCGTAAAATATGACTAAGGAGGGTAAAAATGGCAACAGTCTATGAGTGTTAAAACAGCTCATTTTTAATTACCTTTGTTTCTAAATCAATCAATCAATCTGATGTTTTGCAAATTTTAACAAATTTCCATTTTTTTTTTAAAGATGATTATTAATTATTAGTTTCCTATCTTTCCTTTAGCGATCTTACCTTCAGTAACCCTCCATTCTTTTTTCTTTGGCTTAGTCCCTTTTACCATAGGTGTCGACACATCATTTGATCTTTAAGATCTGCACAGGATTTGCACTGGATCCCTTTCCAGGGTTAAGACATAGGGTAAAGGGCCTTGCCCAAGAACACAACAGTAACCTGGTAGTGGCGTGGCTTGAACTCCCAACAAACATCCCAGAGCCTCAACCGCCTGAGCTACCACATCCCCCAATAAGCCTTAACAATGAGCTGATAATAATAATAGCTGATCTGTTGGATCAATTAAACTATATTGCTAGGGGACAGTTTTTAGCATATTGTCCACTGCTTAACCATCCTATGGTTTGATCCTCAAAATGATAACCATGCTACTGTATGTCATAATGTTGTGTTCTGTAATGCTGTCCTCCTTATCCCAGTTTTAAAGAGTGCTATATTCAGGTTATTGCGGCCCTATTGTCAGGTCAAACCAGTCTTACCTCAGCCACAGACATTTACACAGATTTATTATTAGAAAATCCCTAAATAATCAGTATGAACATGATTCTGCTTTTATCTTTTATTTAATTTCAAACTTATTCAAGCTTTAATACTGAAAGTTGATCAGTTGGATCGGTTTTGTTAACAATATGGAAAATTTCAAGCTGTTCAGGGCAGGAGGTCTTTAGTTCTGGAGTCTGGAAAGAACCACTCAGGATCAGAAGGGGATTTAATAGCTGCTTTAAACAAAACAAGTTTGGCCAGGCTTCTGAGAAATGAAGATGTTTGGCTAGTAAACACCCTATTCTGCTTGACCTCATAATGAAATCTTATTTGGCCTTTAACCAGTGCAACATGCTTCAAAGCCCAGGACAGCTTTCGCAACATTGGAAAACAGTGAGAATAAAGCTGTTCAAATTTCTTACTTCAGCTGGCCTGAAGCAAAATGGACATCCCTTTACATCAAAATGTTACTGTAATCAGGAAACCGAAAGTCTTATGCAAAACTTCTTGAAATTATAACAAACAATAGGGGATTTGTACAGTATGGCTCACTGTATGGTTGGCTTACCAGTATTTCAAGTTTTCACTCTTCTGTCATTGTATACTTTTTTGCTATTGCCAATAAATGTTCCCTCTGGGATGCTACTTTCTTCTATGTTTCTTCTTCTAAGTCTGAAGTAGATTAGCAAATCGGTAGGTGAGCATCATAATCAGAAAATAGTAAACCTAAGTAAATAAGGAAACATACTTGGTTCCCTGGTGGACCAGTAGATAGCATTGCCATGACCTTGGAACTAACCCCAGCCTTTGGAACTTCTTGCTCAAATCAGTCCACTTCTCATCGCCAAACCCAAGCATGGAAAAATCAGGAAGAACGTTTAGAGTAAAACTTGTGCCAAATTAAATATTCAGATCTGAGGATACACTGTCGTTGTTCTTCTGGCTGCTCCCGTCCCTTCCGGGCGCCAAAGTGAGTCCAGTAGCTTTGTCTGTTTTTTAAATTTTCTTCACAATTAATAAAGTATATACAGTATATCAATCTATCTACTGTATCTATCTATTTGCCTATCCATCTGTCTCTCTGTCAATAGGTTGCCACAGCAGATCATCCAATCTGCATAAAACTTGTGTTTTTATGCTGAGTGCTCAAATACACAGGCTTTATGCCAAATACTATCCTCCTGACCAAGCCTCCCATTCTATCTGAGCTTGAGGCTGGCACTAAGGATACCCTGCTAAGGAGAACCCCTCGAGAGCGCTTTGTGCCCAAAGAATTAGTTTTTGGATTTTGACTTTGTCAGGGATTTTTATGTTGACACTCGTGTCCATTGTTTCTGGGATCACAGATTTCCACAGGTGTGAGTAAACCAAGGTTAATCAATATTGGTAATTACGCTCCATGCGTCGTCTAGTGGTTTCTCTTGGAGAAGCTCTAATGCTGTGCTGGTTTCTTTGTATTGTCTAATGTTTAAGTTATTTGTAGACTTTAAAGATGTCTGTGATATTCTGGATTTTTGTTCTTTTGTTATGTTTTTTTTTTTTTTTTTCTGTTAGTCTTCACACATGCACTTATGCAATGGCAGCATCCTTTCATAAATAACACCTGCATTCAAGGACTGGGTTTGGTGGCTCAGACATCACTTAAACACTTGGTGATGCTGCATCATAAAAAATAGGACAAAATCATAGCTAAGTACTGGAACTTGATAAAAGGCTTCAATGATTAAGCTAGCTGTGGTTCCAAGTGATATATGCAAATCTTGCAAAGTACATGCATTTCGACACTGTTGCTGGGTTTAAATCAAAATTAGAGAAGATAATTTTTTCCCTCTGATACTTATACTTATATTAATACTAAAAACAGGTTAGCCTTTCATCATCTTTAAAACCACCACAAAGCACTGATTAACTGATAAATAAGGATTTTGCTTGGACAGTTTTAGGATGTTTCACACATGCATATGTCATGTTCAATACAATAATCTGCACATGCATCCATCTGCTTGTGGCTTTCTTTTACTTCTTCTGTGACTTGAATTATAAAATATTTCAGAATGATTTAAGGTTTTAGCAGTTGACCCGAGTCATTTCCTTATTTTATTATTTTAATCCTGGAGCAGCCATCTGAGCAAAAAGTGGAAAAACTATTATGACCTAAACTGATAAAGCATACTGTATGATGTATGATTGTATTTATTCCTGTCAGGTGGCATTATAAATATTTTTTTATGATGGAATGTCCTGTGCTGATTTTATGATATTTTTTATGAAGACTGAAGGATGTGGAATGGTTGACTGTGCTTCAGTTTTGAACATTTTGTCATTATTGATGTATTGCCTTAAAATATATTACACAGTATATTTATGACCAAGTGCATCTTAAAAAATAGTTAAAATCATGGCGATGTTTAAATATTAATTATGGCTTTTAGCTCATAAAAAATATAAATCCTTTATCTCAAATTTTTTTTATATTTCCTAAGACCAACCAGTGATGTACAAATGATTTACAATACAACTTCTGAAATGTACAACTTCTGAAAAGTATGTTAATTTATGCACTAAATACTTGGTCGGGGCTCTTTAGCATAAAGTACTGCATCAACAGATGGCACTGCTGAGGCATTACTGGAGACCAGATTGCTTTAATAGCAGCCCTCAGGCCATCAGTAATTTTGGGTTGGGTGTTTCTTATCTTCTTTATTCTCTATATCTCATTGATTCACTTTGAGGTTTAGGTCAGGTGGGTTGGCTGGCCAATCAAGCACAGAAATATCATGGTCAGCAAATCAGTTAGTTTTAGTTTTGGCACTGTGTGCAGGTCCTACTGCAAGTCCTGCTAGAAAAGAAAATTAGCATCTCCATAAAGCTTGTCAGCAACCTGAATTATGAAGTGCTCTAAAATCTTCTGGTAAACAGCTACATTGAATTTAGACTTGATAAAAGAGTCCCAGTGGGCCAACAAGAGCAAATAACATGACACCCCAGTCATCAATAACTATAGATAGCCTTTCCACTCTTCCTCCTGACTCACTCACACAGTCTCACTCACACGCTCCGTCTTTACCACTTTATCTGGTACACAGGGTCATGGGGGGCCTGGAGCCTATCCCAGGAGACTTAAGGCATGAGGCTGGTCTGGGTGCCAATCCATCGCAGTTCTCCAGACTCTTAGTCCATTTTAAATTGAAATTTACATGAAATTTACTTTTATATGAAAAGAAGGCTTTGGAAAACTGAACGATGGTCCTGTTATTTTTTTTTTCCTTTAGCCCAGGTTAGATGCTTCTCACAGTCTCTGGGACATTTCTTGATACTAGGAATAGATCAGTTGTGGCACATTTCCAGAAGACATATGTGTGTGGTGGCTCTTGATGTGCTAATTCCAGCCTCGCTTGACTCCTTGTGAAACTATCCTAGTTTCTTGGATTGGCTTTGCTTGACCATTTACTCAAAGCTGTAGTCATTTGTGTTGCTTATTGATTGTTTTCCTAATATAGCAACACCTCCCCTCTCCCCCCGCTCAAGATCAAATTTCAGTAAATATTAGTATGCTGTCTACCTCACTGTCTTAATACATCCAAATAAAATGAAACATTATTCCAGGGTATGTGATATGGTTTGGTCTTTAGATTACCTCACTATTCTATTGGCTCCTATTTGCTATTGTTGAAGGCTACGCTCACGTTCCAAGATTGTGTTGGACCAGAGCATCTTTTTTAAGATGTATGACAGGACACATTCATAGTTTCTCATGACTTCTCAGTGTAATGCTTTCATTTAAAACCATATACACTGATATGTATTAACATTACAGAAGTGACAATGGTGTTTGGAGGAAGAAAAGATTAAAATATTACTTACATTATTTTACAATATAAATACTTTTTAAAATATCCAGTCAAAGAACGTCTCTTATTTCAAAAGCCTTGCTTACTCCAAGTACTTGTGTCTGAATCTGTACTTGTATTCAAACCCAAAGTGGGTGTATCCACAACTGAACGGTTTGCTTATACAGTATATATCTGGCTTTTGTTTAAATGTACTTCTTATTTTATCAGTTTCTGCTCACAATATTTTCTAACCAATTCTGGTTCTATTTCATAAAAAAAAACGTTACTAAGAATGAACAGATGCTGTTCATTTTTAGCTGTAAATGTGTCACGATAAATGTATTCACGTTAATGCCTGCTTTTTTGAAATCTCTCAAGCTTTGTATCTGATCTCTTTCCTGGATGTTCATAAAAAGCAGCTGCTTGTGTGATTGTTTTGTTGTGTCCCGCTGGACGCCAGCCCGATCATACACCTCTAGTCTCAAACAGATGTTATATGAACCTTTTTAAACTGTTAATTTCAAATTATGCTAATTGTACTTGTCGTATGCTTACTGCAGAACTCTTAATTCGCATATACATCAAATAAAGCTGAGAAGTCAGCACTTTAAAGAGTGATTAAAAAGAGCTCATAAATCATAAACAGGAAAGAGATACAGCATGCAAGAGATGTATGCAACCACAGATGATAATCACTGTGGGATACTTTAAAAGCTATGAAGACTAAAACTCTGAGTCACTGATTTAAGATATCTTTGACCTTTTAGTAAGTGCAAAGGTTGTGAAAATGCTCCATAGATGTAAAATTTGCTTTTAAACTCCCAACCCGGCATAGATGGAATAATAGACAGGTGATACATTCTCTCTATAGTTATTCGTTCTACTTTTTGGCTGCTTTGAACAGGAATACCCTTGAAATGAGCTTTCTATATTCCTATTTATACAGTAGGATGTTCATGTTACTATAGCAATAGTCACTATTTACCAACTTTGGACTATTAGGACACGAGTAAGATAAAGACAAAATTTTATATAATCTATATGATAAAGTTATATTACCATGTAGGTACCACAAGAATTATACATGTAAGAAATAAAAGTGTGGTGGTCTTTCGGCTGCTCCCATCCAGGGGTCACCACAGCGGACCATGAATCCACACAACAACTTGGCACAGGTTTTGTACCAGATGCCCCCCTATGCATTTGTACGGGCTTGGGGCTTGGGGTAACCCACCGACGGCGGAGCTTGAACCTGGATCCTCAGATCCCCAAACCATTAAAGTGTGTGTGTGTTTTTTTTTTGTTTTATCTAGTCCTTCCTAAACAACCAAATGTTACATGAAACATGGTGTCAACTAACCACTTCTCATTTTTCTATCTTCCTTTCAGTTTTGCAGTTGCAAAGAGTAACAGGTTATGTGGCAAGAGGTCAAGATATATACTTTTACTAGTCATGCTTTTTAGATTTGAAAGAAAGCCAGTGAAAACATTTTGCTAGTATTTCAATTCAGTTCAATTGAATTTTATTTGTATAGTGTATTTTAACCATTGTCATTGTCGCAAAGTAGCTTTACACAATAAAAAAAAAATATGGAAGTTTGTATGAAATGTAAATGTGTATCAATCAAAATGATCAGATTGTACCATGGTGGCAAGGAAAAACTCCCTGAGATGGCAATAGGAAGAAACCTTGAGAGGAACCGGACTCAGCAAGGAACCCATCCTCATTTGGGTTATAACGGCTAGCAGGGATTGATCTGCAGTCATACTGTGTGTTAGGTGGCTAGAATATCAGTACTGTATAACACTTGATGTCATTAAGTTAATATGGAGTCCACCTCGTAATTGGGAGCTCAGGTAGACTTGTAGGAAATTACAGTCCTGAACTATCGAGCGACTGCAGTCACAAGTCCTTAGAGAACAGCTGTCTGCATTAGCTAAGGCCAGGATCATCTTCATGGTAAAGTGGAGTCGTCCCCAGTCAGATAAATATTAGAAAAAACTATTAATTTTTCACCATGATATAATTTTTTTTTTGACATGCACGCACAGTTTTTGTGCCTTATGCCACCGAGGCGGCCCTGGTCTCTCCACATCCCCCACATTAGGTATGACTCTTGGGGTATGCTTTGGTTTGCTGGCACCAGGACTCCTGCCTCCTGTTGGTATTTTCACTTTGGTTTAAACAAGACAAGGTAAATTCATTCATTATTGTATTCAACAGAATGTAAGAGAAAAACTAAGATAAATATTAGGAAAAACTATCTAATATTAAAATTATACAAATGGATAGTATTTTCCTTAACATTAAAAGAAAACAAAAAGAGTAATGATTAAAGAACATATGAGAATTTCACTTCTTTTTTTTTTTTTTTTTTTTGCATTATCGTCTGGTGCATTTCATGGTTGCTTGATCAGATTGTGTCTGTAGGCCGGGTAAGTGGCCTTGGTGTCACTTGCCTGATGTGCTTGGTAGGTTGTGGTGCACTGGATGTTCGGGATAGCCAGTGTGTGTGGTATTACTGTACTTGGTTACTATTATGATTATATATATATATATACACACATTTTGTGAAAGTTTGTATTTTTACCTCCGGGAAAAAACAAGCCTTTACAACACTGATGGACTTGTGTAATACCGCTTACTCATGTGTGTGTGTGTGTGTGGTCCAGGAATTTCCACCATCAGTTACTGTCATGACTTCTGACCTACCGACTCAGTCATGAGTCACTTTGGCAAGGTCACCGTGTCAGTGTGAAGGCAAACGTTTGGTGCAGTGAAGAGACAGGATATATTTACACAATTAGTTTTGCAGAACAGAAATTACTTAATATACTGTATATGAAAGGAGAGCACAAATGCAGTCACGGTTATTGTGTTAGTGCACGTTTGTTCTGAAAATTGAGGAAATCTGGAAATGATCAGACACACACAACTGAATATCTCAATACTGTTTGAGGAAGTAATAGTCTAATTACTGAATGGTTTTTAATTTGTGATATAAAAAGAAAAAAGAGTTTGTACTGTATACTGTGTGTCATGTGAGATGCAACTGAATTGTAATCAGACTGGTTGGTAGAAAGTGAACAAATGATTTTTTTAAATCATCCTCATGCAACAAAATGAGGATGATTAATAAAAATAATAATAACAGTAAGTCATCCCCAGAGAGAGAAACATATAGAGGAAATCACTGATTACTTTTAAGATCAGTAAAGAATTAGTAATAAAGAGCACATAAAACTCCCAATCCTAATTCAAGTGCTTGGTGCAGAGGAACAACTTTATTTTTCATTTAAGGTGAAATGCTGCCTCCCTCAGTATAAAACAGACCATGTTTAAAGATGTGTAAGAACATTTCAAGGTCTAAACCATGAAATATTTAAAACATAAAACAGCTCTAATGACCTAAACAGACTCTCCCAACATCTCCTTCACACATGCTTCATAAACACCAATAAAACCTCACCAAGGGAATGATTAGATTTTTCTTTAAATTACTATGTATTCCTAGATTATGTTAAATGTGGTTAAAATAAAAGTTTGATTTAAATTACAGTCTGCACGACAATCTCCTTAAGAAACTTGGGTGAACAAAAGGAAAAAAAATACGGGACATGGCTCATGGGTAGAAATGTTTTTTTTGTTTTTTTTTTGTACTAATTTTGTTCATTAGGTGGGAGTAATGCCAAACTTGATCCTTGACCGGGAAGGGGAGTGTGACCGATCTAGTTCAGTGAGCGTCAGTAATGCACCTAAAAGCTGGCTGCCAATCACTAAAATCGTGCATGGTTAAACAGAGAGAATTACTGAGTTTTACTTTTAACTTGGCCTAAAATCTAAAGACATTCAGTTTGTACCTGGAGCTTGCCCTTTCCCTATTTTGGCGCTGGGAGATTGAGCAGAAAATATGGGTCACATGATCTCGATTTTTGTTCTTTATACTGTATATACTGTAAGTTTTTTTCTTCTTCTCCATTTTTTTTTTTTTTTGCCGTCCCATGTCCCGATTTTCTTCCTCAGTTTTTTTTATTTTATTTTCTTCAACAGATTTTTTTCACTCACTCATGTCCCTTTAAGGACTCTGTAACAATCAGTACTGCCATCATAGAAAAATATATAAAAATCAAAGAAAATTATTCTACACTTTCTAGGTTTAAGGTTTAAGAAGTCAAGATGAAGCAATATGATTTTTGGTTTTTGGTTTTAAAGTTTTGGATGTTGTTTGCTAATTTAATTTCGCCAGTAAAAATATATAATGTAAATATGTGTCTACCTGTAGCAAGTACAGACCAAACACCTGTTTAAAGATAGTTTTATCTATATGAAATACTTATATTTTTTACAGTGTTAAAAAATATTGTAGCGTTTTTACGCCGGGAAGAATGCTGGAGAGACGAGTAAGCTTATTTGCTACCCAATGCAATGGCTGGGAGTACTTTATTAGCACACAGCATGTAAGGCATGAGCAGCACCTTCACTCAGGAGCCTACATCCAATTCAGCACTAGCTTGAACTGGAGCACATTTCACACGTCACACCCCCACACACACACAAACAGGGCCGAAGCCACTAACCAAAACACCTTTCCCCATCACGGTGAACACACCGACATCTCCGCAAGGCATGCTGGTCGTCAGCCGCCGCCCCGCCCACGCCACACTGCCCCCACCCGAGCTGTGACCGTCCCTGGTCACCATGACGAACTTGGTTTCGAAGGCGTGGAGGCGGTCGGCGCTGGGAACGCCGGCGTCCTTTGGCAGATGAGGGGTGAACGCGAACGTAGTCCTGAGGCGGTCCGGCCTCCACAGAGTTCAATGTTTCCCCGGCGTGCGGCTGGCAAGGCGCAAGACGGTCCCGGTGGAGCAAAACTCGTGCCCGCCCCGCCAACCGCACCCGGTAGATGACATCGGAGAGCCGAGCTATTACCGTACAGGGGCCCACCCAGTGAGACACACGCCCGGCCGAGAGCCCCCTCCTTCTCCTTCCGGAGGAACACACCCACACCTGCTCGCCAGCAGCAAAATCTTGCCCCTGGCTGTGAGTGTCCACGCCCATTCGCTCCATAGGTGCCCCCACCCGAAAGTCTTGCAGCGGAGCCCGCGAGCGCTGGGTGGGGCCCTTCTGCCTGGCGATGAGCGGTTCACAGTTCTGTGAGACCGGAGGGACTGCGGGTGACGCAGTAACGCGGCTGCACGCTGGCTCGGACGGCTGATCACCACCGGAGAGCCTGGAGGACTGCACGGGGGGAACGTCCTGCGTCGAGGGTTCTACGTCGCGACGGCGCTCCACTTGCTCGCAGTACCGGCCACGCGCTTTGCTGCCCGGCCGGCGAGGTAAAGCGCCGGTGTTAGCGCGCAGATTTCCCACTCGGTCTGCTACCGGAAGTTCCGCCCCCCGGGTGTGTGCTGCTAACCTGTCCGGCTGTGGTTTGGGTCCGAGCAACCTGGCTACCCCGAAGTTACCACGCAGAGTTCTGCTAGCCAAATTCAGCACCACACCCCATCTCTCCAGAATGTCCAACCCCAAAATGCAGTCCTCCTCGACACTCCCCACAACGAACCCGTGGGAATAAGTCCGTCCACCCACCTGGACTCGCGCTGTGCAACACGCCCGTACCTTGACGGAGCCCCCAGCAACGGTGCGGATGCTGAAGGCAGGATCAGGCCGTCGGCGAACACGCTTGCTTTGCCCCAGTACTCCAGAGCGCAGCAGCGAAACAGTGGAGCCGGTGTCCACGAGCGCCCGCAGTAAGACGCCATCCAGCACACAGTCAATGTAAAGCCCAGCGCGGCTTCCCAAGCGTCCTCCCGGCGCTAGTTTAGCGGCTGCTGGTGTACGCTGTCCCGTGCCTCGGCCTCGCCGCGAAACGTCGGAGAGTTGCTCGTTGCCTAGCCGCGACGGGTAGCCCTGTCCCCGGCTAGGTTCACGAACCGAGCGCCACTGAGCTGCAGGCGGTCGCTCGGCTCTTCCGCCGCGATGTACCGCCGATATGGGCTCAGCGCGCTCGGCCTCGCGCAGCGGCAGGTCGCTTTGCCGGCTAACGGCGCGTGGAGCTGTCTTTTGCTCCGGCGCTTGCGCTGCGCCAGCCTCCGCCCCGAGATCCAGCGCCGGGATTTTCACCTCGCCGCTCCGCGTTGGTTGCCGTGGTGTGCTCGCTTTAGCGCCGTCGGGAAAGCGCTTCTTCGCGAGTAGTCGCTCCGCTACTCGGCGGCCCGCTAGGATTTTCAGTAGGTCTTCCGTTGTGCGGTCGAACCCGTTACTCTCCATCCCACTTCTGACACCAATGTAGCGTTTTTACGCCGGGAAGAATGCTGGAGAGACGAGTGAGCTTATTTGCTACCCAATGCAATGGCTGGGAGTACTTTATTAGCACACAGCATGTAAGGCATGAGCAGCACCTTCACTCAGGAGCCTACATCCAATTCAGCACTAGCTTGAACTGGAGCACATTTCACACGTCACACCCCCACACACACACAAACAGGGCCGAAGCCACTAACCAAAACACCTTTCCCCATCACGGTGAACACACCGACATCCCCGCAAGGCATGCTGGTCGTCAGCCGCCGCCCCGCCCACGCCACAATATTAAATAATTAAATATAAAATAATATTTAATAAAATAAAATAATATATACTCCTTTATTATTCTACAGTATAACAAATCAGTGCTTTAACAGAATTTAAGGACTTTTTTGTAACTGTACCCAAATGTTCTCCTTTTTTTTTCTTCACTTTAATCAAATGACTAGCCATAGAGGGCGCCAAAAGTAACAAAAATTACATATTTACTACAGAGGAAAAGTCCTAAAACTTCTTATGACTTAGAGAGCTGTGCAAAAGTATTGCATCACCCCTTATTTATTCATATTCAATTAATTTAAATTCAAAATCTGCTGTTTATGTAACAACCTCAGCAGCAACCTTATTTCCCCTCTCGTCTGTTCCAGCTACTCAGCATTCAGCATCAGCAGTAAACTAATCACCCACCTGATCATCTATTATCATCTGCATCTGTTTCTTACTGGTTCATGCCTAAAGTTAACGCTTGAATGATTCATACTGTAGGTCACTGTGTGGCTTAACAAACAAACAAAAACATTATTAGGAAGCCTGGAAAATTATTCCTTAAAACTACATTAAACTGTAAGAAAGTCTGGCTTAGCGAAAGCAAAATATGAAAGAACAAGTGTTGGCTCATGACTGATGCAAAGCTTTTAACCAAAAAATATTAACTTATAATTGTTCATTATACTGTAAGTGAACTCCTTCTTGAACTTGGTACCCAGATTCCAGTAATAAGAGACTCAGTTGTTCAAAAACAGATTTGTGTCAATACCCTCACATCTACATTGCTTGTTTTGAACATTTTCAGTAAGCTGGACTTTTTTCGTAATACAAGTTCATATGGAGGCTACTCAGATAAAAGGAACAACAACAACAACAAAAAACTAAGTAGAAAAAAAACACACACACAAAACCAAATAGAGTTTTAGGACCGAAAACTTCCCATACATCACAGTCAAACAAAATCCCCAAACAACTTTAGAAGCTGTGGGAGCTCTGGTTGTGGCCATCTTGACAGGAGCTAACCTGACTCTCAGTTACCTCAAGCTAGCTACCTTAGCTTTGGCTTAACTGAAATTCCAAGATGGCTAACATTAATTTATTGTAACTTAAGGTTGCATCTAATTGAATCATTTAGATAGTGGTTTGTCCTTTGCAATCCAGCTGCCACTCAATTTAGCCAAGCTCTTAATTATGTATAGTTTTAAACATGGGCCTCTGTGGGGGGAATTGACTCACTTTTGGAGCCAGTGCCTAGTGGTTATTCGAGGAACTGCACATTTGGCACTTGCCTTGTGCATTAATTTTTCAGAAACAGTGGTTGCCTCTTGAATGCACACAGTGTGTGTATTTTATGTCTCTTGTACACAATGTACTTACAGTATGTGTCTCTTGAGTGTTGTAACATTATCTCTATGTTTAATTTTCTTTTGAAAATATAAATTTGAAATGCAGTAAAATCATTGCTAACCATAGCAGCAACAAGATGCACAGAATCAGTTTCAATTTGGAAGCAGGATAAGCATTTTGTTTTTATGTGTATTTCATGGGCATGAAAATAAATATTACTGTTAAAATAATTTCACCACTACACTTATCTTTACAGGATATATTTAACTATGCTAGTCTGTTTTCTTTGCTTATGCTATGTAATGCTAATCTTTACACTGACTCCAGTAGTGTTAATTCATTTCAATTTTATTTGTATAACGCTTTTAACAATTAATCTTTACAATATATATTTAAATAGACTAGAAAGCAAATACAATTGTATCTAATGGTATATATGTATTATTTATGTGCAAACTGTGTAGCATAGCTCTTGTATGCGACTCTCAGGGTTGTCCACTGGAGGGAACAGCACACCTTTCATGTTATTTTCCCATGTTTATTACAATGTTTAAAGTTATGCTTTATGAATACATGCCTGAATCATGATGGTATGCGAGGCTGTTCTTCTACCTCTTACATGACATTTTGACAAAGAGCTGATGGCACAGGGCACAAAAGTGTCCATGTACTGTCCACGTATTGTCCATGACCATGCAGTGTGTCAATTTGTTCAGAGCAAAGCTGAGAAGGTGGTTCAGCATCACTACCTGCACACTATTCAGCAGTAGGCAGAACAACTTGCTATCTTAAGTCTTAGGCCCAACCAGGTTCTGACCCAGTCACCATGTTAAGCCCTGTCACACCAAACCAAGCCCCCAGCCCCCATGCCCCTTATCACAACCTCTGTGTTAGAGGAACCAAACTAGAACAGTGAGAAGGAGCATTCGTCTACTGCCAGGATTATCTCCTGGAGGGTACGGCGTGCATATTGGACTTGTTTGGTGGTCAGCTGTGCATTTAGGGCTTTAAAATCATAGTTCCTGGTTTGGTTTCACGCTCTGTATTAAGTTCAGGTGTCATAGATTTCCTGTGTTCCCTGTCTTGCATTTGTTTTGGTTACTGTTAGTCAGCACTTGTTTTTAATTATAATTTCCAGTATGTTCTCTTTTTATTTACCATATTTGTTTATGTGTAATACTGTAAATATACAGTATGTTTGCACTAACAGTATGTTCTGCTACATCCTGCATTGTATTAAATTATTATTTTTATTTTATTGTATTATTTACTTTTACTTAATTATATTGTTTGGCTAATTTCCAAATATATTTGACTAAAATTTAGTGCATTTTTTATATATATATATTTTTTTTACTTAAGTACAACCTCTGGGCTTTAAGGATGTTATGCTCCCAGTACCTTTGTGATTCAAGGATGCCATTGTCACCCTGCCTCCAACCTTAAAGATGTGGCTTTTCCTGTCCTGAGCACTAGCCCGACCTAAGTTCTGGCCACTTGGTCCTTAAATACCAACAAGACATGCACACGTTAAGTCCACGCCTGTCTCCCATGTCAGGCTCCAGCTATATTCTTATGCCCAATTCTGGCATAGTTCCTTTGCCCAGTTCCAGCCCAATCAACATACAGTATCATGGCCAGCCTAACTCCTATTCCAACTTCCAGCCCAGACAATATGCCAAATTCTGGACTATTTTCCATGCCAACTTCCTCATGCCAAGCTCCTGCCCCATTCCCCAAATGGCCCCTTCGGCTCCCATGGTGAGTTCTAGTCCAGCTCTTATGCCATGTTGTATCCAAGAACTGTAGAAAAAGTTGCTTCTCCATACTGTAGTACAACTTTGGCACTGGGACAACCAGTTTTACACAGAGAAGTGGTTGTTGCTCATGTCTGGCCTAACATTATGCTAGACATACCAGTTTGTATAAAAGTTTCTGTGACTGTAAAAAAAACATAATAATATTTGACCTTAATTAATTACCTTAAAATTAACAAATACTCTTGGATCACCTGCAACAAAACAGTCTCAATGCATTAGCATTTTACCACTAGATTATACAGATTGTATATGTGCCATTTCTTATTTGCTTAAAGGCAATAGTAGAGTTTCTAAACATTGTGAAAATTTAGTAGCAAATAGGAATCTTTTTAGGGTATATTCTTCATGGAGTGCCAAAATGTGTGACAAAACGTTTTCTAGTATTTTATTTTGTACATAAAGCAATTTTGAACTAATAAGAATTGTACCTTTGACCAGAGATAAGTGACGTTCATTACCAGATGCTGAGCCTCAGTGTAACCCGAAAAAAATGCTGAACTCCTTTCAACTTCCTCTATTTGTCTCAGATCTGCTGAAATCTGATAATGTGCCATGTTTTCACACATTCTACTAATTAGGAGTGTATGTAAGACTCAGCATGATTAAGAAACCAGCACTGTTTGTATCAAAGAAATAAATCAATACTCCCACGAATTTAGTCATTTATGAGTGCATAAATAGATTAGAATGTACTATAATCACTATAAAAAAAAATAAAACTCTGATTTCCAATAAGCCTAACTGCTATAAAATGACTTTTGAACACGAGACTATCTCAGTTTTGGACCTGTGGGCTGTGCATATCATGTCTGCATCATGGCTCCACATGAAAAATAATTGTTATAAGAACTGAAATAGCTGCTTGTAAGACTTGATAAAGATGGAAAAGGATACAGAAACACTAGGGACCAACAAATTAATCAGACAAAAAACACAGTTCCAGCAGTAATCAGGAGATATAAAATGATCTGGAACAAGTCTAATCATTGGAAATCTGAGTTTACAGTATTTGACAGCTCAGACAATGTGAAGGATGTTGCATAATGTTTCTAATCACAAAACTGCAAGACTAAACTGTGGTACACAGCACAAAAATTGGGAGCACACCCATTGGTCAAACATACACACACCCTCTAATTCCAAAGTCTTTCCTGATTTATATTTCTTTCTACATGTTAAAACAATGCTGAAGCCATCCAAAATATGCAATAATGTCTTGAACAGTTGATATTGAGATGTATCTGATACTTCTGCTCTGTAAAGCTTCATAACGGCTCTAATCTGAGGTGCTGTTTGTTAACTGGTGATTTCTGAGGCTGGTGATTCTAAATGAACTTCTCCTCTGCAGCAGTGGTAACATTTTGATCTTGCTTTCCTGGGAAGGTCTTCATGAGAGCCAGTTTTATCATGGTGCTTAAAGTTTTACTGTTCTTGCAAGAACTGTTCAAGGAGACCTTTATTACTACAGCTAGGAGTCTCCAAGAATCACCATACTGTGCTTTTAGCCTTCTGTAACGGGTAGTCGGTTTTACCTCGGTTTTAACTTAAATAAATCATGTTTCACTGGTTTTTGATTGGGATTCTGCACAATTTGGTAATTTCTTTGTTTGTTTATTTATTTTTTCTCGAATGCATACTGTTTGACTCACTAATAAATTACCGGTTGATATACATGGTTAAGGCTGGGTAACAGTTACCAAACCACAATTAGCTATGATTAGCCAAGAATGATTATAACTACACCCAAGATTGTGTGGCTGTATATTGCAACGGGGCTTTAAGCTCTTACTCTGAACCTTAATTTGAGTCCACATTTTATTCTACTGTAGCTCCAAACACACCCAAAACAGGTAATTTTTTTTACGTAGTGCTGCTTGGTCTCCTGAAATTTAAAGCATAAATAGCATTATTGTTAACATTACATTTTCTACCACAGCACTATTAAATTTTCAAATCTGATTGGTCAGTGGAGGTTTTGCCTAATCGTATAAAAGCAACTCTGACAGTAGTTTACATTCACATTTAGACATTTGGCAGACACTCTTATCCAGAGCGACCAGACTCTTATCCAGGTTTGTAATTTCCATCATTGGAAATATCCTTACACTGGGTTACTAAGTAACAACATCAGTCAAACACGGTTGGGAAGGTTTTTTTTGCTTATTTTTTTGTTTCTTGGGGGGTTAGCCCAAGTTCTAAAGAATCCAATATGTCTTAAGTCATTGTTTAAAGATAGCCAGAGACCGTTGTACGGTCATCTAGAGGAAGATCATTCCACCACTTAGGTGTAAAAAAGAGTCTAGATGCACATCTTCCTCGATCCCTGAGAGATGGTGGGACGAGGCGAACAACGCTGGAGGATCGGAGGGAACATGGTGAAGTGTGAAGTGTGACTGGAGCTGGGAGGTAGGTGCATTTTTGGCTTTGGAGGAAAGAATAAGGGTTTTGAATTTGCAGGAAGCCAGTGCAGAGAAGTGGGGTGGTGTGCTTGGGAACTTGGGAAGTTGTACTGTACTTACTTTCTAGTTTTGTTATCAGACTAAGACAGTATGCAGAGCATGGCAGTTGCTCAACAGGAATGAAGTTTAGTACTAAATGTAATACAATTAGTCCTTTATTAAAAAAAAATACCGCAGTGTTTTTTGGGGGCAGGAGATGTTAACTTATCATGTACTATATGTGTCAAGTGACAATGCTCTGTAACATTCTGTAAGTTTTCAGTCTCGTAAGAGAAAGAAATGAGAAGGTAGGGAAGAAGAAAAAGAGTAGCAGTTAAAACAGAAGTGATAAAAGTAAAAATAACTTGCTTTGTGCACATCCCAAAACCTCAGGTGGAACTCTGGATAACTGGATGTGTTTTTATTATTATTATTATTATTATTATTATTATTATTTTAAAATAAAATTAATTAAAAAGTGGATTTTTGGCAAAATGCTATGTTTAAAAGAAGAATACATCATTTTGGCAAGTGCTTTTTGGATTGATACAATAACTGTAACCTCTGTAACCTCTTTGTATACTGTATAACTTTCTTATAAGGGCAAAATTATTAATATAAATGTTCAATGTAAATCATTTTAGTCATTGAATAAATTGCTATGAGAGTGCACTTTTGCATACTGTGCTTAACACTTATAGTAATTGGATTAAATTAATCATGAAATAAATCTGTGCTGTAATCATAATAATCATAATGATATGATCATTATCATAAACACATTATGAACATTTATTAAAGATTCAACGAAGCTGCAACGAGTCATGCCGTCTAGCAGGACTTGTTGCATATGGTTTTGCTTAAAGTTATATTTAGCCAATGAGATGCCACAGGACACCAGTTTTCCTTAGGGCTCCATAAGTGCAGTAGGAGCAAACCGACTGCTGTCTTCTCTTTGATCTCACAATCTGATTTCTTTCCGTTTATTCTTTTAATGAGGAATCCAGGATTGTTCTAGAACGTGCAGGTATTATACAGTAGCAGTATATTAAAATGAAAAAATTATAGTAATTGTGGCTAAATTGCATGCATGTGTAAAGAAGCGTATAAGAAACGGCCCTAGCGCGCGCTCGGAGCCCCTCCCGGTAAAGGGGGGTGGGGGTGCTGGATTACTCACCGGATTACCGGAGTGTCTGTCTAACAGGCCCAGCGGAAGGGGGGAAAGTTTTGTTCGTGCGCTCGGCTATCTGTTACAAAGCACCTGAAATGCGATCCACAGGAGCGCTCGTGCTCCTCTCCGTCTGCGCGTTAACCGCGTACTACATCTACTCACCCGTCCCGGATAATATAGAGCAGAGATGGAAGCTCATGGTTACCGACTGCTTCTTCAGGAGTTTGAGTCACTTGGTAAGTGATATTCATTTCTGTATATAAACATCATATCTATAAAGCACATTATCCCAAAACTGCACGCGCAATTCTAAACGAGCATTTTTACGCACTGCAGTAAAACTCGCCCAGAGTTCAACCGAAGGAATTCGTTATTTCCGTTATTTTAAAGGAATTTAAATTCTTTAAAGGAAACAAATTAAAGGAACATATTAACATAAAATATTACTATTATATGTTCCTTTAATTCACTCAATTTAAGCAACTTAATACATTGCATTTAATAAATTGAAGGAAAAATATTACTTTAAAAAGGCATGTGTTAATAAATTAAAGGAAAATATTACTCTTTAAAATTTTACTTCAAATGAATAATGAGTGTAATGAATAAAAAATTCAAATAACAATAACTAACAAACTCCAGTCAAATGTTGTTAATAAATAAATATAATACATATCTTTAAAACTACGTAAACAGCATGTTTACTATATTTATTGAACTATATAAGCTAACTATCTATCTACAGTATTTATCTTTCTATTTATCTCTCTATTTATCTATATAGCTAACTGTCTGTTTGTTTGTTTGTATATCAATAAAAGTATCTATCTATCTATCTATCTATCTATCTATCTATCTACAGTATTTATCTTTTTTATCTATCTCTCTATCCATCTATATAGCTAACTATCTATTTGTTTGTTTGTATATCAATAAAAGTATCTATCTATCTATCTATCTATCTATCTATCTATCTATCTATAATAATTTGAATGATTGATAAAATCATTATATGAATGAAGGCACACTACACATGCAGCAATACAACACAATAAAAAAACTCATGTAAAGTCATCTGCATAATCATTATTTGATCACGTTTTAAAGCACATATAATACGTTTCACATGATTTAAATAGTGCTTAGAGGTTAAATAAGAGATACAGTACCAACGTGATGTCAGATTACAGTATGCCAGATTTTAATCCAGACGTTGGAAGCTCTGCTTACCCCGTTCTAATTATAGGAGTTATTATAGACACTAGGAGTTTATTTATGGAAGAGGGTTGCTTATGTATCGTCTTAATCTTGTATTTTACATAAATAATTAATTTTATTTATATAACACATACCATTATTTATTATATTAAATATATAATTATATAACACATACCATTAACATATGTACTGTACATGTTTTATATATAATAACATACTGTATATATGCAATAAGTATTTTAATACAAAATGTATTGCTATGAAATAAAATATTCTGATAATAATATCATGAGGCTTTTGACTTAGCCTCAGTCTCTTAGCATTAACACATTTTAGGAAAATAAAAATAGTATGATGTAATCATACAATATACATCATATTACTTTTATTTTCCTAAAGCATGTGAAATAAATGTGTTTACGGCCAAAACATAAACATACTGTACACACACACACACACACACACACACACACATACATATATATATATATATATATATATATATATATATATATATATATATGTATATATGTGTGTGTGTGTGTGTGTGTACAGTATGTTTGTGTTTGTGTGTTAGTGCTACAGTAAGAGGCCGTATGGGCTAGAAACGAGCCGTGCATCTAGCTGTGCATTTATTGAATGAGCACTGTGCTACGTCCGAACTGACTGCATTATTTTATGTTTACCTAATATTTTTAAAAACTGTTTTATTATTATTTTAAATTTATTTTTTTCTTTAAATTAGTTTTCTATTTTAATTTTAATTTAAGTTTTAAATAGTTTAAAAGTTCATTGCGAAGTGTTTTTATTTTAATATAAATAAAAGAAATATATTATTTCATTTTATGATAATTTTCCTTTCTTTTATGTAAAGCACTTTGAATTAACATTGTTTATGAAATGTGCAAATTAACTTGCCTTGCCTTGCCTTGCATCTGTGCGCCACTACTTTACAACTTCTCCAAGAATTGTCTCTGGTTCAATTTAAAATTGCTAAAGTAAAATGCACTACTGGGGTGTGTATGTGTGTGTGCGTGTGTGTTTTAAACCACCCCTCATATCTTCATATTTTGTTTTCAAAGAGCCAGACTTTCTTTTATTTTTTTAATGTCATCTTGAGGAATAGGCTTCCTGAAGGACGTTTTTGGCTATCGTTCTTGCCAGGTTTTTGTTATTTATTTTCAGCCCTTCATCCATATTTCATGTTAATAGTTTTTCATTGTTTAGTTTGTTAGTACTGTATGCACTAACATATCAGCAGTTGCATTTGCCTGCACTTGCACTATCAATTCCTGAAAGCAGTGCATTGAAAATATTTTTCTTTAAGTCAGCAAATCTGATCATTTTATTGAAGCATGCCTCATTTACATGCCTTTATTTACTACAATCCGTCTTCTTAGACAAAATTAGAGCACATGAAGCATTAACATGCTTGACTGATGATGGTGTATGTGTGTAAACAGGTCTGAATGCAAGTCGAAGAATTAGAGGGTCATAAAAATTTGTTATATTTAGAACTCATATATCACCCTGGTCTTAGTCAAAATTAGCATTTATATGTTTACATTAGACTATTTTTCTGATTTTTCAATCAAATGTCTTAGTTTAAACTCAAAGTCATGTCATTTCCCTCTTTTCTCCCCAGGCAGACTTCACCGAGCTGCTGGGTCTGGCAGACTACATGGACGTAATGATGTTTATTACCTTACTAGAAAAAGTGGTACCCTTGTCCGATGAGCGGGTGAAGGTGGTGGAAGAGCGTTTTGATGGTGTGGAGGTGGTGGTCTATGAACCCAGGAAGAACAGAGGAACTGGTGAGATGAGAAGAGCAATTATCTACCTGCATGGTGGAGGATGGTGTCTGGGCAGCTCTAGTGAGTACCACCTGACGAATGCTTGTGTGTGACCACTGGCAGAAGTACTGGCCAATCACCAGTGCTCAATAGAATATTTTAGACTTTACATTGATCGGGAATAGTATTAAACCACTGACAGGTGAATAAGTTTGATTATTATGTTATACTGGCATCTGGCAAGAGGTGGAATGTAATGTACTGTATCAGACAGCATGTGAAGAACGTGTTCTTAAAGTTGATGTGTTGGAGGCAGAAGAAATGGACAATGGTAACAATCTGATCAGCTTTGACAAGGGATAAAATTTGATTGCTAGATATTGGATCACTGGTATCTTCAGAATGGCAGGAATTGTGGGGTATTCCCAGGAAGCAATAGTGACGTGGTCAAGAAAAGACCAGTGACAGGGTCTTGGGCTCTTATTCTTGCACCCCCTTCTTGTCTGCAAAAAGTCCTGAAAATAGTTGAGATTGAAAGATGTCAGAACACACAGTTTGCTGTGTATGTTGGTGCATGAATAATTGCATCTGTCAGAGTGCCCATTCTGACACTGAAAAAGGGACCTACAGTGGGTACATGAGCATCAGAAATGGACCATGGGTCATTGAAAGAAAGTCGGCTGGTCAGATGAAAAACCTTCACTTTCATATTATGCGGATGGCCAGGTGCGTGCATTTCATTTTCCTGGGAAGTACTGTATGTGCACCAGGATGCATTATGGGAAGAAGGCAAGCTGGCAAAGGCAGCATGATGCTTTGGGCAACGTTCTGCTTTGAACCATTGGGTCTGGCTTCCACATGTACCACCTATCTAAAAATTGCTGAAGATCAAGTACACTTCTTCATGGCAGTGATATACCCTAATAGCAGTGACCTTTTTCAGCAGGATAACGTACCCTTCCACACAGTACCAGATACCACAGTACACCCGAGGAATCCTTTGGGGTACATTTCTTGAGTGATCAGTACTGTTTTGGTATCAACCCCAAGAATGACCTGCAAAATATTAGGCAGGTGGTTTTAAAGGCTGGTAAGTGTATACGACTTAAAAAGAAATAACAATAAAAACACCCTATAAAAGCATGCTGGCTTAGTGGTTAGCACTTGCCTCCCACAGTCCAAAGCCATGCAGACTAGGCTAATTGGTGTTCGTGGTGTGTGAATGCGCTTGTGAATGTTGACCATACGGGCTGTGAGGACGTTTGTGTTAGGTTTTTGCGTCAGCGAGGACTTCAGCGTCACCTTGTTTATGCCAAATACTAGAAAAAGTATTAAAATAGAGTTGAAGTAGATTGAATAAAAATTAAGTCCTGTCTAGCGCATAAAAATTCACTGATACCACTTCAGCACTGTTACTGTACATCAAAATAACCCAATATCATGCACTGTATTTACAAAGCTTTAATAACTCAAATAAAACAAAATGCAAATAGTTTGTAAACAAATTATGGTAATGCTTTGGCTAAATAACATTGAGAAATCAGTATTTGGTGGAATAACTCCAATTTGCAATTATTTTCATGCCTCTTGTTATGCTCTCCACAGTTTTTCACATTGCTGTTGGGTAACTTTATAACATTTTTTTTTTTTTTTTTTTGCAAAAAAGCAAACAGCTCCATCCATCTTCCTCTTGATGACATTCCAGAAGTTTGAAGTAAATTGCAGTGGTCTCTTTTTTTGTGTGTTTTTGGGTGTGTGTGTGTGTGTGTATATATACAGTATATATATACGGGCTCTGCACAGGGGACAGGACGAATGCACTGTATTAAGGAAAGTTTGAACCTCCTTCCCTCATTCAGAGCATTAAAGATGGGTCGTGGACGAGTCTTTCAACATGACAATGACCCAAAGCACACAGCCAGGAAAACCAAGGAGTGGCTCCGGAAGAAGCATATGGACTATTTAAAAGCAAAATAACAGGTCTTTGAGGGTCAGAAATCTGGCTGATAAGCAAGTGATCAAATACTTATTTGACACAGTAATTTACAAATAAATTGTTAATAAATCATACAATGTGATTTCCGGATTTTTCTTTTTAGATTTTGTCTCACACAGTAGAAATGCACTAAGTAAAAGAACTTGCAAAATCACAGGGTGATCAAATACTTATTGACCTTACTGTGTATATATATATATATATATATATATATATATATATATATATATATATATATATATATACTGTATATATATACAGTGGTGTGAAAAACTATTTGCCCCTTCCTGATTTCTTATTCTTTTGCATGTTTGTCACACTTAAATGTTTCTGCTCATCAAAAACCGTTAACTATTAGTCAAAGATAACATAATTGAAAACAAAATGCAGTTTTTAAATGGAGGTTTACGTTATTAAGGGAGAAAAAAACTCCAAATCTACATGGCCCTATGTGAAAAAGTGATTGCCCCCCTTGTTAAAAAATAACTTAACTGTGGTTTATCACACCTGAGTTCAATTTCTGTAGTCACCCCCAGGCCTGATTACTGCCACACCTGTTTCAATCAAGAAATCACTTAAATAGGAGCTACCTGACACAGAGAAGTAGACCAAAAGCACCTCAAAAGCTAGACATCATGCCAAGATCCAAAGAAATTCAGGAACAAATGAGAACAAAAGTAATTGAGATCTATCAGTCTGGTAAAGGTTATAAAGCCATTTCTAAAGCTTTGGGACTCCAGCGAACCACAGTGAGAGCCATTATCCACAAATGGCAAAAACATGGAACAGTGGTGAACCTTCCCAGGAGTGGCCGGCCGACCAAAATTACCCCAAGAGCGCAAAGACAACTTATCCGAGAGGCCACAAAAGACCCCAGGACAACATCTAAAGAACTGCAGGCCTCACTTGCCTCAATTAAGGTCAGTGTTCACGACTCCACCATAAGAAAGAGACTGGGGAAAAATGGCCTGCATGGCAGATTTCCAAGGTACAAACCACTTTTAAGCAAAAAGAACATTAAGGCTTGTATTAATTTTGCTATAAAACATCTCAATAATTGCCAAGACTTTTGGGAAAATACCTTGTGGACCGACGAGGCAAAAGTTGAACTTTTTGGAAGGTGCGTGTCCCGTTACATCTGGCGTAAAAGTAACACAGCATTTCAGAAAAAGAACATCATACCAACAGTAAAATATGGTGGTGGTAGTGTGATGGTCTAAGGTTGTTTTGCTGCTTCAGGACCTGGAAGGCTTGCTGTGATAGATGGAACCATGAATTCTACTGTCTACCAAAAAATCCTGAAGGAGAATGTCCGGCCATCTGTTCGTCAACTCAAGCTGAAGCGATCTTGGGTGCTGCAGCAGGACAATGACGCAAAACACACCAGCAAATCCACCTCTGAATGGCTGAAGAAAAACAAAATGAAGACTTTGGAGTGGCCTAGTCAAAGTCCTGACCTGAATCCTATTAAGATGTTGTGGCATGACCTTAAAAAGGCAGTTAATGCTAGAAAACCCTCAAATAAAGCTGAATTACAACAATTCTGCAAAGATGAGTGGGCCAAAATTCCTCCAGAGCACTGTAAAAGACTCGTTGCAAGTTATCGCAAACGCTTGATTGCAGTTATTGCTGCTAAGGGTGGCCCAACCAGGTATTAGGTTCAGAGGGCAATTACTTTTTCAGACAGGGCCATGTAGGTTTGGATTTTTTTCTCCCTAAATAATAAAAAACATCATTTAAAAACTGCATTTTGTGTTTACTTGTGTTATCTTTGACTAATAGTTAAATGTGTTTGATGATCAGAAACATTTTGTGTGACAAACATGCAAAAGAATAAGAAATCAGGAAGGGGGCAAATAGTTTTTCACACCACTATATATATATATATATATATATATATATATATATATAGCAAAACCTTTGTTTTATATATACTGTATATAAAACAAAAAGGTTTTTCATATATACAGTATAAAACCTCACTGCTGGTCTTTTTTCTCCTTCTGTTTACAGAAATGGGTCCATATGATCTCCTGTCCAGGCAGATGGTTACAGAACTAAATGCAGTGGTCGTTTCAGTGGAGTGAGTATTTAAAAACATTGTGGTTACACCTACAGAGAACAAACATCTCCCTGCTCTACAAAAAGGGCTTTATTATTATTATTATTATTATTATTATTATTATTATTATTATACTTTTTATTGCTACAGTATCTGAATAGCATGTTCCTCATCTCTGAAACAGTTGTAATATCATAGAATTGATTTGCAATTATAATCCACACACAGTGTTAAACGTGTTATTGAGTGACACGTGATATTATTTACTCTTGCCATCTCTTTGTCACACATTCTCATCCCTGCTGTTTTAAATAACGAACAGACCATTTTGCTTAGAGCAGAGCGGTGTGATCTTGTCAGAGAAATCTAATTTGCAACTGGGATAAACACTGTCAAAACTGTAAAACAATTCTTGGTTGCGTCCTCAGACGTTAGTGGCTTTAAAGCTTCTTGTAACCACAAGAAAGCTTTTTTATCCTGATTATTATTTATGACTTGCCCAACATTACTGGTATTTGGCTGAACCTACTCTGGATTCGATAAATTCCTGTATCAGTTGAGCATTAGCGTTATGCCACTAATGCACTACATCTGTTACCACTTTTGTGATTGAACTATTATTAATGTTTTGCTGTGGTATCTGTAAACCCTAGCTAATGACTATTAAGGATAAATAGACAACATAGGCAAGAGTAGGTAATTTATATTCATCAGTATGTTCTGTTTACACACTGACACTAACTTAAAATGTCAGGAAGGTATGATGCCATTGAAAGGAACTTTAAGCTGTAGATATTTTGTGTGTGT
Organism: Clarias gariepinus; assembly: GCF_024256425.1. Classification (NCBI taxonomy): domain Eukaryota; kingdom Metazoa; phylum Chordata; class Actinopteri; order Siluriformes; family Clariidae; genus Clarias; species Clarias gariepinus. Next base: position 5,765,709 of record NC_071124.1, on the reverse strand, counting down.
TTAATCATAATAATGAACAGAAATGGGGAGAAAGCAGAATCGGTTTGGGAATTGGAATTCCTCATTGCACATTAACTCTTCAGTGTCTGTAACTGTGACTGAAAGTCAGCTATACTATATGAGAGTTTCTTATATAAATTAACCTTAAAGTTTGTACATGCACACTCACACTAGCTATTTTTTGTCTTTACTTCAATAAAATGACCATTGCTTCAATTCAAGTCCTCTAGACATTTTCTCAGCCGCTGAATGTCGTTTTCATAGCTTTTGCTCACCGTATTCGGATAAGTTCCTGACTTTTTGGATATCCCGTAGATTATAGGAGCTCAGAGGTTTCTCAGCAGGAATGACAAAGATTTGTTGCTCCATTTTCTTAAAGACGTCATACAGGCCTACATGCACTTTTTTAAGCTGTTTGGACTGAACTGTGTGTTAGGAGAGTGCGTACACAACCACTCTACAATGATAAAGAGCCGCTCAGTCGTTTTCTTTTCATTTATTACAATAACATGCCCCTTCTGAAATCAAATGCCTGTCACTGTGACGCCACACCACAAGAGGCCGCTCCTACACTAGTTGATTGACACTGGTGTTTTAGCAAAGACCCGCCCTGAGTGAGAAGAAGCTGTCGGCCATTGTTTTTCGCCGCTGGAGCAAAATGGCGCCTAAGCGAGTGTTGTGTACAGTTATTGGGTGTAATAGTGAACACAGCAGTCGTCATTCACTACCGACATCTGAGCCGCTGAGGACGCAGTGGCTGAATTTAGTTTTTAAAGCTAACGTCCCCGCCGATTTACCTAAATGCGTTCATGTTTGCGATAATCAATATTTCACCAGACTGCTTTATAAACGCGAGTCAATATAAAGCAGGTTTTACTAGGAAGCAGCTTCTAAAAAATGGATCTGGACTAACTTCATGTTCCTGCTTCATCTTCACCAGGCTCAGTGAGTAATTCCTTTTTCTATGAATCTTTGCAGATCGCCTTTTTTAATAATCATGATGAATGCGGAGTGTAAGTTAACTTTCTCTCATAGAACATGGTTATGGCTTCTTCTCTGTGTACATCCGTCTCTATATATTCCCTAATCGCCCGTTTATAATAAACAATGGATTAAGGTGATTATCTAGTTGCAAACTGTGTACGTAGTCGGAAAACTATATTATGCTTACCTTTGTTACGTTAGATGGTTTATAATGATGTCTGTCGAAGATTAAGAAGTCATGTAAACACATCAGTAAACACATCGCGTCCGTATCTCTCTCAGTAAGTTTCTCCGCTTTTGTTATTGTTACTCGCGGCAGCGTAAAAGCCCGTTAATTCATGCCCATGCAGTGATGAGAAAGACAAATCGAGTCGATGCATGTCCATTCTTTTAATTTCTGCGTTGTCAGGCGATATTACAAACTTCCGCGTAGGTTCTGTACTTAAATCAAACCAAAAAAGGACTGAAGAAAACAGGCTCAGGCTCTATATTCCAGCGTTTTCCAGTTTGGACTGCATTACCCACAAAGCACTGCGTTGTGGGCAATGCTTTGTGGGTAATGCAGTCCAAAGCATTGCCCGCACTGGACTACACTCCTGTGGCTATACCCCACGTGTGTTGTGAAGACACGCCCCACAGAACTGGGGGGGTGGGCTCAGCAGAGGTCATGAGCATTTAAAGGAACATGCACTGAAATAGGTTGCTGAGAACAGAGCTAGTTTTTACCAGTTAAAAGTAGTGTTTTTTTTACACAACAATTGAGAATTTTTTATTAAATATATTACAAACTTTTCATTAGGATCCTAAAGATCATATTAACATTTAATGAAAAATGTTTCTGGATGATCCCTTTAAAATGAGTGTTTAACCAGTTAAATACTTGTAATGCTTGTAATGTAAAAGGTGACACGTTGCCATAGCTCAAACTGTTCTGGTCTTTTCCATTGCTTGCCTATGCAGGATCAACCTGTACATGGCAAGTATTATGTTTGTCTCTGTGACTGGATATATACAGTACAGAAATTATCTGCTTATACAAAAAATCTGTAGCAAATAAAGCAGAAATGTAATATCTCTCCATGAGTTTTACAACATTGAGAAATGGCAATCACTAAGAGCTGGCCATAATAAAAAAAAAAAAGAGAGAGATACTCGAAAATCAAACTGGAATATATCTGGGTGTGTCCCAAATATTGGTGCCTTTTTATTTTAGTAAGTTAATATGTTTAAAATATAACTGAATTATTAATCTAATAATATTAGCACAATGTAAATATTATCAAAATACATGCTTAATAGGATTTTTTTTTTTTAAATGATATAATTATAAGATGTATAAGTGTCTTTCTATATCATAAATATCATGAGATGGAGTGTTGATGTACTGAATGTAATGCCATCATTAACATGAAGGTGCCACCCGAGTACCCCGATACTACAGCATAACCCTGAGTGTGATATTCATACAACAGTTCCACAAACACCAGTTATTATTAACAGATTATGACTAGTTTGTTTATTTAGCCAACACATCCATCCGCAATGGAGCGACTAGCGCTGAGCTGGTGATTGACAGTTAGTGTTATTGATGACATTGATGAAAGTAGTTTTAAATTCTTACCTGTATTATGTAACCAAAAAGTGAGACCGCAGATGTGGTTGAATTTACGTTATATTCCCACTGGTTCTGTTTTAAATTGTGTTAAAAGGATTGATATTGCACACTGTAGGAGGTAGAATTCATTTTTCCACACACCAAGTTAGAACACCTGTGATATACTGGGGTGTTATACTGGAGTGTTAAGAAAAAACTTGTATTTTACCATATAACTTATAATGTATTAATTATATTAGTTTATTTTTTGACAATAAATCATTACTGTACTGTTGTATGAAAATAATCAACAACAGAGTTGTTTTTATATACATAGAGTCTGATACAAAGCAAAATGAATTTTACCAAAAGTTACTGTTATCCCACTGTTATAGTTGATTCATTTCCTATAAGAGCAGGTTCCATATATTTAATTCCTCTTACACCATAGCAATTTGCCTGTAAAAAAATTATATGGTTAATATATCCGACATATTGTATGTTTACAGTGTATACCTATTGTACTGTATTTGTTTTATTAACTTATATTTCCTTTGAATATTGTAAAATTTTCATAAAACATTAGCTGTTGTTATTACTTACAGTACAAATGTTTTTCCCCCGAAAATTTCCATAATCTCCAATGTTAAGTTTACTGATCGTTACAAAGCACTGATACTAAAAACTCTCTGCATAAAAGTTACATACTGTACACGTCTTCTTCTTAATCCCTTAAACCGTATCACCATAAAAAATGAAACTTTCTTTGTTAAATAACATGTTTTTGTTCTGTTTATTGTGTGAATATGTGACCGAGCTGTTGCCATAATACCAATAGAGTATCAGATCTAAGGAATTAATGTTCATTCATGCTCAAAAGCTGCACTAGTGTCAGAGTTGCTGTTATGTTTTGTAAAATGGCCCAAACATGTGGAAATGACTTGGCGTGATGTCAAGAATGTACAGGGAATGTGGCAATAACCCACAGCCGAGTTCCTGTAAGGTGTTGGGGAACGATTGTGTGTACAGTTCCCACAGACAGATGTGTCTCGTCTGCAAATTGACAAGTCATCCATCAATGTTCAAAGATCAAGCGTTCCACTTGCTTAATGTTTACTGAAAAAACTGCAGTGGGCTCTGAGCCATCTCGGCCAGGATTGTCATTCATAGACGTACTGACAGTTTTAACGGTTTGCACCATTAAGATGTTTTACTGCAGTCTCATTGCTGTACTGTGCTTAAAGTCTACTGTAAATGTCAATCACTTTTACTCTTTGATTTTTGGGAATCAAACGGATTCATTTGAATGCCCCTGGTATTTTTTACAGGGTCAAACGTGACTGAAAAAAATTAACAGAATAGTAATTATTGGGATTATTATTAATACTTGCATGGCACAAACTGTGCAGTCAATGACTACCCAAAGTCTAGAACCTATTGACATCAACATGGTTAGTTTCCTCCTTTGAGCTGCTTTACTGTGGCTGCATTCAGATGCTGCTTGTTTGTGGGTTTTAAATTCTAAGTAAAAAGCAGTTTCTGCTTTCTCTCTAATAAGTTTGCTTTTTTAACCTTATGATGGTCTCCTTCACTTACAGTACAGTACATCGGCACCTTTTTGGACCACATGTTCAGAATTCCCATAAACAGCTACAAAATACAAATTGAACACTTGGAATGAACTCTAGATCTTTAAGCTGATAAAATAACAAAGTAGCAAACATAACCAAACAAAAATCTTTTTATATTTTAGACTAATTAGTTGAGTCTGTAAAATAAAGGTCACAAAAGCAAAAAAAAAAAAACACACCTTGAACATTATCTGGAAGTCTACATTTTAATCACATATTAATTGCATTTTAAATCCATTGTAGTTGTCTATTGAGGACAAATATGAAAAATCATATCACTGTCCAAATTATTATGGACCTGAATATAACGGCACAGAGTGTTAGAGAACATGGATGTACAGATGCAAAAGTAAAGAAGAAAAGAGGCGTAGAGATGGATAATAAGGATCAGGTGTGATTGAAGATCAGGAGCCAGCGCACAGTGTGAGAAAACACAACGTTCTCTCAGCGCATTCCAGCCCATGTCCTCACAACCAGAATTATTATTATTATTTTTCTTTTTTTATAGAAAGCTTGACTTCAGTTCTAGTTAAAAAAAAAAAAAATGGAAATTGGGAAATAGTTTGGGATGCAAACAGATTTTTGCAGTAAAACCATTCAAACACTTATATTTACTTCTTTTTTGAATAATCTTGATCTATAATCTTCCTATAATTTTGATCTTAATCTTGCTTTTCCTTGGAAAAAAGATTTAGAGGACTTGGCACTCTCATATTTTATTTCATCCCTTCTCAGTAAAACAAGATGTGTGGCCACATGCTCCAACCTAGACTTTGCGTGCAAGTATAGATGCTTGACCGAGCTTATGTAAATGTATTACTATGTGAGAAATGTGACCGCACCTCCTGGTGTGAGGAGCAGAAAAACAAAAGAGCAAGGAATGGCAGATGTTTCGAAGATTTCATTCATTATGGATGGCCAAAATAATAATAAAAAAATAATAAAACATAAGCACAGTAATGTAAATGGGAATTAATAATGCTAATGCTTGGTAAAAATGGTTGTTAAGCCGAAGGCTTGGGCTGAATGAGAAACAAGGAATAAATGAAGCAGAAAAAGGTGGATTTTGTAACACAGTTCAGTCATGTATTAATTGAGGTTTAGGTGTCACTAAGATTACAGCTTTCTACCGCTTTTTCCTTGTATAGTAAGAACTACTTGTGATAGTTTATGCTGAAATTAGTTTTCTCAAAGTGTCTGCTCAACTCTCTAGTTATCTCTTCTGCATTTTTTTTTTTTTTTGTCCTATATGCTACACATGTAACTGGAAATTACAAATGGACGAGGCCTTAATGAATTTCTAACCTAAAATGTTTGTGCATAGGTATCGTCTGGCCCCTCCTTACCATTTCCCTGTTCCATTTGAAGATGTGTATCGTGTAGTGAAGTACTTCCTTCAGTCTGCTGTTCTGGACAGGTACAAGGTGGATCCGGAGCGTGTTGCAGTATCAGGGGACAGCGCCGGAGGAAATCTGGCAGCCGCCGTGACACAGCAGGTGAGACTCATTCTAATAATAATATTGTCCACTATATGGACACGAATATTTGGTCAAACCTGCAGTGACATTGTATCTAAATACATATACTTCAATATGGAGTTGTTTCTTTTTCTGAAACTTGAAACAGCTTCCACTCTTCTTGGAAGGCTGTCCACAAGAATTTAGTGTGGGAATTCGTGCCAGTTTATTCTGTAGAGCGTTTATGAGGTAAGGAACTGATGTTGGATGAGAAGGCCTGGCTCACAATCTTCGTTCCAGTCCATCCCTAAGTTTCTTGATGGGGTTGAGGTCAGGGCTTTGTGTTTGGTCCAGTCGTGTTCTTGCACACTGAACCTATTAAACCATGGCTTTATAGTCTTTGCTTTGTGCACTGAGGCACAGTCATGTTGGAATAGAAAATTGCTTTCCCCAAACTGTTGTCACAAATTTGGAAGCGAAGCCTTGTCCAAGATGTCTTGTTATGCTAAAACATTAAATATTAAAACATTAAGATTCACTGGGAATGAGGAGCCTAATTGAAATAGCTGAAATACTGGTTTGGCCAAATACTTTTGTCCATATTGTGTATATAACAATTTTACATTCATGGCAGGAAAGTGTTACAGAAGGTATTAATGTCCTCCCTGATTTGACCCCAAGCTTAGGATACTCTCTGAATGGGATTTCAAATGTTTTCTTAGTGTGTGTACCAGGAGATGAATTGGTTTAGGTGGTAAATCTACTCCCCTAGCTGGTACATGGTCTATGGTGGAAAGGTGAAAAGGGGGCCAGGCTGTACATGTGTACAAACAATAACTTAAGCCTTACACACAGTAGAATTCCCAGTGTTGATTTAACACTTTAGATTTGACTCCACTTAGACCTGTATAAACACTGTAGGGTGTTAATTCATCCTTTAACACTTGCCATTTTGCTTTGCAGCAGAACTTTTTAGAACAGTTTCAAACCGGTTTGACCGATTTTTCTCCTCACTACCACTTCACCTGCTGCTTGTGTTTCTAATTTTAGCTGCAGTTGGACCCAAACCTGCACGTAAAACTAAAAGCTCAGGCTTTAATTTATCCAGTCCTGCAAGCACTGGATCTCAAAACTCCGTCATACCAGCAGAACCAGCACATGCCCATCCTGCCACGCACCCTCATGGTACGCTTTTGGAGTGAGTACTTCACCAGAGACAAATCGTTCCTCACTGCCATGTTGACCAATAGCCATAACAGTGCGGAATCCTTTGCGCTGCTGAAATTCGTCAACTGGAGCGTCTTCCTGCCTGAGCCGTACCGCCAGATGTACAACTACAGTGCACTGTCAATATCAACAGACAAAACATCTTCATCGCTAGTGGACCCACGGGCCTCACCGTTACTCGTGCCTGACACTGTGTTGCGTCAGCTACCTAAAACTTACATTCTGACGTGCGAATATGACGTACTGCGGGATGATGGCATGATGTATGTAACTCGTTTGCGTCTGGCCGGTGTCGATGTGACGCACGAACACTACGCAGAGGGGTTTCATGGAACGTTAATGTTCACGCTGTGGCCCACTGAGTTCGAAATCGCTCACAGAATGACGGACAATTATCTCCTGTGGCTCAAGAAAAATTTGTAAATGATTATTTTGTGACAGAACTGGTTTACATATACTTTATCTCAGAAACTGTGTAATTTTTTTCTTTATTTTTTACATTTTGTTTAATGTGATTTTCTGTTTTTAAAATGCGACTGAAAGTCTGATTTACAGTAATATTGTCAGGGTGTAATATTTTATGACTCATGACTAGTTCTGGCTGACTGAAAAAAAACAAGAAATCTCAGTCTCTTGATCAATGTCAGGATAATAGTACGCCAGTTTTTTTTTTTTTTTCTTTCAATTACTGTCATCCTTAGAGGTTCTGGTAATCTGCTTAGTGTTATTTACCCTTTAGACTTTAGTTTGTCAAGCAGAAAGTCAAATTATCTATCTCTAGTAAACCTGATTTTTTTTTTAATGTTAAATCGTGAGGATAATTTGCATGCACTTTCAATTCCTAGATTTGCCTTCCCATAACTGCGTTCTTAAGTGCCTCAGAAAGTTTGTATGCGGATAAGCCATAATACGTACTAACATAACCTCCAGGTGAATTATTTACCAGTAAACCAGCGAAAGGATCGGGGGCACCAAAGGCTCACTTTCGCCCCAGGGGACCAAATTCCAGCCTGTCTGGTCAGATCCCACAGAAAAACCAATGTAGCAGAAATTCTAGAAAAAAGTCACAAAAGTTCTGGCCACAACAGAAAGGTATCAGAACCTGTTACTGTACTTTTTATGTATATCTTTACTATATTTGAGTATTTTCTGTATATGATTATTTTATTTCTAAACACTTTTTTTGTATGAAAAAACCTGTACATTTATTAGCTACTATTCAATACAAAATTGTTACTTTTTTGCTGGTAAACACACGAAAGTGCATTGGTTTGATTTTCTAATTTAAACATAATAGTTTACACTGCTACTTAGACCATATTACGAATGAGCTACATCCTAAGTGGGAGGAACAGGAAGAAAACAATCTAAGCAATCCAAATTTACAGCAAAGTTATTATGAAATTTCATTTTTATTAGCGCACCAAAGTGATTGTTTCCAGGGCAACAGGTCCTCTCCTACTTGTTCTGTGGATTCTTCTGGCTCTTTTATCAAGTGCATTTTCAAGGTAAGAGTAGAAGTGATCTAGACAGCTACTGTAGCTATCATACTGAGAAAAAGAGTTGTGAATTCTTACTCATTTGATTTGTGATTTATGACTATAACAATGGCTTATTTTATAACAAGCTTACAATGGATCGGCGCATCCTTCACATATAATTACAGTAATCTGTATGCATTTTACATTTACATTTACATTTAGGCATTTGGCAGATGCTCTTATCCAGAACAACTTACAAAAAGTATGCTTGCAGTATTCCCATGTTTAATTGTGTAGACTACTTGTATTACACAGGGTAGCAATAAAAATAGCTGGCTGAGCTAACGGAATAAGGAAAGGTGTTATTAATGATAATATATAAACTCTAATAGACTTGTACTTTTATGGTATAAACAGCATCAACATCAGTTGTGTTGAAAATACTTTAAATAGTGAATATCACTAAATCAGTCAGATACTGTAGATATCCAGAAAAACAGATTCTTTGTGGAGTATGAGAACTTTTTGTACTTAAAGTCCATTTTAGGGCACGTACTGTACCAAGTCCTTAGGTAAAAAGGATCACCCAAAGAATCTATCTAACATCCTGGTTCTAGATACTACAGGACAGCATCAAAGGTCTTGTGGAAACGTGCCATGAGGGGTCGGAGCTGTTTTGGTGGCACAAGAGGAAACTATGCAACTTTTTTTTTGGGGGGGGGGGTTAATGTTATGGCTGATCTGTGTGGTATTCCCTATTTTTCAAAATTGGGCTTTAATATCCACTCACTATTACTGAAGCCTAATGTGAGGTAACACACTCAAGCTGATATACAGTATAGCTAACAGACACCTCCTTGATATTATCTCTGGTTTCTATTAAAGCACTTGTTCTAAAACATTGAGGTTTTTAAAGTTTTATATATATATATATATATATATATATATATATATATATATATATATATATATATATATATATATATAAAAGGAAGGAGTCTCTAGTGTCAGTATATTAGTAAAACTATAGTAAAACTATATTATTGTAAATTGCAAAGCAATAACAATTGTTGATGACAAAAGATGATGTCTTTAAATATTATACCCATCTTGACGAATCTCAGCAAGATTCAAATCTGAATCGTGACAGAAACCACACTCATTAATACCGAAATGAACTTGCATGGTTTAGCCACAGTATTTTAAGCTAAAGTAACTGCCAGACCAAATACTTTTACAATCATGCATTTTTTTTTTGTGGGCAATTTATTTTGTTTTATGCTGTGTATATCTAAAGTCAATTTGGCAGCATTTACATTACCAGCCTGAAGTGACTCAAATCTATTATTATTATTATTATTATTATTATTATTATTATTATTTTTACTGTAATGTGACACAGATCAGATTTTTAGTGGCTGTATAAATGCACAAATCTGATCAGATCTAAGTAACTTTCATACAGTATGTGATGCTAGAAGCAGAGTGGTTTTGAAGCTCAACTGTGGTAGCTATTGTCGTCGTCTTCGTAGAAGGAGCTAACTACGCCTAAACCCTATTTAATCTATAAATGGGCGAATGAGCAGAACAAACAGTGGCTGGCATTTGGTTGGAATATGCCTACTTACCCAACATACTACTAGGTAGCTAACTTATAGGTAAAATGCTAAAGTGGCTTACTTTACATGCTAACATTGATTGCAATTTAAATAAAGCTATCTTCAATACCCTACATGTTGTCCTGTTTCAACTTTGATGTTACATTTCTCAAGGTAAGTTAAACAATTTAAGTTTAACTGTTACGTAAATTGGTCACCCCTATCATGCCATAATGCAATATTTTACAGCTTAATGTAATTTTAGTTTATGAGTTAGGTAAAAAGTTTTTTTTTTTTTTTTTACCAGACTGGAAACATGTTTATTTTTGTTATTCATTTGGAAATTTAAACATAGTGCTCTATGGGGACTGACTTAGTTTTGGTCCTAGTGGTCAGTTGAAGAACTGCGCAGTTTGGCACATTTGCTTTTTACGTGGTTTGGCGTGTGACAAATATTAAAACAGGTTTCTATACTACTTCATGTATAAAAGATATGTATGTACATAAAGGAATTTTATCTCGCTCTAGGGATGACTTAAAATGATACATTTCAATGTACTTAGTTAATCTAAAGCACTCTGGGGGCAACATGTTTCATTTTGGCTTTCACCTCCAGGTCATATTAATATAAGCATTAAATTTAATGCACTTTAAATGAACTGCAGTTTTAAACAGATCTTTTTAATGAAAAAAAGAGCTTGTTTTTGGACTTGGCAGGATGAAGACACATCTTTAAGATATCAGACATTGGAATGTGGTACATGCCTTTCCATGTGCACTTTGTTAAGCATTTGATATACGTAGCTAAACCAGGCTTATCCACTTTGTGAGCATGTTCACATGCTCAAATCTTACCAGGAAAATGTGTTTGCATTGTTAAACCAATACAGTCTAACTACTGATCTTGTGTTTATAACTGTCACAGACGTTGATCAAAGACAGATCAGCTGCTTAGATGTCAACTTAAATGTTCTAATCACTGTTGATCAGTCCGTGTAAAGTTTGTCAGGTCATGAGATTGATAGGCTGCAGATGTATAGTGTAGTTCATTTGCTTCCTTTTCTCCGAAATTATTACCACCTGTCTGGGGAAACATGCGGCACAACTATCGTTTTACAATCATGAATGTTCTCATGATGAGTTGAGAAGACACACATCAGCTTTAATAAGACAGAAAAACAGATTACACTAAAGCCATGTCTGTGTAATTCAAGCACCAAGGAAAGAAATATCCCAAAATGTCTAGCAGCCATCTTTTGATGCCTCGTGTCACTGGACTATCAATGGCAGATTTAAATGCACTTCATCTTCTTTCCTTGGTTACAAAGTTACAGATTCAGAAATACCACTTTTTGGGGAAAGTTGCAATTCCGGAGAGGCAGCTTGGTCCCTGTCCATGGTATTTGGTTCTCTAACCAGTGGTAGGTGTACAACAGCTGGACTTATGGAACTTAAATTGGTATTCTCTATTGTCCAAGAATGGTGTACATAAGCAAATAACTGATTTAGCCCTGCTTTGAAGCCATGTCCCACAAACAGAAAAATAAGCGGATCCAGGCAACTGTTCACAGCAGCAAAGCACAGGGTCACCACCACCGATTTCTGCAAGTTGGCCAGCAATTGGCACCGTTCTGTGTCCAGATTTATCACGTAATGGAGGTGGAGTGTGCGTTGGATGTGGTAGGGCAGGAAACAAACACAAAAAATCACAAGCACCAAGCAGATCAGAGCCACGTCACGCTGCCTTTGGCCAGCCTGGATCCTCAGGATGTGTCTGATCATGAGGGAGTAGCAAATCAACACTACTGTTAGCGGAAGCAAAAAGCAGATAACTAGCACCACCAGGTTTAAATTATATAGAAAAGCCCAGGACTCTCTTCCTTCAGGTTCCATGCATCCCCCTGTCTTCATGTCGAACCCAGAAACTAGACTAATGTAAATAATGTTTCCGCCAACCACAAAGACCCAGATTCCCCAGCACAATAAACGAGCCCATTTGCAAGCCTCACTGTTCTGGAGCCGAATTTGACCTGCCAGCACCAGATAGCGGCACAAGCTAAGGGCTGTCAAAAAGAAGATGCTACAGTACATGCTGATGTAGAACAAGAAGGTGGAGAAACGGCAGGCGAGACTCAAATGGTTGTTGGAAGAACTCTGCATACCAGACAAACTGCTGGAGTAAAATGCAATCCTTAGAGGCAGGGTAAAGATGAAGATGAGGTCTGATACTGCTAGGTGGATGAGAAAAATGGTAGAGAGACGATTCTTTACTGAGAGCTTGAGGAAGACGTACAGAGCAACAGCATTGACCAAGAGACCAAAAATGAAGACCAGGCTAAAGACCACGGTGTAAGTGGTGAACTTGTATTCCTCTGAGTGGTTACATTGATTACGTGAGGAGTTTCTGCTGTCCATCACTCATCAGATCCTGCAAATCAGAACATAGGCTTGTAAAAAATAGAGCTTTTCACAATAGTGTTTCACAATATTTTATTAGAATAAGTACACTGTAAAAAGTCTTATGTGCTATCTACTTGAAAAAATATGGTAACAATATTGCACATATTATTTTTAAGCAGTTTTTAAGGCTTGTTTTTTTTTTTTTTTTTTTGTAGAATTTACTTAAATAAATCATGTAAAAAAGCCAAAATTATTTAGCCAGACGCATATCATTTTTAAGTATTTACGGCTTGATTATTTTCCCCTAGCAGAATCTACTTGAATAAATCATGTAAAACATTCTAAATTATTTAGCCAGACACATGATGATTTTAACATTATTAGTGAAATAATCTTTTTTAGTTTAAGCAGATAAAACAAAAGGTACTCATATGTATTAAGAAAAATTACTTAATAATTTAAAAAACATTTTATAATGAAATGAATACATAATGCTTTTTGGTGTTAAACATGCTTTTATTTCATGTTTCACTGGTATCAAAATATTAATTACTGTGTAAAATAATGTATATAACATTTACAGCAGTTTTAAGATCTGTAAAACAATTTGTAACTGACAATTTCTTTGTCATTGAAATCCACTGTTTAGCGTTATATGCTAACATCTTTTCTTGTGAGAATAGTCCAATTCTGTTCTAAAACCTGAGAGAACTTGTACAGTAAACCATTTCTAGGTTCATATATTTGTAACATTGTAAAACACTAACTCCCCAAAACGTGTTTCAGTGAACTGTGGAGACACTACAACAAACTCAATGCGGACCGGATGTTTTCAGAAATGTTCACAATGTTTAATTAATTTCATTTATATTACTGACACTAGTGCAAGAAAGGAGCTTATTTAAGAAATTAAAAAAATATATAAAAATGAGTAAGGGGCTTAACTTACTCCTTAACATTTTACACTGTTCGTCTGCTCCTTAAAAATGGCGTCTGATCGCTGCTGTTGTTAAGATTCAAATGAGGTTGACTCAATCAAACCCGGATAATTGGGCCATTTCCCTTAAAATAAATATGAAGCCTTTTTTCCTCAAAATTTTTGCATAAATGGTTCCTCAAATTAAGCCAAAATCTTTTACAAATTTCCTTTAAAAAAAAGGTAAAATTTATTTCTAAATGTTATTAGTGAAATGTTCTCAATATATTATAAACAGAAAACCATTTTTAAAAATGAAATATGCACATTATTTTTAATGATTACATACATTTTTTAAATGAAAATTACAAGCCTTATGATTCATTTTTTACAGTGTATTCCAAGTAATAAATTACATACAACTGCATGTGCTGTTACAGCAAAATAATTGGGCTTGGACCTGATATGAACCTGAGTTACCATTACCAAAAATAGCTTACCATTACCAAAAACTGCTTGTTTTCAGTGCTGGCCATATAACACCCAGGATAATTTGGTACAAAACATTTAAAAAAAAAGTTTTTGGAAATGACATCAATCAGAAAGACCTGTGTAAACTTGGGAAATTAGGCAAAGGAATGGGCCAAAAATGACCCAAATGCAGCAAAAATGCTTTAATAATATAAAATACTTTATATTAAAGACGTCTCAAAGCTGTAATTGCTAACAGCCCTACCAGACAAAGTCCTTATTTTGGCCATTTGTGATATCTAAATGTTTTTTTTCTTCATCGATTTTATACTAACCATATAATATTAGTACTCATAAATATTTGCAGAACGTTTTATTGTTTATATTTAGGAAAATATTTAGAAATATTTGGAAAAATAAAATTTAGAAAAGAAAGTCAAAAAACTTCTTTTTTCCTGAGCGTTGTCCCTGAGTCACCAGATCAGACTTTTTGAGCTGCAAGATCTGGCACAGGTTTTATGCCAAATACCCTTCCTGTCACAATCCTCCCATTTGTGCCTCTCAATGAATGCAGTGGCTGGGCTGCATGTGATTAGGGTTAAGGGTCATAAATTATGGACAACTGTTTCAAATTTGGCCCCTCATCCACTGCCACAGCCTGCATCACAACTACCCACCCACTCCTACTGCCAATACATCATGGGCAATTAAAAAAAAAAGACTTGACCATCAGCCTTGTAGTGACACACAGATTAATCATTTATCACCAGTTTTATCGGACTTTCCAGTCCATGCTCTGCATACCTGCATACATAGACTTAATATGATGTTTATAATGCACAATGGTCAAGTCAGTTATTTCAAAACACAGAAAGCAAAAAATACTTACATATCAGCCTATGGCAATTATATTTCTCTTTTTAGTTTACAACAAAACAAGATTTAAAAAATGGAATGGCAACAAATGATGATTAGAAGAAAATAAAATCAAACAAGAAGAAATTCATACAAAACATTAACGGATGGATAAATACATTTACTTATTTATTAATTAAATTTTAAGGTTTTTTTTTTGGAAAATAGAAATATAGAGCATACAGTACTGTACCTGGGGGCAGGGGTAGCTTGGTGGTTAATATGTTGGACTGCTGATTAGGAGAGCCCCAGTTCGAGACCTGACGCCGCCAGGCTGCCACGGTTGGACCCTTGAGCAAGGTCTTTTACTCCAAGTGCGTAACTGCCACGGAAACAGCGGATATATCTTCAGGGTGGGGTGTACAGTATGTACGTACCAGGATGGAACGTAGATAGAACGTTTTACCTTCATAGAGTATACAAATGCCTAGTAAATTCATGATGATAATAATAATAATAATAATAATAATAATAATAATAATAATAATATGCAAAAAAATAATAACAGTGGCTTACACACATTGTATTGATTATTTCATTGTAACCATATTTGCTGCTATTTTGTGATATGACTTGTGATATTTTGCAGAGTGGTGTTTAGGTCCAAATGCAAGTCATCTGACTTTTCATGCAGCAAAGTCTCTAATTATGTTCTTAAAGTCATGAAATTTATTGAATATCAAAGACATTTTGGCTGAATGTTTCTTT
This sequence comes from Clarias gariepinus, assembly GCF_024256425.1. Lineage (NCBI taxonomy): Eukaryota > Metazoa > Chordata > Actinopteri > Siluriformes > Clariidae > Clarias > Clarias gariepinus. Next base: position 5,750,327 of record NC_071124.1, on the reverse strand, counting down.
TTTTTTTTTTTTTTTTTTTGCTAGCTGCTAATATTAATAAAAATAAATAAATAAATAAAAAGACAAGGTTATGCTATTTACCATAACTGTTATCCATGTGAGCAATTTTTGGCCACTGTCTTTTTAAATTTTTTTTATTTATCCTTGTTAATTTTTTTAGCAAGGTGAACATCTGAGCCCTTATGATTAGTCCTAGAAGAGGCGGCAAAAAGGACGAAAAACAAAACGAGGTATTCATCAATGGTGAGAAGTCTGGAGGCTTGGCACACAAAAGAATGCACAGGGTCTTACAATGATAACAGGTCAATACCCCCTCATCCAAAAAAAACAGTATTATGACTTTGTAAAAAAGTTACATAGAAGATATGCAAACATATCACTGTTTTATTACAGACAGTATTACTCATGTACTTTTAGCCACAGACAGTAGTGTTGCAAAAGTGATTAGGTAATCATTTAATTATCATTTAATAATATTTCTATAATAATTTATAAAAAAACTATATGTAAAGCCTTTGGTGGCTAAACAGACCTAAAGTTATTTACGAATTTATTACTTTGAAATAGATTGCATCTTCTCCACTTGTAACTACATTTAAAGTATTAGTCCTATTTTTTATCTGATCAGAATGTTTTTTTTTATCACATGGTGACAGACAGCAGCATCACCTTTTTTTCAGTAAGAATGCAGTTTGTATGTACTTCAGTGCTACATCTTCTTTTACATTTAGGCATTTTACTTTCCAGGAAGTAAAAAAAAAAGATGCATTGTTCAGTAGAGCATGGCACTACAATGTCACGCAGCAGCAAGTGACCTATTTACCATTAAAGGTTATAAGTTTTGTCGGTGAGGCTCAACAAGAACAGATCAACTTTAGCACATTTCTATGGCTATAAAGAGATGTTATCATACAAAAAGAAAAAAAAAGTCTCAGATTTTAAAGAGGAAGTCATTTTAGTTTCTGTGGTTGGTGTGGCGTAAGCAGGCAGCTCATTCTGTTTACTTCTGGGGATGATCTTAAGTTCACCATTACTACAACATTGCTATAGTCTAATTCAAATCAACCATCATAGTAAGGTGCTTATTTATGATCTAGCGAACATATGGGTATTTGATTTAACAGATAGTTGTGTACCAATAGTTTGATTATTAAAGTGCTTAATTAAATGAGTTCCTAATAAAAGAGTTTAAAGGGAAAATTTAGAAGTTCTAATTTAAGGAGATAATTAAGATGGCATAAAACTGATTGACATTTACAGAAGAATTCAAGCACAGTATGGTGATGGGACTCTTAGACAATAGAAAGTGCAACTATTTTTAAGTCTGTGTGTCCTTGAATGATGATTCCGACCAAGATGGCTTCAGCAAATTTACAATAAGTGCTTTTTTATTATTTATATTAGTATTTGAAATATTAATACCCCATGCAAAATGTAATGTAAAACATGCTTATCATCACATGCCTAATGTACATCACAATAACATTGTAGCGGGGAAACAGCTGGCAAAAAAACTATTATTAACTCCAAAATTAATCGTTGAGTTCAAACCTTAAGCTACTGCATATCCACAGCTGATAAATTGTATATATATTTATTTATATATATATTTACCTGAGTAGATGCCTTATTCTCTGGTGAGCGTGCCTGTGGACTTCTGTAGAGACTTCTGATTTCCTTCACTTCACAATTTAGTTGACTAAATGCAACTGCACTTACACAAAGAAAACCATACTGTCTGTCTACTCATTTGAACTCGCTAAAGATGCAGTACAAATGTTCATATGAATTATAGTACATACCACAGACTTAAACAGAGCATAAAAAAACAGAACGATTGGCTATGTGATAACAGACATTATAGGAAGTGGTCTGCTCTGACATAATTATCTTTTTTATGCAATTTCCTCTCATGCTTATAAAGTTTGGTAACAGCAATACTGTATGAAATACACCAATGTAAAAACATTAAACATATTCATCCTGATAATATAAACATAAGATCAAATAATTCACAAATGGTCATTTCATTATGATGGGCATCATTGGTTTTAAATTTGAGTCAGAGTGCGTTGGGTAAAATAGCATTGGAAGCACAGTACAGCTTTTTTTCTGGATAATTTTGTAAATTTTAGTACTTAACTATCTGTACTGTAGATGCAGTAAACATAGTTGTTTAATTGCAAATAAGCATAAATACCTGTAAAAGCACACCCTGCTGGACAAACTGGTCAAGATTAATAGTTTCTCTTACAAAAATAAAATGTTTGCAGAAAGCTTTGCCAGCGTTTACCACTGATGTCGAATTTTAACATTTTTATCATTTCTATTCAGGCTGCTTCTAGGCGGTCTGACTGATCCTGACTAAGCCTGATTTAATCAAATCAAAGTTCTCACCCTATCATCCAGAGATCGCGAGTTCGATTCCCGGGTGATGCTGTAACCTCTCGCAGCTGGAGGTCTAGAGAGAGCTGATTGGCCGAGCTCTGTTAGAGGGGAGGGATGAGAGGTACTTAAGTGCTACCACATTTATCACGGCTCCGTGAAAGGAGCGGATAGCGCTGTCCTCCAAGTGTGAGTTACGCCGCCACCAATGATGCGTGAGCGAGCAGTTCGAAAAGTTGCAGTCGGCTGGTCTCACGTGGTTCGGAGGAAACACGTGATAGTCTTTGAGCCCCGACTGAGAGGTAGTAGTAGCCTTGATGTGGAACGCCCTAGTGACAGGGAGGAATTGGATACAACTAAATTAGGGAAAACTATAAAAAAATATATATTGATATACAGTATTGCATATTTATACTGATTTTATCAATTTTACTGGACAATTAGTCAAGCTGTTTTTATCTAGTTTAATACTCCCTCATTCATTGAGAGTTGGAGCCCTGGAGCGCACACCAGGAAATTAATTCTTTAGTCCAACTAATTCCAAATGATCCCAACTAAATTTAGTTTGAGTGATTATGGAGGCCTAGAGGTGTGTTTGGGGTCATTGTCCTGTTAAAAAACAAATGATGATCACACTTAGTGCAAACCAAACAGGATGCCATGTTACTGCAAAATGCTGCGGAAGAATGTCCCCACAATTTTTAATAAGTCATTAACAACACAGCGGCCCCACATCATCACAGACACTCAGGAACAATCCATTCACCCTCTCTACTTCTAACAAAGGAGGTTAGAACCAAAAAATTCACATTTGGACTCATCAGACCAAAGGACAGTTTTCTACTGATCTATGGTATTCTTTGGGTTTCTTGGCCTAAGCAAGTCTTTTGCAAGCAATGTTGTTCTTTCAAAGTAATGGTTTCTGATCCATGCAATATTTCACTTCCACTTGAGCTCTGAAAAGCATTTCGAATCTAAGGTGCTGTGAATCAGTGGTTCGTGAAGCTGTTTTTTTTTTTCTATTTAATGTATCCTCTGCCGCAGAAGTAGCACTTGGAAGTAGCACAAACCTCTCCTGGGGCGGTCCGCATGAGAACTACAACCCAAATTGGGACGTCTTTTAAAATGTGGATAAAATGAAAACTAAAAGATTTTTCAAATCATGTAAGCCAGTATTTTATTCACACTAGAAAATAAAAAACATAACAAATGTTTAAACTGGGAAAGTTTTACAATTTGCACAAAATGAGCTAATTTCAAATTTGATGCCTTCTACAAGTCCCCAAAAAGTTGTGACAGGGCCATGTTAACCACTGTGTAGCATATCCTCTTCTTTTCAAAACAGTTTTTTTTTTTTTTTGGCTTTGAGGTTATGAGTTTCTGGAGTTGTGGTGTTGTGGTTTTATCATTGCATTTGATGGTTCACCTTAAAATTTGATACTGACCTTCATTTCTTAAAGTAATTATGTATTGTCTTTTCTCTTAACTGTTTCTCACCATATAATGGATTTGTACAGTAGTGGTAGTATTAATAGGGCTATTGAATCTGTACCCACCATTATTTTGCATAAGACAACTAATAGTCTTAAGCAAATAAAAAAAGTTACAAGTTAAGTCTTGACAAGAAACCTCTATGAATTGCATTCCAGGTGATTACCTCATGAATCTAATGAGAGAATGCAATGACTGTGCAAATGTTCTTTTGTAGTTAATGTAATAATATACTGTAAATAAAGAAAATCCAATTAAGGGGAAGGTGTGGCCAAACTGTACATACAGCAGCTACTATGGATGGACTAAGCTATTGTGTGAGTAAATAAATAAAAACCAGGATATGTCTTGACACAGACAAACATTCTCAGTTTGAATGAAAACAAAATTTGCACAAAGGATTTTAACCATATTTAACCAATGCTTTCATTCTAATTTATGAAATATGAATATAATCTGAAGATCCATCTGACACTCAGGATGTGAGTGTGTCGTGCATTGAGCAAAACACAGATTACAGAAGCTTCCCATCATTATGCATATAAACAGGATGCTGGTGACAGAAGATTGCATGCAAGATACAGAGATGCCAAGATAATTAGTTGCATTTGCATCAGATTGTGCACGAGATAACGACCATCTCAAAGTCAGACACAACTAGACTGGACGTAAGCAAAAAACCTTGCTCGGTTAATTATCATTTGGTAAATCACAATCTACAGTACATGTATGTAGCATTTCTTAAAATCCTTTCTAGTCATTAAATGCAGGGGGAGAAAAATATCAAATACTGATTATGCATGTTTAAAATAACAATACTGTGCATATTCTCCAGAATGCTGTTTTACTTATAAAACTGCACAAATCTATGACTTTTAACACCAAATATTGTCTGTATTTATTACACTTTGGTGTTTTTTATAGAAGTTTTTTATGTGGTATTTTTTCAAAGGCATCTTTGCTCATGGATTTTTTTATGGATTCTTATGAATGTGCCCAAGACGTTTTCACTGTGCTTTAAGTTAAATCGCTGATAGGTTTGACTGAGTGTGCTGGAAATTTAAGTTATTCTGGTAACTTTGTCACACTTGCTCCATCCTATGCCCCTTGTTTGTTTGTTTCCATCTAAAAAAAACAGGTCATGTAATATGTTGAAATAGTTTTGTACATAATAATGCTGGCATGATAAACATATATCATAAAAACATATATCATTAACGCACGAGCAGCGCCACCTGGCCATGGTGAGCCTTCGGGTCGCTGGCAGGCAGTCAGATGTTGCTCATGAACTTGGTGTGTCTCAAAGTGTCATCAGCAATCAAATCAATCAATCGTTCAATCAAATTTGTTTATGAAGCACATTTAAAACAACTTCCGCTGACCAAAGTGCTGTACAAGTATAGAAGATTCAAGATTCAAGATTCAAATAACTTTATTAATCCCAGAGGGAAATTGCTTATGCTCGGTTACAGGTGTTTACAGTTGTTAACTAAGAAAAGGTAATAAAGAATAAAGGTAATAATAATAATAATAATAATAATAATAATAATAATCTTATAAAAAAGTTCCTAAAACAATAAGTACCATAATAAGAACAATAAGTCTGTAAGGTACTCTATAGGGTATCTACTGTACTTAATATTCATCGCTCACTATTACAAACCACAGGATAGAAATTATTTTTTATTAAAATAAAATAAAAATAATATTAATATAGTAATAAATAAAATAAAACTAGCTTAATAATCAAATGGAATAAAATGCACATGAAAACAGATGTGTTTTAAGCATGGTTTTAAAATGATTAAGATCCTGAGCGGCTCTCAACTGCAAAGGGAGGCTGTTCCACAGACTTGGGGCTACTACCGAAAAGGCTCTGCCACCTCTGGTTTTAGGCTTTGTTCTGGGGATGTGCAGTAGTTGATGATCAGAGGATCGCAAGGAGTACGGAACAAGAAGCTTTGACAGATAAGCAGGTGCCAAATTATTTAAGCTTTTAAAAACAAGAAGTAATATTTTAAACTGGATCCTGAAATGTACAGAAAGCCAGTGAAGGGAAGCCAGTATGGGTGTAATATGATCACGTTTTCTCTTCCCAGTCAGAAGGCGAGCTGCTGCATTTTGAATGGCTTGTAGCCGTTGAAGTTGTGACTGACTGAGACCTATATATAACTAGCTACAGTAGTCAAGGCGTGACGTGATGAAAGCATGAATTACTGTCTCAAACTGTTCAGGGGGATATAGTGCTTAACTTTGCAAGAAGTCGAGTTCGGAAAAAGCTGGACCTTACAACTGAGCTGATCTGTTCATTCAACTTAGAGTCAAAAATTACCCCAAGATTTCTGGCAGACTGATGAGAAAAGGATTCCAGCAATCCAATAACACTGTCATTACCACTGAGATGGTCCATCAGTGGAAATCAGCAGACTTGCATCAAGACACAGGACTACTGGCAGAGTTCATGACAGACCCAGGAGTGGAGCCCCACGAGTGACTGACTGCAACGATGACCAGTACCTAACGACCTACTGTATACACTCAGACATCGTTATGCAACGGCCACACAGCTGCGAGCGCGTTTACGAGTTGCGAGGGGTACTAGGGTTTCCAGACAAACCATTCGCAACTGACTCCACCGCTTTGGCTTGAATGCCAGACAAACATTGCAGGTGACTCCACTGACACCAAGACACCGCTGTGAACGTTTGCAGTGGGCACAAGACCATGTGACCTGGACAATGCAGCAGTGGTCTACCTTCCTGTTCACTGATGATTGCTGAAGAAGGTGAGGTGAGCTAAACGCTGAGGTCAACATGGTCCCCAGGGTTTGCTTTGGTGAAGGAGGTCTGGGACAGTCTGGGCAGGCATCACCAGTCAGCCAAAACAGATTTGGTTATTGTACATGGCTAAGTCACTGCATGTTCTTACCTCAGAGACATCAAAGAACCCATCATCATCCCCCAATACCGCCAGCACACCCCCAACTTTCTGTTTATGGATGATAATGCTACACCACATCGTGGCACAATTGTCACAGCACGACTTTAGGAAGTTGGAGTGCCTCATATGGTATGGCCATCAATGTCCCCTGACCTGAACCCCATAGAGCGCGTCTGGGACCAGTTGAAGCAGAGACTGGATGATCGTACCCAACCCACACGTGACCTGGCAGAACTGCATGTACTGTAGCACTTGTGGAATTGCTTCAGAACAACAACATGAGGCTAGTGAGGAGCATGAGACGTCGCTGTCAAGCTGTCATTGCAGCAAATGGTGGAAATAATTTTTGCTATTTGGGGCTATCCTTGTTCTTGTCAAAATTTTTGGGGAAATAAATATTAAACTAATGGAAATGGTGTTTCTTCTCATACTGTAATGGTTAACCCCTAGAGGGCGCCAAAGCGCCTGGGTTTGTTCTTTTTTATGTTGTAGTTTTGTTTAGTTTGGACTTCGTTTCCCAGATTGCACCTCGGTCAGGTGACATAAGGATTCACCTGAACCGAGGTAAGCTAATCAAGTTTATTATAAATAGCCTGACTGGAGCACAGTCAGGCGTCTAGCTTTTGTTCGAATTATATGATTTATGTCGGTGTTTATTTATGTGTTTTGTGTTAATAAAAACCTTTCTTGAAACGCCAGCTCGCCTCCTGCAAATCTGCCATGACCACACACACACCGACTGGGAAACCGTAACACATACATTTTTAACACATAACTTTTACTTATTTCATTCAAATTCAGAGCAAATAGGAAAAGCACTCATGGAAATAACAATATCCCTAACCTATTGTGAGTAGTGTATATATATATATATATATATATATATATATATATATATATATATATACTTACTGTGTATATAGTACTGTGTATATACAGTAACGCATCGAATACTTAAGTTTGAAGCCAAAATGTACTGTAAATAAAAGCTGCTACTTTTAAATAACCTCAAGCATTGGAACATAAAAAACAAAGGTTTTGAATTGATGAAATAATATCATGTTTCCAAGTACAGTATACTGTAAAGCCTCCTCTGTGGTTTGCTTCTCCACAGTTACTGGAAGTCTAGCCTGCTTTATGTAGCTGTATTATGTCCTCGAAAGGCAGCCTAATCCACTTGAACATCTTTCTTGCATGAATATTTGACAGACAGTTTGTTGGATTTGTGCTGTCATGAGAAACTAAAGCTGTGTGGCCTGAACCAAACTAGTACAAAGCCATTGTGGGTTCTGTTTTATTAATGAGCTCAAAATGTCAGTATCAATTACATACCCCTTTTAAAGGATATTACACATTCTTAGCATGTGTTTTTGCTTATGTATAGCAGCGGTCATTACAGCTTCAACGGGGAGAGTGGTGAGTGGTGAAGAAGTGGTTATCCCTGCTGCCTCACAGCTCAGAGATCTTAGGCTGGTCCTGCACTCAGGGTAATGACTTTGCAGAGTTTTATGTGTTCCCACTGTGTCCATAGTGGTTTAGTTTGGGTTCTCTGGTTTCCTAGCATATTACAAAAATATGGATCGTCTGCTCTACATTTAAAAAAAAATGTGTCCATGTGCTGGACTGGCATCCCATTAGTAGTGCATTGGTGTAACACGTTTCTTTGAGCTGTTGGAGGAAACCACAGTACCCAGAGGAAACCCCAAGAATCATGCAAAACAGGCAAACTCCACACACACACAAATTAGAGGTAAGATTCATACCTCCAGCTGTGAAGTGGCAGTGCAGGAGCGGTGAAGTGGCAGTGCCTCCAGTACCAGTAAGCGACAGTGCTGCCCCCTACTGAAATACAACTTAAAATGAAATTCAAGTGACAACTAGGGGAAAGAAACAGTATCTGATTGGGGACATGGTGTTGAAGGTGCTAACTGTAGTTCAGCTACAAATCAAAGATTAATTCTGTGTATGTTACCGTGCAAACGTGTTGATACCTCCCTTAATTCTTCATGCTAGATGAAATTTAAATGATGTACTGTAGATTAAACTAAAGAGATGGAAACAATTGTTTTACTGCGACAGGCTCCAAAGTACCTAAAGACCATTATGCTTGAATGATTTTTTAGGTCACTTTGTTGTTTAAAAAATCTTTTGACAATGCTCAGGTACAGAAACTAGATTAAAAATAAGAGGCAAAAACTTGCCAAAAATGAGAGCCAAAAAATCCTTCAGGAAGCCTGAATATTATTCCTCAAGAGGACATTTAAAAACACAAGAAAGTCTGGCTCTTCAAAAGCAAAATATGAAGAAATGAGGTCTGGCTCTAGAGCTTGGCACAGTACACACTGTATATTTGCTGGTTGTTATATGGTGTGTGTGCTCCAGTATGTAGTGTAACAACTTACACAAGGACTGTTACAGTATGGTGGACGCTGCACAGAAACAGATGTTAAAAGTGCATAATTGACAATATTATGATATTTTCTTTGTGTTGTAATATTTTTTTCCATTTCTTTTGCATTTATGGAGATAATATCTGGAAATATCTGTCATATAGTACATTTATGTAGTACTTAATATTATATGATTATTGTAAACTGGATATATAATTATTAAATATTGCTACTTTAAGAGAAAGGTTTCTTGATTACATTTTTAGTTTGATATAGTCTTTTAATAAAGGATCTAGCTGACTAGTCATTAAATCTTCACTTTATGCCTCTTTTTGAAGTATTTGCACATCAAGACAAAACCTTATTTTTGACATTTGGAAAGTCTTGAGGACTTTATGCTATGTAAGTAAAAAAAAAAGCTTAAAATATTATTTTGTTTTTTTAATATTTAAAAATATATACTTTTAATATAATGTTTAGGTATATTTCTAATTATAAATATCTATGCAAACCAGTTCAATGTATGATGATTACAATAAAATAGAATGTATTGTTCAGCAAAACACTATGGTTTAAGACAAATAAAATGCTTCAAGACAAGAAAATGCAAGAACATAACAAATATCTTTAAAATATTAAAATCCAAGAAAAAAAATACTTTAAGACAGTTACATGGCACAGTCCTGAGGCCACATGATTAAATGCACTGCTACTAAATAGCCACAAGGGGGCATAAGAAGACTACTAAATTCAATCCTACTTCCATTCACAATGTGAGTCAATAGTACATTTCTGTATTAAAATCAGCTGATGAAAAACCCAGTCTGGTATTACCTTTTGAAAACTGTTTAAGGAAATGGTGCCAACAATCCAAAATTCAGCTTCCTGATTAGTTCGCATTCTTGAAGTGTGACCCCAAAGGAAATACAACCTTTTACTCTTCCAGTGCTATGACTGATCGGAAAGTTGCCCAAACTGCGTGGTTCAGTGCCATGAACTCAGTCCAGCTAAAATTATAAAGCCATCAAGCTGTTTTCTTCTCTTAAAGAGAACAAAAATCTCTTTCTACAAATGGTCCCTTTGAAATTGTTTAAGAATGTGTCAGGCCAAACCTAGAGGTGAAAGTAGAGGCGTTGGATTTAAATGACTCAGACATGCCAGGTGTTAATAAAGTGACTGAAATGAATTGTGAAATGTAAGTATTGTAGCTAATGTGAAATGAAGGTCAAACATCGTCTTAAAATGTGTTTATGGTCCTTTTTATTATTTTTTTATTTTATTTTTATAAGGTTAGTATGTATTTGTAACACTAGTATATTAGTACTGTATGTCTGAAACTAGTGAGGAAGAAATGCAGCAGAGGCGAAGGCAAATCATGGAAAGTGATTGCATTTTGTCAATTTTATTGTCATTTTTATTTCCTGGGTCTGGTGTTGTAGTGTTTATTATTATTTATAGCTTTAATTTAGACACAAAATTGGTTCAAGAAATTGAGCATGCCAACAGTACAGTAAAAATACACATTAGAGCAGTATAACATTAAACATGTTTTTCATGACTCTCATGATAGGGTGCAAAATTAATAGCAATATATCTTCATACAAATTCTAAAAGTAGAAATATACAGCACTACCAGAATCCATTTTAATATGAATTTGAACATCTTCTTGTAGAAGAACATAATGGTGTTGGCTTGACACACAAACACACACACAAAGCTAAAAGTGTTAAACAATATTTATTTTTAAATACTTAAAAGTAAAACAACTATGGATGTGGAAGTCTAAAAGGCTAAAATTGTATTATATGTAAAGGTTAAAATGTTAAACAAGCCTAAACATCTAAAGGTGCGATCGTTAAAATGCTAAAACTTAAAAATCGTATGCTTAGCCAGCTAGTTGCTATGTGGTTGCTAGGGGACTGTAATTACTGTAGATGCTTCTAAAAAGCTATGTTATAGCTACTTGGGTGCAGGGAAATCTCAGTTAATTGCTAGGGTGTTAGTAGGTAGAGCAACGTAATTTTATTGTTTTGAGTAGAGCTAAATAAAGTAAAGCTAAAATTTTGTATGAGGCTGATCGATGAGATATTTTCAATACAACTTTTAGGAGCATTGGTATAAGCAGATGAAGGTCTAGAGTTGGGTGACATGGGTAGGACACGAAAATACCAAACTAACTAACTACCTAAATAAATTTCTATCACTTATTTGTGACGTCAATGATATCATGCCAGGATGTGGGTCAGTTAATCTTGTTGAAAAAAAAAAGTACCTCTATTTTTAAACTGCAATATAACTATCATAATCAGTTACTACAAAATGCTACTCAACAAACCACAGTTTATTCTTAATACTCTGATTATATACAACATACTTTTACAAATATATTGTTGCACTTTATTTCTGCTTTGTGTGAAATTCTTATATAATCAGTGTGCACATCAATAAGGTGAATTGGCTTAGAATTTAGACTCTAAGGCCTAGTCTATGCATACTATACATGGTTACTGTTGAGAACAGGGACTTTTTTTTTAATTTCTTTTGGCTTTTCATCTACCTATAAACTTTTTAGGTCACTGAAAACAGACCTTTTTTGGAAAACTCCATCCTGGATGAAAATATTTTGAAACGCAGTGACGTGGGGACAGGGACGACTGTGTTTTTTGGCATGTAAGAGTTGTGTGTTCTATGTGTCGTATCTCTTTTTTCTAAAAGTCAGATTGTGACATATCCTGTGATAACTTCTTGGGATCGGCCAACATGGTTTTACAGTTGTGGTCCTATCTATCTCTAGCTATTGGTTTGGTATGTTCTAACAGTGTGGTTTTGCATTTTCATGTGACCAAAGATTACTTTTAGGAAGTAATAAGGAAAAAAAAACTTCTTTAAAAAATGCAAATGCTAGGATGGAGATGCCTTGGTTGACAGTGTTAAGTAACATACTGTCGCTTGCCAAATGAAAAAATGGTCAAAGAAATGTCATAATCATCAGGTGCCCAGTTTTGAAAAAAGGTATGCGGAGTAAGGTATGCAGCTTATGTTGTCTCTTTTTAGATATAGTGGTACCTCGACACACGAATAACCCACACTGCAAAATTTCGCCTTAAGGACTAAAATTTTGCAAGAAATTTGCCTTGGTATGAGAAGCATTTTCGGCATAGGAGGGACCAATGAGTCAGTGGAAAGTCAAGTGAAGCGAATTTACGTATATTATTGTGATGTTTTTGTGCATTTTGTGCAAGATGCGAGGGTGGTAGCAAGAAGGAAAGAGTCACTTTCAGTTTCGTTTTTAAAGCAAATTAAGGTTAAGTGAGGTTAAATGTATATTTATTCCATGGTTTAATTCTTTTAGGCATATTTTCCAAATGTTTGAACTGTTTTTATATGTATAGATATGATTATAATCTTGAAAATTAGTAAATTCGCTGGAGTGGATTATCTGCGTTTACATTACTGATTACATAATTACATTACATTCCCAGTCAGCGCTCAAATCCCAGCCACTGGATGCACCAGGTTAAAAAAAAATGGCAGGGTTGCGTTAGGAAGGGCATTCAGCGTAAAACCTATGCCAAACTTGGGTGCGGACAGATGGTCCGCTGTGGCAACCCCTTGCCGGGAGACAAACAACATTATTTCCTATGTGAAAATGGATTACACAATATAAAATTTCGCCTTAAGGAATCGGATCAGGAACAGATTAAATTTGTATGCTGGGGTACTGTACCACTCTATACTTTTATGTAATGAAAAAAACTAGTATAACACTTGGTTAATAATGCTTGTTACTCTATGTTGCTACAGTATGTGCCTTTTATGTTGTGGGACTGTTTGCTCCAGACTTAAATTCTCAGTATAAACCTTACCACAGTCATGTATTCTTAATTGTTTCTTGACACTTTTCGTTTAGTTTGTTTATTTAAAGCCTGTGTTTCACCATTGTTATAATTTGGGTGGCTAGATGCATAAAGGTTTGTCCAGGGCTTTACTTAAGTAAATATTTCAAGCATTTATACTTTACTTGACCCCCACTTCATTGTACAGCAATTATTAGTATTCTTTGCCTCAGTACATATCTGCGTGGTGTCACGTTACTTAACCACAGTGAAGTGTAGTATTCAAAATGGGAATATTGCCACCTGCTGATTAGTGTGTGTAATTGTGTAATTGTGACAGAGGATCACTAATGACTTATTGGCTACTTATGGGCTAACATAAACTTAGTGCTTTTATTACTTAAGTAAATTTTAAGGTAAGTACTTTTGTGCTCTTACTCAAGTGAAATTGTAAATATACAGTAGGACTTCTAATTTTACTCAGTACAGGGTTTGTGTCCTTTGCCCATCACTGCATTGTGGCATGGAAAGAATAAAGCAGTTTATAGTTATTTAAATGTTCGGTGACACCAGTAACTCATCATTTCTCCAGGCCGCATGACATCACCTAAACATTAAATATTTCCTGCAATAGCGCTCTCCCAAATGTTTTGTTCCTTACTCATTACTATACCCTTCCCTCAGCTTGAGTTAAAAACACTCAAATTTACCATCCAACCATTTAACCTGCTATTTTTTATTTAATCATACAAAGAAAATATTTAGGTGATCTTGTCCAAAAAAAAATTATAAAATAAATTAAAATAAATAAATAAATAAAAAAATATATATTTTTTAAAAATTCTAGTATTAAAGCTAATGTGGTATTTCTTCAGATTCTGTATAATGAACAGGGATGGAGGACTTTTAATGGCTCAGCCATTTTCAGCTGATCAATTATTAATTTTCTCCTCATATCCGTACAGTTTCTAAAAATTTTATTATTTTTCTAATAAGCTTGTCGGTATTATATGGAAAGAAGAGGGTATGAGCAAAGAATTATAGAGCATGTATCTGATGCAGAACCAGAGAAGAAAATTTCAGAGAGAAATGCTAAGAGATCGAGGGATATGTTAGAATTAAATGACCCAAATAAAGGTTAATTGAAAATGAAATGTTTTATATTGCATGTTCATACTGTATATCATAATATTACACCAAAAAACATTACAAAATAAGAAGAAAAATCCCCAAATAACTGAATAATTGTATGACTTTATACACCATTGTATGATTCCAAAGCAATTAAAATGGTTTTACTCTTCACTTTTATGTGTTTTTATCCCATGTCTTTTAAAGTGCTGGAAAAATAGCTTGTCCTTCAGGTATTTTGCAGACTGCTCTGGGGAATTTTGTAGACTTTGTAAAGTTACATTTTTTTAACCATAAAAAGAAGGTGTGCAATATGTGCTGTTAGATGCTATGGATGCCTGGATGTTACATTGCTGATAGTAACAGAGGTGACAAATGTCTTTTAAAGCATTTAAGATGCATGAACTAAATCGCAAATGATACATAATAATGCAAACCACCATCAGTAAATACTTTTTGGGTTTCTATTAGATTAAAGAGAATAATTAATAATTCTATTAGATTAAAGATTTGTGTGTGTGTGTGTGTGTGTGTGTGTGTGTGTGTGGCGAAATAGTTAAAGGGATCTTACTTACTGGATACCAAACCTCACTTACTGGAAACAACATGGACGGTTCTGAATGACTTAGAAACAGTTACGCAAGAGACTAAGGTCTTTTCTATGTCTGCAAAAAGTCAATACAGTTTGACCATCACCAGATGGAGATTTTCTTAAATGTTAATATGACCATAAGAAAGTACAATTTGTTGTCTAGAACAGGGATTAACAAACCCTCAGTAGTGTACAGCATATGCAAAGAAAGTATTAGTAAGAACTATTTCAATTCTATTTTATTTGCAACCTTGTACATATCGTACAATTGCCTTAAAGGTTATTTTGTATTTGCAGATTTTTCTTTTATTTTAAAATCTTATTTCTCTATTTAAATATTCCATGTTTTTTAAATTGTGCTCTCTAGTGCAATTCATTCCTTCTTTTTAGGTCACAGGCTGTTTCATAAGCATTTCAATGCATGTCATACTGTGTATGGCTGTGTATGTGACAAATACAATTTTAATTTCAAAATGGTTTAAAAAAAAAAGTCAAAAAAGTTTTTAAATTATATGACATTGTTGGAGAGGCAGGGGTCATAAAAGCTCAAAGTGAAAAAACCTCAACTCGTCGGCATGAGTTTCCAGTTACAGTCACTCAGCTTTAAAAGTAGAAACCGAACATACTGTAGAAAGGAGCAGGGGACTGAAAACTATAAGTGTGGAAATTAAAATGCAGGAAAATAATTGTGCTCAAAGATCTCAGTCCCTAACGCAGCGGGAGATGAGGGCGAAGATGACATTGAAAATGGAAGAGGTTAAATGTCAAGAAGAGCAGGAAGCCAGTAAGAGGCCAAGAAAAGGTCAGTCTAACAGGGAGAACAGAACTGAAAATGAATCTGATGATGGAAAAAGCTGCACATAATTAACACCGCTCAAGTTGCAATCAGCTTCAGTGAAAATCTAAAAAAAAATAATAATTTTAATCTTCAATGTCTGTAGCACCTTTGTGAAGACACAGTTACTGTAAAACAGTATACAGTACAAGTTACTGGAATATATGAAAAAAGCAGAGGTTGAATTAGGCATAAAAGCAATTAGAAATAAATAGAGATGACTACACATCCTTTATAGCAGAAAAAGAAACTTACTGTGCAATTAAAATGAGAACTAGGGAATACAAAAGGTCCTTTCAGACATAAGGTAAGGACTGGATCATGTACAAATTGTAGGAGGATCAGGGCTTATGACCAGGTGAAGAAAGATATCAAACGTCTATTTTATTCTATTTCCTGATGCATTTAATGGAGATTTCTCTCACATAAACCTAAGAAACAACAACCTCATATGAGACTTTCAATCAATATCCAACTGGTTGACATTGAAGACTTTAAAGAGATGCTTTAGTGGTGCCCTGAATTACTACTGTTAATCCTTACTTAATAGAATCCTAGAATTAATAGAATCCTATTAATTCTCCCAAATCAATTTGACATGTGCCATAAGGCTGCTGGTTAACACTGCTATATTAAAGAGTGAACTTTCTAGCCGTTACGTAAAACACTGCAGGAAACCTGTCTCATAAATGTCTAGTTAAGAGGAAAAAAAAATTCGGCATGCAGACCACCTTTAGGCAGTGTGCTGATGCCAAGAAGCTGATGAATGCGATCAAAACAGTTCAAAACTTGATGAATTGTCACAACCATCCAAAAAGATTCCGATACAACTGATGAGTAATGAAACTATTTTAATGAAATATTTAAAACAGTGTTGTTTAGACAGACCGAGGGCACTACAATGACAAAACAGGCAAAGAGCAAATGACTGATATAAAACAGGCCTGGTTTTAAATGCTAGCAAAATGGGAGGACTCTAATGGAAGATGGAAGTGTTATCCAATGTCAGCAATAAGTCTGGAGTAGTGCTAATTGACACTGCCATTGGTGGGTAGGCTGGTGAGATGGGACACTGGAAAACATGACCAGATTACTGAATGCATTTGCAGATTAGTGAATATAAGAAAAAGTGACAAGACAAGGGTTGGACATTATCACCAAAACTCCAGGTTGTTGTTTAAACAAAGTTTAAACCAATCCTGTTTAACAAGCTGAACATAAGCCTTCAATTAGTAAAGCCACACCACCCTTTTACAGACTGAAGACCTACAACACTTCCTCTCGGTCAGCACAAGAGTCCTAAGAGCTTTCAATTCCTTTTTATACATTTTATGCTTTGTGCTAGTCATCGTTCATTTATTGAGTTCGCCCATGTCATTTCTGACAGTTCGCCAGCCTTTCTGTAATTAGTAACTTTTCTTGGGTTTACTTTCTGATCGAGTGTGTGTCACTAGGATGCGAGTTAAATTTGTGTTTTTCCCTTGCTCCACTTCTGAGAGAGTCCTTAGAATAACTCGCGTGGTTATCCTGCCTACAGATGTGGTCATTAAGACTGCGCGTGTTTTCCCGGGGGATGGCTCAATTTAGCGCGCGGGGCGCCGCAACTTGCCGTAAGCAACATTCGGGAATTTAAATAAATGTGTTGTGCTTCACTGAATATCCGCCAGATGGCGCATGGAAGGACTTTATTTAAACGCCAGACCAAGTACTGTACAACGAAGAATTGTGTATAATTACTTAGTCTAAAACAATATTGTTCCCAATGCTGAAGCAAACATGAATTTTATTTTGCTTTACAACAGATCTTTCATGATAAATGTGTGTATATGTGCTTCATATTATTTTCATAATGATGAAATGAGATGCCCAAATTCGTGCTTTAAAATTCTTAATAAGTTTCTTATATATTTTTTGTAATGTTTTAACAGGGACAAAACAGTGAAAGACATGGCAATGTCTCGGTTTACATGGTGTTGAAATTAATTTTTTAATTTCCTGATAGTAGGCTATCTGATAGTCTTAACTATGCGAATGTCCTGATTCGTGAATATGCCAACATATCTTATTTAAAACGTAAAAAATGTGTCGACATCATCAGAAGACATGAATGAACTATATATATATATTATATTATTAAGTAAATATTATCTTATGACCACAAACTTTTTCGGGCTTTTTATAATAATCATCATATTTGCTGTTTGTGTCCAGCATGTAATAATTATTTCATACATTATTTAACCACGGCTGGAAATAATATCTGGAATGTGATGTGATTGTGAATTCATGACTGAAATAAAGCAGTTTGTCTTTTGTAAAGTACTTTCACTTTACAAAAGGCAGCGTTTTTATCAAAAGGTTGATAAATGCGTGTTGTACAGTATATACACCGCGACAGCGCGCGCAGTTACTCACTTCTCACCTTTCATGTAGGTCTGCTCGGACTAATTCGTTTTAAACCCCTCAAAACTGCGTGTGTATACAGCTCAAAACCTCCATCAGTTATTAAGAAAAAATGCCCCAGTGATTTCGGAGCTTCAGGAAATCTCCCGGCGCTCTGCGCATAACACCAAGCCAACTCATGTCGGAAAGAATTTATAAACGGTTTCTAAACGTGGGCTATTGTTTTATTTTTACTTATAGTATTTGTTAATTTAATTTAAATGAGGTTTGGGCTCAGGACTTTGATTCGGCATCGTGATTCTCCTCTTTAATTTACTCCATAGTTTTAATCAGCGCTCAGCCGCACGCATGGAGTTTTCCAGAGCGCACCGGCAGAATTAGACTAATGATTATAAACGCGTCGGGAAAACAGCAAGCAGACTGACTCTGACCATTTAAAAAAAACGTTTGCGTTCATTTTCTGACGCGCTCAAGTTCACCAAAAACAATACAGAGCAGCGCACCTTATTTGCTTTCAAACATTTATAAAATCACGTTTTTTCGTTATTGTGAGTGCGCTTAAATAAAAGTTGAGTCTTATAAAGGCATGTAGTCTTATATAGTTTTATTATATAGTTTTTGCACATTAATCAGAGTCCTCATCTGTTACATTTTTGAGGACAATAGTTTTTTTTCAGCCTGTCACGGCGTGCGCCCAAATCAATATCGCTTCTCGCTCACTAGTTAGGCGGCCTCTTCTTCAGATATGCGAAGAAGCGGGGCTGCAGAATTAGGCACGAATAGTGAAGAAGAGCTCTCCTTGCTAACATTCAAATGCAAATTATTCACTCTCCCCATGTGTGAATCAGCTGTTCTTACCTATACATATTAACCTATACATTCTCACCTAAAGTGTTTAGGTAAAATTCCACCTATACAAGTGTGACAAATATGCAAAGAAAAAAAATAGGAAGGGGCAAATACTTTTTCATGGCACTTCACGTGTAGTCAGATTGTTCCACTGGGCTGAAACTGTAGCAGGTGGAGTTATAGCACTTTTCAAATCACACTTACTATACACTGATATGAATAACTTTGAATGATGAATGCTACGTTAATACGATCTCGGGCTTGCTCCACATTATAAAAGCAAAGCGCGGAGTTTAGTCCAAGATCAGGGAAGTACGTGATGTGGTAGAAAATAGGCAGTGGCGGTTCTACACTGAATTGCTCCGCGGGCGAGACTCCCTCCCGCCCCCCCGTCAGAACCACTTCTAACCAACCAAACCCCCTGTCTGAAGTCTGCTCGGTCTTGTTAATTGGTTTTAAAACCCCCAATTCTGTGAATTCCACCAGCAGCGAAACCGGTTTGGTGACTTCACACCTGTCGTAAAGGTGAGATGGGGGATTACAGTAACTGTGGGTGCGCTTCACCTCGGAGCGCGCTGTCGCGTTGTATTCAATGAATAGACTAAAACAAAATCATATTTGCTTCAGCATTGAAAACAACATTGTAATAGATTAACTTTATTAAAGATTATACACTTTTGTATTCTTTGTCCACACACGTGGGCAATTTTTAGATATTGATCCTTTCTCGATGCAGCAAATTTTCTGAGCAAATTAATAATAATTTCCATGAATGAAAAGGAGGAAGAAGAAAAGGTTACGCGAAAATAAGAAAAAGCTTTAGAGGTAAATGCTGTGAAATGCTTTAAATGAACAGATTCTGCCTATAACAGGTCAGGGACAGTGAGGCTGGACCCAGCAGCGCACCACATCCCACATCATAATACATGCTGATGATGACCAACACGTCTTCCCTCATCTACCAGAGCCAAGTAAAAAGAATGGCAATCAAACAGAATAAAATTAGTACCAGCATTAACTGGTGCTAGTAATTATGATGGTGGTCAATATTAATTAAAATAATGTTTCTCAGCATTATTTCGTGTTAATATTGACTACCATAATAATTAAAGAATAAAATAAAAAATAGTGTCTTTATAGATTTATATGTTGTTTGTCTTGATGTTCTTTTTTTTTGTTTGTTTCTTTGACCCAATATATGTTCAGTGATACTTCAAATAACATGTTTAAATAGCATTGATTTCTGTATTGTGTTATATTTTTATACTAGTAACTGGTGTTAAAAATGTATCTCTACATTAATGAGCCAATGTATTATGGTGTGGGCTGCTGTGGGCCAGGAAGTCCAGGGCCACTTTTTGGTCCCAGTCCGCCCCTGTAATAACGAATGGAGAAAGCGCAGTCGAAGCCCGGAGATTCTGCGTTCCGCGGGGGCCAGTCGTGAATAGCTGACACTCAGTGACAGCCAATGAAATTGAAGCATTTTTGCCGCTTTCCACGTGGTGTGGCGTTGCTTAAATAATATCCGTATAATATCTGTATATCCGATAAAATCGTCCAAAAACTGGTTCGAATCCCGCTCTGGGTGAAAATGTAATAAATGTGAATCCTTTGTTTTACACTTTTTGCATATGATAATCATTAAATTACAGCAACTTTGAGGTGAGTGCTAATGTGTTTAATAGCTTAAGCAAAAAAAAATTCTCAATTGCAAACATGCATTTAGTACTGAAGCATAAGTTGATAATGTAATGGCTATATCTATGGCATTTTAGCGAATAGCACCAGTATATTGAGCACTGGCTGGGAATCGAACCCGGGTCTCCCGCATGTCAGGCGAATCACCTACCACTAAGCCACCAGTACCCGTCTGCGTTTTAAGCGCATAAATACTGTTATAGGCTAACGTCATACATCTTTGTAGTTCTTTTGCACACGCGCGGGTGCGTTACAATAATAATAATAATAAATTCGGAGAACTACTACTAATAATAATAATAATTCTGAATGAAAATGATGAATAAATACATAACAGTTTGAGCTTGACACGTTTATGAGCTCTGTCGCTTGCCGTCAATAAGCGCCTAAGAGACATAAAATTTTTCGGCTTCAGTAGATACACAATACTTTAGACTGAAACACGACTGCTTCCTACAGGTATTGAAGGGCATTTTCACAGCTTGCCGCGCGCACTCGCAGCAAGTCGTGGGATCCCTTTTCCGAAAACGTGCGTTTTTAAAGGCCAGATCTGTACTTGCGTCGCTTCCACATTTGGGTTTACCATCCACGCTACAAAGGGCTAACCGCTAATCGCTTCGTCTTCTGGTCCTCCCGGGTTAGTGCTTGACGGAATGACTAAGCCACGAACGGTAAACCCAGCGGATCACTCGCAACTCTGCGATGTGGTGAATCAGCACGCCAAGCTAATCGACAAGCTAACTAGAGAGATTGCGGCTCTTCGCCGGACCATTCAAGACGTCCTGGCCTTGGGCTGTGAGGTGGTGGAGCTTCGGCAGAAGAATGCGGCCTTTCGTGAGGCTGTCGCCAGCGCGGCTAGTCGGCCTCCCATTGCGGCAGCCGCAGCTCCACCTCCCCCATCCACCCCCGCCCCCCCTTAAGGTTTTTCTTTTCCTACCGGATAAATGGGATAGCACGAATGGGAGATGTAGTGTTTTCCTAACTGCATTAGATCTGGTGTTTGAGTTTATTGCCACCAAATACTCCACTGATCGATTGCACATTGCTCTTCTCGTCTCGCTGCTATCAGGGCAGGCAGCTGAGTGGGCCACGGCAGTCCTTCGTTCCGATTCAGACACCGCCCATTCAAACAAAGAGTTCACCCATCAGCTAAAACTCACCTTTGAACACCGGATCGTCTGTAAGCCGTTACAACGCCGACTTCCGCACTCTTGCCATACAGACCTCCTGGGGAGACACCGCGCTCCGGACGTCCTATTATGAGGGACTGGCTTCTTGGATTAAAGACGAACTAGCTGGGCAAGAGCTCCCCGCCACGCTGGAGGGACTGATCCAACTCGCACTCTGGATCGATCAGCGCCTCCTCTCTCGCCCAAAGCCAGCCCGGACAACCCTGCCAGCAGCACCCACTTTTTCCTACACAGCACCTCGACCATCAACCTCCTTCACCCCCGCCACCCCCGGACACGTCCGATCTTCACCTCCTGCCGTGGTTGACACCGGAGCCGGGAACCCGTGCAATTAGGACGAGCCTCCCTAACTGTGGCCGAACGTGAACGCAGTTTTTGAGAGGGATTGTGCGCCTATTGTGGGTCAGCGGCGCATCACAGTGCGATTTGCCCTCTCTGGCCGGGAAACGCCCAGACCCCGTGAGAAGGGGGAGAAACCCTCCCAACGCTCCACCAGGATAACCAATGCCATCCCTCATCTCACGGTTTAGGTATCCCTCCAATTTGGTCATAAACGGGTTAGAAGTACTGCGTTCATTGATTCTTGTACCACAGGTAACTTCATTGACTCTACATATGCCAAAGAACTAGGGGTGAAAATCGAGGCGTTATCCCAGCCTGTTGGGATTACATCTGTAGACGGTCGGCCCCTTTCGTCTAGCTCCATCACCACCTAGACTTAACCCATCACCCTTACCATTAACCAACATGAAAAACAGATCCAATTTCACCTCACCTCCATCTCATCACCACCCGTCATCATCGGACACCCATGGCTTCTACAACACGACCCTCTTATATCTAGGACCCAAAATCAGATTCTGCAGTGGGAAGCCCTTTACCGAACTTTGTCTACGGGCACCGGCTGGGACGTGCTCTAGGGAGTCCGAGGCCCCAACGTCAACACCAACGCCTTTCCCCCCATCTACCGAAACCTGGCTGAATTGTCCTGCAGAACCCATCTTTCTCCTCATTGCCCCTATGACCTGGCAATAGACCTTCAGCCAGGCTCTAGCAACCGGACTACCCCCCCCACCCCCCGGCAATCTCTACTCCCTTTTACCCACCGAGACACAGGCAATGGAGGAGTATGTGTCGAGCGCCCTTTGCCAAGGTACCATCAGGCCCTCCTCCTCGCCCGCCGCCGCGGGGTTCTTTTTAGTAAAGAAAAAAGGTGGTGAACTTCGCCCGTGTGTCGACTATTGGGAGCTAAACAACATCACCACCAACAACCGACACCCACTGCCTCTTACCAACTCTGCCCTGGACGCCCTCTCTGGTGCCACTATTTTTACAAAGTTGGACCTTCAGAGCGCCTACAACTTGTACATATCAGAAAGGGTGATGTGGAAGACGGCCTTCATCACCCCCACTGGACACTATAAAAGCCTGGTCATTCCATTATGGACTCCGCAATGCCCCCACTGCCTTTCAGTGCTTTATCAACAATGTTCTTAGGGACATGTTAGGCCGGTGGACATTCACGTATTTGGATGACATACTCATATACTCACGGACTGTCCAAGAACATACTCAGCATGTCAGGGCAGTCCTTAAAAGATCGCTCGCCCATTAACTGTACTTTGTAGTTGATTCTTTGTTAAGCTTTACACGAGCGCTCCACCACGTTTCTGGACCCACAGAAACTGGAAGTTGTGCGTCATTGGCCCCTACCCAAGACCCTCAAGCAGCTTTAACGGTCCCTTGGATTTGCAAATTTCTATCGTCGCTTCATCAGAGACTACAGTACAGTCGCAGCACCTCTAACCACCCTGACATGCCCAACGTCTTACCACTTCATCCTCAACCCTGCCGCCATCTCCGCCTTCAAGGAACTTTGTCATCGCTTCACCACCGCTTCGATCCTTCTTCACCCAGATGCCAACAAACCATTCGTTGTGGATGTGGATGCCTCGGATGTGGGCGCTGGGGCTGTTCTCTCTCAGCGAGGTCCAGACCATAAGCTACAACCCTGTGGCTTCTTCACAAAAATTTTTTACCCCACTCAACAGCGATACAAGGTAGGGGACCGCAAGTTGTTGTCCATAAAGTGGGCATTGGAGGAATGGCATAACTGGATCCAGGGCACAAGCGAGCCTTTTATCGTCTCCAGCCGCTTCTGGTCCCTCGTCAGCCCTGGACGCACATTGCTGTCGATTTTTTCACGGTACTGCCGGCCTCAGAGGGAAAAACGACCATTATGAGTATCGCGGATCGGTTCTTCAAAGCCGTGCACTTGGTGGCCCTCGCCGGACTCCCGTCAGCTAAGTAGGAACACAGCTGAGCTGATACTAGAGCACGTAGTCCACCTGCATAGTCCAGTTCCCAAAAGACATTGTCTCGGACAGAGGGACCCAGTTTACTGCCCAGGTCGGGAAGGCCTTTTGCTGTCTGATCAATTCCATCTGTAGCCTTTCTTCTGGGTATCATCCCCAGACCAACAGTCAGACGGAGCGGACCAACCAACAACTGGAGCGCTATCTGAGATGCTTCACTGCGATCCTGGACCCAATATATCATATGGGCTGAGTTATCTCACAACCTCCATATTTCATCCGCCACAAATCTGAGCCCATTTGAGGTATGCCACGGTTTCCAACCCTTGATGTTCGAACACCAAGAGCCGGAGGTTGATGTACCATCAGCCCAACAGTTGGTCCACAGGTGTCGGCAGCCAAGCCAACCGAGCTATCCAACGGGCTAACACCTGCTATGCCACTCAACATATACCTGCTGGGTAGGTAGTTCCTACTTGAGACAGGTCACAGAGCCCTGACATGGATCCATACAATGAAGGATCACAACTCTTGTGTCACCAGATGGTATCTTTCCCTGCAACCATACCAATTCAATGTTCAACATGGACCCGGGCCCCAGAACAAGATAGCCGAATACCTGTCTCGGTACCCGGTCAGTTCGCGGCCTGGAGAGGGGAGAGTTGATGTCACAATGTGACCTGTCCCTGTTGGTTTGCACAGCACACACACACACACCACGTCTTACCTCACTCCTCCACTGTAATCCCGATGCTGAGGCGATGCGGGTGCACCCGCCTGCCATTTGCATACTGATTTCATATACACGCAAACATATCCACTCCATTTTCATTTCCCAACAGTAATCCACGCACTGCATAACACACACACACACACATGTTTAAGCTGTCTGTTGTTTTGTTCTGTGTGTATATTTTGTATATTACCAGCAATCAGTGTTTGTTAGTAGGTCTTTCGCGTTGCTTTCCTACCATCGGCCAGCCTGGCGATATAGTGCCAGAGTTGCTACATGTCGGCGCAAGTCAACCGGAAGCCGACTCGTCGACTGTTTGTGGAAAAGAGGAAGTACGAATTTTTGCGTTTAGTTTGTAATGTTTGTTTCCATTATTTGTGTATATGTTATTTAGGTCCATAATGACTAAACAAAGGAGCATGAAGTGGATGTCGAATCATATGTACAATACCACTTAAAAGTTTGGGATCACTTGCAAATTTCTTTTTTTTTTTTTGTTTAGTGGTTTATTTTCTACATTTTTTCTGTAACAGTTATTGTTAAATAATACAGTGGTGTGAAAAACTATTTGCCCCTTCCTGATTTCTTATTCTTTTGCATGTTTGTCATACTTAAAAGTTTCTGCTCATCAATAACCGTTAACTATTAGTCAAAGATAACATAATTGAACACAAAATGCAGTTTTTAAATGAAGGTTTACGTTATTAAGGGAGAAAAAAAACTCCAAATCTACATGGCCCTGTGTGAAAAAGTGATTGCTCCCCTCGTTAAAAAATAAGTCACCCCCAGGCCTGATTACTGCCACACCTGTTTCAATCAAGAAATCACTTAAATAGGAGCTACAGTACCTGACACAGAGAAGTAGACCAAAAGCACTTCAAAAGCTAGACATCATGCCAAGATCCAAAGAAATTCAGGAACAAATGAGAACAAAAGTAATTGAGATCTATCAGTCTGGTAAAGGTTATAAAACCATTTCTAAAGCTTTGGGACTCCAGCGAACCACAGTGAGAGCCATTATCCACAAATGGCAAAAACATGGAACAGTGGTGAACCTTCCCAGGAGTGGCCGGCCGACCAAAATTACCCCAAGAGCGCAAAGACAACTCATCCGAGAGGCCACAAAAGACCCCAGGACAACATCTAAAGAACTGCAGGCCTCACTTGCCTCAATTACGGTCAGTGTTCAGGACTCCACCATAAGAAAGAGACTGGGCAAAAATGGCCTGCATGGCAGATTTCCAAGGCGCAAACCACTTTTAAGCAAAAAGAACATTAAGGCTCGTCTCAATTTTGCTAAAAAACATCTCAATGATTGCCAAGACTTTTGGGAAAATACCTTTTGGACCGACGAGACAAAAAGTTGAACTTTTTGGAAGGTGCGTGTCCCGTTACATCTGGCGTAAAAGTAACACAGCATTTCAGAAAAAGAACATCATACCAACAGTAAAATATGGTGGTGGTAGTGTGATGGTCTGGGGTTGTTTTGCTGCTTCAGGACCTGGAAGGCTTGCTGTGATAGATAGAACCATGAATTCTACTGTCTACCAAAAAATCCTGAAGGAGAATGTCCGGCCATCTGTTCGTCAACTCAAGCTGAAGCGATCTTGGGTGCTGCATGACCCAAAACACACCAGCAAATCCACCTCTGAATGGCTGAAGAAAAACAAAATGAAGACTTTGGAGTGGCCTAGTCAAAGTCCTGACCTGAATCCTATTGAGATGTTGTGACATCACCTTAAAAAGGCGGTTCATGCTAGAAAACCCTCAAATAAAGCTGAATTACAACAATTCTGCAAAGATGAGTGGGCCAAAATTCCTCCAGAGCGCTGTAAAAGACTTGTTGCAAGTTATCGCAAACGCTTGATTGCAGTTATTGCTGCTAAGGGTGGCCCAACCAGTTATTAGGTTCAGTGGGCAATTACTTTTTCACACAGGGCCGTGTAGGTTTGGATTTTTTTTCTCCCTAAATAATAAAAACCATCATTTAAAAACTGCATTTTGTGTTTACTTGTGTTATCTTTGACTAATAGTTAAATGTGTTTGATGATCAGAAACATTTTGTGTGACAAACATGCAAAAGAATAAGAAATCAGGAAGGGGGCAAATAGTTTTTCACACCACTGTAATTTAAAATTATTAATTTAATTTAATTAATCGTTTGTTAATGGTTGTCTCCCCCTAATGTACATCTTGATAATTACGTATTGTAGCAGTTACCATGTGATCAATCAGGAAGTTAGTGTTTTCCATGATGGGCAGTTCTGAACATGTGCTGCAGTTAATCAACAACCATCTGTGTTCATCCTTGGCCCTTGGTAGCTTCGTTGGTATGTTTATTGTTCTTATTCATGTATATGTTATAGCGTTTGATTATCTGTTAAATTTATAGTTTGTACATATATTTGTTTATGTTGGCTGTATCATTATCATTGTGCTTTGCTTATTATTACATACCTGTTGGATTGATATTGAGAATTATGGCATTTGTAAAAAGTGTTTTGGTGTAAATATTGAGTGTGGATACTTATATTGTTCATTGTTTTCTGTCTTTGTTTCATAGTTTTACCCTATCCTTATTAAAAGCTGTAAAGAGACATACCGTGTCTGTCATTTTAATGAGGGTGGAGTTTAGCTCGCTGTCAAAATATACAAAGGACGTATATTTGTAATAAATAAAAATATTTGTAAGTGTGTATGTGTGAGAAAAATGTCTCTAGATAATAATGAGATGAATGAATGATTGATGAATGAATTGTCTCTGATGAGCAAACCAAGGGTAACGGCGACAGTGGCAAGGAAAAACTTCCTGAGATGGCAATAGGAAGAAACCTTGAGAGGAACCAGACTCAACAGGGAACCCATCTTCATTTGGCTGATAACAGATAAAATTGATATAACATCATGTGTGTTATGCAGGTGAAAGTTCAATATAACAAAAGTTCTTTAAATTAACATGAAGTCCAGTTCAGCACAGGGATGAGTCAGTAGGTGCAGAGGGCAGATAGGGTCTGGATCACTGGGAGCACAGGAGCAGCATGTGTAGCTCCAACCATCATAAAGCAGAATCCAGCTGGAGCTGGTCCTTCTCTGAATGCCTCAGGAACCTTGCAGGGTCGGCCTTTGTCTACTAAAGCTGGCACAATCTCCAGCTGGGTAGGAAAATACAGAGCAGATGGAGAGAATTAGTGTAGTTGCCATTCAGGATAGATGTACTGAAGTAAGAAGTTATGGGATGAGTTACGCGTATGCCAGATTAAAGAGATGTCTTTAAAAACTGGAAAACTGTATCTGAGCCCCGAACATTGTCTGGAGGGCTATTCCAAAGGTTTGACGCTAAATATGAAAAAGCCCGACCCTCTTTTGTAGATTTTGAAATTCTGTGAATTACCAGAAGTCCAGAGTATTGTGATCTTAAGGAACGTGGTGGATTGTAGCGTATCAGAAGACTGGTTAGGTATGTGGGAGGTAAACCATTTAAAACCTTGTATTTAAGTAATACTATTTTGTAATTGATTCTAAACTGAACAGGTAGCCAATGCAGGGATAATAATATTGAGGTTATGTGATCGTATTTTCTGGATCTAGTAAGAACCCTGGCTGCCCATTTCGGACTAAGTGAACCTTGTTTTTATTGAGGATGCAGGACAACCACCTAGTAATGCATTACAATAGTCTAGTCTGAAGGTCATAAATGCATGAACTAGCTTTTCTGCATGAGATGCGTATAAGATGCTCCTAAGCTTGGCAATATTTCTAAGATGGAAAAAGGCTGTTTTTGTGATATTGGAAATGTGATTTTCAAAGGACAAGTTACTATCCAATATTACACCCAGGTCTTTTACTGTCGAGCTAGTAGTAACAGTACATCCTTCTAAACGCAGGCTGAATTGTGAAAGCTGTTGTGTACTGGTTTTTGGGCCAATAAGTAATATCTCTGTCTTATCTGAATTTAGTAAAAGAAAGTTATTGGTCATCCAATCTTTTAAATCTTTGACACACTCAGTTAGTCTAGACAACTTGGGTATTTCGTCTGGTTTTGTTGAGATATATAATTGGGTATCATGAGCATAACAGTGGAAATTAATCCCATGTCTTCTTATGATGTTACCCAAGGGAAACATGTATATTGAGAACAGAAGTGGTCCTAAAACTGACCCTTGTGGGACCCCATATTTCACTGGCATTACACCAGATGGTTCTCTATTTGGATCTACAAAATGGTATCGATCAGACAGGTATGATCTAAACCATTTTAATGCCTGTCCCTGAATACCTACTGTATGTGATTTTGTAAGCGATCTATGAGAAAATTATGATCTATAGTGTCGAATGCAGCACTAAGATCAAGTAAGACTAGTAACACATATGAAATTAGGTAATAACATACTGTAACAACAACAAAAACAACAGTTAACTGTTATTTTGAGACACAGAGGTCAGCCTTTCTGTAATAGTTCTTGCAAGAACAGCATTGTCAGGTACATTTGCAAAATCCGTCAAGCACTATAATGTAACTGGCTCTCATAAAGGTTATCCCAGGAGGGCGAGACCAAAACCTACCTCTGCCCCAGACGAGAAGTTCATTTAGGGTTATCTGCCTGAAAAACAAAAAATTTATAGCACCTCAGATTAGAGGCATTATGAAGTCTTTTCAGAGCATAAGTAGCACACACATCTCACCATTAACTGTTCAAAGGAGATTAATGCATTTTTGGACGTCTTCAGCATTCCTTTACAATGTAGAAAGAAATAAAAATCAGAAACGATCATGGAATTAAAAAGTGATCCCAAACTTTTGAGCGGTAGTATATGTTATGTGTGTTTGTAAAAAGAAATGTATATAGTTACCATTTCATACTTCCCTTTTATGTTTGTTTCACTTGGTTTGTCTTGAGGTGCAGGGTTTGAACTATAAAAGAAAGCCCCAAACCAATATGCGGGGTCAGTTTACCTGGCGAATGAGTGTGCAACTATGGTGTAGTGAGCGATATTTAAAGGGGTCATACGGTTCTACTGTACATGCACTTTTTCAAGCTGTTTGGACTGAAATGTGTATTAGGAGAGTGTGTACACAACCACTCTACGATGATAAAGAGCCGCCCAGTGATTTTCTTTTCATTTATTAAAACAAGATGCCCCTTCTGAAATCAGGCCAATCTCAAATGCCTGTCGATGTGACGCCACACAGACAGAGGCCGCTCCTACTATAGTTGATTGACACTGGTGTTTTAGCAAAGACCCATCCCGAGTGAGAAGAAGCTGTCGGCCATTGTTTTTTGACGCTGGAGCAAAATGTCGCCCAAGCGAGTGTGGTGTACAGTTGTTGTGTGAAATAGCGAACACAGCAGTCGTCATTCACTACCTACATCTGAGCCGCTGAAGACGCAGTGGCTGAATTTTGTTTTTGAAGCTAACGTCCCTGCCGATCTACCTAAATGTGTTCATGTTTGCGCTAATCATTTTTTACCAGACTGCTTTATAAACGCGGGTCAATATAAAGCAGGTTTTGCTAGGAAGGTGCTCCTAAAAAGGGGTCTGTACTAACGCTTCGTGTTCCTGCTTCATCTTCCCCAGGCGCGGTGAGTGTAATTTCTTTTTCTGAATCTTTGCAGATCGCCTTTTTTAATGACCACGATGAATGCGGCGTGTAAGATAACTTACACTCTCATAGAACATGGTTATGTCGTCTTCTCTATGTACATATAATATATAATATATCTTTATATAATTCCTAATCGCACGTTTATAATAAACAATGCATTAAGGTGATTGTCTAGTTGCAAACTGTGTACGTAGTCGGAAAACTATATTATGCTTACCTTTGTAACGCTAGATGGTTTATAACCGTGTCTGTCAATGATTAAGAAGTCATGTAAACACATCCGTAAACACATCGAGTTCGTATCTCTTTCAGTACGCTACTTAATCCGGTGTTAGCTTCTCCGCTTTTTTTTTGTCGTTGCTCGCAGCAGCGTAACAGCCCGTTAATTCATGCCCATGCAGTGATGAGACAGACAAACGAGTCGATGCATGTCTATTCTTTTAATTTCTCGTTGTCAGGCGATATTACAAACTTTCGGGTGGGTTCTGTACTTAAATCAAACCAAAAACTACTTAAGAAAACAGACTCAGGCTTTATATTCCAGCTTATCTCAAATTTTCGCTTTTTCGCACTTTACCCGTGTAATGCAGTCCAAAGCATTGCCCTCACTGGACTACACTCCCGTGGCTATACCCCATGTGTGTTGTGAAGGCACGCCCCACAGAACTGGGAGCCGGCTAAGCAGAGATCATAAGCATTTAAAGGAGCATGTACTGAAATAAGTTGCTAAGACCAGAGCTAGTTTTTAGCAGGTAAAAGTAGTGTTTTTTTTACACAACAATTAAGAATTTTTTATTAAAGTATATTACAAACTTTTCATTAGGACCCTAAAAAAAACATATTAACATTTAATGTAAAATGGGACTGGATGACCCCTTTAAGGTCATCCAGAACATATACATGCATATATGTTTGTATGTACACGCGTTTCCACTGGGACTTTTACACCTAAATAAATTATCACCTTTAACTCTGCGATTATTGCCATTATTTTTTGGATTATTTTCCCCATTTTTTGGTGTCGGGGAACCCTTTTGACGGACATTGGGCCACAAAGTGCAGTCGTCTCACAATGGGATGCCATTCCACCAATTGGTAAAGTGCAGATACAGAAATTCTCACTAGGCGAATTTGGGTGTTTTCCTTAATAACAACAGGGATGGCTTGGATTGCATTGCTACAAGCAGTTTCACTTTTATGCTTTACAACTGCAACTGCTCGAATAGTTTAAGGATTAAAATTGCCACAAACATTTTCATACCACAATCTCTATCACTGAACAATTGGTAACCTCAACAACGTGAACTTTATTTCATCCAAAACACATTTCCGGTTTATACAATTGCACCCACGTGTTCCCAAATTGCTCGTAATGTGTAAATGTGTGTGTGTGATTGTTGACTGAAAGTCCTGCCACGGTCGTAAAATGGAAATAAATGGTGGTTATTACCATTATCCTCCACGGTCTCTACT
This sequence comes from Clarias gariepinus, assembly GCF_024256425.1. Taxonomy (NCBI): domain Eukaryota; kingdom Metazoa; phylum Chordata; class Actinopteri; order Siluriformes; family Clariidae; genus Clarias; species Clarias gariepinus. The sequence continues at coordinate 5,718,460 of NC_071124.1, read as the reverse complement.
TGGACTACAAAGGTTCCTAGATGAATGGATTCATGGAATTGCACACAAAGTTATAAAAGAGATTAATTTATAGTTGTACCATCTGGTAGCACCCAAATGAGGATACCTACAGTAGGGTTCCCTATTGAGACTAGTTCATCTTAAGGTATTGGTTTACTCCCACAGTCCAAACACACGCGATTTAGGCTAACTGGGATCTCCAAATTGCCCGTAGCACGCGAGTAAGTGAGTGACTGGCACCCTGCCTCTTGTCCCAAGTTTGCTGGGATAGACTCTAGGCCTCTCATGACTCAGTATAGTATAAACGGTGTAGAAAATAAGTAAATAAGAGTGGACTGAATTGAATTGAGGAACTAAAGAACCAATCCAAAAACAGACTTTTAATGTACAAGAGTTCAGGGCAATCACTTATGAACTCACAATAATACTAATAATAATTATAATCCTATTGTAACAGTCTATGAGAATGATGCACTTTCAAGGGACTTTCTTAACTTTTATAAAGAAAGTGCTGTTATGAAATGTATTTTCCTTGTCAATGAAAAAAAATTACTGTCTAGTGTATGAGTGAGCACTAACCTTTTAAAAAAGAGTATTCAGAGAGTTGAGGGTAAAGGCTACAGGCTACAGTTGATTTTGCTTGTAATGAAAAACCTCTTTGCAAAGGAATTCAGACAAAACACAAAATACTTGCACCAAAATATCTTATACTGTTACACCATGTTTTGACTTCAGGACAGGGTCATTCAAAGAAAGACACTCATTCAAGGGTCCCCGGCTTATGCCCTGAGCTCCCACGTGTAGACTCCAGACCCTGTAGCTAAAAAAATTGGCTAAATATAATTAATGCATTATGTGGATATTATGGATAAAAAAAAAGGTATAATTATTTTTGTTTAAATGCAAGAAAGGTAACACCTCACTAAAATGCTTCTACTACTACTACTACTAATAAGAAGAAGAAGAAGAACTTAACTTATAATAAATACTGTGGTGTTCTTTATTTTGATCATACTCATGCAGCTCATGACAAGTTCCTTGGGGGAGGGGATTACTGAACAAATTACATTGTGCTAAAATCAGACCTCTGGACAAATATTAAATAAACATGATTTATCTGGTTCTTGAGAAAGAACCTTTGGCCCAGTTCTCCCATTGTTTCTTCTCCATGGAAATGCTGAAACAGGCAAAAATAATTCAGTCGATGACCATTCAGTTATTACACAACACTTACAATGAGCCAACATCAACAACTATTCATATGTTCTGAGACCTCATAGGGAAAGTGCAAATCACTTATCAAGAGTCAGCCTTGTCTGACTGTCTTGACGTGTCTGATCCTGTAATAAATACATCGATCAGTCATAACATTATGACCACCTGCTTAATATTGTCACCCTCATAACTGTTCATCAGTTTTAATTCCTTGCACCACTTTTGGTTCTGTATGTCCTGACCACTGCAGACCAGGAACATCCCACAAGAGCTGAAGTTTTGGAGTTGCTTTAACCCAGTCATCTAGCCATCACAGTTTGACTCTTGTCAGAAAGACTAAAAACTTTACTTTGCCCATTCTTTCGTTTTTCAACACATCAATTTCAGCGACATTCATTTATACATCACCCAATTTCAGATGCTATTGGCATTAGATATTGTAACTGTAGCTACTGTGAAAATGGCCAAACATTGAGAGCCAAACGGGGTCATTATGTTATGGCTGATCAGTGTATAATACTGTACAAAAGACCTGAGCTTTGGAAATGTAGATCTTATTTACACCAAAACATGATAAATACCATTTTTGTACTTTGACTCATTTTGCCGAATTTTTTTTTTCCGATGCTATATTTTCCAGCAAAAGCTGATGTATCTTGACAAGCCAACTGCATAACTTCTTTCACTCAGGTGATTAGTGAAGCTGATCCTTCCTGTGTAGCATGTTCAAAGGGTTTTTGGTGAATATTAAAGCCAAAAAAAGTAAGTTTACTTCCACTGTTACTGCCATTGCAGTCACTCCAGCGGTAATCTGTTCCATGATAGGAGGTGTGGAAGGGTTATAGCTAATACTTGCTGAATATTCAGGTCCTCTGTATTGAAATCTAACAATGCAAAACTGAGGAAACCAACAGTATCATTTCAAGTTTGGGAGCCATAAACTTCCCCTTTCCAAGGGAAAGTATAGCCACCCATATTTAAAAATTATGCGACCCAGATGATGGAGTACATGCAATAAGCCAATAGACTAAACCTCCGTCAAGCCCCGTGGGTGCTGTTTTTCATGCATTTCTGATTTTAGTGACAATCAAGGCGCACACTAGCCCGTCATCCAGCCCCCCGCGTATCACGTACTTATAAACTTCCAGAACAGAAGTTCTGGTGGCTAAAAATGTGGGAAACCTGTGAGAACAGTAGTTTTGTCTTGTGCAATCTGTGCGACAACTAAAAGTCGTTGTTATTTAACCGTTGGTAAATTAATGTCCCTACCAACACCTAACAGGCCGTGGTCACACATCACTGTGGACTTTGTCACGGATCTGTCGGTGTCTAAAGGGTAAACAACAGTCCTTGTGGTGGTAGATCAATTCTCCAAGGAACGTCGATTCATTCCATTTAGCTCTCTCCCGTCAGCCCTTCAGGTGGCAGAAACCCTATTCGAAACAGCGTTGGCATCCCAGAGGATATCGTTTCCGATCATGGTCCCCAATTTGTTGCCAGGGTCTGGAAGGCTTTCTTTCACAAGTTGGGGACCACTGTTAGCCTACCGTCCGGGTATCACCCCGAGTCTAATAGGCAGGCTGAGCGGACTGTCCAAGAACTTAGGAGAACCTCCGAGCATACTGTAGCAGTCGACAACATAAATGGGCAGACTGCTTAATCTGGGCGCAATATGCGCAGAACTCGCTATGCCACTCGGCAACCGGCCTAACGTTGTTTCAGTGTGTGCTTGGGCATCAGCCCCCGCTCTGTCCCTGGGATGCCACTCCCACCAACGTGGGACATTTACGTGCCCGTGCCTCCCTCGGGTAGCTGGTCCTGGGTGTCCTAGGGGCTACTGTCACACCTGTGCCACCTCGGTCCCAGGGGATAAGCTTTGGTTCTCTGGATTACTAAGCCGCTGCTTTGTCTCCCCCTAGTGTGTCTACATGTTTCACTTTAGCACTTAATTAAGTTCACCTGTGTCTTCCCCATGTGTTTCCCTGTTTATACAAGTCGAACCTGTAGCTCACTGTTTGTCCACAGTTGTGTATCTTCATGTTGTGTGATTTCGTTATATAACTCGTTCCGATTATCTCCTCCCCAGGACTGAGCCATGTCTACAGGTTCGGGTCATTTTCAGTTTCCCTGACCGAAGTCAAGGTCAAGGCTGAGAGGTTCTCAGCCTTTTCAATTAAGGTTACAGTATATTTTGTTTGTTTATTTTTTCTTTTAATCTTTGACCTGCACGCCTGCCTGCAGACCCAACCTGGGGATTCGTTTGTCAAGTTCTTTTGTTTGTTTATTTTCACGCTGGTTTAACAGCATAAAGACTCGTGTGTTTACCCTGCATTTGCGTCCGCCTTCTTGTATGGCAAACATGACATGCATTAGTAAGTGGAGTTTTAATAACAGGTTTTGTTCACTCTTTTTCATTCAAAAATGGTATTTTGATCAAGTAATTAATGGTATATCCAAAGAAACCCTCAAATAGTTTGTCCTGATGCATTAAGTATGTCTGACATGTTTGTCTGAGTTCTTACTGCAATTACTAGAGATTCTATGGCCAATATAAAGAACACAGGATGTATCCCTGGTAAGTAGACCACTTTAATGCAATTGGTTTAGAAGTTATACTGTCTGTTTATAGACTTGCTTTTGGATTTGTATAAACAATCTAAATTGTTTAAGGAAATTTAGTCCAATTCCAAATTCAGGCCAAGCATTAAATAAGTTTGGCTACTCTATTATATCAAAAGCTTGTTGAGCTTCCAGTGACAACATTGGTGTATCTTTATCATCTTTTTAAAAAACTTTTTTGCCTTTTCTTTTCTGTTAGCAATTGGAATTGATTGAGAAACGTGTCCCATCTGGATGCATTCTGATTAAAAAAGCTGTTTATAAAAGCTTCTAAAAGTATAGTTAATTTTCTGTGGGTCTGCTGCTAAATTGCCCAAAGTAGTTTTTATAACATCACATTATATACCCATATACACAACTATGTAGAATAATTTGGTGTAAGCACTGTGATAAAGCAGAGAAATATTGTTTCAAACCTTAAAATATGCACAAGCGATTTGTGTACAAGATGCATTAGATGTGTGTGGAGAGCTGTTGGTTATGGGTGAACTATGATACGGACCTGTGGTCAGGTACTGAAGTAGAACTAGTAGAGGAAGAGGCTGATGTTTCTGTAAACTGAAGTCTTTGTATTGCTTATAATATTTTTCATGATCTTTAACAATCTTTGTAAATAAAAAGGTTTTGTATGCACCAAAACTCAACCTTTTTTTCCCCCTTGATCTAATTTGCTGTATTTTGGTTTGACTCACTGCAAAATGACAATTAAAGAATAAGTTTGTGATTTATTTATTTTTTGTGTAAAGTCAACCAAGTATACAATTTGATATTGAATTGTATACTTATATAACGACAAACACAGCTACAGGCTGATTTATCTATTTTGACAAAACTGTGGGAAGTGGATTTATAGCTTTATGAAAAAAAAAAGATCACACTAAATTTTCTTATATAACCCACGCAATTTTAAAATATATATATATATATATATATATATATATATATATATTGAGACTTGTATTTTGTTACACCCTTGGGACTCAAAGAAATCATGAACAAAATACTTTTTATCAGTTTGCAATATACTTTTTGTTTCACTTGAAACAAAACTTGTTTTTCTTAAAACTGCAAAAATCTAATTTTACTGTCAAACTGTTCAATTACTCCCCAGAGTGCCTTAAAGCATTTAAGAGCGCAGAAGCCTATCAACTCTTCATGTCAGGTCGGGTCCCAGGAGGTTTTACCAGGAAGAAGGAAAGAAAAAGTCATTTTTATCATTAAAGGACGGGTAAGTCGATATTAACTAATACTTGGTGTTGGGATAATTACCCCAGTTGTCTCACAGCATGCAGTAGCTAAGCTAGCTAAAATTTATTCTGCATGTTAAAGATGACATTTTGTATGGTGGGCACTTGTATTCAGTCCTCACTATGGCAGAAATTTTGTCAGAAATTTTCATACTGTATGTTTTGGCTCTTACATAAATCTCTAGTCGTTCTTTGGTAGAGTCCAAACTGTGCAAGCAGAAAAATATTTTTTTTAAAAGGTTTGCCATAATATTTTTGCACATAAAAGACAAAGCATATGCTGAGCCTTAATTATGGTAGGGGCAGGCATGCGGCTCAAAAACAATATTACTCTCCTCAACACTAGAGCTTCTTTAACACTCAGAGGCCCAGACCTCCGAGTAAATGCTTTACTTGTCTCTGGCAATTAAAATTGTCAATATATACAGTGTATACAAGATGGCGGAGAAAGACTTACTTCCTGGAGACCTTCTATGCTTCTCCATCAATGGATTTATCGATACTTTAGTATGAGAGTGATGCAGCCCCGAGTAAACAAGACTGGGATAGGGAGAATTTATTATTTCAATTTATGGTCAGGATTTAGATCAGAATCGGAGTAGAATCAAATACAGAGTAGCTCTAACCAAAATTCAACCAACTTATTGCTCTAATCAGTTTGCAAACCATAGAAAGCTATTTCTTTTAGGACTTTACACAAAGATCATGAGTTTAATCTTGGATAAACTAAAGCCAATTCTCAGAACTCCCTTTTATACTTTAAGGGATATTCACCACCACCTTCAAGCATTGAATCTTTACGGTTTTAAAGCTGGTGATCCAATACCAATTCAGTACCAGTGGTCTAATCTCAGTGGGATTTGATTTATATGAAATCCAGTATTTAATTCAAATTGCTTTCACTTTGACATATGACACTGCCTGTCTAATCACATTATTTGCAAGTGCTTTTTTCAAAAGAATTAAGTTCCTGAAGATTATAATGGTCAGGAATTTGCATACCAGCTTACCACAGGATTTAAATAATTCAGAAAAGATTATGTACTATGGACTTTCCTATTATTGTCCCATGTCTTTGCAAAATCGGAAGATAAAAAAATAAGTTGTACAGGTAAAGAATCTTCAAGAAGTGAGACAAGTCCAAAGTGCTGGATGAGTGAAATGTTTAAAGGGTCAAATATTTTATTATTTCTTTAACAAATTAACACAGGCCTCAGAGATGTGTTAATGTGTGTGTCACAATGTGCCGTTTTCACTCCTCCACTAAATGCACCGTTACAGTGTCTATGAAAATAAACTACTGCTCAGCCACATTAGGGAGGAAATGTAACTTGCTTGTTTAAGTCCTAGCCAATACATAAATGGAGAAACAGGCAATGTTTTGTTTCTCACACAAGAGACCAATCTCAAGATCCAAAAGTGACAAAAAAAAAAGTTAATTTTTTATAATAGGGCACCTTTAATGACACAGACTAGACCAGTTTTTCATGAGGTTCCAAACAGGAGCTGTTACATTTTAAGCAAGATATTGTACTGTAAAACATTTTACCTTGAAGAGGCATAAATATAATTATTTAAATATATAAAAAGCAAAATAAATAAATAAATCAGCTTTGCTTGCTCCAATGCCTGTCCTCACTCCCATCACCGACTGCTCGGGTGCGACAGTACTGAAATCCATGAAGATATGCAGAAGGACATGGAGCTGTCTCCCAAGCACCCTAGACAGAGATTGACCACGGTGACACCGCCATAAACTGCCTGTATGAGTTCTCTAGTTCAGGGTACTTCCCTCACTGCAGTGGCCTTGTTTTATAGCAGTCTCTTGGTAGCTTTTCTCCTTGGTTTGCTGCCGTCCTACTTCTGTGTATTTGACATACTTAGACAAATCACATCTGCTTTCCCAATCAACTCAGGCCCTAAATTAAGGAAATGTACACACACACACACACACACACACACACACACACACACACACAGATTTCACATATAGTATTATTGGACAACCCAATATCCAATTGTCAGAAAACTATATGCATTACAGCATCTCAAACCAGCTCAAAAGTATGTCATACTTTTGTATATGTACACACACACACACACACACACACACACCTGCTTTCAGCCACATTATATAGATCCACGGTGTGATGATTTGTAATGCTGCAATGATTCAGGGCAGTTTATGTAAGTTTAGTGGTATTTTTTTTTTTTTATTCTCTTGTGTCTCTTTTACATAAGTGTTGCAGTAACCGGGGCCTGTGGTTTGACCTTGAACAGTTTACTGTGTGCCTTCTTTTGTGGGTGTAAGCCCTCTTGGCACTGAAAGAGAGAGAGAGAGAGAGAGAGAGAGAGAGAGAGAGGTTCTGATTCATTATTTACATTATTCGCCCACTCACTCTGATTCATTATTCACTCAGGCACAAAGTACACAGACTGAGGTCTACTCTTTAGCCTGAGTGCTATCTATCTATCTATCTATCTATCTATCTATCTATCTATCTATCTATCTGGATTTGAAGGTAAAGCTGTGTAAATATTCATGTACTTGCACTTAATTTCACTTGATACAGTATATAACGTGTTGCTGAACGTATTTTTCATTTCTCATCACCAATAATGCCGGAATTCATCATACTTAAGGAGTAAATTGCCCCAAAAAATAATAAAATAAGGCAACTTCAAAATGCTGGTCTCCTGCTTTGGCATCAGGGCTGGGACTAGGGGAGGAAGTCATCACTTTAAAGTGGGACAGTGCAGTATCACTGCAGACTCTGTGACCTCCAAGATATCCACTGAAGTCACACAGGAGATTGGGCTCAAAACCTTCTTAATTTGCATTGTATTGTTAGAGGAATGGGGGGAGGGGGTGACCTTCATTGTTTTGTTTTTTTTGTTTTTTTTTTTCTTAAAATAAATTTAGTCCTGTCCAATTATTTTTTCCCCGATTTTCTCCCCAATGTAGTCGTGGCCAATTACTCCCCGTCACTAGGAGGCTCCCACACACATCAAGGCTACTACAACCACTCAGTCGGGAGGACGAAAGCTATCCCGTGTTTCCTCCGAACCACGTGACGCGAGCCGACCGCATCTTTTCGAACTGCTCGCTCACGCACCGTTAGGGGCGGAGTAACACACTCGGAGGAAAGCGCTAGTCGCTCCTTCCGTGTGCGCGAGCTCACAGACGCCCCTGATTGGCTGTAGCGCCGTGACTAATGTGGGAGCGCAAGTACCTCTCATCCCTCCCCCCTGAGAGAGCTCGGCCAATCAGCTCTCTCTGTGCCTCCGGCTGTGAGAGGAAAACAGCATCACCCGGGGTTCGACCCAGCGACCTCCGGATGATAGGGCGAGCGCTTTACCACTGCGCCACTCGGAGGCCCGTGACCTTCATTGTTAAGTGGTTGGGGGATTTAGTGAGTAGTTTGACTGATGTTTGTGAGCCTGATGTCAGGGTCTTCTTAACGTTTGTCACAAAGGTACAGGTACAGGTGGGTAGAAGTCCGGTGTAGCTAAAGTATACAGTATTACAGCCAAATGCTGGATGGTTCACTGTTTCGCCCATAGTTCAAACGTTAAGGAGGGTGTCTTGTCTTTCATAAAATACTGTGAGTATAGTGGTTATTTATTTATTTATTTATTTATTTATTTTTGTAGTGCAGTACTAAAATGCTACATAAAATTAGAGAGAAATGTTCTCATAGCGGTGCATACTGTACTGTAGGTAGAAAAAATATGAGGGGTGTTAGAATCAAACTGGCCTTTATTCACCAGAAAGATCAACACAAGTCCTGGTTTGACTTGAACGCACCTCGTGCATACTGAAAAAGAGGTTTTTCACTGAGGCTCTCTGGACACTGGGTGCTGGATTCAACTGCTTCTCTGTCAAGCTGGGCGAGCTGTTTCAGGAGCAGTGCACCGTCCTCCAGCAGGGTTTCCATGTGTTTAAGGTCCTTCGCATCACAGCACATGTTTAGTTCACCGATGAGCTCACTTGCTCTTCACCCTCCAATGACAGAGACTGGGGTTCCTTCTCACCCTGCTCACCGTCTTGCATAGACCTCCTGTTCCATTCCTTTTGGCCAGTGCGGGAAGACATGTCACTCTGTGCTCCGTCGTGCTGTGTCCTTGAGGGCACGCATCGTATCGCAAGCCGGGACCCTTTCCAGCTCAGCTGTGTCGCTCGCTCACCTTCTCCAGTCTCTCTCCGGGGTGCTCTGCAGGATCTCGCTGCACTCGCTCCTGAACACTCCATGATGTTACACCAGATGGCAAGCCGACTGCCCACAAAGTTCGCTCACCACGGTGTCGCTGTCATACCCTCCAATATGCTATGTAAAGGTCTTGCATTCTGTCAAAAATGTAGTGGGGTTGTGGGCGAGTCATAATCGCAGAGGATAAGACTTTAATAATATGAAGAAAACAAACAAACAGAAGTAACTAAGCATGAACCGACTTGTAACTATGAAAAAAACAACGAAACAGAACTTAGGCAGGCTATTTACAACAAAACTAATAAGCCACCTCGGTTTAGGTGAGTGTTCCCATCACCTGACCGAGGTGCATTCCGGGAAACGTAGTCCAACAAAAACACAAAAGAGTCTCAGGGGTTATCCCTGACATACACATTTCAAAGAAATAGAACTTTTGACTTCTAATAAATTATTGTTTACATCCGGTTTTTTAGTGTCTTTAAATGCTTAATCATTTTATAAATCAATATATTTTTCTCACTAAAATAGTAGTATAAGTATTTACAGAAAGATGGCCTAAAGATCACTAAATCTTTTGACTGCTGTGGCTCATACAGTGAGACTCTTTATTTTTGGGCCACTGACTAACAGGGTAGCAAAAATATAACTTTTCTTGCTGCAGCATAGGAAAGGTTCCGAGAATTGCACAAGGAGTCGTGAGAAGTGCGTAAATGAAAAACGAGCCAAAGCAATTGAGAGAAAGTGAAACAATTATAAGCCACACCCACTTCTGGAGCACTAAACAGAACCAGACGCAGATACTGGCATTGCGTTAAATACTTTACAATCATACCCAAAGGATCATGCAATCATTTCTCTGCCTTCTTCCTTTCTTTCCCGTTCTGGGACTCAGAGCACCAAGGAATGTTCAAGACCCTGTATTATAAACGATATTGATAGGAATATGTTAGCTGCCTCTCGGGTGCATAAATCCACCTGGTCCTCTTCTCCTTGCTGCTCCGGGGTCAGTGCTACACTTAGAGAGTTCGCTGTCTAACAGCAAGGTCAGCTCCAATTCCTCTGAGTCAGGCATTATTGAGCCGCTGCAGTTATGTTTGACTGGCGCCGCAGTGGCCCAGCGAGCTGAAATTACACAAATTACACAACAGCATCATATGAAGGAGTGCTGAGGCAGCGATTGAAGCTAACTGTACATTTTGTTTCTTAATAAGTTAAATGATTAACAACCTCTCTTGGCTAAGGATGGCAAAAACAGTCCTGGTTTAATCTCATACTGCACAAATGGATGTACAACATTGTCAATTTAACCATAATTCAACCTACAGTATATACTGTATATATGAAGTGTTTTTAAAAATAATATCAATGTTCCATACTGTATTTAGCACTTCATACCCTATGTACTGTATATTCACAGAATTTCTGGTTATATTTATGTATACAGTACATTTGCACAGCTATTTAGATATATTGCTACTTTAAACTATTCATCGTTTAATACCTGACTATTTTACCCTGCTGTAATTTTGTCCTCTTTTGTCCTATCTTGTCCTGTCTACTTTCCTCTCCTCTGTCTCGTTTGATCTTGCTTGGTCTTTCTTGTCTCATTTCCTTTCCTGTCACATTCACTCCTTTCTAGTCATACGATGTCTTTTCCTATTCTGTATATACTGAAGTGTCCTGTCCAGTCTTATCCTACCATGCCTTATCTTACCCTACCTTGTCCTATATTCCTATGTTTAGTCTTGACCTGTATTGTCAGTTCCTTTCTAGACAGCTCCTGTATCTTAATGAGATTTTGGTTTGGACTGGGATCAATGGGACCCAACACAAAGCGGCTTGTGTTTACTTTTATTCAGGTGGGAGCAGCGGGTCAGATATGAAACTTGTCCTTGAACAAAGGAAGGCCGTGTTGCTTACAGTACCATGGATGTGGAAATGATGTGTCGTGATGCTTGTGCCGTGCTGCATAATGCATTCGACACATTTGTCAGTGTACTTTAAATGATGTAATATGTATTAGGCAAATAGGCCCTGCGATGGACTGGAAGTATTCCTGTGTTCCTGAGATTTGTCATAAATTCCCTTGTGGGTAACAGGGTGGTAACTGCTGCTTGTGCTTATTCTTCCATGTGATTTTCATTGTGTTTTTGTCATGTTCCTTTGTTTTCCACGTCATTTCATTTGGGTTTTGTTCACTTGACATTGTTAGCCCTTGTTTATTTTGTCTGGTAATACTTTGTTGTGTCTAAGTCTCGTTGCAAAGTATTGCCAACTGTATTGTGCATTTTTGAGCTTTTCTTAGTTTTGACCCACGCCTGTATGTTTAACTTACCTCTTGGATAAGCTGTGTATTTTCTTCAGTCTGCCTGTCTGTTCTCTAACACCTTTGAAACTATTGAATTTTTTATTTTCCTCTTAATAAAGCTCATACCAAGCACAAGTACTTGAATCTTGGCTCATTATCCAACATTATAGAATCCACTGTGACTCTGCCTGGAATAAAGTAAATGAATGATACAGTATGTTCGAAAAATATTGTGAGAAGGTAGAAGTAAAAATAACTGTGGGTTCAGACAGATCAAAGTTTCTCCGGGATGGCACCTTTAATAAAAACCTGGGAAAATCTGGTTTTAATCCCATAGCCTATAAAAGAGTGAAATTAAAGTATTAAAGTTGGAATTTAAATAATAAAATTATAAAATTTAGAATTTCTATTAATAAATGTATTTTTTTTGTATTTCTGCATACAGTACATTTACTGTGCATTATGTATTTCTGCATACATCTTAATCACATAAAAAAGAAATATATTGTATTAAAATATGTAGTTTGTACAGTTATTTTGGAGCAAAATTTATCAATATTACATATCTTTTTTTTTAAAAAAAGAAAAGAAGCAACTTCTCGTTCTGAAAACTGAGGTCAACATGGAAGTTTCAGAAAGTCCAGTTCCTCGAAAGACCACTAGGGAACTAAGACTACTCCAAAAGTGATTTAATCCCTTTAGACCCGTCCCCCTACCCGTCCCCGTTCCTCCCCTGACATCTCAGAGGGTTTGTCCAGTTCGTACACAGTCTATGATTGTCACCAGGAATGGATGCAGCATCATCTGGCCGCCAGTCTGGTCAATGCTTGTGTTGCCAATCCGCCTTCACATTTTTTTCCCACCAAGCATTTTTGTTTTATTTTACCCAAACGTACAAATGAGAGTACACACCATAGATCAATTACTTAAGTAAAATTAGAAAAATTAAATAAATTATATGGTCTATTGCAATATATGAATAGACCATATATGGATATATTTCAATGGAAACAAAAACCATTTTACTGTATTTATATTTTATTAAAACATTATTGCAACTTTATGCATGTTCAAGAATTATACGCACATTTACTTTGTATCCTTTGATTAATGCCTATAAAGTCCATTTTGTTCAAACTAGATTAAAAAATTTAATATATATATTCAATCAAATTCAATATATTATGAAGTATACTATTGAATATAAAATTACAAACATTAAAATATACATTTTAATATATTTGAATATATTTCTTAATATATAAAAAGCGGCAATTCCTTATGTATTTTTCAATATATTGTATTATATTAATACAATATATTATTCTGTATGTTGTGAATATATTTTTAAATATCAATATATTTTTTATATTTTAATTATTAGTTAGTATTAGTTAGTGAAGTAACGAGAAATATTAACATTATAAAATCAATTATATAAATTTACCAGTAGATCAGAACACAAAATCATTTAATAAATTCACAGTTAGAGGAAAAAAAAAAGAAAAAAAAAAAAAAAAAAACATATATAATATATATATATATTTTTTTTTTTTTTTTTGGCGTACGGGCATGGTTTCAAAATAACAGTGAGTTTACAGTAGGTAGTACTTTCCTCATGAATATTCACAGCAGGCCAGTTTGATGAGATAAGCTGCTCCTTGACCGAAAGATTACCAGTGGTGCATAAACCCACACAGAAAATTGTGTCGCTAAAATCGTGACATTAAAGATCTGCTCCCAGTGGAAATCCAGGGGAAGGATCCAGGAGGATGAGCTATTTAAAAGGGGTAAATTACATCAGGTGTTTTAGTCCAGGGGATGACAATCAGGTGTGAGTTTAACCACAACGCCAGTGTTCAAGAAAATAAACCTGAGACTTCAAAAGTCTGCCTTTCTCCGTACAGGTTTACGGTTTATGGCATTGTGCCATACTGTACCTGGATCAAATGAGATTCCCGGGGACCTCAGACAAAAGGTTATCAGCTCAAGAGCTGTTCACCAGGCTAGAAAGGCTTACACAACCATTTCTACAGAATTAAGCCTCCATCAAGGAACAGTACTGCACAGGTTTATGCAGAAATACATAAAATTGTAAAAAGCTCACAGTCTTTATAGCACCAATGTATTTACACATGTTCGTTTCTTTCTTACTCCATGATGATCAATAACCCTACAAATGAACTTTCCTGTTTCCTGCCTCCAATGCTCCGTTGTGCCATTCTGTAACATTTCTCCTCATTTTATGGACTGTTTCATGGACTGAATGTTGTGCAGTGGGGATGATTCAGTGAAGAGGAACGTGGTGCAGACTGAATAAATGGGTCTCTGGCTCTGTATAGCCCAACTTCATGCCGACGACTTCCTGCTTGCACGGGCGGCCCAGGAGTCATAAAATATTTTCATTTCATTCTTTTCATACTACTGCTTTTGTTTGTCCTATGGAAAAAAAGTTAAAATAGAATTTAGATTTCTGGTTTTGCTATGTCTTTAAAAGAAACTAAGATGTACTATTACGCTTTGGCGATATAAATAATTTTTTTCATTTTGAAAAGTCATTACCAGGAATCAAATAGAAAGTAAATGGTGCAATACTACCAGACTAAGATATTGTTCCAGGAAAAGGGAAAGAAGCAGGAATCTGATCCCTCTCACTTTTCTCCTTGCACAACAAAGCATATCTGATCATGACGTGACACCCTCCTCCCTCCATCTGATGTATAGGAACTGCTCGACCTTGTGAGCGAATAACGAGGACCATCATCGTATCAAATAGCACCGCTGTAACATGAGCTTTAGAATGTTGCAAAGTCACTTCTTTCTTATTTTAGCAGCAGCAGCAGCAGCTGCTGCAGTTTGATTTCCCGCTTTCTCTCCTCGCGCTTGTGTCTTTTGGAGTTTAAATGCAAACCAGGTCTGTAATAGATTGAGCTTTCAGTGTGCGTAAACGACAACAAAACAGTTTTTACTAAATGGCAGGAGATATGAGGAGCGTTTGAGTCAAACCAGAACTTGATTTAATTTGTGCAGAACTTGAGTAAATACTCTTTATTTCTCAATATAATCCCCTGCTACCCTAATGCACTTATCACAGCATTTCACTAGTGCTTGGATACCATCAAGATCGAAAGATTTCTTAGTACGTCAGAGCCATGATCGGACTGCCTGCTCCACATCTGAATCACTGGCCTCCCAGGACCGCCTTTAATGGCCCAAACATGTGGAATGGCTTGGAATGAGGTCAGGACCGTACTGGTAATGTGGTGATAACTCCAAGCCGAGATCCTGTAACGTGCAATATTGTATGTACCGTTCCCATAGACAGATGTATCTTTTCCTCAAGCTTTCAACGATCAGGTTTTACACTCACTAAATGTTTATATAAAACGACTGCAATGGGCTCCCAGACATCTTTGCCAGGATCATCATTAATGGATGTAAAGGGTTTTTTTTTTTTAAAACATTTGCACCATTCAAATATTTTACTGCGGCTAAGAGTCTCATCACTGCACTATGTTTGAAGTCTTCTGTAAATGTCAATCGGTTTTATGCTTCCATTCGTGAGAAAGTTCACCCGTTTGAATATTTTATGGATTTGCCTTATGTGAGAATCACCAATCCTCTGCACACACGTGAAAATTGTGTTCATATGTTAAATCTTAGTGTTATTGTTTATTCAAGAACACGAAGCCACATTATTATTTATGGGGCATTTGAAGCTGTTTTATCGACAAACTAAAGTTTGGAAGAAGAAAAAAATATATATATTCCCTGTCTGCAATGATTTTTTTAGCTCTCCCAGCTCCCGACATCTTCTACTGTATGATCTCTATGAATCCACATTCACAACTGTCTGTAGTCAGGAATGATACATAATACAAAATGCCAAATTAGATTCAACTTGATATACTGCTTCATTTTGCAACACAACAACAACAAAAAAAGGTTGTGCCTTGAGTTTCTACCGTATATTCAATTGATTAAATCCTTCAATATTATCAAAGTACAATGATTGACGCTTTGTAATGAGCCAGTGTTTGTATGATCCTTTGAGACTCTAAGCGCTGTATAAAACAATAAAAGCTGTGCATTAAAAATAAGCTAAATTAAATGGCTAATTAAACATTAGCTCTTCAGCCAAGCTTTCACTGGTATGACTCTCAGGGGGGTGTGTTTACTTGAAGCAGTTTGAGTTGTTAGGTTCAGGATAGCAAAATAATGTGCTTTTAATTCTTTATTATCGAGTCGGTCCTGTGGTCTTTCCAATCCAAATTTGTTATGCGACTTGCTTTATGTTTTCATCTAGTTCCACTACCTGGAACTAACGATGATGTTTGTGCAGATGTTCATGCCTTTAGTGCCAATGTATGATCCTCTTATGTGGCAGATTTTTCATGCTGAAACATTTCATGCCGCCTGCATCAAGTCATAATACTTCTCTAGGGGTTGTCTCTATGTTCCCAGGGTCCTGTGGTTCCGAAGGTTTATGTTCCCCAGTTCTAGGGTCTTATGCTCCCAGGCTGACGTGTTACCAAGGTTCTACTGTATGTTCCTAGAGTACTGTGTTCCCCCCGTCTATATAGCACTGAAAAAGATGTTCGCCAGTTCTCTGCTTGTTTGTTGAGTAGAGACCCCCCCCCCCAAAAAAAAAAAAAACATAAAAATGATAGTTGTGTTGTGTTTTAAAAGTTTTAAAGCCTTGTTCCAGTCAAATAAACTGGATAATATTTGGGAATTTTATCTTGAAATGAGTAACAAAATAGAAGGGGTTGATGTGTGTTAACAGAAAAATGATCTAGGGAACATACAGTAGGTGCACGCCCATCCTCAACACCAGACAATAAAGATTTTGGGTGATGTTCCAGTTATTGCTTACCTCTGATTTATTACCCACAGGCATTTTTTTTTTTTTTTTTTTAGCTTTTTTTACCCCTTGATTTGAACTAGAGAGTTTGGATGTGATTATTTAAATATTTATTGCAACTTACATAATGCAAGCAATATTTAATGTATTTATTGCTATTCATTATTTATTAAGCAAGCTGTTAAATGTTGAATGTATTGTTGATACCCAGACATGTATACGTATATTGAGAGCCTTGTATTAAACAATACAGTACAATACACTAACAGTGTCTAGATGAAGAACCCGGTAGCTGGTTACATCAGTGGAATGTTAGGCTTATCGCAGTCTAGGTTGAACATAAATGGTCTCTACGCGCAAGTTTACAACCTTAAGCCTCAGGCTTGGACTTAAAACTTACTAGTAAACAAAACAACTGGAAACATTTTTTAAAGGGACTAAAGACAGAGATTTCTTTTCATTTGTTTAGTCAAAAGTAGGATGATACTGTATCTTTATTTTTTCGTGATCTACACTACCAGTCAAAAGTCTGACACACCTTTCTTTGGTGCCACCATACAGTAATTCTATATCTGTTAGACATGAAGTCTGATTTAAACGAATTCCTCTCAAAATATACTGTAGGACCTTTACAGTTTGCCTTACACATAGTCAATTTACACCAATTAACTATGACATTAAAAACATTTACATTAAAAACACCTAGTTTTTAGGGTCCCTTGTCTCACTAGAGTAGCTCTGTCCCCTTTAGGACAAAACTCGGTGCTGTGGTGTCTGGGACCATGACATTGGCAGAACATTCTTCGAGAGTTATAGGTTGTGGGGTGGCTCGTCCAGGGTTCAGACTTGTTTGTCTGGGCGCTTGCTGGGCCCCATGCAAAACAGGGTGTGGTCCACTGGGTGTCCTGGTGCCTTTCTTTTTGTGGCAAGCATTGATTTCAATATCACTGCTGTTGGGCCCTTGAGTGAGGCCCTTAACTCTCAACTCCTCAACTGCTTATTCCAGGGAAGGGTGTCTGCCAAATGTCATAAATATAAAAGTAAATATCAGTTTACATCCCTTAGTGAAAGTTGGCATCAGTATTGTTTATTAGACTCAAGCGTGGATCAGTTAATATGAGCATTTTGTTCATCTTTGTAATTATGAGAGAGGAGTTGGTGCCTCCCGGCTCCTGTCTCACATTCGCTTGATCTAATCTTTTTATTGATTTCGGATGTTACTAACAGATAGAGATGGAGAGTGACAGTTTAGCCCGAACAACTTTATTATAATGAAAAGTGGTGGAATGTAATGGTTGAGTAAATCACAAGCTGAAGGCGAAATCACCAGCACACATAAACAAACATGAGCTTCAAGACGATGCCTCAGCCCTCTTGTCATTTAGTGCTGAGATCCAAATTGGCATGTGTGTGGTTTGATGGACGTGTGGAGGCTTCCTTCGTCTAAAACTGCAGTGTGGGCGCTGAGGAGGCAGGTTACATCACTAAACAAGCACGTTTACCTTCCTTCACAATGTAGCTTTGGGATCATGCCAAATATCGAGCTTGCTTTTCAAAAAAAAAAAAAAAAGATAAATAAAAATCTGTTTAAACACTATGAATAAAAAAATGGTTTGAATGACATTTTGCAAAAATTGCAAATATTAACTGCTTCAGAATATTGCCTTAGAATACAGTTAAAGATCTATGCTGGTCATCAGACGGTTATGGGTTTAAATATTGGGAATGAAAAAAAAAACATCTGTTGGGGCTTTTAATTGCTCAGACTGGGGTAGATTAAATTTAGGCTTGAATAAACGTGTGTACATATAACAAAAATCAATACAAAGAATCAATACCCATTAGGTTATGGACTCTCTAAATCCAAATTTGCTCAGTATGGGTGGTGCCAGGAAGAGGGGCATGGGTGGGCATAGACCAGATGCTGTAGCTACCCCAAGGACAACGATAGCTCCACCTACTGTAGCACCTACAGTTATGCGTGAATATTATATAATTTGAAAAAATAAATGAATACAACAATAAAAAAAACAAATATTTTTAGACTACAACCTAAAGCCAACCCAGATAATCTGACTTAGCCAATGGGAGCAGCACGCATTGAACCTTCGACTTTGTATTTTTTAACTATTTTTGAATAGTGTCCCATTCATCCATCTATGAACCCAACTAGGGACCACGGAGGCCGATAGTGATTACCACTGTATTTTTCCCATTTTACACCCATGGTAGGACCTCTGGCCAAAATACACCTATGCATTCGCACACTACGAGCAATTTGGAAACATTAGTCTAATGTTCATATATTTGGACTGTGGTAGGAAACTGAAGTACACAGAGGAAACCTGGAGCGAACATGCAAACTCCATGCACACAGACCCTAATGTGAGAATCGAACCCAAGCCCTGGAGGTCCAAGATCACCGTGATAACCACTACGCCATCGTTCCATGACTTAGCGTTAGTGAAGCATACAGTAAACACCATCATACTGTAATGGATCCTTTTTTGTTGCTTTGTGAACACAATGTTTTGATTAAAAGATGTCTAGTGCATGATTTTTCCCTCTAGTTCTCTGTTATTAATTTACTGCATTTGTCAGTTGAGGCACAGATTCTTCCATTTTACTCCTTGTACTGTAGTTATCTTTATGCATCGTTTATGCATTTAACATTATGTCTATGGCATTGCAATTTAGTTTCTAACTGGCAGCACGAGTTTGGGATTTCTGATTGTGAGGCTGAAGCATTCACAAACCTGTGTGTGACTTGCTGTTTGTGAGTAAGACCTGGCCAGGGCATCATCATGTGTAATGATGACTCACTGGGTTGTTTACGGAGGCTGGCATTTGAACCTTGTTTATATTGTATATCCTATGAGCTGAATATCTTTTCTAGTATTTATCACAGACTACTGTATTGTGCTGCATTGGAACTGTATTGTACAGTATATGTACAGTACAGTATGGATGTGCATTTAGACATTATTAAGTTGAATAAATTGTATTTTTGGCCACAATTTTTGGGTACATAGACATAAGGACATAAAACTGTTAAATTAAAAAGAAAACATTATTATTATTTTTTTTGTTCATATAATTTCTGTGTGGGGTTGCAACAGGCCAATTGGTCATGGGGGTGTCAATCAAATCGCAACTCCTGAGGGCACAAGAGGGCACAAGAACACACTTACTATGGGCAATTAGATAATACCAACCAACCTACAATGCATCGACCATGAGGAAGTCAGGGTACATGCAGGAAACCCACAAAGCACAATGAGAACATGGACAAAACATTGTTTATTTTAAGTAAACATACTGTAATATTTTATGTTTTTTTGACAGTCTTGAGCATTTGAGTAGACTTTGAGGAATTTTGTGTCACAGAAAAAAATCTGTATTTTTAAGCATGCCCATTAACAAATTTAAGATGTGTGTACTTGTTGATCTTGTTGACTTTTTTTTTTTTTAAAGGTAAGGAACATTGGATGCCTGTTTATAGCTGCTATTTGGCTAGCACTGTTGCCTTGCACCTCCAGAGTCCAGTTTAAAATTCCTGCCTCTGGATCTGTGTGCATGGAGTTTGCATGTTCTTACCGTGCTTGATGGGTTTCCTCCAGGTACTCCGGTTTCCTCCCACAGACCAAATACGTGCAGATTGCCCAAATAGCCCGTAGTGTGTGAATAAGCATTTGCGTGTGAGTATTTATGGGTGTGTGAGCGCCCTACAATGGATTGGAACCTTATCCAGGCTGTACCCTGCCTTAAGCCCTAAGGCTCCTGGGATAGTCTCCAGGCTTTCTCGACCCTGTACAGAATAAAGCATTATAGATGACGAATGGGTTTCAAACCTTTTCAGAAAATTAATCCTCAATCACTTAATATTACTTATTCTCTATACACCTTATCCTGTACAGGTTCATGGGACACCTGAAGCCCTGGACAGGGTGCCAATTCATTGGAAAGCAAAAACACACACAGTCACTTACACACTACCGTATGGATTTCCAGGAATTTGGAAACACCAATTAATGCACGTTGCATGTTCTTGGACAAAAAACGGGAAGGAAACCCACCAAGCACGGGAAGAACATGCAGACTCTGTACGTGGACAGACACAACAGCAGGACTCGAACCCTAAACCCTGAAAATGTGAGGCCACAGTGCTAACCACCTAATTCTGTGTAAGAAAAATAAAATAATTTAATTTGTCATCATGCCTAGGTAGTGTGTGTGTGCACTTTAATTTTAAGCTTTCATTTGCATGACCATACGAATGAGTACAGTACATGATCCGTAAGTATGCCATTGCAGCACCTACAGTAAGTGGTAAAGCAGGTGTTCTTTTAGGACTGCAATTATTTTTATTCAACCCACTGTAACAATTACAACTTTTCAAGGAGGAATTTTTCTTTTTTTTATATATATATATATATATGCAACATTACACTACATTACACTAAGTTTGTAATTATTATCATGCAGAATAGAGAGTAAGTGAGAGAAAGGAGAGAGAAAGGTTTTGTTAGCATGCATGACTGGCTCCAAGGCGAAGCCAGCACATTGTCTGAGACTCATGCTAAATGAAGTGCTTGTTCTGGTAAACTACGTGATAGATACCTCGCTATTTGTCCGAGGTTATTTTTACCCATAAGTCCTGGCAATGCTGCCGGTGTGGGGCGGAGCTGTCACTTGGCAGTATTTTCCCTGAAATAAGGTTCTGATTTGCTTCTGTTTGGTTTTCTCAGACACATTAAGGAGTGAGAGGCGTTATCAGTCATCACACTGATACAATAACTGAGAGATTTAGCGAGTGAAACACATGAACGTATGGATTTATTAAAATATAGGGGGAAAAAAAAGAAAACAGACCTGTGAGCTTTGAAAGAGATCTTTGTTGATCCTTTAATAATGTGCAGTCTAGAAATAACCGGAGGTAAGCAGTGAAAGAAGACATTTTGATAAGACACCTTGGAGTTTGACAAATGGAATTGACATTTACATTTGCTATATTAAACATATGCTCCTTTCTTCAACTAAAGAAGTTGCAACAAAAATCACACGTTAGCCTTTTTTTTTTTTTTTTCAAGATGGTGTCCCTTAGTCATCCTAAATAACACACATCTGAGTGCAATTTAATAAGCATGTGGACTGCTGAACTGCTAATTTCTACATCTGCACTCAAGAACACTACCCTGCATTTTTGGACTAAAGAGGTAATTTTTTTTCTGCTTACCTTCTTGGAATGACATTTATTCTGCTCTTTGACTTTCTATGTAAAAAAGGAATGTGGGAAGAATTAACCTTACTCACTCACCTTCTTTACCCCTTTAACCTGTATTTATAGAGTTCCGGGGCCTGGAGTCTGGACCAGGGGTACGCCCTGGACAGGGAGCCAATCCATCGCAGGGCACACACACACACACACACACACACTCATTCACACACTACGGGTAATTTGGGAACGCCAATTAGCCTAATCTGCAGGTCTTTGGACTGTGAGAGGAAACCCACCAAGTATGGGGAGAACATGCAAACTCTATGCACATAGAGAAAGGAAGAATGTTGTGAAGTCTTTAGGGAGGAGTTGAGACAGGCTATGGGTGGTCAGGAGGTGCTTTCAGTTGACTGGACAACTACAGCCAATGTGATCAGGGAGACAGGTAGGAGGGTACTTGGTGTATCATCAGGTAAGGGAAAAGTGGACAAGGAGACTTAGTGGTGGAATGAGGAAGTCCAGGAGTGTATACAGGGAAAGAGGCTATCTAAGAAGAAGAGGGACACTGAGAGAACTGAAGAGAGTAGACAGGAGTACAGGGAGATGCAGAGTAAGGTGAAGGTAGAGGTGGCAAAGGCCAAACAAAGAGCATATGAGGACTTGTATGCTAGGCTAGACAGTAAGGAGGGAGAGGGGGATCTGTACAGGTTGGCAAGGCAGAGAGATAGAGATGGGAAGGATGTGCAGCAGGTTAGAGTGATTAAAGATAGAGATGGAAATGTACTGACAGATGCCAGGAGGGTGATGGGAAGATGGAAGGAGTATTTTAAGAAGTTGATGAATAAGGAAAACGAAAGAGAACAAAGAGTAGAAGAGGTGACTGTTGTGGAACAGGAAGTAGCAAATATTGGTAGAAGTGAGGTGAGAAGGGCGTTGAAGAGGATGAAGAGTGGAAAGGCTGTTGGTCCTGATGACATACCTGTGGAGGTATGGAAGTGCTTAGGAGAGGTGGCAGTAGAGTTTTTGACAAGTTTGTTTAACAAGATCTTGGAGAGTGAGAGGATTCCAGAGGAATGGCGGAGAAGTGTATTGGTGCCAATTTTTAAGAACAAGGGAGATGTGCAAAGCTGTGGCAATTATAGAGGTATAAAGCTAATGAGCCAGACAATGAAGCTGTGGGAAAGAGTAGTGGAAGCTAGGTTAAGGGCAGAGGTGAGCATTTGTGAGCAGCAATATGGTTTTATGCCTAGAAAGAGTACATCAGATGCAGTATTTGCTTTGAGGATGCTGTCGGAGAAGTACAGAGAAGGTAACAGGGAGTTGCATTGTGTCTTTTTAGATTTAGAGAAAGCGTATGACAGGGTGCCAAGAGAGGAGCTGTGGTATTGTATGAGGAAGTCTGGAGTGGCAGAGAAGTATGTTAGAGTGGTGCAGGACATGTATGAGAGCTGTAAGACAGTGGTAAGATGTGCTGTAGGTGTGACAGAAGAGTTTAAGGTGGAGGTGGGTCTGCATCAAGGATCGGCTCTAAGCCCCTTTTTGTTTGCTCTGGTGATGGACAGGATGACAGATGAGGTAAGACAGGAGTCCCCATGGACTATGATGTTTGCAGATGACATTGTGCTCTGTAGCGAGAGCAGGGAACAGGTGGAGGAAAATTTGGAGAGGTGGAGGTATGCTCTGAAAAGCAGAGGAATGAAGGTTAGCCACAGCAAGACGGAATACATGTGTGTAAATGACAGGGACCCAGGAGGATCGGTGAGGCTACAGGGAGCAGAGGTAAAGAAGGTGCAGGATTTTAAGTACTTGGGGTCAACGGTCCAGAGCAACGGAGAGTGTGGAAAGGAAGTGAAGAGGCGGGTACAGGCAGGTTAAAATGGGTGGAGAAAAGTGTCAGGTGTGTTGTGCGATAAAAGAGTATCAGCGAGAATGAAAGGAAAGGTGTACAGGACAGTGGTGAGACCAGCGATGCTCTACGGCTTAGAGACAGTGGCACTGAAGAAAAGACAGGAGGCAGAGTTGGAGGTAGCAGAGCTGAAGATGTTGAGGTTCTCTTTGGGAGTGACAAGGATGGATAGAATTAAGAATGAGTTTATCAGAGGGACAACCCACGTTAGATGTTTTGGAGATAAAGTCAGAGAGGCCAGATTGAGGTGGTTTGGACATGTTCAGAGGAGAGATTGTGAATATATCGGTATAAGGATGCTGAGGTTGGAACTGCCAGGCAGGAGGTCTAGAGGAAGACCAAAGAGGAGATTTATGGATGCAGTGAGAGAGGACATGAAGTTAGTTGGTGTGAGAGAAGAGGATGCAGAGGATAGGGTTAGATGGAGTCAGATGATTCGCTGTGGCGACCCCTGAAAGGGAACAGCCGAAAGACAAAGAAGAAGATGCACATAGAGACAGGAATCAAGCCCGGCCAAGAATCGAACCCAGACTTTTTATGCTAATTAAGTTATAAGCATCAATTATAGTATGGTTCAAAACTCAGGTGTGGAAGTTAGACCTAGCTATTGTTGCAAGGGACAAAACTGTATTTTTGAATAGGTTAACAGTTATGGGTGGCACAGTGGATTAGTGGTTAGCACTGTCGCCTTGCACTTCCAGGTCCTGCGTTTGATTCCCACCTCGGGTCCGTGAGCTTAGAGTTTGCACGTTCTCTCTGTGCTTGGTGGGTTTCTTACCATGGTTGTAAGAATGGGAATAAATACAATGCTCACCAATAGACTCCATGGGCCCTACTGTAGTTAGACTACAGAGATCCCTAGATGGATGGATGGATGGATGGATGGAGAACAGTAATGAGAGTAAAATCTTCCTTTATTTCTTTATACTGTATAATCCCCTGCTGCACTAATGCATTAACCCAGCGTTTCACTAGTGTTTAAATACCATCAAGGTAGAAAGTTTTCTCAGAATGTCAAATCCTGATTGGACTGGCTGCACTCGAAATCACTTGAAGTAAGGCCAAGACTGTACAGCACATGAGCATGGGGTAATAACTCCCAGACAAGTTTCCGTTATGTGAAAGTGGTGATAGCAGGAACGACTTCAACTGTCTCTTTGCCACCTCAGCCGGGGTCATCATTTACAGGCTTCTTTAAAATGTTTGCAATATTTACATTTTTACTAGGTTTCACCACCATACTGTGCTTGATGTCTTCGTAAATCTCAATCAGTTGTATGCCTTCATTCACAAGAAATTTTATTACAAGTCACAGTTTTACAAGAACACCCTTATATTAGCCAAACAAGACGGACAAGACGTTTATCGTGTGTTTATCATGTAGTTTATTAAAACACAATGTATACAATAATGATTGTTAGTGTTACCAAACAAGTAAGAGGATAAATTATTAAAAGATCTATATTTTGTCAGTTTTTAAAAAAAGACCTTTTAATTTGTGATTTTTAAATGCAAAGGTAAAGCTGTAACTTTAAGTCCTGCATTATGCATTGTGTTTATGGTTTCTCTGATGACCAGCTGCATTTTTAATGCAGTTCTTAAATATGAGGGCTGTACTAAAAATAATGCAAAAGTGGGCGTAACTTTTCTTATTAATGGCATAAGTCATTCAAATTATAAATGGTAGAATAACTCTTTTTTTTATATAAAGGTTCTACTCAACAGTGCTGATGGTCTTACACTGAATGATTTGTTTTCAATGTTGGTTCCCGTATTTAAACTTCTCCATCCAGCTGTGTACATTGCTCTTGGCTGTGGTGTCGCCTTGTCTGGTGCAGTAGTAGACCATTAGAAAAAAAAAATTTATAAAGAATTTTTTTAACACTGTCAAGTTGCTGTGGTAATAGACAAGTAAAACGCTTTATGATCAGCTTCAGGGTGAAAATGAAACCCTGTTTTGCGTTAGTCCATATCACACACCCTCCTATCATTAATTATTTTAATTGTTTAAGTGTTTTATTCCTATGCTAAACATAACTCTGTGTTCTTTTATTTCAGGTTTGTTTCAGTCATGCCTTACAGTATATTTACTTTGTTTATTTTAATACATTATATTAATTGATTTATTTATTTGTAATACATTGGAACCTCTGCATAAGAATTTAATCCATTCTGGAGGTGATTTCTTAAGGTGAAACTTTGTATTGTGAAACAAATATTCCCACAGGAAGTAAGTAGAATGTACAGTAGATAATCTGTTCCAGCCCCTGGAAAATATTACAAACATTATTAATTTCCAACACTATAATAATATTTGTCCATAAAGAAATAAAGAAATAGACATTAAACCTCGCTTAATCTTAATTTATGATTCCTCTTGGGCACCGGCTGCTTTAAAAACCAAACTGAAAGTGGCTCCATTTTCTTCTTGCTACCGTCCTTGCAAAAATTTTTGAGACACATTGTCTTCACTAAATCTTGCAAAAAAATCCAAAGAAACCCACTAACAAATATGTTAACTTACTTTGCTTGGCTTTCTACTGACACACGCAAGTTTTAACGGCTACTGTACATACAGTATGCACGACTTAGCCGGCGTTCAGATAGGTCATAAATGCTTCATATATATAAATAAATTTCAGTTCTTAAGGCAAAAATTCCTGAGGCTAAGGTTTGTATGCTGGATGTTTGTATTCTGTTGACTATACAGTAAATGTACTGGTAGTATTAGTAGTAGCCCAAGTGTAGCAGTGTAAGATTTTTATTGTTTACCAATTCTGTTGATTTTTCTTCAAAAACAGAGATGCTCTAATGCTGGATGCCTTGTTTTCAAGGGCTTTAAACTCCCGGTAATGGACAGAGACATGAAGTTGAAGTGGGAGTTGGGTTAATTACGGGGCTTCTTTCACATCTACTGAACTCCCATTGCTTGCTCAAGCACCTGTGATGAGGTTGCCTGGATACAAAGAGTCCTTTTTTCTGTCATCACACACTGCAATGTTTTTACACACACACAAACACACACACACACATACTTCCCCCTCACTTTTTTTTTTCTTTGTCCAGACAAACTGACTTCTCCTCAATCCCTCTCTTTGGTCCTGGCTCCCCAAACAGACTGGAAAAAAGCTGCACCAACATTTTGATCAGATTTCAAAGAAGCCATTTCCATTTTTGTGTAATCACGCCTCTAGCCTCTGCACTTGAAATTCAGCCTGTGTCCTTTTTCCAGGGTGATTTATGGTGTTTGGTAGGCTGGTGAGGGATCACCGTCGTGCAGAACAGCTTTTTTGATTTAATGCATTTAACTTTCTTTCTTGCCACGCCTCACGTTCTCCACTCTCTCATCTTTTCCTTTGTTAT
This sequence comes from Clarias gariepinus, assembly GCF_024256425.1. Lineage (NCBI taxonomy): Eukaryota > Metazoa > Chordata > Actinopteri > Siluriformes > Clariidae > Clarias > Clarias gariepinus. The sequence continues at coordinate 5,691,509 of NC_071124.1, read as the reverse complement.
ACTTCACTGGGGATTTTCATTTCATTTGGGTAGGAGTGTGTTTCGCATCAGTGAGAGACCTATAAAGTTTGTGTCACTGCTTGTAGACTGTGTGGTTGGGCAATTCTTTGATCACCTGTAGGTTTTTGTTCAGGGAAATGATTTAGAATTATTTATTTGGTTATATTTGCACTGTTTAGAGGATATAAATGACAATCATGTCTATTATTGCACTGGATGCTTTTAAATAAAAACAATATACATACAGTAAGGTCAATAAGTATTTGAACACCCTGTGATTGTGCAAGTTCCCTTACTTAGAAATCATGGAGGAGTCTACAATGTTCAGCATAGGTGCATTTCAACTGTGAGAGACAGAATCTAAAAAGAAAAATCCGGAAATCACATTGTATGATTTTTTAACAATTTATTTGTGAATTACTGTAAATAAGTACTTAATCACTTGCTTATCAGCCAGATTTCTGACCCTCAATGACCAGTTATTTTGCTTTTTAAATAGTCCATATGCTTCTTCCGGAGCCACTCCTTGGTTTTCCTGGCTGTGTGCTTTGGGTCATTGTCATGTTGAAAGACCCAGCCACAACCCATCTTTAATGCTCTGACTGTGGGAAGGAGGTTTTTGCCCAATATGTCACAATACATAGCCCCGTTCATCCTCTCCTTAAAAACAGTGCAGTTGTCCTGTCCCCTGTGCAGAAAAACACCCCCAGAGCATGATGCTTCCAGCCCCATGCTTCCCTGTAGGTATGATATTATTGGAATGATACTCATCATTCTTCTTTCTCCAAACACGGCGAAAGACCTAAAAGTTCTACTTTGGTCTCATCTGACCACAGGACTTTCTCCCATGACTCCTCTGGATCATCCAGATGGTCCCTGGCAAACTTCAGACAGGCCTGGACAAGGGCTGACTTAAGCAGGGGAACCTTCTGTGCGACTCAAGATTTTAAACCATGACGTCTTAGTGTATTACTGATAGTAGCCTTGGAAACGATGGTCCCAGCTCTCTTCACGGCATTAACCAGCTCCTTCCATGTAGTACTGGGCTGATTCTTCACCATTCTTAGCATCATTGATACCCCATGTGTCTACTTAGACTTCGGCTGATTGTGGGGTGCACAGGTGTCTTTATGACAGCTAACGACCTCAAACAGGTGCTACTAATTTAGAATCATGAGCAGACTGTAGCTGGACTATTTAAAAACAAAATAACAGGTCTTTGAGGGTCAGAAATCTGGCTGATAAGCGAGTGATCAAATACTTATTTGACGCAGTAATTCACAAATAAATTGTTAAAAAATCATACAATGTGATTTCCGGATTTTTCTTTTTAGATTCTGTCTCTCGCAGTGGAAATGCACCTATACTGAAAATTGTAGACCTCTCCATGATTTCTAAGTAAGAGAACTTGCAAAATCACAAGGTGATCAAATACTTATTGACCTCATACAGTATATAAGGTTAAGAGAGAATGCCACAAGAAAAAGCGAAGTGGGTAAACAGTAACAACGAAAAACATAGAACTGGTTACAGATCATGGAAACCCAGGGCTTAACCATATCTCCAGGGTAGTCTCTCAGCATGACTTTTCACAATAAAGGGTGGTTGAAAATTTACTAGCCAATATGTAATGGGTGTTTAACTTATAGTATCACTGGAGCACCGCCCTATGGTGCACCACCACATTTTGCTCTTACTCTGGCGGTCGTGGTTAGACCAGCATTTTCCAGCAGGTTGCCTGGGACGACTCGGACCTCGTGAACGATCTCCAAGAAGTCCAGATCTCATTCCATTTCTTTTTTCCTGTGGGCCTACGCAAAGGAGGAGGTGTACAGGACAAAGCTTCGCACACTGGAAGACTTGGAGTAATTAATTCAGGAGGTTCTTAACAATATCCCTAGTCATTTAAGGAAACTGGTTGACACCACTGGTGCCTATGTTGAAATGTAAGGATTTGCTTTCATCTTCTTATTAACTGAAGTAAAGTGCATGTACAATTTGTTTCAATAAATTCGGATTTTGTTTTTATCAATTTTTAATGATTAGTTACTTTTCCTTTTATCCTGTAGAACACCAGAACCAGATCTTCCAGTGCACCACAGCACATCTCTCATGAAGCCCAGCAGGCCAAGACCCAAGGTTGATGACCCCGCCTCCAGACTCCCAAGATCCCAGTCTCGATCGATCACCATGGGATGCACCGGTCAAACAAGTCTTATCCACGGGGAGACCCCCCTCACAACCTACATCACCCGAAGGATGTGCAGCCAACATTCTGGTGCCAGACACCATAGCACACCTGCAGAACCACACCCCGAGGGGGCAGGGTTGCTTAGATTGCACGAGTACAACCTAAAACCTGGGTGGTTTTAATGTTAATGTTTTAAAAGTTATGGCTGATCAGTGTAGATTACTACATTTATATTTAATATTTTTATATAATTTTTATTAATATATACTAATATATTTATTTTATAGCATTTATTGTTTATATTGAACTTCTCTTTTTTGCTATTTTTTTTTTTATACTTTTTTCATCCTTAATAGATAACCTTAATATTTAAATAGCTAATTTCAAGTTCAGTTAAATATTCACTAATAGATTTTAATTCTCATTAATGAACATACAACATTCTCTGTTTATCTTGACAGAAGGAAAAGGGCATGATATCAGGGCATCTTTGCAAAATTCAGAAGGGAAGAAAGATTACTAATTATACATTTCAAGATTGTTCTGTTAATTTACTGTTTTGTTGTTTTATGCATCCTCCTCTGTTGAATTACTATTATTATTATTATTATTATTTATTTACTTACTTATTTTTATTTATTTATTTTCTTATTTATAATAATAATAATAATAATTATTATTATTATTATCAGATCACTGGTCAGACTAGAACTGGGGTGCATACAATGTAAAATAATTTACTAATTAAAAATAGTAGTGAGAAAAAAATATATAATAAATATATCCTTAATCCATAAGGCCACCAGCACCGATCGGTGCAGTTCTCCATTGTAGATGACTTTCACTGTGTCTGTAGCGGTTGTTTTTTCCGGGGCGGGTTGCTAGCCCAACGCCCAACCCTTCTCCTTCTTTACCCAGCACTTGGGAACCGGCAATGGCGGAGCTCTAGACCTCTGGCTGCGAGAAGTTACAGCCTCAGCCGGGAACTGAACCAGCGATCTCCAGATGATAGGGCGACCAGTTTACCACAGCGCCGCTCGGAGGCCCCGAGATAGATATAAAATTGTTGCATATAAAGGGTTAATAGTAATAGTAATGCTAAGTGGTGTTACGTATATGTTTTTGGATATTCATTGGGTATGTAGGTGGCTGCCAAATCTGTTCAGCTACTCACGCTGCTCACGTTTGTCACATTTCGCAGTTTATCTGAATCAGATCACGATGTCCTCATGCAACATGAGACAGTTGGCGTCCATATCACATTCGCTAAATCCAATCTCTCACAGTCTCGTTCAACCATTTATATGCTCACTTTTTGACTCTCCCCTAAACACACACACACACACACACAAACTCTCGCTCTCTCTAAATATATTCCTAAACCTAATATCAGTAGCCAAAATAAAGTCCTTTGGGTTTTTTATCTAAATGATTCATTTATTTAAAAAAAAATTTGAAGTGTTGTGTCAGGAAGGACATCCGGATTAAAAACCTGTGCCAAAAAGTTGTGTGTAGATCAGATGGTCCACTGTTGCGACCCCTTGACAGCAGCAGCCGAAAAAAACAGTTTTTGTTTATTTTATTTTTTTTTACCATGTTTTTTGGGGTGGGGTCTTTGGTGGTGATCAACAAAATACACACACACGCACACACACACACACACACCTGCGGGCTACTTACTTAATACCACATTCCACTTAGCTGAATGTGTTCATAACCTCTCCTGATTTGAAATCGACTCTAAAGTCATTGTCAGAATCAAATTTTCAAGTGTAGCGACCACACATCGAGCCGTGCATGATTTAAAAAAGATTTTAAGGGCACAAAACAACTCTACAGTGAATTTTAACATGAGCCAATAACAAAGTGTTAGCGAGATGATAATGTTTCAATAGCTCGCTATTAAGGAACTTGATGCTGTTATACCAAATCCTAGGAAATAAAAGTTACAAAAAATCTACTATTATGAACTATCTTCGAGGCGTTACCAAAACCAATCTTTCTTATTGTATATGTAAAAAAGAAAAAGATTTTTTTTATGTAACATGTACAATGTGATTTTATTTTAAATATCATTTGATGAAACATGATTGATAGAAATAGTATAATGATATTAAAATTTATGAAAGAAATTTTACTCATATTTTCCAAAGAAATGACCAAACCTTATATATTTTAGAAATAAAAATTATATGGTACATTTGTTATTAAAGCTTATTAAAAAATAACAGTGATAAAACCACAAACATTTTAGATTAAAACATTTCTATTGTGCATCGAATTTTAACATGTAATATACCTTTTAAATTGTTTAATCATCACTATTTTCCTTAAAATATTACTTTGTTAATTTTTTAATTTGAGGACTTTTGGCTGCCGAACAGATATAAAGGCGATACCAATAAGTAACAATCGATAACTATCAAAATCAACACGTTATCAGAGCATTAAGGAAAAATAGAGTCAGGAAGCGATAGCAGGAATGTTAACGAACACAATAGAATTCACACCGAGCCCTAAAAAGACTGTCAGGAGCCATTACCAAGCTCTCCAGAGGGCTAACGAGTTTGCATCGTGGAAGAGGAGAATGAAAAAGACACATCTGGATCATTTTATGCACTCTTCTTTCATTCTTTCTTTAAGCATCAGTCTTTATTAGTTCTTACGTAGCTCTATTAACAGTGTGTAAAATGCCTTAGAAACACATCATAACATGTAATGAGCCTACTCATATGTCATTTACAAAGCCGTGCCCTGTTTCCCAGTGCTCCTTTTCATCCAAATCCAACTTGCACTCTGTCACTGTCATGACATTTTTCCCCAATCAAAACCCAAGACCCCCTGCCTACACCGGCTCGAACATTTTCCCCAGTAAATCTGCTCCTGATTTCCCCGCTGTTTATATCGGGTTTGCCATCTGAGGCCTGTGTGCCAGCGGCTTCTGTAATGATGGCTTTGTTCAGTGCAGCCTGTTTACAGTGTTTGTGTTCCACTAATGCGTCACTCATCCGCTCCCACACGTCCATATGCGCAAAATCTAACACCTGTCACAAATCAGAGCTGGAGCCTCTGTCTGAGGTGGGAGCCGAGTGTTGTGCAGATGTGCAAAGAGGACCAGAGAGAGAGAGAGAGAAAGAAAAAAGAAAGACAGATGTGAGACTTGGAGAAGAACAAAGAGACGGCATACAGAAAAGAGGAGCAACAAAACATTAAAATTACTGTCATCATTTAAAGCATTATTTTTATGTCCCGTAATCCTTTCCATGAACAGACAAACATACAAGAGCGCTTTATTTCCCATAATTCCCTGATCACATCGACAGCCTTTGTAAAAACTGCACACGTGTTAAATTTGCACTTTGGAATGTTTGTACGAAGTCTTTTTTTCCAACTTGAGTCATAAAATAAAAGTACACTGGGAAAGTTATGTGTTTGGAGTTTAGTTATGTGACTGCTTTTGTTGTACCCCTGAGGTTATGCAGCTAACCTGAGAGTAAGTCACAGCTTCGATGTTGCCTGTAGAGCTGTGAATCTTAAGTAGACTGACGATTTATTAAAAAATTTGGGGCATTGCATTTCTCGTTGTGATTTGATTCAATAGAACTAATAAATCTGATTTGTCTCATGCAGCTATATTTCTTACAGGTTTTAAAGTATTAAAGCTACTGTACCACAACAACTGGCTCACATGGTTAAGGCTATGGGTTACTGATCAGAAGGTCGGGGGGGGGTTCAAGCCACTGTTCATCACTTGAGCAAGAGTCTTAACCCCGTCTGCTCCAGGGGTGCGGTATCCTGACCCTTAATAGAATCTTAAAACTATCCAAGAAGCATTAAAATGCTGTTTAACTTGTGTTGCTGAAGACGAAAAAGTGATAATCTCACAAAACGTGAGTATTTGTGAAAGATGTAAGTGGTTTCTGTTTTCTGTAATAAGCTGTGATGGTTTTTAAAGCAATTTGTCAAATTTAGGCCATTTATTTTTTTCTAGTTTGGCCTGAATCAAATAAAAAATGTGAAGTGATTAGAAATTAAATTGAATTGAATAAATTATTGACCAACAAAAGATCATTTAAATTGCATAATTGATTAAAATTGCATAGCTTTACAGTAGTTCCCAGATTTTTTTTTAATTTACTATATTGATAGAAACCAAAGAAATATATACAGTTTCAAGTTTTATGAACAATAATATAGCAAACATTAAAAATAATATTTAGTAGAGTCTATGATTTTTGTACTGTATGAATATTCCTATTTGCCATTATTACATTACAAACACATTTTAATTGTAGGTGGCACGGTGGCTTAGTTGTTAGCACTATCGCCTTGCACTCCAGAGTCCGAGTTTCATTCCCGGCCAGGTTGTGTGCATGGAGTTTGCATGTTCTCCCCGTGGTTGGTGGGTTTCCTCTTGGTGCTCTGGTTTCCTCCCACAGTCCAAAGTCATGCAGATTAGGCAAATTGGCTTTCCATAAATTGCCCATATTGTTTTAATAAGTGTGTGACTGTGTATGTGTGTGTGCCCTGCGATGGATAAGCACCTTGCCTCGTGCCCCATATCTCCTGGGATAGGCTCCAGGCCCCCTGGGACGCTAAATACAGGATAAAGCGGTATAGACAATGATGAGACGACAAATTTTAATTGTAGCTCATAGAAGAGCACTCGATCCAGAGCCCAATGTATAGTGTCTAAGCAGGTAATCAGTACGTCTGTGATATGGTTTAGGGAATTTAGTATAAATACTAATACCAATTTCTCAGACTCAAGTCGTGATGAAAAGTCTTGGTGGTATTTATATCAACCCCGCCAGATGCAGTAACAACCCAGATAGCATGGGTTAAGCACCTTATAAGAGTGTGGTACAATCTGATTGGATGCTGTAATAACTCGGATTGATCTCCATGGACCTGGTGAGCGTATGATCGTGTCCATGATTGGAAATAAGTGATGAGATGATGTGAGAACCTGACAGTGACATGGATGAAAAGTTGTATTTTGACCCCATTTCCGCTGCATTCTTCGATATTTTTAGGACGCGATGGGAACTTGGATCGACTACGGCATGTCTGTTAACTAACTTTTGCAAAATTTCAGGCTGAATTTTGTACAATTTAAAGCATCTAAGAAGGAGTTCATTCCCAAGAAGTGGCATAATCTGTGATGATACTCTTTCACATTTTGTTGAAATATCTGTGGCTGTAGTTCAGTTTGGTACAAAAAGAAATGCTTTAAAAAAAATATTTTTTTGCTTTCCCTTTAACTCGCCTCTGCCTACCTTCTCCCTGCTGCATTCCAGCGCGTGTTTGTGTTCAGAGAGGGAAAGGGGCACTGTTGCTGAGAAAGTAGCCAACAAGTCTTTTAAGGACTTCGGTTTGCTTGGAATGCTTTTTAACCGAGTCATTCTTGGCATCATGTTAGTTTTCCAAACCAAGGAAATGCCGTGCTGGGTGTGACATCACAACAAACCATTGCAACCACTGGGTTTTTTTTGGTTTGTTTGGTTTTTTTTTTAAATGAAGTGCATTCTAGTTCATATACTACAATCTACATTATAATATAATTGTGTATTTATTTATTTATTTATTTATTTTTGGTTTTCTTTTTAAAATGTACACTGCTTTTCAATAAGAGGGCCAGTACATTTAAATGTAAAAACAGAGAAATGCAGTAATTTATTAAATACAACAGTTAACATTCGAATGGGATACTCCGGATTATACTCCAATAAGCAAATTAGTTTTTTCCATGATCAAATACAATTTTCAATTAAAATTATACAGTACATTCAACAACTGCCTGAATAATTATTTTAAGCTCCTAAATGAATGCTTTACTTATTGCCTGTGACTAGAAATTAAAGTCATCCATAATTATGGTAAAAACCAAAGACCAAATAATTTAAAGGCAATTTTTTTTCTAAGTTTTGTTCTAAAATGTTATAATAAGCCAAATTCCCTTGTTGAAGCAACAAGAAGAATTGATTTCCTGAATAATACAATACTTTAAAAGAAATATCAGAATTCCCGGAGTCCCCTTACCTTTTTTTTTTTTTTTACTTTTTGAAATATCATTTAAAAAATGTACAGTAGAATATGAATTCAGGTTTTTTAACCAATGTACAGTATATAGTGATACAAATGCAGATCCTCAAAATGGATGAATGGTTTAAACTGTGCTTGTTTTCTTTTTCTACAATTATTACCTGTACATATATATTTAAGGCATTGATTTATTTATTCAGGTGTTTTTCTAACCTTTTTTTTTCAGGTGTTTGGCTAAACATTTTTCCCTAAATGATGAGGCAACATTTTTCCATCCCTATTGGTCTAATTATGAGATTAAACACATACACTTACAGTATGGGCCACTTCATTAGGTACACTTGTTCAACTGCTTGTTAATGCAAATATCTGATCAGCCAATCACATGGCAGCAACTCAATCCATTTAGGCATGTAGACACCGTCAAGATGACAATCTGCAGAAGCACCAAAGTGGGTAAGAAAGCTGATTTACTGATATGTTTTTGAACTGCTGATCTACTGGGATTTTCACATAACCATTTCTAGTGTTTACAGAGAATGGTCTGAAAAAGAGAAAATATCCAGTGAGGAGCAGTTCTCTGGGCCAAAATGCCATGTCGATGCTGCAGGTCAGAGGAGGATGGCCTGATAGAAAGGCAATAGTAACTTAAATAACATATCATTATGGACATGGACAAACCAATGGACATGACGACCCATGACAAAACAGCAAACCTTGAAGCATATAGGCTACAGGAGGAGAAGACCACAGCTTCTGTTAGCTTAGAACAGGAATCTGAGGCTTCAATACACAATAGAAGATCCTGTATCAAGCGGGAGGTGGTGAAACTGATTTCGTGAGTATGACAATGAGGTCAGTGGTCTCAAATGACCTCCACCAGATCAAAATCCAAAAGAATACTGTACCTTCATAATACTGTATGTTGAAATGGGAGAATCGCATTCCTCAATTTGAGCTACAGTGCTTCTACTGAATAAGACTACACAAGGTAGCCTTCACTCCCTACAGTATGTACTGTACACCAGTGAGCCTTAGCCACCCAGTTCACTGGTTTCCTTACCCTGGATCAATTTTTGGTAGGTCCTGACCACTGTAGCCTAGGAAAATCCTACAAGAGCTGCAGTTTTGCAGTTGTATTGATCCAGTTGTCTAGCCATTACAGCCCATCTCACAGTAGCTATATTTTCAATATTTAGTTATAGTGGTGGCCAGAAGTGGGTGGGATATATTCGGCAGCGAGAAAAGCATAAAGAATTGAATGACTTTAACAAGGGTGACATTGTGATAGCTCTAGTGTGGATCAAATTAATGAAAAGGTTACTGTTGTTTGTGATAGAAAGGTGTCATAACACACTGAGCATCACTGTTATGGTGGCAAAAGGGGGATCTAACTATAAAGTTATGGCTAAATAACAGTGGCTTAGTGGTAAGCATTGTCACACTGCACGTTCAGGATCCAGGTTCGTTTACCGAAGTAAAGTGTCAAGTCTGTGTGCATGAAGTTTGCATGTTCTCTCCATTCTTGGTTGATTTCCTAAGGGTACTCCAGTCTCCTCCCACAGTCTAAAGATTAGGACAATCTCCTGAACTTCAAACTGAATGTCAGTTATGCAATTTTGAGCATGGCATGGTTGTTGGTGTCAGACCGGCCAGTCTGAGTATTTCACAATCTGCTCAGTTACTGGGATTTTGACACACAACCATTTCTAGGGTTTACAAAGAATGGTTTATAAAAGGAAAAACATCCAGTATGCGGCAGTCCTGTGGACGAAAATGCCTTGTTGATGCTAGAGGTCAGAGGAGAATGGGCCGACTGATTCAAGCTAATAGAAAAGCAACTTTGACTGAAATAACCACTCGTTACAACCGAGGTATGCAGCAAAGCATTTGTGAATCCATAACACGCACAACCTTGAGGCGGATGGGCTACAACAGCAGAAGACCCCACTGGGTACCGCTCATCTCCACTACAAAAAGGAAAAAGAGGCTACAATTTGCACGAGCTCACCAAATTTGGACAGTTGAAGACTGGAAAAATGTTGCCTGGTCTGATGAGTCTTGATTTCCGTTGAGACATTCAAATGGTGGAGTCAGAATTTAAACATGGATCCATCATGCCTTGTTACCACTGTGCAGGCTGGTGGTGGTGTAATGGTGTGGGGGATGTTTTCTTGGCACACTTTAGGCCTTTTAGTGCCAATTGGGCATCGTTTAAATGCCACGGGTTACCTGAGCATTGTTTCTGACCATGTCCATCCCTTTTTGACCACCATGTACCCATCCTCTGATGGATACTTCCAGCAGGATAATGCACCATGTCACAAAGCTCAAATCATTTCAAATTGGTTTCTTGAACATGACTATGAGTTCACTGTACTAAAATGGCCCCCACAGTCACCAGATCTCAACCCAATAAAGCATCTTTGGGATGTGGTGGAACGGAAGCTTCGTGCCCTGGATGTGCATCCCACAAATCTCCATCAACTGCAAGATGCTATCCTATCAATATGGGCCAACATTTATATAGAATGCTTTCAGCACCTTGTTGAATCAATGCCACGTAGAATTAAGGCAGTTCTGAAGGCGAAAGGGGGTCAAACACCATATTAGTATGGTGTGTATATATATATATATATATATATATATATATACACAGACACACACACACTGTATTACATCTAGATAACCTATGTTATTTAAGGGCAGTTTGGGATTTGATTTCAATAGACTATCCAATTAAATCCTGGATGAAGATACTATACACATAAAAACAATTTAGTGCACTTTCAGCTCTTAGTCACCATTTTGGTCAGTCAATAGAAAGCAGCAGTAATAAATACACGTACACGAATACTAAAATCTATGCTGTACGTGTATCACCCCAAGCAGTATTCTTCAGTTTGATGTATTGGTAGCCTGACAGTTCTCTAATGTGAGATGGAATGATAATGCAAGTCATAATCAAGTCCACACATTGAACCAAAAAAGAAAAAGAAAAAATTATTGAACACAATCATTCAATCGTCCTTCTCATAATGGGAATTCATTCTCGGCCCACATGGAAATGCACAGTGATCTGTTACCACAGCCTAGTCGACTCTGACTCTAATTGTTGCTAAAAGGTTGCACATTCGCTGTCTTTCCTCAGACCTGCGTTTAAACGTGACTCATTCTGACGTTAGTGGGGCTGAAACACACCCTCGTGGTTGCATGATGTCAGCCAGTGAATTTGTTCAGAAGTGGGCCGTGCTCCTTTTTTTTCCCCTGCCTTATTTCTTTGTCCTTAGAAGGCTCTGTGTTTAGATGAGAGTTTACACACCAGAGGCTAAAACACGCGCTGAATTCACAAACAAAACAAGACCAATTCCTTTTACACGTCAAATAAACGGTGGTATTTTTTTATTACCTGTGTGTGGAAATTTAAGTGGTACACATGGCTATTATTTCCCTCTCATGGTGCTAAATAAGCTTGACAGCTAGAGCCGAGTGTGTGTGACAGAGTGTCAAATGGTGACCCTGCGTTTATGTCGCATTAACACAGCCTTGTATCTTTAAACAGCTGAGATTATTTCAGTAAGGGATAAGCTTGTAGTGATTAACCTCATTCATTCGACCCCCCCCCCCCCCCCCCCCCCCCGCCACTCCCACACCCCCCACCTCACCCCGAGTTATATATAACTGGCCAAACAGTATATACTGTATACATGTGTTATATAAAATAATTATGTCATATTGATTCTACAGGTTGGCACTTTAGATGTTAAAATGTTTACTTGCTCTGTGAATGCAAGACTACTGTACAGTACAAGACTATTCCTGGACTGCGTCCTTGCTTTCAGGCTGTTAATGTTATGGGCGTGAGCCAAACTGAAGCCAATACCCTTCCATTAGAGGGAGAAAATATCTGAGGTAATGAGCTTGGTCTCCATTAATCATATTTATTTGAAACTAAGTACCAGGTTGTAAAATTTTGAACATTTGGGGGAAACCTGTTATCCGGGGTTGGAACTTGATACAACTGAAATAAAACTGCAATTACATTTCTAGAACAATTTTTGTCATGTTAAGATTCCAAGGAGCTCAGTGAAGATCGGTGAAAAGAGAATGACAGGTTGACACAAGGCAAGTTGTTAAGCAATGAGCTGTTTTTAAACAACTGCAGATTTCAAGATTAGTCCAAACAACTGAACATTAGTACAAGTTGATGAGAGAAATAGCCACTTTGCCAAAGTCTGGAAGAAGACTCAAAAAGTCCCCCCCCCAACACAACACCATGAACTGAAAGGATGTCATTTAAGAAAGAAAGAAGCCCCTGCTGCGAAATCCACACCTTCAAGCTTGAAGAAAGTCTTGAAAAACCCTTCTGGGCTGTTGCCAGTTCTGACCACTTACATGTAGCAGCCTTAACATTAAAAACATCAGCATTCAAACCGGTTAGGTTTTGGGTTCCCCTTGTGCTACTGGGACAGCTTTGGCCTCTCAGGGCATGGCTCTGCAGGGCCTCTTGGGTGTGTGCTGAGGTGTCTGGCAGTGAATCTTTTGGGTGATGTGGTTTGCAAGGTAGGGCCTCTAAAGATCAGACTTGCTTCTCCGGCACATCCCATGTGTGCCCAAAAAGTTTTCAGTCCGAGTCGGTAGCCTTGGTCTCTTTGCCTGCTAGGCCCCATGTGCAGTGCACTGTGGTGTGTTGGGTGTTCTAGTGCCTTTCTATAGTGGAAAGCATTGACATTTTCTCAGCAATTTATGCTGCATTGTCTTTTCTTTGGGATTGGACTGGATGGGCTGGCCTTTGGTTTCCACAGGCATGGGTGAACTTGATCCTGTCACCAGTTTACTGGTAGATAAGTACTAATTAATGTTAATGTTATGCATGATTGGTGATATTTTAAGAAGTAAAGGTGATGCAGACCAGTTCAAAGATACTTCTTGCAGCGTTCTTGGAACTTGGAGTGTTCCAACAGAACAATGATTCCAAACAAATATTAATTCTGGTTGTTAAGCTTTTAAAGCTAAACCCTATCAGAAGATTTGTGCATCATTCTTAAATTAACATTACCAATTATTTTGTAAAAGAGTGGCCATTTTCCAACCAGAATTTTGCCAGAAGCTTGTTGGTACCAACAAAAAGCATCTGCTAAGAGCCAAGGGACATTCAACCAAATATTGAATTTAGCCCTGTGCAAATTTCCAGAAACCCAAAATAAATTGATACAAGTTCATATTTTCTTTTATAAATGATGTACGTTGTACAACCATTCTGCACTAGAGAAAAAGACCAGTTAAAATAGTCCACTGCAAACCCTAATATTGAAAATTGACATGACATTGCTGTTCATGAAAGGTGTACATACGTAAACTTCTGGGTACAACTGTACTTTAATCTGTTTTAAATTAGCTTTAAATTATCATTAGCTAAGTATAATCTGTTACTTGAAAAACAATATCATATAATAACAAATGATTTATTATATCCTAGCATTTGCATTATACAGTAGTTATCACTACTACGTCACTTTATGAATGATTTCCTCTCGTTAACATGAAATGATACAGTAATAACATCATTGAGAGTTTAAAGTCTGAATGAAATCAATTAATAGGGTTACGCCTAAGGAGGCACATTGTGTTACCCCAATAAAGCTTGTGCCAGTGTGTGGGTTTAGCTTGCGCTCTGGCTCACTAGGTGATAACAGGATTGGGAACGTCGACATAATTGAATTAGCGTGGCCTGGAATTAGATGTTTAAGGGCCATGCAGGTGTGTGTGTGTGTGTGTGTATATGGAATTGAGAGAAATAGACTAAGACAGCAACAGGTGCTGTCCATTTATGTTACGGGCTATGTGTTCTAGCTGGCTCAACTTCATTTGATCAAAGTTGTAAGAAATGTTCTTTTTCAAGTGCAAAAACTGCATCTGGCAGCATCTGAAATGACTTTCTGTGCATGTCTTCAAGACCAAACAAGCTGACAAACTGTGTAAAACTCTTAAAACGCAAATTCTTCTTTTTAAAACTCACTCACTTACTCACTCAACGTCTGTACGGCTTTATCATGTATACAGGGCTGCGAGGGGATTGAAACCTATCCCCGAGATGTGCGTAGGGCACAAGGTAGGGTACACTCGGTGGCAAATCATTCCAGGGATCAAACATACACACATTTACACACACACTACAGACAACTTGGAAACGCCAGTTAGCTTAATCTGCATGCCTTTGGACTGTAAGAGGAAACCAGAGCACCTGGAGGAAACCCACCAAGCACGCAGAGAACGTCTCAACCTCTATGCACACAGACCTGGGGCAGGAATCTAACCCTTGACCCTGGTGGTGCAAATCAGGGCTAACCACTGCGCACTGTTTTAATACTCTTTAAAATCTTTTTAGAAAATGTAATTTATAATTTTCCATTACAGCTCTAACTATTCTTGTAACCTACAAGGTAATGTACTACATTTTTCCAGTAACTGTCAAACTGAAATAAATAGCTATGCTGGATGTTGAAGTTTGCCAAAAATCTCTGTCTGTTTAGGCCAACCAGATAAAAAGAAGAATTATTACAAACTTTTTTTTTTTTTTTTTTTTTTTTACAAGCCCTGACAGCACTAACCCAAAGTGACCCGTGCAATCATATGAGTCAGCAGTCACATGACCATGTTGGTATAAACTTATCTACAGTACTTATTTGGTTATAAATAAGTAGAATAGTTTGTATATCATATGTCATTCTTGAGAACTAGGACAAACGTTTAAAAAAAAAAAAAAAAACTTTACCCTTCTAAACACTGCATATATGTTGTTGCACTGGTGTGTGTAATCAAACCCCCTGTTATGGAACAACTTCCCAGTTGTAACATTTCTGAACTAATCACAACCCATTTTACTGCATTACAAGATTTTCGTCAATACCATAATACATTAAAAGATGTATTTAAAAATGATAAAAAATAATAGTTAAAAAAATAGGTTAATAATATAGCTGTCAATAGGTTATGTCTAATAACCAAAGGTTAATTGTTTGGTAACTGTCATATAATTATTTAAAAATTCAATACAGCCCCTTTTAATAGAATTTAATTAGGATACAAACTCTCTTCCTATTCCTAAGTTATTATAAAAAAAAAAAACATTCATGCTTTTTACCTAAAAACAGTAAAGTAGGAATCATATTAAAAAATCTTCCTCAAATTCTAATAATTCATAAATTCTAATTATAATAAATTCTTTAAAAATACATTATGGAAAATGTGGGAACAATTTACTAAAACATTGTACATATATTTTTATCTTTTTTTTTTTTAGCTATTTGAAAATGTGTACCCTGTGTAGGACTTTTTCAAGTCTAGTGTGGACTCTTTATCAAATAAAATTTTAAGTGGGATTGAAAAAAAATATTTTATTCTGAAGTAGTTCAGCTTATAAAATCGATCATAATCAGGATATGAATTATCTCTAAATTTAACAGAAAAATTAAATATTTCCAACAATGACTGATTTAAATGTATAGTTCATGAATACAGTCTAAATTGGCCCTATATGTGAATGTGTGCATGTATTCGTGCCTTATGTTCAGTTTCCCCGAGATGGACTCCTGATCCGTTGTGACCATAACCGCGATAAAACACTCCCTGAAATAAATGAAAGCATGAATGTGGTTAGCTAGATAACATACAATCTTTATCAAATATTAGGGGTGTTCAAGTCAAACCGGGACTTCATGAGAGTAAAAACTCTCTTTATTTCTCTATATAATCCCCTGCTACACTAATGCACTTATTCCAGTGTTTCACTAGAGCATGAGTAGACCATGATCTGACTGCCTGCTTTATGTCTAAAACACTGGCCCCCCTGGAACTCCTTTAATAACCCAAACATGTGGAAATGGTTTGGGGTGAGGTCAGGACTGTATGTTGGATGTGGCAATGACTCCCAGTCGAGTTCCTGTAATGTACAATTCAATCTGTTGTTTTTTTTTAAGGATCAGGCTGAATGTTAACAGCAATGACTGAAGTGGGTGTCAAGCCACCTCAGCTGGGATCATCATTCATGAAAGTACGGCCTTCTTTATAATATTTACATCATTCAAATATCAGTGCAAATGGTCTCATCACCGTACTGTGCTTCTGTAAATGTCAATCGGTTTTACGCCTTCATTCAAAAGAAATTCATCATAAGTCCCAGTTTGACTTGAACACCCCTCATACAGTATTATATCAAAATCACACATACTCTCTCTCTCTCTCCCTCTCTTTCTCTCCTTTTAACACACACGCTCACACTCACCAATGGCTATAAATTAATTTCCCACATGTTTAGGTGGTGTCCTCATTATCTGTTCCTTTATTTTTAGCTCCTGCGCTAAAGAGATCGTAAACTCTGGAGGTCAGGTCACCGGTATGAGCCTCATATCGTCTCTCAGCATGACCCAGAAACAGAAAATACCCTCCTCATCCATCGGCAGTATAAAGTCATGTACAATGTTCCAATGACGAGTTCAAGTCCAGCCGGGAGAAGACGGTGCGCACGCTGTTGCCTGAGTAATGTTCGGACACCTGTTTTAGTCTTTTTGAAACCTCTTCCCAAAGCTGCGAGGTGGAAAGAAGTGCTATATCCATTTCAGGTGGTCAGAATCTCGTAGCCTCTTTATTTATTGCGCTCATAAAGGCGCATGTGTGTGTGTGAGGTTGAGCGGAAAACTGTGCAAGACAGATGGTGAAGGACTTAAAGCCAACTCGAACGCTGCACGCCAAGACCTGGCTCGTGCGTCGATCAGTGCCACAGGCACGTCAATAAACAGCTAGGAACACAGCTGAATAATTAATGATGAACTAAGATGAATAATTGATGATAAATATCAAAGCCTTAAGCTGGATTCAGAAAAGGGTTCGGTTAGTCACCATGGTGCCGAAACAAATCTAGTGAAAGCTAAAAAGAAATAAAAAGTGACGGCGCGAATGCTAGAACATTAGCAATGACAGAAAGAAGCAGAAACACTAATCGGTTCTTACAAGGAAGATCACTTCTTGGAAGATCATTTTCAAATGATTATGTAACTATCTATTCTTAATTCGAGCTGTACTACCTGTTTAATAGCGCTCGCTTAATATATTTTTTTCATCCTTAAAATCGAATGCCACATAAACCTGTCTATGCTTTTACAGGAGAAAAAAAGGAACATCTGTATATGAGCTGACACTTAATAAAATAAGCTCTAGAGGTTTATTCTGGTTTATGTCAGTGTTCATAAAAGCTCATTTAAGTGGTACATGCAGCTTTATGACTTTAAACAATGTAATGTCGAGAAAGCCTACAATAACAGATGGTGTGTGTGCCAAAACTTTTATACTCAACAACAACAAAATAATTCAAAAACATGCAAAAGAAAGGCACTCCCATTTACAGGGCAAACTGCTTTCTAAAGGTAATTTGAATACCGAAATCTGATAATCGTATGTAATATATGATGCAATAAATTGTTTTATCCTGTTATTTTATTACATAATAAACATTTTGAATATCACTTACTCAATCACTCACTCATCGTCTATACTGCTTAATCCTGCATACATGGCCATGAGAGCCCTGGAGCATATCCCAAGAGACTTAGGGCCAAAGGGGGGTACACCCGGGACAGGGTGCCAATCCATAGCAGGGCACACACATACATACTATTTGGGAACACCAATTAGCCTAATCTGCATGTTTTTGGCCTGTGGGGGGAAACCGGTGTATCAGAAGGAAACCCACCAAGCATGAGGAGAACATGCAAACTCCATGCACACAGAGGCAGAAATTGAACCCGGACCCTGGAGGTGCAAGGCAACAGCGCTAACCACCAAGCCGACATGCCAGTGTCTGTTGTTTGTATTTATTATTATTAATATTATTATTACTATAATTATTACAGTAAGTGATAATAAAAAAAATATTATTATTACTATTATTATTAAATGATAATAAAAAATGATCCCTACTACTTTTTTCCTGGGAAAAAATTGGGATGGAAAAGTAAAAAATGCCAGTAGTCTCAGTATTCCCACCTGCCTGCAGTATTTTAAAGGTTTTATCTCTACTGTCCAATGAATCTCATAAATCTTAAACAGTAACTCTGTTTTTTATAAGCTTTATACCTGACAATTCGCTCACACCTGCACGAAATGTACATTAAAATCTTGCATGCAGGTTTACATTAGGGTCGTATAAGTAAACACATACAGTCTACAGTAAGGGTTATGTAGAGCTTTATGGTTCTATGCAATGTAATGTTGAGATGAGATAATTTACCTTTATTATCAATAACAAAAACAGAAAGTATAATCATGCAAATAATAATAATAAAAAAAACTTGCATTTCCATGAAAACTGTTTTCATGATTTCACCTAGTTTGCATGCAGGAACCTGATAGGCTTGAATAAATTATCATGCAACAACATTTACCTGTTACATTGTTCAACTTGTTTCAGCACTGCTGTAAAAACAAAAGTAAATAAAACAGAAACCAAAAAATTTTCAGTTTACTTTTAAAATGGCTTTAGGTTGGGTTTGTTGTTGTTGCTTGGGTTTTTATTTTTATTCATTTTCCCCCCACTATTTCTGACAGTTTGTACAGCATCTGCATCGGCAGTACAAAAAGTGCAGTAGGTGAAATATTACATTTTCTAATTTTGGCAAAAGATTTTTGATAAAAACTCATTATATTCCTGATCCGTCAAAGGAATTGAGAAAGTTTTAATACTAAACATTGTTTTGAAGCACTTTAATAAACACTGTCCAAGCTGGTTACTCAAGTTGTCATAGAAATGCATGCATGTTTGCATTTTATTTATTTTTTGTTATAAAACCACACTGCTAGTGATTATAAATTACAGTAAGTTATGAGGCGCTCCTTGTAAACAACGTCGCATAAGCCATATCTCAGGAACCGGACATGATACTGTAATAAACTGGGTATCAAAATGAAACTAATTGAACCGGAAATTAAAAAATATTTAATATCGGAAACTTAAAACAGCCAAAATAAAAATAAATATTTGATTTCTAACAACTGACCACTGAAATTCAAAAAACTCTTACTTGACTATTTTGTGAAAAGGGTCCCAGTGCTCAAAAAACATTTGGTTACTTGAGACTCATGTTACATTAAACCCAAATTACAGCCGGAGACATAGTCACTAGACTAGATTTAAGCAGCTTGATAACTTTATGCAACTTTTTTTACTTCTAAATTGTGATGCTATCAAATAATGATTGTGGCTCAAAAAAAAAACTCTTATTGTTCTTTTTGCATACAGTATACTTTAAACTAATTTTTGCTTTACTTCAAGATTAGTCCTGATAGTCTTCTAAGTAGCAGTGGATTTTGTGTGCTTCTATGTCCACGGTGGAAAGAAACCCAGAAGAAAAAGAAGAGAAAACACTCACTTAGCCGAGGAATCTTCGGAATTTGTGGAAGCTCCTTATAACTCCACCATCCGTTTGTCTTGGAGGTAGACCGGCTTGTTTGGCAGCGGCCTGTTTTCAGCATTTCTTCTTATTTTTCCACAAAAGAACAGATTGAGCTTGGAGCAAGACAAATGGAATTAGAATCGTTTAAAGTGTACATGCTTCCAGACAGTTTTGCACCTTAAATAATATACGCACACAAAAACAACACAAGCTTGTGATGGTTAAGCTTCGACACCTCTGGTGTTCCATCATCAACCAATCATCAGTCGTGTTATTCCTTCAAGCCTTACAGGGCCTGATGGTGAGCATCACTGGGCTCTGTGAAGGGAATCCACCGACTCAACAGGCTTTTTAGACATTTAGCTGACTTTACATGTCAGCCGTGGGCACGATTCATAATGAGGTCCCATTAGAATCTGAAAAGGAACATTTACCTGAGTGCTGATGAAAGAGGCTGTTTTGTATTTTAATGGACATCTCCATAGCAACAGAAAGAGGTCACATGGCCCGGAGTCTGTAAACGTTTCACCAAATATCATCAACGCTAAAAGCTTTTCCTCTTCCAAAAAAAAGAAGAAGAAGAAGAAAGTGAATTAACAAAATGAATAATCGAACTTCACTTGAGGTTTGACATATATGAAGTGTTGTCTTGAATATTAAGAAATATTATAAAACAACACCGTTTAAGTTCCTAGAGGTAAAAACAAAGGTGATAAGGAGTAATTCTTTATAATGGAGACATCCTGCTCCTTCGCTCAGTCGCTGATGAGAACTAATGGGCAAGATTGAAAGTCTCAGGCCACTCTTTATCTCATAAATCACTGTCAGTAAACTATCGAGAAGGTGATTTAGGCTCTAACGTCTCTCACTCCCTGCTAACTCGTCCTGCCATTTCGATTTTGCCTTCGCTTCATTTACATATATATCACCATCTTGTACATCTTGTCATATTGGCACAATGTGTCCTGCTTTTATGTCCTTATCCCTATCATCCCTCTCTCTCCATCCTCTGTTACTCTCTGTCTCTTTCTATCACTCGCTTCCTCCGTCTGAGTCGGCAGTGTTTTAAACTTTTTCTTCACCGAGTGAGAATCGCTCAGCTTAATTGGACGTAGCAGACATGTGCAAGGCTTCTCACGTGTAGAAAGAAAGATCCACAGAGCAACCGAGTCCAGATGAATACTGAAATACTCATTAAAGGAATTGAGAGGATTTGAGAATTGTGGTCGAGGATGGCGCAAATATGTTGCTTGTGATGGGGGATATGCTAAATAGTACCTGTGTATAAAGGAAGAGTTACTTTGTGCAATGTGTATGACCCATGTCAGTTAGTTATAATAATAATAATAATAATAATAATAATAATAATAATAATGTTATGCCCCTTTTCGCATTTTTTTTACTACAGCACTCATATATAATTTCCCCTAGTCGTGTCTATAATAAGCACTGTCGCCTTGTACCTCCAGGGTCTGGGTTCGTTTCCCGATATGCAGATTAGGTTAATTGGCGTTCCCAAATTGCTGTAGTGTGTGAATGGTTGTGTGTGTGTGTGTGTGTGCCCTGTGATGGATTGGCACCCTGTCCAGGGTGTACAGTACATCACCCCATGCCCTAAGTTTCCTGGGATAGCAGCCCTGAATACAGGATAAAGCGGTGTAGATGATGAGTGATTGAGTGATTGATGTATATAATATTTACCCTAAAGTATTTTTGTGCTATTTTAGTAAGCAGATTACAGTCTACAGTTCTTTATGTAATTGTATATTATTATTATTTTTTATTATTATTAATTCTATTCATTTGGAGTGGGCATTCCTCTAATAAGTTGCCCTTAATTTAGGTAAATTAGTGTAATATATATGTATATATAATAATTTTATTTCACATTATATTATATTATATTATATTATATTATATTATGTTATATTATATTATATTATATTATATTATATTTAAATGTATTGTATTATAATATATAACAGTATATGTAGATATTTTTATTTTATTAACATTTTTTGGTTTGTCTTAATACAAATTTTTTTGAGCAAAAAGATGACTTGTTTTTCTATTTTCCTGTCTGGATTTTGAAACAATAATCAAACCCTCCCCCTTTTTTAGAGGTAACCAATGACAAATTCCTGCCATCCAGGTTTCCAAAACTGGATTACTGGATAACTGAAGTTATAATGACTTATCAAGCGTTTTCGACGCCCCCCCCCCCCCCCCCCCCCTACAGGAGACCTGCATCTCATTATGATCAAATTGGTCCCTGCTATTTACTGCACTTAACCTAGCTTCTCCTCCTTCCTAAAGCCAACTCATGCCATGTGCCATGACCTCACCAGGTTTCATGTTGATCTTAAATTCAAGCCGCTTGTGCTACCATAACAAAAAAAGGAATGAAAATGGACGGCAAGTCTCAATTCACAGTAAAAACATTTTTTCTTTTTTTTCGGTTATTAAATTTGATGGTGGGTGTTTTGTTTGTGCAGGAATGAAAGGAGAAGCAGAAACACAGTGTAGCTGTTGATCTTCTAGTTTAAAATTTAAGCACTTGTCAAACATGGTTGTTCATAAATATTTCTGATTGGATTCATCTGGCTGCGTGACTACTTGAATGGCATTTAAATTCTTGTGCAAGCAAACATTTCTCTCTCGTTCTCTCTTTCTCTCTCTCCTACACACAGATACAAATATTAAAAAATACTGTTACTTTTTCCCCATTCCTTTTATATACCATTTAAATCTTACTTTTTTTTCCCACACTCCACCACAAAATACTCTTCTGAATTATACATAAAAGTGTGTATATGTGCATATAGTGTGTGTGTGTGTGAGAGAGAGAGATACACACACACGCACAGTGAGAGAACATAGATCAGCAGTTCACTGGGTCTCTCTAGGTAGCGCTGCTTTAGAGCAGACAATGCAGTATTCGTACCTCTGCCTCCGCATTACTGCAGCACGGACTTTAAGCACTGCATTCAATGTGCTCACGTGCAACAAAAGACGTTTCCACAACAATGACTATACTGTACCTTTGTACAAAAGACCTCCGCGTCACCAAATGGTACGTTAATAGGCACAGCCATAGCCATACAGAATGATTAAGTGCATATGCATGAATTAGATCTCCCCCTTCCTAATTAAGATCATACATGATACATGGGCTCTACATTTTTAGATTCAGTGTCCTACAGATTTATTTGCATTATAAGCCTGAGATCCGATCCGTACAAATACTCATCTTGTTGTGAGGCTTTTAAACTCATTCACAGCTCTTAACAATTACAGACTGGTGCTGTTTTACAGCCACACATCTGAACGGATTAGCAAAGCTGTTACATGGAACATTAGGCGACTGAATTCAAAACTCAAGATCCATTTCCAAAGTCATAAAACTGCTGCAGAATTTGAAGTTCATGCTCACTGTTTGCCGAGATAGAGAACAGTGAGAGATTGTAATGTAGTGCTGCAGCAGTAACCACAGTCTAGCCTTCCAAAATGGCAGGCATAAAACTTTGGTTGCCTAAATAGGATATGTGGTGTGCCGCTAGAGCACAGCAGTTAAATCTGAGACAGAGGTGTGTTTCCTTATAGCCTGAAAAATGCAAAACTCGAGTGATGCAGAAACAGGCGAAAGCGGTCCCAAATTTGACTGTAATCACTTGAGCTGGAAAAAAAAAATCAACACGTCACATAATTAAAAGTTTATAAGGATTTGCTTGTGATGATGCAAAAAGGTTAAAAATAAATCGAGTAAAGGTTAAGGTATTAGGTAAAGGTTGAAAGTAACTGTCATAACTTTTATGTTCATGTTCTTTTTTAATTCCTCTCACTACAGTATATTTAATACATTTAATTAATCAAATACACTAAATGTGTTATTAAAATTCATTCATCTATTTAATTGCATAATCAAATCCAGACCGAATGACATTTCTATTCAAACCCTGATGCTTTTCTGATATTTGAGAATAATTCATCTACCAGTAATCTGGTGCATATATATATATATATATTTTTTTATCAAGGTGGGCCTGGCTAAACTTGACACTCAACAGAGCAAATCAACACGATTTTTTACTGTGTATAGACAGAATGTATGAAAGAAACAGAAACAAAAGTTCAACACAGCATGGCTTACTCCAAGGAAAGAAAAGGAAAGGAAACTATGAAAACCAAACCTTTAAACGTTCATTTATTCTGTTTGAAAGGACAGATCAATATATGTTCATTATTTCTATGAATAGACAACAGTTTTTGTCATGTTCTGAAACTGTGGTGCCACCATGAGATAAAACACAAGTTGTAAAAGCAAAACATATCCGCAGCAGTCCGAGGTCAGGGCATGAAAAAATACCAGAACTGAGAGCCCGGTATGATAGAGCAACCAGAGTCCATTCACATTAATTTACAGCTCAACATTGAGCAAATGAAGATTTTGTCCAGATGTTTAATGTAGTTCTGTTCCTGAAAAATGACAATAAATATTATTCAAATGGTATGGAAATTGATGACTTACAATCACTGCATATATAAAGATCTGATTACTAACACACACATAAAAGTCGGACCAAGGCTCGATTTCAGTACCCCTGTGCTAGGTGATCCCCAGATGTTTTACTCTGGCTAGGAGAAATAATCTTTCCAGTGGAAACTGGAACTGCTTCAGGGTCTCTGTCCGGTCAGACATATCTCACATATGCTCTACTGTGAGTTGACCAAAGAGCAGCCTTGTAAAGTGCCCTAGCCACCAAAACTGGCTCAGTTGGGAGGATTGTCCAACCCTATTATATAGAGTAAACCCATCAACCTTGTGTAATAACATTATTTTTTCTTCCTGTGCTTACAAACTAATTATTTCACTGCCGATAGATCATGATCATAGGTTAGGAACATAGATAGATGGGTAAACAAAGAGCTTCAGTCGCAAACTGAATTCTTGCTTTAACACAAACAGGTACAGCAACTATAACCTCTACTACTGGATTCATATTAATCATCTCATGCTCTTATTAATCTTTAATAAGTTAACAAGATACATTAACTCCTATGCTAGGGGCAAAGGCCACCCAATTTTTCTCTTAATTTGCTCATGTGTGCATTCCCACCCACCAGTCATCTGTACAATAGTCGAATGATTTCTAGGCAGGGTGACATTTAAAATACATTTAATCTAAAATTTTGCTGGCAGGTTTGGATGAAATGAAAGGAAGAGACAAGAGGATTGTTGTAAGTCAACATATGCTTCATTTTCTTTTTAGGTTTTCTTTGTGAACTACTTTTCTTTTTTTTTTACCCATAATTCTCATTGTAAAACCGCACTTACAAAGACAGGTCCTTGTTGACAAGCTCTCACTGTGAAGAAGGTGAAAATTATTCACACAGATGCATAATCACCCACTTTTGAGGTTTGATCTCTCTTTTCCTTTTTCTCTCTTGAATCCTGCTCGATTGTTTACTCTTCTCTGGTTCAGTGCAACACACAGACATTAACCACACATATTTTTTGCAGGTATGTATTACCCCCTAATAATCTGACTCTTTTCACAAAGCAGCTCTTGATCATGTCCCTGTTCCATTGCTCTTCACAGTTTGTGGAACTGTTCATCCAGCAGAGATGCAGTATATTTGTTGCCATCGTTCACGTGGTGCACTAAGGCATTGTGTGGTCTGAACAGAGGGTGAACACTCTCCTGAGCAAGCAGTAGAAGAGAATAAGGACCCCCCACTTGTTGGCCAGAAACTCTAGCGTGTATAAGCTGAACAGAGCAAAAAACTTTTTGTCACAGACATGGTAGTCATGGGATTCGGCCAATGTCCCTTCTTAAAATCCTGTCAAGTAAATTGAGCCTCATGTAACTGATTGAGCAGTTTATCAATTTAAGGCATCGGGTACACATAAGATTTTGACAACAGGTTGACCCACACAGAATTGGAATGCTTTGTCTGTTTTGGGGACCCCCCAAGACTACTCCAGTCATTGTGCATCTCGATTATCTGATTTCAAGCATCATAAATCCTTTTTATTTGCATTCTGGTAACCTATAGGAATGAGGGGTGCAGCCACAGGGGACTGGGATGAATTGGTCTGGTTTTGTTGTTCTAGAGCCTGTAGTAACTGATTCCATGTAAATTGTCCTTTAGTGTGGAACTTTGCCTGCAGTTCAAGAATGTATTGAATTTAACTTTAGCATCTCGCCTACCAAATTTTATATATGATTTCTAGGATGACATGAGGCTTTTACTTATATAATAATTTATGCTGCATAGCCACTTCTTCTGTGGGGTTCACTCTACTCATCATTTATCAACTGTACAAATCATGCCCTTTAATGCAGTATTTGAATAAACTGTTTGAACAAACCATGGGTATACAGGTAGTAACTTTTAAAGTTCACACAGTGTTCTTAAAATAAATACTGATAAGGACAACGCTGCATGCTTGAGATGTTGCACAGATGCAGCACTTCCAAGGTATTGTATTACTGTTCATAGTCAACCAGGACAAACATGATGCAATGCCCTTTTGTCTTTAGATCTAACTGACTGATGAGGTCCTTACTAATTTACTCAAAAAGGACATTGATCAAGGCAAGTGGCCACAGTGGTGCTTTTTTGGGTGGCCAGCAGATTAATCAGCAGGCTGACAATCATGGCATGAAGTCCACCAACAAGGTAAATTGCTGTGAATGCCCAAAAAATGGAGACAGGCTACAAGTTGGTTAAGCGTTTTTTCTTCTCCCACATTTCCTGCCATCATGTTCTTGTGATCCAACTGGAAAAGTAGGAATCACATATACATGGATCATTTCTTCACAAATGTCATGTGTACCCTATCATTAATAATTGAAAATCAGCAGTGGGCAATCACCGGGCAAGTGGGCGAGATCATTCTCACTTGGTCCAACCCAAATTAAAAGGTTTCCTTATGTGTCGGCTCTAAGGAAAATCCTCTAAAAGACTCATGAGAATAAGTCTTGCAACAACATGAAAAATTGCGTCCTATCTGTTCACAAAATCAAAGGATGGGTGAACTGGAGAATAACTACCATCTCTACTCTATGGTTTTCTTTCCTGACTTTGGTTATGACAGGCACAAGTGGGTAATTGTAAATATCCTTATGTACTTGTCCACCTTCTCCATTTGTGTTGTGCCCCATTTTTTGCCTTGGAACAGGCTTGGGTGGATCATGGTCTGATTACAGCCCAAGTCCAACAAAAATGTACCCCCTTAACACTTGTCAGAATGTGACCTACAGTAACTTACAGCCCTTAATTGGCTGTGATGCTGTAAAAATAGCTGGGAAACAGAGATAAGGCCACACCTTGTTGGCATCTCCTGGCAATTTGGTAGTGCTGGTGTTTGAACTTGGAGCCTTCCAATCAGTAGACCAACTCTGTATCTATTATACTTCCTGTGCTATATATCACACTAGATAGAGACCCTGGGGCAGACCTAAGACCGACTATTACAGTAGTTTGTGAACATCCTGGGATCCGGCAGGAGAAGCTGTAACCTGTGGATGGGAATACAAAAGTCTGTGCTTGACCTTCTCAGCCTGTTGACGCAATGACCTCACCCAAAAAAGTAAAAGGACACTGAATGAATGTAAATAAGTGGGTCATTATTTCTTTCTTCTTTGACATGTTTTGCTAGGCTTTGTTTAATTATGAAAAACTTGGCAGAGTTTATGATGGAGTTGGGTGATCAGAGCAGCAGATGGCCTAGTGCAATCACAAAACAAATCATTGGCTATTAAATTATTTAAAAAACCTTTATTAATTTGTATAGGACCCTTTTTTATGTACAGTATACAGTATATAAAGTATACTTTATAAACAGGGGCGATGCTAAGGACCATACTGTTACAATACTATCCAGATTATTTCACCAACATTATACTCGAGCTATAACCTAATTGTTCAGGTGCTAAACATTTGCTTGACCTCACCAAGCACGTATCTACATCGTTTAACTTTTCGCAAAAATTTTTCCACTTTTCAAAGCTTTTAACTCTGATTAAAAAAAATAAAAAAATCGCTGGATGTGCTTTTTAAAAACATGCGGCCACCTCTTATATCGTTGGGTGTTAAACGAAGGTTGATGAAAAATGAAAATGCCTAATTTGGACCACAGCCTAAAACAGCCGAAAGAATTTCCCATGTAGGCATAGCAACAGCAGTCCAGAAGTCAACAGTATTACTCATGAAAATAGTAAGACAAGATTGTGTGTGGGGGTGAGTGTTATACTTTTGTATGTTTATGCAATTCGTTCATGCATTGCAAATTTGCTAGTCTGGAGCTTCACACCACCTTTAATTTGTTCGCTGCAGTTTGACTTGCACAATATTTAGGAGACAATCATCTGTAGTGCTATCAGCAAGTCTATTATGTTTTTTTCTTGTCTTCGCCATATTAGCATAAAACAATTCATATTCTATTTATAAAAAAAAAAAATTCTGTTCAAGATCAATGTTCATGATGTGGAACCATATAGCATATTCTAATAATTTAGCTTTTTTAAGGTTTACTAAGCAGGTGGTTCTAAGATCTATACACTGCTGGGTTCATCTTAAAATCCATGAGTATAGATTTGAGAAGTGCAATGTCTCCTGAATCACAAATACACAGCAAAATCTGGTATTTTTATCAACCTGCATAATCAGATATAAAAATGCCAACCTGCGTAAGTAGCTTTTCTGCTCACCATGGTTGGAAAGAGTGCTTATTTGATTAAGGCAGTTTTCACCTTCCTGAATCTAAGCAAAAGCCAGTGCAAACTTAAGATCATCGAGTCTTCATCAGGAATTTTGTCGGGGGATGGCGCGTCATGGTGCAGGAAAAATCCTTGGATGTTCATAGACTTGCTATATAGTTAGCTGGGTGAGATATTTGATTTATAAACATTCACATTCCATACAAACTTAAATATTTCTTTAGATTGTGTAAAGCTGCTTTGCAACAATGACAATTGTTAAAAGCCCTATACAAATAAAATTTAATTTAATTGAATAGATATTCTATTATATTCTGAAATATGCATAACTGCATGTTTTTATGCATTGCACTCCTTCCTCATGATTGGCCAATTGCATACCTGTATCTCATGACCATGTGTACAGGTTAAGTCCTACTTTGAAGAACATGTGTACAGGTTCTTTAAAGTAACCACTGACTGTACTGTATATCAACCAATATCAAGTGTACATAAGTACTGTATATAGCAAACATGCGTTATAATACTTATTATACAACAGTTATTCCTGCACAAGCAATCTGACTGGACAAGAGCCATTCGCCTGGTGGTAATAATGGAATGAATAGAACCAGAACTGGGACGTTTACTTATATGTACTGTATCACTCTGTGTCAATTGCACTAAATATCTGCCACAGCATGGGTGAAAGTAGGATGATGCAGTGCGCAGTACTGAGGAGAGAGCAGCTGCCTGCCAAAACCCACATTTAAAACCAGTCACAGAAAACAGGTCTAATAACATTGTCATCTTTTTAAAAAAAATCTCTCCTTAATAATTGCTTCTCAGTTGTTCCAAATTGCCTGTGAACCTTTTTATTCATGACTAGCTACTAACACAAGGCTGAATCCCAAATCGCTCTCCAACCCCCAATCAAGGACATAAATGATTGTACACCATAGTGCACTAGTTTACCATTTAATGCTATTTGGGACTCTATTCTGGGACCTGAAATTTAACTGAGGAATAAGTAGATATATAAAAAAAAGACTTACGAAGACTTCAAGTCCATGGTTTATTCTCCTCACCTTTTGGCTACATATACCGTTAAGAATTTAAAACTACTTTCACCCCTGTTAATTACACCGACTGTTGGTCACCTCTGCCAGGTGTGGTTAATTAGTTCTGCCAATCACAAATGGATATGTGTTGGCGGTGCAAAATAACTGGTTAAATAAAGAAACAAATCAGAACCTGTAAATAATAAGTGGTGTTTGTGGAACTGTTGTATGAAAGCAATTCACAAAGTCATGCCATTGAACCGACTCATGGCTGCGATGCGGTCATATTATTATTATTATTATTATTTTTTTTTTTTATTATTATTTATTTATTTTTTTCTGCTTCAAATATTAATCTAACTATTAAACATCCATTTATAAAGGTTGATGGAGAGTCCTGAATGTCAAATTGGATCTCTTTTCCTAAGAATTTATCTTAGGCACAGGTTTCTGCTCTCTCTCTTTGTTTATTGAATTACCCTGCCTGGTACTCAGAGCAGACACTGTCTGCTGGTGGCCTGGACCATAACGACCTCATTAATATGATAAAGAACCCGTCATCCTGGCTACCTGGTATAAAAACACGCATCACACAGCAGAGACCTCAATATTGGCCACATCTAAACCAAAATGGTCCTTACCAGCATCATAAATCTTAATTCTGCTGCCTCTAGATAAAGTCATGCTCACTCAGGCTGCACAGCAACCCTGGCTGTGCAAGCACACACACACACACACACACACACACACAAACACACCCAACCACAATTGTACATGGTGTCAATCTCACGCAGACATCTTCTCTATCCCTTAAGATGTCGAGGACGATGTGTTATTAAGATCCTATGATGCAAAGTGAATTGCTGCCAAGTGGGTTTTTTTTAACCCAAAACAAAGATGTCAAATCAAATGTCTGTCAAGTCTGAGGGAAAGTGAACAAGGAGCTTTCACTCAGAATTAATTTAATGCAGAGGTGAAAGAAGTTTTAAATTCTTACCGGTACTATGTAGCCAATAGGAGCGGAGAATAAACCATGCAGGTGCTGGTCAGGACAAGTTTCTCCTTCTGGCTCCACATATTCTGCTTAAGAATAGCCTAAGCTAACCAACTGTTTCTGGGTTCAATCCCAAAATGTGTAAAATAGAAAGCCAGTGCATGATGTAAGGTGTACAATCTCTTGTTTTACACACCAAGTAGTGCCATTGATAAGATATTTGGGATTTAACCTTATGTTAGACGCTGGTTAGCTCTGTAGCTCATGTTAAACACGAACAAAGTGTGAGACGAGACATATACCTGTCTGTGCCTTAGCGGAAGCTCACTCTCATGTTAAGTAGCAGTAATGAAAGATCAAAACATAACGTAGACGGTTCAGGAGTAATTCCTAACAACTAGGAAGCAATTGCTAAAGTTGTTTAAGATGACATAACGTTAGATGTGTTTTGTTGCTGAAAGTGACTGGTTCTACATGTGGGTTCTCTCTTTCACCCACGATTTGAGGGAAATCACCGTTAGCGACATCTAAAGTATCATTATTACAGTGCTGTGAAAAAGTATTATTTTGTTTCTTATCTGTTCTTGAATTTCTTGCCTTTTTGCTTCGCTTTGTCAGACATGTTCTGTTTACATATGTATAAATATTGACAAATATTTAAGTGATTTCTTGATTCATTCATTTATATTCAAATTCAAATTTTATTTGTCACATACACAGTCATACACTGTTATTTAAGTGATTTCTTTTTTTTTGTTAAGTCCTGTCCAAATTTTTTTTCCCAGATTTTCTCCCCAATCTAGTCGTGGCCAATTCCTCCCCGTCACTAGGAGGCTCCCACATTAAGGCTACTACAACCACTCAGTCGGAAAGGCGAAAGCTATCCCGTGTTTCCTCCGAACCATGTGACGCGAGCCAACCGCATCTTTTCTAACTGCTCGCTCACGCACCGTTAGGGGCGGAGTAACACACTCGGAGGAAAGCGCTAGCCGCCCCTGCCGCGTGCGCGAGCTCACAGACGCCCCTGATTGGTCGTAGAGCCATGATTAATGTGGGAGCACAAGTACCTCTCATCCCGCCCCCCTGAGAGAGCTCAGCCAATCAGCTCTCTCTGTGCCTCCGGCTGTGAGAGGAAAACAGCATCACCCGGGGTTCGAACCAGCGATCTCCGGATGATAGGGCGAGCACTTTACACAATTTTACACAAAATTTTTCACAATTCGTTCTTGATATAAAGGGCCCGAGTAACTTCTTCCAATAGTTTCAAACTTGCTTTTTTCCGATTTAAAGGACAATGTTTCTCCCAAAAACTAGTTAAGAAAATTATGAGTTCACTTTGTAACCCCCCAAAAAATATATATTGACTATAAATAACAGCAAGATAAGCCACCTTTTGCTAACATGCCCATTTTTTGAGTAAAGTTTAGAAATCCTTTCATCCCATTAGTAAACCTAACTTCCTACATCTAATTGAACTAATTGGCAAACTCGCCACTGCAAGTTACAACTACCTTGAGTCCTGGGAAGAATCCCAAGCAGATGGAGAACAAACCCAGCACGGCTCCCAGTACACAAGCATTTTGACAACAGTCGAAGCAATTTCCTTTATAGTTTCCACGGTGAGGTCTGGATTAGTTGTAGTGTCACTATGGAATTAAGCACCGTTCACACCATCTGCAACAAATTAAGAAGATGTGGTACACAGCAGTAAATTCAGCCTTGTCAAGTCTCCGTGGATATCTGACTAGCTAGCTTTCACAGAGGCAGCATTGCTGGTTCAGGCAATACTGTCAATTAGGACAAAGAATCAGGTTCATTCTTCAGTTTGAATTAAATCTGAATTTATTTAATTGCTCTCAATGACTGTGTTGCATCAAGGTTAGCTAGAGGCTAGTATGTGTGATTCCCTGATTGAGATGGGCTATCATTTTTAAAATATCCATGTTTTTTCATCAAACAAATCCTAATTTCCAGAAATGTGTTAACACTTGACTTGTTAACAGGGTTGAGATGTTTTTGAAACACAGAATTTTTTTTCTTTTTCATGATCTTTAGAAAAAATTATCCAAAAATCACTGTGCATGATTTTTTTTTTTTCAGTTTTGTTAAACACAGAGCTAAAATTGATAAATGAGTACTATGACAGAGGTTTTGCAATAAATTAAGCATATCTTCAGCCTGTCTGAGCAATGAAAGTTTGGCATAGATTTATAAACATACAGTTATAAACATACAGAAACATACGTGGTTATCCTCAGATCTACCTAGCTCTTCAACCTCCTGATGTTCTCTTTTGGCTCTCCTTGGAGCAAGAAGTCTAATCATTATCTGTCAACAGGAATTCCTTCAATCAATCTTATTTTCATCGCCTGTTCCCATGGATACACATGGCTCCAGAGCTTGGTTTGATGGTGGGAGGAACATTTTATTTGGCTTCCACATTAAATTTTGTTACTCTTTGTTGCATTGAATGCCCTTAAGTGTGATAGCAAGTCTCAATATGTTTAATGGAATGTGGGCAAAAGAAGAACAGGAACTCTCCTGTAATTTGGGTTGGTCTTTAAATGTCAAACAGAAGAAATATACTGTATATAATACTAAGTATACAATGTATTGTGTTGTTGTTGTCATTTTTTAACCCTCAAGATGTTTCAAAAAGGTAATTGCAAAAGCAGCCAAAGACAAATATAACAATGGCTTTCATGTTAGTTGATTAGTTCACTACTTTTGTAAACCTCCTGGAGACCTACTGTATTGGGAAATCTTCAAGACCCTTTAAATCCCTAAAAACTATTAAAACCCCAGACATCTTAAAGATAACCTAACGATCTCCTACAAAAGATCTGAAGGCTAGATGTTAGGAATAAAAATTGAGACTCATCATTTCAAGTTAGATATTAAGTCACATAGGATAGTTTTGCACTATGGTCAATAGCATGCACTAGATAAAATATGGCGGCCTGATGGCCTAGTGGGTAGCACTGTTGCCTTGCACCTCCAGGGTATGGGTTTAATTCCTGCCTTGGGGTGTGTGTGCATGAGGTTTGCATGTTTTCCCTGTGCTTAGTGGATTTACTCTCGGTACTCAGGCTTCCAGGCAACAGTTTGAAAACATGCAGATTAGACTAACTGCTGCTCCCAAATTGCCTGTGATGTGTGAATCCGCATGTGAATTTTGACACGAGGTCCTACTATGATAAAAAAATGGGAATCATTTAATAGTAATCACCACTGGCTACCACGATCCATAGTTGGACTACAGAGGTTTCTAGATGGATGGATGGATAAAATATACAGTATTAAGACTAATATTCCAAATTTTCAATTTTGGCAAAAATCTTACGATAAATCTGCTATCTTTTGGACGCTCCAACTAAATCCAGGAAGTTTTAATCTAAACATTGCTTTAAATCATTTAAAAAAAAAATATTTAAGCTGGTTACATGTTATCTTGCTATAAAAATACATACGTTCTTCCACAAAGATTTTTGGTTGTGACCCTTGGGATGGTGTGAAAAAGAGGTTGAGAGTTCGTTCTTTCTTACTATGTCAAGGAATCCTCATTTAAAT
This sequence comes from Clarias gariepinus, assembly GCF_024256425.1. NCBI lineage: Eukaryota > Metazoa > Chordata > Actinopteri > Siluriformes > Clariidae > Clarias > Clarias gariepinus. The sequence continues at coordinate 5,657,496 of NC_071124.1, read as the reverse complement.
ATTCTGAGAATAGGATTTCAACAGAATGTTTTTTTTTTTTTTTGGTGTTTCTCATAAACAAACTTGTACTGGCCATAATTTAGCAACCAGACATAATACAGTAACAAGCATAGGAGCTTATTGAACAAGGAATCTGGAAATATGCATAACTTAAATCAGCCAAAATGCGACTAAATGCCTGATTTAATGTAAAAGGTCACAATTATTGCAATTAATAGAGAATAATGCTAATACATGTCATTGGAAAAAAAATCAAAACGCAAGCATGAAAATTTTTTGGTTTTATTTGAAAATAGCAACTAAGTCACTGTAGGGACGCATAAATATAATTTTTTTTTGTCAAAAGCAACGTAGCAATCTCAATGTCTCAGTGCTCAGTGCTCGCTGAGCAGAAGTGCTCTCAGGTCCTTTGAACACTTGCTTTACTGCTCCATGCTCAATAATGCATTAGAATGTCAAACCACGGCATTCAGAAGTCATTGTTTAATATTTATTTTAATAAATAATACTGATTAATTTTGCTTCAATGGAGGAAGTAGGTCATCCTCACAATCAACACACTCAAAAACGGATACTTGTATTGCAGTAGTTCCTGCTGTTGACATTTTCTCAGAACACAGTCTTCAGGGAGCTTTGATTTGCCTTGCTCATTAACAAATATGACCAGATCGCGGTTATGAAATACAAGACACAAAGACACAGCAAAACCATGAACCATGAAACCATGTGATAGAAGTATTTTTTTTGTTTGGAAATTGGAAAAAGAACAAAAAAATATCAGCATCATCAGAATCAGCTTCTAATGATGAATGCATAGTATTATTAGGTTTGTTCCTTCGTAACCCATTGCATGAGGTAGTAGGTTTTCAGTTTCAGTTACTTGATTAAAAATCTTCTGCAAAACGACAGGTTTCTTATTACACTCTTTTCGGACAGGGATGAAAGTGCAGCTCTTGTGCACTCAGTACATCTCATCCTGATTTCATTTTGATAAAACCTAATCATACTCTTCGCAAGCAAAAAAGAAATAAATAAAATAAATGTAAAAAAAATAATAATTTTTTTTTTTCGTCCAGACCATCTCAAAGCATTTTTGTTTCCTTGCTAAATTCCCGCCTGAGGTTATTGTGTTTATGGCCTTGTCACAAACCTACCGTCTGAATGCGGTGCAAGGTCTGTGTGAAGGAGAGACGTAGGAGGGAGGAAGAGTGAATGAGGAGGAAGAGCAAAAGAAAGTGAGGGAGAGAAGAGACAGAGTGGGAGGAAGGAGAGGACAGAGTGGACAGTAGAATCGATGAGCGTCCCCGCTGGGCCACATGATTGACACAAGGCTGAAGGGGTCGCAGGTGGTGCTGCGTGTGCACATACACACACACACACACACACACAGTCAGTATCTTGCTTCACAATCTCTTAAGCAAAGATATACACTGCACAATCACACACGGGCCAAACTGTATGCACACTCATACCCATATGCACATAAGGTTGAAATAAAATGCATCTAAATGCATGTTAATCAATACTGTAAAACACATGCACACACACATGCACACACACACATGATCACGCACATGCAAACACATGCCAGTTTGCAGGCATACACTTTGCATTTTAAAAAGACAAAAAAATATACTCTAAGAGGGACATTTATCATTCAGCTAAAATACTAGCGTTAATGTTAGCTAACGTTAACGCTAAACATCCTTCAGAAAACACATCAGTGGTCGAGATCAATCATGAAGAGTCGATCAATACTAGTCTGCCCTTGGTTTCTAAAATATTCCTGCACCACCAATGATAACCTGCTGCTATTTTCCCCCTGTGGGTTAGCAAAGCTTAACATAGCAACAATATACAGTAAGAGCAGCCTTGTCTTCTAGCTAGCATCCATAACTAGCACAATAATTGGCAAAGGCTCTGATTTTAGTAGGACTTTACTTTATTTAATCGTGCAAACAATCAGAAACATCACATAAGATTTCTGCAAGTGCATTTAACTGGACACTGTGTTAACTTTTCTTTCTTTCTTTAATTTTTTTATTGGACATTTAAAAAAAAAAAAAGGTGCCAGACTCCAAACTCTTCAAATATATGGAGCAGAAATACTGCCTGTCTGCATGAACGGTCGGATATTAAGCTTTCAGGATAAAGAAAGACCATGCTTATTAACATGCATTTACATAATCCTTATTACTTCTCTGGTTAGAGTTACAGTGTTTTACAGAAGAGGATTATCGGAGGACTTCATATTAACGTAACTACCTTTCCTGTTGTACTGAATTTCCAATATTAAAAAAAAAAAAAAAATAGTTTTTTTTCTCAGAATTCTCACTTAAATCCCAAAATTCAGAAATTTCATTTTTTTTACAGAGCATGCTGAATTTAAGCCATGAATTTCTTAGAATTATATTTTTGTTCTAGGAATTCTTACATTAAACTTAAAGTTCAGCCTTTTTTTTTTTTTACAGAATTCTGACTTTAATCTCAGAATTTTAACACTGACCTGAGAGTGCTGATTTTTTTACCCCAAAATTCAGATTTTTCCGTCCTTAGAAATTTTGTCTTTTTTCACAGAATTCTAACTATAATCTCAGAATTCCTAATTTTTTTCTCAAAATTCTAATTTTTTTTTTTCAAAATTCTAAATTTTTTCCCCTGAATTCTTTAATACTTTAATCAGAATATTTTTTTTTTGGGGGGGTGGGCCTATTGGGCTACTACTTTGAAAAATATAGCCTGATTGTTACTTATAGTTACCAACATAAAATATTAGCTACAGCAGGTATAGAAAAGAATCCATCCCCTTTAAAATAACCACATTTTATTGCTTTGCAGCTTGAGCTAAAGACAGTCACAGTTTTTTCTTTATCCAGCTTTATTTACTCAGTGCGACTTTTAACATCCAAGTAAAAAATGTAACACTAACATATTAAATGTTGAATGAATAATAATTAAAAAAAACAGAATCACTGATTTGGAAAAGGGTCACTCGCTTCTTAAACTGACTTGTAAACTCAATCAGGTGAAGCTAATCACCTTCTCAATGGCATACAAAACTTTGCACATCTAGACATGCATGCAAGTCCATCATGCAATTTTTGCACACTTCTCCCTTCTGAACTGCTCAAGGTGATGGTAACCATTTATAGACTGCAGTCATAAAGTAATTCCACAGATTTTCACTGGGGTTTAAGTCTGGTCTCTGATTAGGCAATGCAAGGACATTCACATTTTTCATCAGTTCTTTAACCACTGTGTGGTACGTTTTGCTGTGTGCTTTGGGTCATTGTCAAGTTGCCAGGTAGACCTTCTGGTAAAGGGCACCAGACTGTCTTCAAGAATTTTAGGTATTTTGTGCATTTATGCTTCTATCCTGACAAGTGCTCCAGTTCCTGCTGCGAAGAAACACCCCCGATAAAGGATATTACCACCTCCATGCTGTACTGTAGGCATGGATGTGGTAATATTTGGATATTTGAAAGGTGAGCCATATTGGAATTCTTCCAGACATATCATTTTATATTGTAGAAATAATGAATGTTTTGTCTCATATGACCATAACACCTTTTCCCCATGAGACCTTAGAATCTTCAAGGTGCAACTGAGCGCTTTTGCCAAGCTCAGTCGCTTAGTCTTTTATCTTGCAACCCTCCCATACAAACCACATTTGTGGAGAAGTTATATTATTTTCACATGCACACAATGACCCCTCTTAACTGCTTAAGAGTTGCTGTAGGCCTCTTGGAAGCGTCTCTCACCAGTTTCCTCCTGGCCTTTTCATCCAGTTTGGCGCGAAGTCCTGATCCAGGCAGAGTCTGTATTGTACCAAATACCTTTCATTCCTTAATAATATACTTCAAGTATATTATTAAGAAGTTGTGCTTCTAGGCAGTGATAAAGTCTTTGAATTGTTTTTGTATCCATTTCCTGACCTGTGCCTGTGCAGACTTTATTCAGGAGATTTTTTTGACAGTCCTTTGCAGCCTGGAATCCTCTGGTCATTTGTAACAATTGTGGAAATTTTCCGTAATCCTAATCTCGTGTGAATCAGTCTGTGATTTGGCCAGGATTTTGCCATAAGTAACACTCTTCAGTTTATATCATACATTTTGACCTATAATGACAAGTGTTTTTATCTTTACACCATATTTGGGAGATGAGTCATTAAATTGAAGTAAAATTGCAGGCTTCACTAATCCCATGCAAATGCGCCACACCAAATTCAGATGTGGGGGGTAATTTCCAAATCACACAAGGTCCCCAGATAATACTAATCCTGTGCAAATAGGACAATAGTTGATTGTTTGCTTCAGCCACACTAACAGGGACTGAAATGCTCCATCTTTTCATGCTGATCTAAGCAAAACGACCAGAACTGATCACAGTTGAAAGTCAAATTGCTTGGTGTGCCTTTGAGAAGGTGATTAGCGTCACATGATTAAGTTTTCAAGTCATTTTTGGAGGGAAGTGGTTCTTTTCATATCATATCATATTATCGATTCTGTTTTTTTTTTTTCTGATATGTTGGTGTAATATCCTTCACTTGAATGTTTGAGGTTGCATTCAGTAAATAGATAAAACTTCTGGGTAAAACAAAAACTCTGTATTTATTTCAGGCTGCAAAGCCACAAAATTGGATTATTTTAAAGAGGGGTGATTTTTTTTATACCCACTGTATATGCATGAGAAGGATGATCAGTTAAAACACTCCCTTGCTCATTTCTATTTGAGACTTCGATTGACTTATGAACTTAAGTGATGGAGCTGAACTTGAGGAACTATGTATTAAATTAGTATTGGTCTTGGTCGACTTTACTTACTGATTTTGTCAAAAACAGATCTGTGCTTGGCTAGTATTTTACCAACCACTTCGCCTAAGTTGAAAATTTAAAGTTGATACTACTGAGCTGAAAATATTGATTTTAGAATTTTTAAGTTTCCTAAAATAACTCAACCCAACTCTTTCAATATCTGGATCAGAAAAACTGCCTGTCTGCAAGCACACTAACACTGTACTCACATACACAAACTAGCTCCCAAGATAGACCATATGCACATCTACTAACGCACAAACTCACACATCATACTACGGGCATGATGTCAGACAACATAAACAGTTAGTAAATTTTGTAATTATCTAAACGTTTAAGAATAAAAAAGTCTTATGTAAATTATTGTTATTAAGAACGAGTGAAAGCAGTTGCTATGGTGAAAGAGGGTTTCCCTCTCACCATCAATGAATGTGAGGTCTCATGTGCATAGAGTTACATAATTTATCACTTGGCTTCATGGTATTCTCTTGTGCTATATTTTACACACACCTTGAGGTCACATCTCAGCCGACCTTCAACATTTAGTGTTAAATAAATAAACATATAGCAGGAGTTCTTCATGCATTTATATAGAGACACACATGCTTGTGCGTATAAATGTTCATGAATCTACGGTATGTATGCATTTCTTTTTTCAGCAACTAGCATCTTGCTAGTATATATTCTGAAATTCTGTGTTTGGTTTAAGAAAAATAGTGTAAGTTAATGAATACACCATATTGCTTTTAATAAATATTTTACCTCCCATTCACCTTTATGTTGTGTAGAGAACTTTAGGGAGGGCAGTGATTCAGACATACAGATGTAATGGATTACTTCTAATTAGGTTAAGGTTGGGGTACTGAGATTAAAGTGAAAATTAATAAGTTTTAAGTTACTTAAGTTAAAGTTAAAGTTAAGGTTACTGAGGTTTAAGCTATCATTAATTAAGTTAATAAGATAAATTTTAGGATAACTGAGATTAAGGTTAGAGTTTATTAAGTTTTCTGATTATTATTATTGAGGTTAAAATAAGACATTATGAGGTTATGTTTATAGTTAGTGAATGAGATACTGTAGTTAAATTGAGGTTAGGGTTACTAAAGTTTAGGTTAGTGTTACTGAGGATAAGATTAGGGTTACTAAAGTTAAGAATGGAATTACTGAAGTTACATTTAGGGTTACTGTGGTTAAGGGTTTTTACAGTTAATGTTAGTGTAACTAGGGTTAAAATTAGTGTTACTGAGGTTAAAATTGTGGTGACTCATTTTAAAATTAGCATTACTGAGGTTAAGGTTAGCATTATTAAAATTAAGGTTTACTGGGGATAAGATTAGGGTGACTGGAGTTAAGGTTACTGCTACTAACATTAAGATTAGCATTACTAAGGTTAAGGTTAGGATAACTGATGTTTAAGGTTAGGGTTTCTAAGGTAAATGATAGTGTGGAGGTTAAAATTTATGTTACTGAGGTTAGGATTAGACCTACCGAGGTTATGTTCAAGCTTTCTGAGGTTTCTTTTAGGGTTTCAGAGATTAGGTTTAGACTTTCAGAGGTTAACTATAGAGTTTCTGAGGTTAAGTTTAGGTTTTTAGAGGTTAAGTATAGAGTTTTATAGGTTAAGTTTAGGTTTTTAGAGGTTAAGTTTAGAGTTTTATAGGTTAAGTTTAGGGTTCCAGAGGTTACGTATAAGGTTTTAGAGGATAGGTTTAAGGTCAGGTTTAGGGTTTTAAAGATTAGGTTTAGGGTTTCAGAGGTCAAGTATAGGGTTAACAGTTAACTGTAACCTCAGCAACTTCAGCTTTACCTTCAGCAGCCCGAAGCTTAAACTTCAACAGGAACATCAAGTGAAGTTAAGCTTAAGGTTACTGAGGTTGAACCATGCTATTTAAATTAATGTAGTCACAAGATGTCTATCACATCAGAGTTTTATTTGTGTCTATCTAGAGTTTAATCTTGGGAATTGTTCTAGTACTTAATATTTGTTTCCAGATGACTTAAAGTAGGTCTATTACATCAGTGGGCTGGGTTGCCAAATAACTGCCGAACTGGTTAATGTGGGTCTTGGGTTGCTTTGTTTGTTCATAGCAGGATTTTTTATATATGCCAAGATAAGATTAATTTCAGCTTTACTTCCCTGGTAAACAGGATTTGAGGAGATTTCTATGCAATGACTCTGTGTGTGTGTGTGTGTGTGTGTGTGTGTGTGTGTACAGTATATGTAAATATACTCAATCCAAGGTCTTTACTAAATGATAATAAAGTTTGTGTGTGTGTGTGTGTGTGTGTGTGTGTGTGTGTGTGTGTGTGTGTGTGTGTAAAATTGTATTTAATTTATGCAGCAAGAAATACTCCATACTCAGTCAGTATATAGTGGGTTAGGGTTAGGGTTTGGGTTAGACATTGAAAAGACATGCCAGGTTTGAATGCAGGGTTTTGAGTTGGTGTGTGTGTGTGTGTGTGTGTGTGTGTGTGTGTGTGTGTGTGTGTGTGTGCGCGCGCGCACACACATGCATAGAACACAGGGGCCCAGTAGTAGGCAGAAACAGATGCTACGGCACTGATTAGCGTGGGGTTAAGACTGTTAAAGTAAGCAGCAGAGTGCTGACATCGTGTCCTGAATATTTGCCCGTCTCATCCACTGATGCACTCTTCCTTCTACCATCTCTATAATCACACATCATTTGATACTTTGTACATTTCTACTCACATGTATATACAGTATTTCCTTCCACTCCTTTTTTTCCCCCTCAAACTGTTCATAAAAGGTTTTCCTGAGAGTGAGAAGTAGGAAAAAATGTGGCAACAGGTCTGGTCTTGCTTCCTTTGGAAAGAGTGCAAGCGAATGATGGAGGTGTAGAGAGAGAGAGAGAGTGAGAGAGAGATAAAGAAAGGGAGGGTGTTGCTATAGAAACCTGAGCAGCATTGGTGGCAGTAGTGTAGAGGCTAATTCTGGAGAAATAGCAAGCAAGGGAGGGAGGGACCGAGAGAGAGAGAAGAAGAGAAAGAGAGAGAGAGAGAGAGGGAGAAGCGGAGAAATTGGCCCCAGCCCTCCCACAATACACTGCATGATACGCTGTTTACGCACGTTCAGTGGTTTCCCCCGTCCCTGGGCTCTTTGGCACTTCGTTACCGTCTGACAGGAAACTCGAAGACAGAGAGAACGAGAGAGTGACAACGAGTAGAAAAAGGAGCAAGACTCAGAGGAAATCAGGTGAGCAACACACCTTTTACTGCTCAACTTGAGTGTCCCTGAAGGTTTTTTATTCTATCTCTTTCTAAGAGTTTCAAAATCGTTTTTTTTTTCTTCTTTTTCATTTCTACTTTCACTTTTCTAATTCAGTAAGATGACCACAGGGTGCGATTAGTTTTGCTTTTAACATCAGTCAAGGCATCATTCGATAACGTCTTTAAAGTTGGAGCAGTGCTTTATGCCATGTGCTGTATCTCAGGGCATCATTTGTTGTTCATATTTCGAAGCTCGTTAGCTCACATTTGCATGCGCGGAGGATCGCTTCACAGATGCCGTTCATAAAGTAGTTCGGGTTTTGCCTAATGTGCGCTGTCAGCTTAAGCAAACACGCTTTAAATCACTGTATCCGAGCATGTTTAAAGCTTCCTTCTGTTTTAAACCCACACCTTCTACGGCTAACCAGCATCTTCTGAGAATCACGTGACCGATTTTGCTATTTGCTCAGAGGGGAATTAGTTATAAGTATGCCATCTGTTGAATTGGATTCAGAAGCGAGTCAAGGAAAGCAGTTGGGAGATGTGGGAGGACCACAGGGATTGCACACATTTTTCTAATCAGAAAAAATTATTTATTAATAAATACATCTAAAGACATAAGAACACAAGCTTTGCTGATTATATCCTAACCTTAAAGCCACAGGGAACCTGAATGCATTATTGCCTTCTAATGAGGTTCGAATTGGTCTTGTGGACTGGGCATGCAGTACTGTAACAAGTCTGAATATCACCTGATTTTTTAATCTCTACTCTGTATTTCTTCCATTTAAAAAAAAAAGTAGGTTGGAACAGGGGTTTAGTGGTTAGCCTTGTCGCCTTGCACCGCCACGATTCCCAGCTCTGGGTGTGTGCATAGAGTTTGCATGTTCTCCCCGTACTTGGTGAGTTTCCTTCAGGAACTCCAGTTTCCTCGAACAGTCCAAAGATATGCAGATTAAGCTAATTGCTGTTCCCAAATTGCCCTTGTAAACGTTGACCAGAGGTCCTACTATAGTCACATAAAAAGGGAATAAATACAATGGTCACCATTCGCCGCCATCTTCCCTAATTGGACTACATACTGTAGGTTCCTAGATGTATGGATGCATGGAATATAAAGTAGGCAGGGCTAGTTAGGGGAAATGTTTGCGTGATCTTTACCCACACCAATTGCAAGACTGTACCTTCATCCCAAATATTAATTCCTGATTGAAGAATCCTTTTCGGTTTGTGCAACCTATTAAACAAGCATGATCTTCCGTTTAATAACTATACCGACTTTACTGATTGTATTAAGACCTGCTAGGAGTTATGGATAGCTACATGTCAATCCCTTATGCTTTTTGAAATATGGGACCACACCTATTATGCTTCTTTTTTTTTTTATAATCCATTGAGCATGTCAGCCAATCTGGAGTTAAGATTAAATTTGGATTATTAGTGGTTAGCATGGTCATCCCCAAGGGTGAGAATTAGAATCCCTCCTCTGATCTGTGTACAGTACTGTATTTCTGGAGTTTGCATGTTCTACCTGTGCTTTGTGGATTTCTTCTGGGTACCTCTGGGTTTATGCCAACCCAGTCCAAAGACATGCACAGTAGTTTGATTCACATTTCCAAGTCGCCCTTAATGTATGATTGGTTTGTGAGTGTATGCGCCTAGTTTTGCCAGCCCATTCAGGGTGTACCCGGCCTTGTGGCCTAAATTCCTTGGAATATGCTCCAGGCCTCCAGTGTGTTTTCTTGGACTTTATACTTCTTTAGATTCACATTTTTCACATCATTTTGTGTGTGGATGTGAATACGAGTAAACATTAAAAATACCCAGCCATCCTTCAGTGGTGGGGGTTTTGCCTGCCATGCGGAAGGCCCGGATTCGATTCACAGCTAGTGCCCAAACCCCAGCAACTAAATGCAGTGCCGGTCCCAAGCCTGGATAAAATAGAAGGGTTGCGTCAAAAAGAGCATCCGGTATGAAACCTGTGCCAAGCTTGTATGTGCAGACTGGGTGGTCTGCTGTGGTGACCCCTTGCAGGGAGCAGCAAAAAGACCAACAACAACAATAACATCTTAATAGCAGAGACGTCTTGCATAAATGTTAACGTTTTATTTATTATGTTAATTACCCTTTGTTTTAAAAAATAAATACGTTTTCTTTGTTGAGCAATCTATTTTTAAACCAGTATGTTTACTAGTATTGTTTGCTAATTGAGTGGCAAGATGGTGTAGTGGTTAGCACTGTGGCCTAGGACCTCCAGGGTTGAGGGTTTGAGCCCCACCTTAAGTCTGTGTGCAGTCTGCATGCTCTCCCTTTGCTTGGTGGGGTTCCTCCCACAGTCCAAAGACATTTGGCATTTCCAGAGTGTGCTGTGTGATAGACTGGCACCCTGTCCAGGGTGTACTCTGCCTAATACCAAGAGTCCCCTTGGGATAAGCGCCAAGGTAACCCTGCAACCCTCTACAGGATAAGAGAGTGAGTTTGCCATAATAACACATTGTTTGCCTGTCAGAAAGTTTTTTTGTATAAGGTTCTTTCCCACCTTTGGGCCAAACCCATTTAAGAATCCAATACCACTGTGATATAAACTGTTAATAATGGCTTTAAACAAAGTTGTTATCTCTGTCATGTATGCAGACAGGAACACTCTCAAAGACATGTGAATGAAAAGTAAAACTAGGTAATAAGAAATTATGATGTGATAGCCAAGGATTTTGCTCACACTCTAATCTCTGAGTGTTTGTTATATGATAATTGGAGCAGACAGGGACACCAAGGACGGGAGGGCAGCCGTTCTTTGTCCGCTTGCAGTAACACTTCAGCAATTCAGCAGCTGATCTCATGCGTCCCGTGATGCACTGCGAAGCACCCTGGCCTGGCTTCACCCTCTGCAGTGAGAATTCACAGCCAGGCTGCAGTTATTTGCAGGGCCCTGATAGTTGCCCATTACTCAAAGCATAGACTCCCCAGTGAACAGGGGTGAGTGGGTTTCTTCGAGACTTCCAGACAGATTGCATTTACAGTGAGGGTGTGACAATGTATTATTAATATTAATAACCTCTTATGTGATACTTCTACGAATAATAAATAAATAAATATATTCTCAGATGTGACACAGCCAAATCAGTGTTGTCAGCTTGGTGACTGTGCTGATAGATATACAGACTTTTAGACTTCTTTAGTGATTTTATAAAAAAAAAAAAAAAAAAGAGAGCGAGCATAATTCCAAAGCTAGTGACTTTTTCAGCTGACATTACGGTAGCTACTGCCCTGGCCCTAAAATTGCTTTCCAGCTTGCATCACAGCTGCTGAATATTGTGGCGTGGGCGGGGCGGCGGCTGACGACCAGCATGCCTTGCGGGGATGTCGGTGTGTTCACCATGATGGGGAAAGGTGTTTGGGTTAGTGACTTCGGCCCTGTTGTGTGTGTGTTGAGGTGTGTGACGTGTGAAATGTGCTCCAGTTCAAGCTGACGCTGAATTGGATGTAGGCTCCTGAGTGAAGGTGCTGCTCATGCCTTACATGCTGTGTGCTTAATAAAGTACTCCCAGCCATTGCATTGGGTAGCAAATAAGCTCACTCGTCTCTCCAGCATTCTTCCCGGCGTAAAAACGCTACAATATATAAGTTTATGGGGCAAATTTGGTTGCCATCAGTGTATAAATGCTGATTAAGTTTAGCTTGAGCAAGCATGGCCAATCATCGATCACTCTGTTTTGCAGGAACCCAGTTAGTGATCTCCCAGTGACCAATCACTAAATACCATTGTTTTCCAACAACCAATCACTGATTGCCATTGTTTCCCAATGACCAATCACTTTTCACCACTGTTCCCAATAACCCATCACTGATCACCATTGTTTCCCAATGATCAATCACTAATCAACATTGTTACCCCATGACCAATCATTAATCACCACTGTTCTCATTAGCCAATCACTGATTACCATTGTTTCCCAATGGCAAAATACTGATCACTATCTTTTAAAAACATCCTCCACCAATCACCACTGTTGCGAACATCTAATTACTGATCACCACTCATTCCAATAACTAATCCCTGTTCACCATTATTTCCCAATAATCAATTAATGATCACCACTGTTTCCCAATGGCCAATCGCTGGTCACTGTTGTTTTCCAATAACCAATTAATGATCATTGTTCCCATTAACCAATAACTGTTCTGCATTGTTTTCCCATGACCATTCACTATTGTTTTCCAACAGCCAATCAATGATCAATATCCATCATTCACTGATCACCACCACTATTGCCAACACCCAATCACTGTTCACCACTGTTGCTAACCTCCAATCACTGAGCACTATTTTACATTTACATTTTACATTTAAGAGTGTATCCAGAGTGACACAATCCAGAGTGACAATCACAGATTACCTTAGTTTTCCTATGATCAAATCACTGATCATGATAATTCCCAATGGTCAATGACTGTTTAATAATCCTGCCAATGACCAATCACATATCTCCTTTCCAAGAATCAAATCACTGATCACCATTATTCCCAATGAATGGCCATTGATCAGCATTGTTTCCTAATAACGAATTACTGATCACCATTGTTTTCCATGACCAATCTGTAATTATAATCACTGACTACCATTGCTTGTCTAATAATGTACTTCTGTTTTCTTTTATGTATTATTACAGTTTACTGCCGACACTTGATTTGTTTTTCAAAATATGTCTAGACTACTGTCATTAAGTTAATAGTTTATAGTGCCAAGACTGACAATTTTTACTTTTATCTTGCTGTTGCTTTACATCAAGTTCTAAGAAAGTAATCAATGATAGGGTTGTAATTTATGTAGGCACTGTTACCACTCAAAAGATTAAAACTTTCTTTAACAGTACTTAATGTTCCTTTCATCAAAGTAACATATTTTGCTATGATGATTATGAAGATCTGGTGACCAATCCCAATACTGACCCTGACAACACATTGTCCACCGTGCATAAAAGGTCTCAAATGTGATTAAAAAAAAGATTCTAAAAGAAGGACAGAGGAATGGAGGAAAAAGGAGAAGGTGAGGGAGAGGTGAATCACAAGGAGAGGATGTTTAAAAGTGATTGAGTACCAGTCAGCATGTTAAGTGCATTGTGAAATGGGTCTGGAGAGTGATAGCAGGTCCAATTAACTACAGTATGTGCTCAAAGAGCCAGCTTACACCTTTTTAACCATTAGCAGTGCAATGTAACTGTTTATTATCTGTACAAGTTTTACATGGGGGACTTCTTTCCCTTTCTCATCATTATGCTATGATTCAGAATCTGATGACTGAGTGTACACTTGCACTGACATGCCAATTTAACTTTAATAGCAAAATGTAATTGTGTAATAGTGTATTGGTTTAGCCTTTATCCATCCATTAATACTGTGTAGGATTACTTGAAGCCTATACCAGGGAACCTAGGGCACAAGGCGGGGAAAAACCCTGAATGGGGTTCCAACCTATCACAGAGCAAGAGTACACACAGTATGGGTAATTTGGAAATTCTAATCAACCTACACCACGTTTTTGGACCCACCAAGCAAAGAAAGAACGTTAACTTTACGCATACAAACCAGATTCGGACCCGTAACCCTGGCAGTAACCTCCTGATTTATTACTCTCTGTACGTTATTCAATACTTTTGTCTAAAAGCTTTAGGATCAGTTAAACGGCCTCCTTCTGTGAAAGGAGGTAGCTCTTGTCCGTGTTTAGTGAAGAAATTTAAACAGAAAAAAAGCAGCAATGTGGAGTCAGAGACAAGAGTTATGGGTACTAAGGTTAAGGTTAGAGTTAAGTGTACTGGCGTTAAGGAGAGTGGCGGATAAAAATAAACGTTTTGCCGGGGTATTATCCATTTCAACATAAAATTTTCAATGATCACTTTAAACCAATTGCTCTATGTAGTTATTATAGGGGTCAGATATGGACTTTGCAAATAGGTGAGGCATTCGGGACAAGACTCATGCTGCCCCCTTCTTGCACTGTGGATTTTTTTCCCCTGTATCTATCCATCCATTTATCCATCTATTCCTGCCACTTATCATGGTCAAGGTCATGGGGCAGCAGTCTGAGCAGAAATGCCCAGACCTGCCTCTTCCTTGCCACTTCGTACATAAGGATAGCCAGGCACTTCCAGACCAGACAAGAGATATAATCTCTCCATCCTGGGGTTGGAGAGCCCCATCCTGGCTTTCTCCCTATCAGACACTTCACTAGGTAGGCGTCTATGCGGCATCTTTATCAGATTCCCGAACCACTTCAGCTGGCTCTTTTTGATATAGAGGAGCAGCAGCTCTACTTTGTGGTCCACCCAAACAGCAGAGCTTTACACTTTATCTCTCAGGCTGAGCCCAGCTACCCTGCGGAGGAAATGAATTTTTTCTTTGCTTGTACCTGCAACTTTGTCCTTTTGATCACTGCCCAAAATCTTGTGACCATAGGTGAGGGCCAGGACATAAATTGACTGATAAATTGAAAGCTTTGTCTTTTAACCTTACCAAAACAGATGAGTGCGCTGTCCACATTACTGCTGATGCTACAACCATCTGTCTGTCAATCTCTCGCTTTAATTTAGCGTGATTCCTGATCACAGAACCAAGATACCTAAACTCCTCCAAATGTGAGGTATTTTATAAGGATTGAAATACGCAAAAAAAAAAAGCATTTTAAAATGAATTATGTCCATTAATAAAAAATTTGTGCGCACCATGATGACCTTGGTTTTCACACAAAAAAGGATTTTTCTTGTGTAGTTTATCAGCTCTGCTGTCTTTGCCTTGCACGTATGGAACACACCTGCTGTAGCAAACACAGTGGAGCAAAGGTACTGTGCATCTAAAACCGCTCAAAACGAGCTGCTAGAGTGTATACTCCATGATCTACGGCCATAAGCCACTGATGAAAAGATATGTTGTGTTTTTGATTAATAAGTCACACAGATCTGTATTATGAATTTGTAAGCAGGGCCAGTTGCATTTTAAAAACTATAAAATCGGGTTTTATGTTATGAGTTTTAAATAGTTATTAGCAAACTTTTACTTATGGACTTAATTAATTTGGCATATCTTAATACATAGGGTTAATTTCTTACAGTGTATAATAATTTACTTATGTTTATAAACAAATACTTATTCAGGCAAAACAATACCACAATCGAACAATTATAAACAGATTTGTAAGTAAATTATACACTACAATATAGATAAAGTTATTGTAACATTATAACAATATAATGCATTGTACCATAGCACTGCTGAATTCTCAAAACTATCATCACACACATCTTTGCATTGATATACCTGTTCAAAATATTTTAATATTTAGAAAATCAACATTTTTCCATGTCAATTCATGTCATGTGATCCGAGTAGGCCAATGATAAATATGTAGGACCTCCTAAAAGTGATTAGAACTTTTTACAAGTTAATTAATACATTTATTATTAATCAAAGTTCTCCTATTTTTAGGATAGAACAATTTCATAATTTGCATAATTCATAATTCTATAAACTACGATCCATGAAGGATTATTAATACTGTAACCAACAAGATGATGTAATAAAACAAAACATCGGGTAAACACACCAAATCATGGAGAAACTAAAACCGAGGCTTGTCACCTTTTCCATTACTCCATCACAACCTTTTGATCCATACACCGATTTTTTTCATTTCCAGCCAATAATAGAAATCTGTGTCAGTCTCTATTTTCCCATTTCCCATTTAGTTTCCATTGTAAATTTCGCACAAAGCCAGGTTGATGGAAACCCAACTACAAAAGCCATGACAAAAAGCCAGTGTTGAGAAAGTGGATGGTTATAATGTCATATGCTAATATTATAGCAGGCTGTTGACTAATTCTGAGTATGAACAAGCTAAGTGTGGCATGCCAAATAACTTGGCACATCGCTAAAGGTGTGAGATGGAAGCTCGCTGTCAGCTGGATGGACACAAAAGGCCACTCCAGCAATTTTCAATTCTATGTGTGGGTTCCCTGCTGAGAAAAGTGTATACCTGCAGGTCCCTCACTTCGAGAGCGCAAGAGCAGATGCTGTCTCAATACTTCCGGGTTTAGACGGATGTTCAAGGCAAGTGAATAATTAAAAAAGCATGTGACCTCATAACGGCACTAGATACTTCCAAAACAACATTTAAGAATCCTTGTGGGTTTTTTTTTTTTGTGTGTGTGTGTGTGTGTGTGTGTGTGTGTGTGTTGTTCTTGTTGTCTTTGCATAAATCATGACACATTTTTTAATGTGTGGACAGAATATAAAGTATACATTATTTATTTGTGCTTATGCAGTCAAATTCATGATGCTATACAGATGTTGGTAGGTATTACAAGCGGTGTTCAAGTCAAACTGGGACTTTTGATTGTGTAGAATAACGGTATCACTAGTGCTTGGATACCATCAACATGGAACGTTTTCTCAGTATTCTGGAGCCATGCTTTAAGTCTAAAACACTGGCCTCCCAGGTATTCCTTTAATGACCCAAATATGAAATATGGTAAAACGGCTTGGTCGGGACTGTACAGGGGATGTGACAATAACTCCCATAACCCGTGTTGTATCCAAATGTCATGTTTACTACAAATTTTATTGCATCTTTCTACAGTAGATCTGGATTTCATCCCCTACATACAGTACAAACATTCAAGTTACAAGCTTTCAAAGTTCATGCATTTGCGCCTGCTTATTTCAAATCCTCCCCGTCACTAGGACGCTCCAACATTAAGGCTACTACTGCCACTCAGCGAGGGCCGAAGACTATCACATGTTTCCTCCGAGCCACGTGACGCCAGCTGACCACATCTTTTGGAACTGCTCGCTCACGCATCATTGGAGGACAGCGCTATCTACTCCTTCAGCTTGCGTGAGCTCACAGACGCCCCTGATTGGCTGTAGAGCTGTGATTAATGTGGGAACTACTGTACAGTAAGTACCTCTCATCCCTCCCCTTTGAGAGAGCTCAGCCAATCAGCTCTCTCTAGACCTCCAGCTGCGAGAGGTTACAGCATCACCGGGGAATCAAAGTCGTGATCTCCAGATGATACTGTAGGGCGAGCACTTGACCACTGCGCCACTCCGTGTTCCAAAACATAACATATTTAACATAAATTGTTCAAACATCAGCACGATCTCAAAGAACATTTTACTGTTATATAATGTGTATAGCCAGTTGTGTTAGTATGTTGGACTTACAAACAAAGTTTGGAAACTTTGGAACCTCTCTTGGAATAAAACTCGTTTGTACTGTATGTTGCAGACTTACTGTATCTAATGATCTAATATCTTTTCTATATTTGTCATCTAATGAATATGACTTTGCAGTTACACAGGTGCAAGTCATGTTCAAATATTTACTTTATTAGATTTATCCATTTATTCTATTTTACAGTTGTTTTTTTATCGTAGCCCAGTCAAACTTCCTTATTTGGTTTTGAACAAGACTGACTCTGAGGTAAGAAGAATGAAAGAGTGAACGAATAAAAAAAGAAAAGAAAGAAACTTGGGAGTAAAATGATTTAAGATGTCAAGCTGTTATGGTAGGACTAGGAAGAGACTGTTCTTTCACAGCCTCTATTTATTTACCTGTGTGTGAGTATATATGTCTATCTGTGTGTGTGTGTGTGTGTGTGTGAAGGTGTTGAGAGACAGATGTGAGTTCCTGGGTGAGTCAGTGGGGATTCAGAGCTGCTTGCCGTAAATGATCACAAGTAAAGGTCATACAGTATGTGAGACCCGCATGTGAGTGTGTGTTTATGTACCAGCACTATGAGTGGTGTCATACAAATACTACAGATACAACACTGTACAACAATACGATTTTATTTTCAATAAGTTCTTTTAATACGAAACGATGAACACTAACCTGACAACCGCGCAATGCGACAAAGCTGTTAGTTTACTTTGCGGGTTGATAAATGACATTGACAGGAGGCAGAATTTATAATGACAAAATAAGGTAGGCGAGGCCTGGCGGTGTGATAAACATTCACTTTATGTCTAAATAAAGACTGAAGCAATATGTTTTGATTAATAATGAGAGACGCGGGCTCTGGAAACTTATCATCCTGCTACTGTACAGAGCCTTATCCCTTTCCTGCTATTGGAATATGTATTTTTCATCAAGATGTAAGAAAAATTGATAATTGGGATTTATTGCATTACAAGTACTGAAACATTTAAAAAAGCTGCACTGGGAAATGTAAATATAAAGCATCTAAGAAACATAAAGGAACAAAGTTAAAGAGTTGGTTTAGTATACACTCACCTAAAGGATTATTAGGAACACCATACTAATACGGTGTTTGACCCCCTTTCGCCTTCAGAACTGCCTTAATTCTATGTGGCATTGATTCAACAAGGTGCTGAAAGCATTCTTTAGAAATGTTGGCCCATATTGATAGGATAGCATCTTGCAGTTGATAAAGATGCTCTATTGGGTTGAGATCTGGTGACTGTGGGGCCATTTTAGTACAGTGAACTCATTGTCATGTTCAAGAACCCAATTTGAAATGATTGGAGCTTTGTGACATGGTGCATTATCCTGCTGGAAGTAGCCATCAGAGGATGGGTACATGGTGGTCATAGAGGCATGGACATGGTCAGAAACAATGCTCAGGTAGCCCGTGGCATTTAAACGATGCCCAATTGGCACTAAGGGGCCTAAAGTGTGCCAAGAAAACATCCCCCACACCATTACACCACCACCACCAGCCTGAACAGTGGTAACAAGGCATGATGGATCCATGTTCTCATTCTGTTTACGCCAAATTCTGACTTCACCATTTGAATGTCTCAACAGAAATCGAGACTCATCAAACCAGGCAACATTTTTCCAGTCTTCAGCTGTCCAATTTTGGTAAGCTCATGCAAACAGTAGCCTCTTTTACCTATTTGTAGTGGAGATGAGTGGTACCCGGTGGGGTCTTCTGCTGTTGTAGCCCATCCACCTCAAGGTTGTGCGTGTTGTGGCTTCACAAATCTTTTGCTGCATACCTCGGTTATAACGAGTGGTTATTTCAGTCAAAGTTGCTCTTCTATCAGCTTGAATCAGTCGGCCTATTCTCCTCTGACCTCTAGCATTAACAAGGCATTTTCGCCCACAGGACTGCCGCATACTGGATGTTTTTTCCTTTTTCACACCATTCTTTGTAAACTCTAGAAATGGTTGTGCGTGAAAATCCCAGTAACTGAGCAGATTGTGAAATACTCAGACCGGCCCGTCTGGCACCAACAACCATGCCGCGCTCAAAGTTGCTTAAATCACCTTTCTTTTCCATTCTGACATTCAGTTTGGAGTTCAGGAGATTGTCTTGACCAGGACCACACCCCTAAATGCATTGAAGCAACTGCCATGTGATTGGTTGATTAGATAATTGCATTAATGAGAAATTAAACAGGTGTAATAATCCTTAAGGTGAGTGTATATGATATAATATAACAGTCATTATATCACTGGAACAGATTGGTTTCTGCATGTTTCACATCATTAAAAAAAAGGTTAAAAATTATAAAATAAAAGACAGAAAACGATGACATAAGAGTTAACTTATGCACATTTTCAGTGACATAAGACAATTAGGGAAGCCTTTTGAAATGCTGATATAGGCATATATATTTAGGAATTTCGAAATTAAATTGATATCTGAGCACCAAAAGGTTTTTATTTATTTCATGTTACATTGCTACTTGTTTATTTATTTGTTTGTTTGTTAGTTTGATTGTTTTTAATGAATCTGTTCATTCAGATTATTTGCTTAAGTTATACATTGGATAAAAATTTTGTTAGATTTGATCAATGTACAGTGGAAAAAAACATAACATTTTGACTGTTGGGGAAAAAATCTGATTTAAGAAAAGTTTTTTTTTTTTTTTTAATTAATGCTTTTCTAAAGAAGACAATTTAATACCTGAACACTTGGTTAATCAACCTGACAAACTGATAAGAACATTTACAGATGCTAACCCTGCCCTAACATGTTTTTATATTGTGGTTAAACCACAATTACCCTACTAGTTTTCTTTCTTTTATTTATTTTTTTTCTTTTTAACTAAATTTGTTTTCCTGTTTTGCTAAAATTAAGACAAATGACAAGCATTTCTGTTAAATCTGTGCTCAGTGATCTGGACCAATGGACTATCTTGTTCCAATATCTGTATATACAAAAATAAATAAAATAAAAACCCTTGCCAAAAATTTCAATTTGTTCCACTGGAAAAGGCATGAAAAAGCCAAGCGGAATTTCCTTTTACTCCTCTGCCATCTGAGGCCGAAGGGGCAGCAAAAGCTGAAATACCATGTTATGCCTTTCTTTTTTCTTTTTTTTTTTTTTAATATCCATCGCTAAGATTTTCCACCCACTGGTATGTTGTATGCATCTGGAACACATTGGAGATTAACAACCAGCCTGTGCAATATTCTTCTATTTTCAAAACAAATTTTTTAAATTGATCTTTGATAAACTGTACATTACATTTTCTTTGTACATATAGATCTCAAAAATGTTGAAAATAATTGCAATTTTAACTGTTATGGACGAGTTGTTTACAAATGTTTTGCAGTATTACATTTTTTTGTTTACTCTTTTCATGTTTTACTGACTCAGTCGTACAGTATCTGAGTGCCAGACATGGGTAAGTACAGTAGTCATGCTGGGGTTTATCAGTACTGTCCTTATGATAATGGCCGTGAGCATGCAGTATGTTCTCCTTAGAGTATAAGATTTGGTTTATACAGCTTAATGTCTTATTAGTCTTCTGTGCGGGGCAGCACAGTGGATAGCAAATAGCACAGTCGCCTCACAGCTCCATGGGTTAGAGGTTCAAATCAACCCCTGGTCTGTGTGTGCAGAGTTTGCATCTTCTCCCTGTGCTTGGTGGGTTTCCTTTAGGTACTCCAGTTTCCTACAACATTCCAAAGACATGCAATGAAGGCTCCCTGGCATTTCCAATTTGCTTTATAGTGTGTGAGTATCATTGGGTGATGCCCTAAATTACCTGGGATAGGCTCCAGACCCCTACAGCCTTACTAAGATTATGTATGTATTGATGGATGGATGGATGGATGGACGGATGGATGGATGGATGGATGGATACTACCGTTCAAAATTTTGGGGTCACTTTCTAACTCCATGATGGTTCCATATTTTTATTTCTTTCTACATTGTAAAGGAATGCTGAAGGCGTCCAAAAAATGCATTACCAGTTGACGTAAAGACTTCATAACGCCTCTAATCTGAGGTGCTGTTAATTGGTCATTTTTCAGGCTGATAACTCTGAATGAACTTCTTGTCTGCGGCAGAGGTAGGTTTTGGTCTCGCCCTCCTGGGACGGCCTTCATGAGAGCCAGTTTCATTATGGTGCTTGACGGATTTTGTAAATGCACTTGACAATACTGTTCTTGCAAGAACTATTAGAGAAAGGCCGACCTCTTAAAATGTCTTAAAATAACAACTAACTGTTGTTTTTCTTGTTGTTACGTAATTACCATAATTCCATATGTGTTATTTTATAGTTTTGAAATCCCCAGTATTGTTGTAGAATGTAGAAAATAAATCACTAAACAAAAACAAAGAAATTTGCAAGTGACCCCAAACTTTTGAACAGTAGTGTATGTATGTATGATGGATGGATGGATGGATGGATGGATGGATGGATAGTTTTACCAGAATAAATGATAAAGTTGCCACAACATACCATCTTGGCACACAACTTGGAACAAGATTTTCGCCACATGTCCTTTCTAACACAACACTCCCACATTGTTTTATTCAGGCTTGGGACTGGCTCTGCCAGCATTGGCTGGGTAGTATGGGGTGGCCATAGAGTTAATGGTTTTCCCCAAATTTCTCGTGGATGAAGGCGTAAAACTGGGTGACATTTACGGAAGACCTCAAGCACAGTACAGTGATGAGACTCTAGCTGCAGTAAAACATTTTAAGGGTGCAAAGTTTTAATAAAGCTCATATGTCTGTGAATGACGATCCTGGCCCTGGTGGTTCGGAGCCCGCTGCATTCTGTGAACATTTAGTAAGTGGAACATCTCTGAAAAGTGACAGATACCTTGTCACCAACTTGCGGAAGAGACACATCTGTCAGTGGGAACTACTGTACACACAATTATTCATCAACACTACTTGCACGTTACAGGAGTAACTGAATTGCCACATCCCCTGTGGAGTCCTGACCTCACTCCAAGAGGTCACATTTCCACATATTTGGGCCATTAAAGGAGTTCCAGGGAGGCCAGCGTTTTAGACCTGAAATAGACTTTACTGAAAAAAACTTGACCCTGATGGTATCCAAGCACTAGTGAAACACTGGCATGAGTGCATTAGTGTAGCCGGGGAGTTTTTACTTTCATAATTGTGTTCTGTTATTCTGCACAATCAAAAGTCCTGGTTTGATGTTTGATCTTGTGCATGATGAATTAAACACTTTGTGGGAGTGCTAATATAAGGTAGAGTAAAAGAGAAAAACTCAGAAAGTGTTAGTGAGAGAGAGAGAGAGAGAGAGAGAGAGAGAAGCAGCACTGTGACAATTCCTGTGATGGATCTCCGTGTCGGAATGAGTGTGAATGTTTAGCTTGGGTCTTCATAAATATTTACAGTCCACGGTGAGAGCCTCATGCTCTGGAGTGTAACTTGGACTTGCTTTGAGGGCCTGGCACAACACTGCCTGTGACCAAAAAAGGATTCTTCGTTTAATAGGGCTGCAAGGTGTGTGCGAGCATAATATATATGTGTGTGTGTGTGTGTGTGTTTGCATAAGTTGATGAGGATGACATTTTTTGCTTAACCAGCACAAGGCGTTTGTGCAGATGGAATTTTAGATGCAATTAAAACGTGGTTCTGGCACAATATAAATAAACAATAAAATGTCCCATAAATTAGTACTCGGCCCCATAGAATTCATGCTAATTAATGTTCCTATTATAACGTAGGCTGTTTTAAAAGTGTCTCATAAATGAATAGTTATTAATGGTTATTTTCAATTGTTCGTTTTATCGTCTTTATCAGAGGGCGTGATCACACATAGGAATCGCTAGAAGCAGCGGTTTGGTTTACAAATGAATCTTTCAAATGGTTATGTAATTATATCATTAACGAGTCAGGGGCAGTACGGTGGCATACGTGGGATTTACAGTAGTGTCGCGGTCTCGTATTTACAGGGTGGAGAGTTTAATTCACGCCTCAGGTCTGCGTGCTTGGTGGGTTTCCTTCTACAGTCCAGGAGCAAATTGCCCATAGTGTGTTTGAATGAGTGTTAGAGTGTCTGGTGTGCATGTGTGCCCTATGATGAACTGAAACCATGTGCATTGTGTACCCCACCTTGTGCTCCTGTGCCGTGCCAACTTCAACTTCTAAATGGATGTGTTTATAAATCATTAAATAGGAAGGGACAGGACGGTGGCTTAGTGGTTAGCTCTGTGGCCTCGCACCTCCAGGATCCAGGTTGGATTCCCACCTTGGGTCTGCGTGCATGGAGTTTGCATGTTCTCCTTGTGTTCTCCGGTTTCCTTACACAGTCCAAAGACATGCAGATTAGGCTAATTGGCATTCCCAAATTGCCTGTAGTGTATGTGTGTGTCCTGCGATGGATTGACACCTTTTTCAGGGTTTATTCTTTATGCATCAAGTTCTTAAGGATAGGCATCACATCCTCCATGACCCTAAACAGGATAAGTGGTACTTAAAATAGATGGATGAAAGGACATCATAATTTTTGTATAAGTATAAAATATGAATTTGATAAAGTGTGTGTGTTTGGAATATACACAACTGAGTAGTGTCTATTCAAAATCTATTCAAAACTCAGTCCATCAGGTATCAGGAATTATGTTGCTGTAGTATAAAAAAATTAATCCATTCTGAATACTGTATATGTGATCATGTGCCACTATTGGGGATGATGATGATTTTAGAAAAAAAAAAAAAAAAAAGTCAACAGCATCATTCATTTTCATGGTTATTTTCCAGCATAAATCAGTTAATTATATAATTAGCCAAGAAAGAGCCTTATTTGAACTAATTAGCAGATTAATCAAAGAGCGCAGATCACTTGACAACAGAGCCAGGGTAATGAAATATAACGCAAGGCCAGTGATTAACGCTCTGTAGCGACAGTGGCGCTTGATAGGGGAGGAAAAATTCAGGGTGAAATATTTCCCAGTGCTATATTTATAAACGGTTAACATAACGCACATACAAAAGCGCTCGTTTTATATACGGTATATGCATGATATTAATATTATAAACCAAAAATGTGCTCATTTAAATGATGTTTGTAAAAGATCAGCAGAGTCATATTTCATACATAACTGGTTCACACATCAAACACACACCTTGGACTCTGTACTTACTCACTAACTCATCATCTACACCACTTTATCCTGTATCTAGGGTCGCAAAGGGCCTGGTGCCACTCCATTGCAGGACACACGTACACACACTCATTCACACACGGTCAGCAATTTGGGAAACTCCAATTAGCCTAATCTGAATGTCTTTGGACTGTGGGAGGAAACCAGAGTCCCTGGAGAGAACCCGTCAGGAGGTGGGAATCAAACCCAGACCCTGGAGGTGCAAGGCAACAGTGCTAATCACTACACCACCGAGCCCCCATCCTTAAACTGTTAAATTATGCTTAATTGACTACCAGGTGTTAGGGTTACTGTAAACCAATCAGGATTGTGCATTTTCTTCAGCATTATCGAGCTGGAAAATACTTCACTGACAAAGGAGGAAAAGAAAAGTGGATCAAAATGTAGTTTTCCCTGACTATGTTCTTTAATCGTTTTTCCAGCAACGTTATTAATTTGAAGCGATATTTACGTATATTGATTGACAGGGGATCAACTGCGTAAATGGTTTAATAATGATAAATGAGTATGAGTTTAATATATGATTACATTTAATGTAATATAACCGTAACTACCTTGCCGTGAATTTATTTCAGTATATTTTCTAATTCTGCTTCTGAAATGAATTCCTGACTACGTCCCCAGAAATGACTTGGCTTCACCTGAAAGTTGGATAAAGCGTCTGGCAAATGAAAGAAATATAAAACGGCTAAAAGCTCATAATGTAATTATGTGAAAAGGAATTATTAAACTGTGACTTATTGCCATTGTGTGTGGCAATAGCGGTAATAAAAAAGCGCCGGAGAAAAAAAAAATCTGTTATAATATAAAATTAATCATATCTTGCTGTGCCTTTTAAATGTTTATGGTGATTCATGGATTCATTTTGTCTGTGTGGTGAGTGATAATGTAATATCTAGCGTTAGTGTTACGGTTTATAAACTACAACTCAAGAAGTTAAGATAAAAAATGTGTCTAGCATGTGAAACATTTGGGACAGCACATCTGCCTTTATGATTTGTAGAAGGTTTATAGGAAAAACTAGCAATCAGTTAAGTAAATAGTAACCAGCAAAGTTAGCAGAGTTGGCCTAATGGTTAGCACTGTATGCCTTGCAACTCCAGGTACTGGGTTTGATTCCTGTGTCGGGTCTGTGTGCATAGAGTTTGCATGTTCTCCCCGTGCTTAATAAGTTTCCCACAGTCCAAAGGCATGCTGATTAGGCTAATTGGCGTTCCCAAATTGCCTGGAGTGTGTGAATAAATTGTAAATGTTGGCTGTAGGTCCTACCATGGTCATACAATGGGAATAAATACAATTTCATACATGTCATCCAAGGAGCTGAGAAACTCCAGGAATTAGTTCATTGGGTTCCTTCAAGAACGTCCAACTTTGCCACTGGCTTTCGCAGTCCATAGTTGGACTACAGAGGTTCTTGGATGGATAGATGGATGGATGGATGGATGGATGGATGGATGGATGGATGGATGGATGGATGGATTCGTCAAAACATGAAAAACATTAACATTATAACCACCTAGATTTCAGGTTCTCCTTGTGGGAACAAGACCTATGGGGACATGTTGTGGTGTCTGGCACCAGTCCTTTGCCTGCTGTGGGCTGTGGGGTGAGGAACGTGTGATTTGAACTTGTTTGTCTGTCCCAGGTCTGAGGATTTTTAAAGCTAGGTCAGTGGCGTTGGGCTGTTTTCCTGCTGGACCCAAGGCGCTGTGGTGCATGGTGCCTTCTGGTACCTTTCAATCATGACCAGCATTGGCTTTTTTTTTTGGCCTTTTGTTCCAATGGGCAAGGGTGAGCCCTGGGTTTCCATGATCCTGTTACCAGTTTACTGATGTATATAGCTGGTAATCAATGTTGTTCAGTTCAAGTAATGATAGTCATATATTAGTGGATAGTGGATGATCAGTGTATATTCATTGCTGATGGTTTATCTTGCAGCAAATTATACGAGAAAAGCTTTATTCAAAGCATTCTTGATAAAACACTAGCTGAAGAAACAATTATATAATTTTCTATGTTTTGATGATAGTATAAATATAAAGATGTTTATTGATAAGGGATGTGAAAAGGTTTTGATTGACACATACACTGCTTCTAACCAACCATTTCATTAGGAACTTTGTCCAACTGTTCACTCGTCCATATTCTTATTCTGAGTTCAGAAGAGAGTTAATAATTAGATCAAACATTAGAAAAAATTTATTTCGATTATGCCGATTGTAAATAGGTGTTGGCGCCAAACTGGCTGGTTGATTTTTTTCATAAACTGTTGATTTCCTGCACAATAGGTTTTTTCTTTTCTTTTTACACATTTAGAGGCCACTTTCCATTGTGTGAGATCATAATTGGCTAGTGTGTGCTACAGTGTCCAATGTCTAGGCTCCTGGCTATGGATAGTTGTGGCATCACTGTACTTAGGACAGGTTCTGGAGTTAAAACAGAATGTTTTGAAAAAGAATCCGAGAAAGCATCCAGTGAGCAGCAGTTCTCGACTTTAAAACACCAGAGATCAGGAGAATGGCCAGAATGGTTCGAGTCTACAGTTGTTGTTGCTAACCTTTTGGCTGATGCCGCCAACAGGTCACCACAGCAGACCTTCCAATCTGCACACAACTTGGCGCATGTTTTATGTCTAATTTTATCCATGCTTAAGACCGGCACTGGCAGGAGTTTGGTCACTGAGTGGGAATTAAACCCAGGCCTTCCGCATGGCATGCGATAAACTTACCACGGAGCAACCAGTATATAAATGTATTAATTACTCTTTATAGCAGTGGTAAGCAGGAAAGCTTATGAGAATGCAGATGATAAACTGGATAAGCCTGGATAAACTACAACAGCAGAAGATAGTACCAAAAGCCATAGGGTGTGTTTACACTTGTCACTTTGGTTCGATTAAAACAAATTCTGGTGCAGTTGCTCTGTTAGTGTGAACAAATGTGAACTCTGAGCCATCCGAGCCTCTGTGCGCACCAAAAAAGCAGACCGATACCGCTTGTAAAGGTGGGTCTGCTTCTAAACAACCTCTGGTGCTTTACTAAGTCTGATTTGCTAGCATTATCTTATAATAGAGTCGAGTGTATATCTGTGACGTCCGATGTAGAGGAGGCAAGATTTGGACGGGCTACTTTCTAGCTACATCACATGCGTTAGTTAGCAAGGTACTGGACGAGTTTCAGAAAAAAAGCAATGTATAATATTTTGCTTTGGTCTAAACCAAAAGAACTGAAATGCAATTGTAAACAAACCCTTAGCTTTGTTACAACACTATTCTGAACCCTAATAATGATCCATATCACATGATTATGTCATACTTTTTTGAATGGAGTAATCCTTTTCCTTGCAAAGTCTTAGTAGCAGTGGTAAAGAAATATATTTTTCCTGCAGTGCTTGTTTGGTACTACATTATATGTGAAGTGTTGAATGAGATGATCGTGCTGCAAGAAGAATTTTCTGGTTGACCTGTCCAAAAAAAAATGGTCTGCTCCTGTTAGACCTTCCGAAAGTCTATGTATAGGCTATTTAAAGTTAAAGAAATACACAGCTGGAGCTCTTTAATAGCAAACATGTCATCCGAGGAGTTGAGAAACTCCAGGAATCAGTTCATTGGGCTCTTTCAAGATCGTCCAACTTTAGTGGTTTTACTCATGATTCATAGTAGTTTCTAAAACCGAACTTCTGGTAGTCTTAAAACAAATTCAATGGGACGGGTTTTTTCTTCTTTCTTTCTTTTTTTTTCTTTTTCTGGTTGTGTGTTGTGATCATATTTTAAAGGCTCCTAATCTGTCACTGTATATAAACGTTTGATGCTCACGGATAAAACTACAGTTCTGTCATGTAGGGTCGTTCTTTGATGCATTTATGACTGTGGTAAATGTGACAGGGTTTTTGTCCAGTTTGTTTTTCCCCCCAGAAATTAATATACAGTACAGCGGTACCTCGACATACAAATTTTATCCGTTCCGAAGGCGAGTGCTTAAGGCGAAAATTTGTATTGCAAAACGCATTTTCCCATAAGAAATAATGTAAATACAGATAATCCGTTCCAGCCACCAAAAATATTACCAATTTTCAACACTGTAATAAAATCTTTGCATATAAAAACAATCAAAACATGTAAATTAAGTAAAATATAAAATAAATAGACATTAAATCTCACTTTACCTTAATTTTTGATTCCTCTTGACACCGGCTGCTTTAAAAACCAACTTGAAAATGTCTCCCTTTTCTTCTTGCTACCGTCCTTGCTAACATTCCTGGGACCTCTTGCACAAAATGCAAAGGAATCCATAAAATTATTTAAACTCTCTTTAATTGGCTTTCCACTGACGCAAACAAGTTTTGAACAGCTCCCGGATGTACACTCGGTTCGGTCGCTCGAATGCTGAAAATACTTCATATGCAGGGGCAAATGTCTTACAAAATTTCAGGTGGAAATTCTTTCTTTTACTACCCCCACCCAGTAAAGTGTTTTTTTTTTTTTTTATGACGAGGATCCACTATAGCTCAAAGACATAAAATGTGATATGATTGCTGCAAATCTCTCAAAAAGACAAATTCCCTTTCTCTCTTTCATACGTTCCTATTTTAGCATCATATTAAACATGTATTACATATTAAGTATAGTGGAACCTTGGATTGTGAGTAACACGGTTTGCGAGCATTCCGCTGTGAAATTTGAGTTTCCATCATTTCTTATGGGAAAATTCGATTTGATTTACAAGTGTTTTGAAACACGAATTATGCTTGTAATCCAAGGTTCCACTGTACATTTGTCTGCTCCTTGTCTCTCTCGAACCCCTTTCCTTCTAGCTTTTTCTATTATTTATTTCATATTATTTTTTTAAATACAATCAATGGTTTCCTTTTTTTTAGATTTGAGTTTGCATGCTTCATGCAGGATTTTCCTCATCTCTCTCTCTCTCTCTTTCTCTCTTTTTCCTTGTGGGATGGTTGAGGGGCGGAGCCTTGGCTCTGAGTGGCGGGAGGGACTCAGACGCAGAGCCACAGGCAGGAGAGTGTGTGGCGTGTGCGTGTGTGTTTCAGCAAGAAAACGGCTGCGCTAGAGAGAGAGATTGTGTGTGTGTGTGTGTGTGTGTGTGTGTGTGTGTATGTGTGTGCATAGGACAATATAGGTCTCTAGATGAGGAGAACGCTCGGAGTGTGACACACACACGCACACATAGACACACACACACAAACTGCTGGTCAGAACAATGAGCCTCTCAGCTCCAGCGACTCTGCCCATCCCGTCTGCCTGCGTATGAACACACACTCTCTCTTTCTCTCACTCACACACACACACACGTCCCATTCGCTCACACATGCTGCTCAGTGATATGAGGTAAGGCTGTCTCAGTCTGTCCAAGGAATGAGGTTTAAATGTGTGTGTTTGTATCTGTACGCGTGTCTACATGTTGCCATGCATGTCTGTGTGTGTGTGTGTGTGTGTGCAGAGAGAGTGAGAGAGTGAGTGTGTGTAAGCATTTCTATACAAGGCACTCGATTCGTACCGCATTCTCTCTAGCCAGGGACACACACTGTTGGGACCGTGTTGTAACTGGCATGCTTGGTCTAGACAGCTCACACACACCCACTCTCTCTCTCTCACACACACACACACACACATTTACACATACAGATACCCGGCTGCAGAGCAGAAGTTTCACAGCAACTCCGCTCTCTCCAAACACACACTCGGAAAGGTGAAGCTCTGCCGCCTGGCGTGGATAAATTACATGTGACATGTTTAGCAGGGCTGCCTTTTATGGCGCACGCTCTATCTCAGCACGAGAGAGTCCAGAGAGAGAGAAAGAGAGAGAGAGGGAGAGAGAGAGAGAGAGGGAGAGAGAGAGAGTGAGCAGCAGAGAGTCAGTGTAAGAGGATCGTGAAGGGTTCACTTGCTCTCTTTGCAGCAGTCACTGGAGTCCGTACTGTACTGGAGCGGAGTAAGTACTTGTTCTTGCTGCGTGGGGAACCTCCGTGTGTGTGTGTGTGTGTGTGTTTTATCGTGTGAGTGTCTGTTTTAGTGTATTTGTATATGTGAGAGGGAGAGAGGGGGGTTGGTGGTTGTTGTTGCAGGGAACTGCGCATAAGCTCTGCTCGTAGCTCTGCAGCACAAGGTTTGATTGATAATTTGTCCTGAACTTGAGCGTTCGACATCCACGTCCTGAAAAAAAAAGACGTCTACCCGTCCGTACAAGCTCTCTGTGTCCTTGGACGTGCGTGCGGTTATGATGACCCGACTCCTGATGTTTATACTGGAGCTGCCATCAGGAAATGATTAAACTCCCCAAGTTCCTACTGCCGTCTGCACCAGTCTGGATGAAGTCTACGTTTACGTGTGTGTGTGTGTGTGTGTGTGTGAGTGGGGGGTGTATTGTGTGGTATTATGGTGTGAGATCTGGTGCACTTATGCAGGATGGAGATCACTTGGTAATAAACAGGAGCTTCCAGGTAACTTGAAGGTCGATGTCCGTTGTTTTCAAGTTCAAGACAGAAGGAGACACGTTAGCTGGCGAGTCCTGGTTGGATCGCCAAGGACATTATTGACGTGTCCGGGGTCGGAGATGACTTATCAGAATCGTGTGTGTGTGTCTGTCTGTCTGTCTGACTGTGTGAATGTGTGAAGCTAGAGAAATCACCTTTTCCGTCTAGTTGTCTCCATACTTGTGTCAAGATTGTGAAATTCAGGGAGATCCATTCCGTCTCTTCAGCAAAGAGAGGAGTTCGCTCTGGAATGCTGATGAGCATTTGTGTGTGTGTGCATGTGTGTGTGTGTGTGTGTAAGGGGGAGTTTTCATTAGAGTGTGAGGGTTAAATGACTGCTGTGCGGGTGGCACGTGGAGTCTGTAATTTGGAGAGATTATGGTGTCAGGAAGGCATTCCGAGACACAAACACACACACACACACACACACTAGTTAACCCTGCCAAAAGTCCTAATACATGACATCACCAGGCAGCTCAGAACTTGTATATATTTATTTAATGTTTCGTCATCTGTTTTTTCTTTGTGTTTGTTCTTTTTTTTTTTTTTTGCTCTCTCTTTCCGATAAATAATCACCGCCGCATGTACCCGGGCTTCTGTGTTCCAGTAGCCTCTCTCCCTCAACTATCATTAAGATAAAGTTTCTACATGCGAAACCGTCTCTATTGCACGCCGAACACGTCTCCCAACTAACACCCCCGAGTCCTCCCGCCCCCTCCACCCCAGCACACCCAGTAAACCTACCCCCACCCAGTAAAGCCA
Source organism: Clarias gariepinus (assembly GCF_024256425.1). Taxonomy (NCBI): domain Eukaryota; kingdom Metazoa; phylum Chordata; class Actinopteri; order Siluriformes; family Clariidae; genus Clarias; species Clarias gariepinus. The sequence goes on along the minus strand of NC_071124.1, from coordinate 5,625,801 downwards.
GCATAGCACATTTCACATGAGCTGCATCATCAGTCCGTTTCTCCCCCGTGACACACTGGAGTCAGTGTGTGCTGCCTCGGCCCGTCCGTTTCAGTTATGACTAGGGTCTTTGTCCGCGTGCGGACACACACTCATGCACGCCATCGCCAGCAACACGGACGGCGCACAAAATGAAATCACACACTCCTCCTTACAGCTAAAAGAGGAGGTAGACTTGGCTTTGTACAAAGAGACAGTTCCTGCTTTGTGAGCGCAGCTCCTGCAGTGGTCCGCGTTTACAGTGAGAGTGTGTGAGTGTGTCCCATCATGTGGGTGGGTCTTGTGACTTGCGATGCATGGAAAACAGTGCCATGTAATAGACCATAGGTGACCCAGAGAAAGTGTGCAATAAAGTACTGTCTGATCGAAAAAAAAAAAAGATGGTCGGAAAGTGTTGATTAATTTTCTAATACAGCAGTAGGTTTCCAGGAGCAAGATGACTCACACATCCCTAAACATGGACTTTACAGTCTGGAAGCTCTCTGTATAAAGATTGAAAACATGTAATTGATGATACGGTGATATTTTTTGTCTAATTTTGGAAGGAGTCTCCAGTGTCAGTGTTTTATAACATTCAGAAATAAAGTCTTCAAAATAGATTTGCATGACAAGTAAAATTGATTCATTTCCTATAACACAATGTCCCGACGTCATTTATTCATCTTATACTGTACCGCAGAAATTTGCTAACAACACTTTTTACGAAAATAAATAATACCATTTTGTATTTACTAGTATAAAATTACATAATTTGTTCATAGTTATATTTAGATTCATGGATTGATCACAAAATGTTAGTAAACGTTATCACATACAGTACATTGTAAAAGCTATAACAGCTACAGTATAAACATTTTGTCATAATTTTCTCTTGAAATTTTAATAAGACAATTATAAATGTAGCTTGTTGAAGCTGACAAAACACAATTCTTAAAGTATCGAAAAACTTTTACAGATTACTGCAGTTACAGTTACTGACACTGGAGACTCCTTCCATAAATTTTAAAAGAAACCTCTTATACAAATTTACCGCATTAAGTAGTTTTTAAACATTTAGATTGGTGTGTATGTACAAAGAAAATGTAAGAAAAAAAATCCATTCCAATTTTACGTAGTTAAACAAGCCAATTATATTTCCCCCTATTGTGACCTCATATAAGAAGAGGGTTGCGGCTTAGCTCTTTAGTACTCTGAAAGGTATAAAAAATTAACACACACACTTTGGATAATCTTTGACACCTACAGTACGTTAACTTGTTTTAAGAAATTGTAAAATGCGGGATCTTTAAATTAAAAAAAAAAAAATCACCATATCGTTAATAAAATATTTATCTTCATTAAATAACAATGCATTTTAAAAACCTGTTTATTATTAGGCCATCTGTTTGCACAACTAGAAAAATATTTTTTCCCAATTGTATCCCAAGCCCTACAGTACTGATCTGGGGTCAGTTAAAGCAGAAGGAATGGCTGATCTGTAGTCATTGTTGTAATGTGTCTACACTGAGGTCGAAGGGTGGATCAGGTCACTTACACGCGCTGTCACACTCAATTAGCCATTTTGCCGCCACTTCCAAATAAGCATTCTCACTTCCACTTCATTAGAGCAGACGGCCATCACAGCATGCGAGCCCGGCACACGTTGTGCAGTGGGCGTTCAGTACAAACACGCCCCCGCACACTCGCGTGCATCCCAGCCTACACACTGAGAGCTGAACACGCACAAATATACTAATTAGATGGGAGAAAATCAGCCCAAACCCCTACACACAATCCAAACACCCCAAACGAAGCACGCACAGGTATTACACATAAATGAGAATAAATAGAATGTGTCTATTTTAAGCGTATAAGATAAGGATGGCCTATAGTACATCACTTACATATAGAAAAACCTTTTGACGTTACAGATATACTAAATACAGTAAATTAAAATTACTTTAAGAAGTTATCTCGTACATCCGTATTTTTTCATATTTTATCCAGTTTTAAATAACAATTAGTTTTAGTGACAATTATATCATACATAATAAATAATATAATAAGAAATGGCATACAAGCAAATCTAAATCTGACCCTCAATATCCTATCCTGAGACTTCATAACTTCATAATTGTAAGATCTTTAAAGTTGGGTTTTTGAGATTGTGTAAGAAAATAAGAGGAAATTTAAGGACATTTGATGGAAAAAGGTCTAGTTCTTTTACAGTTTTGTGGCGAGAACCTTGGCACAACAGGGCGCACAGCCACTTTACAGTTCCAGAGTATCTAATTCGATCCTAAGATCAAGTTACTGTCTGTTTGGAACTTCACATGTTCTTTCCATGTCCCAGTGGGTTTTCTCGGGGTCTTTTGGTCCCAAAAACATGCTGGTAGGATAGCTGTGCTGAATTGCCTATAGGTATAAACAAGTTTGACCAATAACCTGCCTAGTGATCATTTTTTGTTATTGTTTAATTTTTTTTTTGTGATTTGTTAAAGTTCTGGCCTCATTACATACTCATTGATGTGCGTTATTGCATTTTATGTTGTAGCCTGGTCAGTACAGGAAATCTCATTAGCATAGCTTTGCTTGAATTCCGGGCTTGACACATTGAATCTGCGGCCCATTTGCATACTTGTACAGCTAAAAGCAAGTTTCTCAATTTAGCTTTGGATTACAGCACACAATGTGGTGGCAGGTTCATGAGTGAAAATGTTTCTTTATACTCCCAGAACCACTCCTTCATAGTAAGAGTGCCATCCGGAAAGAAAAACTTCACACATGTGATAACCTGGGCATTCAGTACTGTTGGTATTTTGTTGTCAGATAATGTTGCTGAGCCTAAACCTGAACAACTGAAGCAACCCCAGATTATAATACTGCCACTAGAGGCTTGTACAGTGGGCACTATGCATGATCTTACCGGATGCAAGCATCACTCTGGAGTAGGAACAATCTGGACTCATCCAACCACATGACTGTCTTCAATTGCTCCAACGTCCTATCCTTATGTTACCTAGCAAATAATTTTTTTTTTTTTGAATAACCTCACTAACAAGTGGTTTTCTTATGGCCACACAGCTGTTTATTTCCAGTCCTGTGACTTCTCATCATATTGGTTGTGTATGCAAGTGCTCTTACTTTCACTAGTAAACATAATTCTGGTATAAACTGTTATTTTTTTTTACCATGCAACTTCACCAACTTACCATGATCTTTTTCTTGATCATTTTTCTTCTTTCTTTCACGATCATTCTTGATTTTGATTATATGTTAAAGTGTTCGTATCCCAGTTTCAGTTATTTAAAATCTCCATAGTTGTTTTAATAGTTGCACGATGTAGCCCAATAATTTGACCTTTCTGAAATGGTGACTTTTTTGGCCAGACAGAGTATCTTTTTGTAGTATAAGTTGACAAAATGTGTCACGGAAGCCTGTAAGAAAAAAAAAATAAGCTACTTAGATTTGTGTTGTTCGTCACGAATAACTTACGCAGGTCTTACAGTACTGTATGTAACACTATGAACAGCGATAACCTTCCATATGTCATTGATACAGTGACGTTACAGGCTGACCCTAGTGCTGTAAATGGCCTCCTTTTGCTGCATCAAGCTTGCTGTTTGTCCTTCAAATCTTGCTTTTGTCATTAAGTGTAGGATGAGAACAGATCCCAGCTTTACAGTATGTCTAACGAATAATCTGTCCAGCTCTAAGGCTGCCTTCACTTACAGATTAGATGTTACCGATTACAAAGCACTCTGACTAATCAGTCCTTTCCATTTCCCGACTCGTGAAAAGATCCAGTGCTCTTACACATGATACCTTTTACAATAAATATAACAGAAAAGACTTTTGATCTCATCAGCAACATCATCATCATCAACCCAGCTGTCTCAGCATATTTCTTACACTCAACATCCTCCAGGTTCTGATGAACACAGCGAAAAAAGAGACAAGGTGTAAGAACACTTTCACGGACAATAATTATTGCCTTTTCAGTGGAATGCCAGCCAAGGAAATTGAGATGTTCTATAAATTTGTTTCACATTATAGCTTTTGTTCATTAAAAAAAAAAAAAAAAAAAAACGAGCTGTAAACCGAACCTGCACATGGCTGCTCAGAGTTTTGCCAATCACAGACTTTATGATTATATTCATATTCATTCTGCACACCTGATGCACTGCTTGTGCCATCTGGGCTCTCTCTGTGAGGCTTTCTTGATGGTAACGACCTTGCAGAGGGTTTTTGTGGCACCTGCAGAGTGAAACTCTATTCTATCCAGAAGGAATGAAGCCATTTTCTGTGTTCTTTCCACTTGGAAAAATCCATAGCCATATGCATTAGATGGGATATTTTTTGGCTGAATGTATCTCATCAAAAATGCCAGAGGGGTTAAAAAAAAAAAAAAGTGGTAGTGTGGTTGGATGTCATTCAACTGCATCTAAATAAAATCATAAAGGAAAGGCATGAACAGTTACTCAGTCTATGATTGCATATACTCTGTGACCTGTAAGTGCAAAACACATTAACAAACCTAAGTTGGAACCCTGACGGGGTTTCTATATGCTATATGCTATCATGTTTCTTGCTGCCAGTTCAGGCTAGCTACTCATCTTGAGCTAAGCTGACAGGATTGCTGAGGTATTTTAACTTGTATAGATCTCAAATGGTCAAAGTGCTCACCAGTAATGAAAAAAAAAATGGCCCACTTGACTGGATTTACAAAAAAAAAGTACTGTAAATATGTCATATTGATTAGTTTTATCACTCTTATATTAAAGCTAGCTAGCTAGATAAAACTCTGACAGGTTTTCTAAAATGATCTTCACTCATATTCATTAATGTTAATAGTGAATACTGCTGGTATTTCTGAGAGAATTTGAAGACACATTCAATTGAATATTTCTTTTTGTTGATGCAAGCTAGTCAGCTACAGTAATATGAGCTAACCTGACAGGATTTCTGAGGTTTTTCATTTTACATAAATCTCAAATGGTCATAATGTTCACTGGTCAAGCTAGTTATTAGTAAGAAACTAATAATAGCTAGTCTAGTTAAGAAAAGCCAATATGCTGGTATTTTTGAGAGAATCTGAAGACATATTCACAAATGTTTTAATATTTCTTTTTGTTAATGCTAGCTAGTCAGCTAATATCAGCTAACCTGACAGGATGTTAGATATATTTTAATTTACATAAATTTCAAATAGTCAAAATACTCATCTGTCATTTAAATGGTTCAACATGGTTTAAAAGCTAAATGTCATATTTATCAGTTTTATCATTGTTTATTTTTAAGTTAATTTCTAACTAGATCGCTGACAGGTTTTCTTTAATGCTTTTGAGTCATATTTTAATGAATGTTTATAATGACTGCTAACAATAGTTATCCAGTTTAGAAAAGCTGACCTGCTGGTATTTCTGAGAGAATTTGAAGATATATTCAATGATATCTTTCTGTTATTGCAAGCTAGTCAGCTTAGATGAACTAATTTTACAGGATATATTTTTGAGGTATTATCTCAAATTGTCAAAATGCTCACCGGTTATGCTAGTTATCTAAATAACAATATACTGTAGGCATCTTGTCATGATTAACAATAGGTAAAATTGTAAAGAGGTAAGATTAAAAGAATAAACTTGTACATCTCTATAGTGATTGCTAACAATAGCTTTCTATTTTAAGCAGCCTAAGAATAAGAGTATAAGATGAGCTAAGTTGACAGGCGTTCTGAGAGGATTTAAATTCCTATTAATTGATTTTTTCCCCCCTTGTTTCTTGCTAATAGTAATGCGTTGCCTAAAATAAATTAACCTGACAGGGTTTCTTAAAGAATTTTATCTTGTTATCTTGTAACTTTTTTTATTTTTTATTTTTTTATTCATTCATTCATTCATTCATTCATTCATTTATAATTCAGGGTAATCAGTGACTATAATTTATCTTTCTATTTGAAACAAGTTTATACAGAAATGAAAAAAAATATTGCAAATATTATCTTTACAACTAATGCTAACTAGTTAAAAAGCTGACAAAAATAAAACTTTTTGAATGTAATTGTTAATCTTTCGAGAGCAGTCTGCTCATGTGGACAGATTATTGGGACACGGTGTACCTTCAGTTGGCAGAGCAGTATGATTTACGAATATCAAATACATTCCAGGACTTTCTGAACACAAAGTAACTCAAGATACCATGTAGGAGCTTAGCTTACTTAGGGGAGAATTCAAGGTTGAAACCTTCAAAAACTATATTCAAAGTAAAGAAAGTTGCTATCATATGTTATTAATATGTTATTACTGTTTATTATAGCTGTTATAACAGACCTGTTACATCTTGCACTGCTCACGAGCGATACAAAATAGGATTCACAAATCGAGTTGTGATGAGAGGTGAAAAGGACGAGGAGGGGAAATTGAAATTGCTCCATCCTCACTCCATTTCCATCTTCATTCTTCTGTCTTCTCTCTTTTTTCTTTTTTTGATCTGCTTTCTTTGTTCCGATCTGTCTCTTGCTACTTCTCAATCTGATTCAGCTCATCTGATAGGCTCATTCTGTTTTTTCCTTTGTTATTCTTCGATTCACCTCCGCATTCCACCTCTCTCCTCCCTTTTCCCTGTAGAAGCAGTAAGCGGTGCTTTGTAATCCGAGGCGACGAGTGTGTGTGCTTTTCCCCTGCTGCAATCTCTGACCTCTGACTCGTTTGCACTCACCGAGTCATCACTGCAGGACATTTGATCCTGCCTGGCAAGGCAGCTGGCATCATTTAATGCCCATCTCTGATCTAGAAATAGTTGAGCGCATTCAACATGGCCTAACGGTAAGTTAGTAAGTGTTATAATTAAAATGTATACAGATAATTAAGGTTAGTAACGAGGCACAGATAGTGTAAGTGGCTGTAGAATTCTTACAAAACTCTTCTTACAAAAAAAGTGGTTCTCTATCAGAGAAGGTTCCATATAAAACTCCTCTAAGAAACAATATTTTTATATGCTCATGCTGTTATTTCAAAATAGTTAATGACAATAAAGTTGTTATATGTCAAAATTTATTGTTTTCCAAAAACAGCTTTTTATTATATTATTAAGCCACCAATTACAGATTTCATTTACGATGCACTTTAAATGCATTCATAGCTACCTTAAATTTAAAATGGTTAATATTTTGTTAATACATCACTCAGGTTATAACATTTTAATCTTTTTTGTTTGTTAATCAAAAAACAACAAATAGTATTTAACATACAAGTCTCTATGTTACTGTACTGTAAAAATATAACATACAAGAAGCACATTGATACAAGCACAGTTCAAGTTAAACCAGGACTTTTAATTGCACAAAATTACAGAACGTTTCACTGGAGTGTGGATACCATCAAGTTAAAACGTTTTTATCAATATACCAGAGCCATCATCAAAACGCTAGCATTCAAGGGACCCCCTTAATGTCCCAAAGACATAGACTGTACGGGGGATGTGGCAATTACTCCCAGACGAGTTTGTAATGTGCAAGTGGTGTTGGTGAATGACTTTGTGTACAGTTCCCACAGAGTGATGTGTATCTCGTATAAATAAAGGTTATTCATCAGTTTTCAAGGATCAGCCATTCCACTTGCCAAATGTTTCAAGAATATCTGCAGTGGGCTCCAAGCCACTTCAGGCATACAGCTTTTTAAAAAAAAAAACGTTTGTCCTGTTTAAATGTTTTATTGCGGCTAAGAGTCTCATCCTCATACCGTGCTTGCATTATAAATGTCAATCCATTTTACGCCTTCATTCTTCTGCTCATGAGACAATAAGTCCCGATTTATTATGAACCCTTATTGTATGCACTTTTTTGATCAAACACAATTTAGATTTCAAAATGAATCGACCTTCCTGCGCCATCATAAAAACCATTCAACATCCATTGAGCTTTATTTTGCATGCCGTGGTCAAATAATTCCAACTTGCGAGGTACAAATGCTTTGCTGCAGATCATCCTGGTAGTGCAGATTTTCCTACCAATTACAGATGTTCGTTAGCTCTTGTATACAAAAAAAAATTAAATAAATAGCTTTCTTTAATGACTCATGTAGCAAAATTAAATGGTTTAATATGTCTAAAATTAAGCATTTGTTAGCCTTTACCCTTTTGGACTGTAAAACTATTAAAATGTAAATTTCCTGGGAATAAATTGGGGAGGAAAAAGTATTTTTTTTAAAGTTTATTTTAATATGATATGATGTTGTGTATGCCAAAAGTTCATCCAAACCACTAGAAAAGGCAACCATAAAGCAGCGGATGAGCTCATTTCTTGTAGAGGTTTCAGAAAATGCTTTTTTTTTTTTCTTTTTTGATCCAGTAGATTTTACAAATCATCCAAATAATCTATGATTAAAGCATCTATGGGAAAATATGCTTTTGTTTATATCCTGAAGAAATGATTTCAAGTTCTGCAGCTTGTTCTGCTCAGCGTGAAATAAGTCCTCCTTGTTTTCTAGCTTTCCAAAAACAACTCGATGGTAATAAAACATAATGCCATAGATTATCCATGAGAGGAGAGGTAGATGGGGGGTGGGAGGGGTAAAATACAACTATACAGTAGTTGAGGTTTTCTTGTGATAATTATTTGGACCAAATTGTTTCTTTTTTGATTAGTTGCAGTTGGGTTTGTTTGCATTCCAAAGGTCAGTCGTTGTGGCTGGAACAGCAGCTTGGCTTCTGCTTGCCTAAGAGTCATTTGAGGTGAAAAGATGGCGGCAGGCAGAGCGGTGCCGTTTACTCCCTCCCTCTCTTTTTTCTATCTCTCGTTCTCTCTCCCACTCTTTCACTTTCCCTCCCTCCCTTTTTGACATTCCTTCTTTTTTTACATCCACAATGCTTTTGAGTTTACCAGCTTGTTAACCTCCTGTAAACCTTGCACTGCTCCTTCATCTTTCTTCTTTTCTATTGCTTCTTTTCCCCCCGCTGTCTTTCTTTCTCACAGTCTCCCTGGTTTGGTGCCGGCGTGTTACACTTGGTGTAAAGTGGCAGGCGGAGGTGTGGGTGCCACATAAATGCATGTATTTGCTGTTGTTTTTTTGTATGTGTGTAGTGTGTTTGTGTGTGTGTGTGTGTGTGTGTGGGATTCAAAAAGAACATGTACACAACAAGTAGTAAAAGGGGGCAGATGGATTCATATTTCCATGACTGCCACTGGTGCTTTAGCTTGTTTACTCACACATAGTGTGGAATTCTAGGGGGAAAAGCAAAGAAAAAAAAGGCTGACATTTGATTCAGTTGGCAACAGTACGACGTAACCTCTGGCCTAGCCTAGTTTTATGTGTGAAGTTACAGTATGAACTATGTTTAAAAAAAAAAAAAACTCCAAGAACTTTAAAAGTAATCCAGTTTTAATCATTTAAAAGGTACACACACTCCCCAGTACAGTAGGTGCCCTAGTTCAGTGTGAGGTGAGAAGCAGGTCACAAGTGTATAAACCTTGTATGTGCTTTATTATGGTAAATCCATTAATTATAATTTAATTTCACAGCTGGGCAAAGTGAAACAAGGATAATCAGTTGTCTGAAACAAACACTAAACGGAACACAGCAAGCATTTAAGTAGAAAAATTAAACACAGCACTATACTGTACCTGTATACCTCTTTTTGGTGTCAGTAAACCCATTGATGGACAGAGCCTAGGTGGAGACTTGAACACATTTCTTAGTAACACTAGCTAGTCAGTTTTGTTGGCTCGTATTTTATTGTTTATGTATTGTTTATCAAGTCTTAGTAGAAAAAGCTATTAATAATCAGCGGAACAGGATTTAAAATTCCTGATTGCAATTTTTAATAAATAAATCTGTTTCATTAACAGATTGACAATTGGACAGGATTGTAGGAGGCATTGTAGACTAAATAGGATATTTACACGTCTGCAAAAGTAACAAAACTCATTTGTTAAATCATTGTATTTCAAATCTTCCACATGATCATTCAGCACACAGTTATATCATGTAATAATTTCTCCGCCCTTGTTTTCTCTTTAGCCAAATCTTTCTTGTCTAGCTACTTTAGACACAGTGGTTCCTCGCCATACAGTACTGTATGAATGCCCATAAGAATTTTTGCTCTAAGAACTAAATTTTTTTTGCGAGAAATTTGCCTTGACATACAAAGAACATGGCACACGAAAGAACAACCCATTGCACTATGGGTCTAAAGAAAGTTAACAAGAACGGTGACAAGAAGAAAAGGGAGTCACTTTTAGTTTCATTTTTAAAGCAGCCGGTGCCAAGAGGAATCATGAGTTAAAGTTACGAAAGGTTTAATGTCTATTTATTTCATATTAAACTTTAATTTATGTATTTTCTAAATGTTTTGATATATTTTATATGCAAAATATGATTATGGTGTTGGAAGTTAGTAAATTTTATCAAAATATTTTTTGGTGGCTGGAACAGATTACCAGCGTTTACATTATTTCCTGTTGAAAAACACGTTTCGCAAGATGAAATTTCAATTAAATTCATATGCCGAGGCACTGTAGTAGTAAATTAAGGCACCAATCTGTGCTTGTGCGGTAAAGTTGGTCATTCTGACCCAAACTTCTCATTGCAAAATGTTAAATAGAGCAGCAATGTTGTTATGATGCTGATCAACATTCAGGAGTATTTTGCACTTAGTAACAAGAAAAATCACTTTTAGACAAACCTTTAGACACCTACACATACCTAACAGATGACACTTTATTTAACCCTCCCTGATTTAACGTGTGTGGTATTGTAGATTCTCATACTTTAGTACATTTAACTGAAAATATATATTTTTATATAAATGGTAGTGGCAGCTGATATGCGGTTAAACTTCAAGTTATTCGAGTTATTACTCCTTTGATAATGGCTCAGCAAGATTATATTTTTGGTACTTGATAAGCCTGAGGTGATTCGTGTTCACTTTAAGGTTTCCACTGTTTCGCCTCTAGCTATAGTGACGTAATCCGATGTAGGCTCGAAAAATGGTCTGTACATGGAACAGGTGAACACAGACAGGCAACAAACCAATTACATGGAAAGAGGACTAGTGTAGAATAAATAAAAAGTATGAGTGCATGTTGAGTGCTCATCTTCTGACCAATCACGTCCAAGGATTCATCGGTGGTGTAGACCATGTTTTTAAAAAAACTGCTTTTTCTACATGCTTTAGGACTGACTTTACACCCTGAATACAGATCAGATTTGCATTTGATCTGCGCAACTGGCAACAAAACTTCAACGTGTGAAAACAGCTCGGAGGTTCCCCCTGAAGATTCGGCGTTAAACAAATGAATAGAGTGAAATCAGATGTCGCTTGTCAGATAAACTTTGCACCTTTTACTGAAGTTTTAAAAGGGCTTCAATTTCTCCATCCTTTCTGAAGAATGTGACTTGGCTGAGGTGAAACGGCCCATGTGATTTGCACATTATCAATTGTAGGCTTTACCAAATGAAACCAGATGCCTGCTGACTGTGTGTGTGTGTGTGTGTGTGTGTGTGTGTGTGTGTGTGTCTGCCTGCATGTATTTTATGGATCTCATGACTGGTTTTCTGAACAACCTGGAATAAACAGTGCGTCTTTTTATGTGTGTGTGTGTGTGTGTGTGTGTGTGTGTGTGTGTGTATGTGTGGATGCCTGATTAGCACTCAGTAAGAGCATCATTGGTGAATTTGCAATACAGACAAATGCCACCTAGTAAACATAATGAACGCTAATAAATGTTTTTTTTTTTTTTTTTAAATTGTGAAAGAAAATGAAAGAACATTTTAAGACATTCAACGATGTGTGACTCACTGTGCTTTGAATGTATATTAAACTCCAGGTCTATCTCGCCTATTGGTTCTATAAAACACAATATAAAAATCAAAACTGCTCTTAAGTGGAAAATTGTGCAAATTTGAGGCTCCTGCTTTAAGTGGCACACTTTAAAAAAAACACACACACACACAAATTGCATGTTAAACACCTGCAGATGTGTTTAACAAGTTGCTGGTGAAAATTTGGGGGGTGAGGGGAGTGTCAGAGTGAGTGTGTGTCTGTGTGTCTGATTCTGTTTTTATGTTATCTGCCTTTATTAGTCATTCCCATGCACAGACTGGGACGGGGTGTTATAATATCTCGCTGCCTTCGGCCATATGGAATGATCTCATTCATAATTCATTTGCATTCAGACTCTTATTGATGACTCGTTAAATTCAGACATTTTATTAATGTGCCTTTTTTTCGGTGCCTCTTATTAATGGTTCTTGTCAACACGCTATAATTTTGTTGCTTCTCAGTTGGGGTTTCTATGAAATATCCGCTCTGAATCTTAATCAGTTTCAGCTTTGTCCAGTCCTTGATTAAGTTTCGTCATCATCATCATCATTCAGCTGTCTATTTGATCTAATTACAGAACTAGCACACACCCGTGACTCATATTCTAGTGTGTCCGTTTTAGGCTGATGTTCATTGTTCATGATCTTAATCTCGGCCATTTTATCAATTACATGTTTCTTAGTTCTTTCGTACACATACAAAACTTTAAATACATATTAATGTTGAGCTCATTAAAAAAAAAATCTGGTTTTGATTTTAAGTGTACAGTAATGTTCAAATATCTTGAGCCCCACCTAATTTCTTCATATTAAAATAAATGAAATGATGTTGATTGAATTAAAGAATTATGAACAAATGCTTTTTGTGTGACAGGCTGCAAAGTGCCTGAAGATACAATTTAAAAATTGCTCGTTTATGTAACAACCTCAGCAGCGACCTCATTTCCCCTCTCATCTGTTTTAACCACTCAACATTCAGCATCACCAGTATACTGTACTAATCACTGGCCTGATCATCTGCCATCATCTGCACCTGTTTCTCAATTATTCATGACTTAAGTTAGATGTTTTTTTAATGCTTGAATGATTTATAGTTCACTATGCGGCTTAATAAACAAGAAACATTCATCAAAAACTGCTCAATAGTGTGAACTGTAATAGTTCTTGCAAGAACAGTATTGTCAAGTGCATTTGCAAAATCCGTCAAGCACCATAACGAAACTGGCTCTCATGAAGGCCGTCCCAGGAGGGCGAGACCAAAACCTACCTCTGCCGCAGACAAAAAGTTCATTTAGAGTTATCAGCCTGAAAAATGACCAATTAACAACCAGCACCTCAGATTAGAGGCATTATGAAGTCTTTACAGAGCAGAAGTAGCAGAAACATCTCACCATTAACTGTTCAAAGGAGATTAATGCATTTTTTGGACGCCTTTAGCATTCCTTTACAATGTAGAAAGAAATAGAAATCAGGAACCATCATGGAGTTAGAAAGTGTTCTAAAACTTTTGAACAGTAGTGTGTATATATATATATATATATATATATATATATATATATATATATATATATATATATATATATATATATATGATGGTGCATCTACTGATATGTTTAGAGGAAACATACTGTAATAATACACATTGCTGCCATAATTCAATTTTGGTTTTTTATATAGGACATAGATAACAATAGTTGTATACATTTTTGGGCCACACTGTATATTAGAAGTCAAGTAAGAGATATAAATTAAAAAACTTGCCTCTTATCCATTTTGTAAAAATTTCATGAGAATTAAGGTATTAGAAATTAAGACGTGTGAGTGAAGTTTGGTTAGGAGTTAATAATACAGAACTGAGCTTTAAAAAGAACCCCTATTCTTAACATTACACAAACATGACTTATCCATTGATTAGCACGGACAAATTGAAACTCCCAACTCATTGTTCTAAACTCACTGACTCATACCGTTTAAGTTCTTTTATTTCGTTTTCTATTTCTGGTGTGTTTTAACCCAATGTCAAAATTTATGATCACAAGATTTAAAATAAGTAAAATAAGTATTTAAAAGTTAGGGAAATTACACTCAAAACTTAATAAACTAGGGAATGCTATTTAAGGCCTATATGAAATACGTAACTGTAGCATACATGAAATTATTATCAATTGCTTTTTAAGGCATTGTGCAAGAGCTGGATTTTTTTTTTTCTGGATAAGATTATGAGCTATCATAAATTCATGAGCAGTAAGTGAGTAGGTGAATGCTAGGTCAGCGTTTTCTTTAAACAGAGAGTATGCTTTCTATAGTGCTGCATTAAAAAAGATCGACATTATGCGATCATTTCGAAAGCTACAAATTAGCTTAGAATGTTTTGATTTCATGACCTTGTTTTAGTATCTTGTCTAAAATGTGGTTAAATATTTTAAAGACTAGGAATGGGTGTTCATGTCAAACCGGGAATTGTGATGGAATTGCCTGTGAATAAAAGCGTAGGAGTTCAGTCAGCTGCTTCTTGAACATTCAGCAAGTGGAACGACTAATCCTTGAAAAATCGATCGCCAACTTGCGGAAGAGTCGCTTATGTCTGTTGGAAACTGTACACACAATCATTCACCAACACCACTTGCATGTTATACTAACTCCACTACCACTTACATGAGTTTGGGGCATTAAAGGACTTTCTGACTTGAAGCCCGATAATGGACTAAGAAAACTTTCTACCTAAATTAGTGTAACAGGGGATTATATAGATTAAAGGTAGCCTTTACTTATTTTGCGCAATCCTGGTTTGACTTGAACGTCTCTTGTTTATGCATGTACCAGCTAGATTTGTATTTTTTTTGGACCGTTGTCGAACCTGGGACTTTCTGATTACTGCAGTCTAAAATTTAAAGTACCCATGGGGGATGATCCACTAAAACAAGGGTGAGTCTCGGGCTTTAAACAATTCCAGCTTTTATTGACACTTAGTTAAATTAGATATACTGTAGCTAAGTTGCAAAATCTCTTGTAGCAAGCAATTCTGAACTGTGAATGTAAATCGATTTTTTGTGTTTTTCTTGTTTTTTTCTAAATTTGTCTGTTACTTTGCCCCGACTGAGCCGCATTATCTTTTCTCCACATTTGTTTTAATAGGTACATTTACATGCAAAAGAATACATAGCCTTACATCTGTTTAATCAAAGAACAATTCAAACTGTCCTGTATAAACTTTTGACCTGTACATTCTGGGAGTCTCCTGTAAAGAAACAAAGTTCACTAAGTAACACAACTGATGTGTCCCATGTCAAACACAAATTCTTCGTATCATTTTTGCAACACGTTTCACTCACATTTAGACAACGTTTTGTGCAACTTGTTCCGCTCTGACCGGGTTATTTTATCGCTGATACAAAAACTGCACTAGCCAAGCCTATAAATAAGGTTACAATAAACCTTAAAAAATTATTTATAGCTCTTTTCTACTAAAACTGCAAGTGAAAAATGTCTTGTTAAGATTCTGTTATTTGTCACATGTACTGTACCTTACCGCACAGTGACGTTATTATTTTTTCCTGAGTCCCTGTTAGGGTTAGAGCACGGGGTCAGTCAGCACCCCTGGAGCAGATAGGGTTAAGGCCCTTGCTTAAGGCAGTTTTGAAGCTTGAACCCCTGACCTTCCGATCAGTAATCCAGAACCTAAACGGATTTGAGCCACCACTGCCCTTATAGTTTTGCTTCTTTCAAGAAATAAATGCCAAAAAAATACTATTTGCCAATAGAGCGGGACACTTTTACCTTAAACCATAAATAAACTTAATAATCTTACATTTGGTTTGTTGTTCTTATTTTAAAAACTTATAGATTGCTTTAACAATATTTCTCCAGCTAGGAATGATGTACATTATGTATACATTCTGTACTTTCTTAGCTCTTCTTGTTCAGTACAGTTTTGATATTGATTTTAAATTGACTTTTTTTCTGCAACTCGATTAATGTGGGGGTTGTACCAAAAGGGATGTAAAAGGACTAACATTTTTTAAATTATTAATAACTAAAATAGGTGGTTCAAATAACACATACAGTAACTCTTCCTCTACTCTACCCAACATGGGTAGATGCTTTTGCGCCATGGGTGAATCCAACTCTCGAATCCTGTTTGAAAATCCCCTTAGTTGCATTTGATGGCCTTCGACTGTGAAAGACGAATGAGGACCTTTAAAGAAGAGGAAATCAGCACTGAAGACAAACCACGCAGTGGGAGGAGACCATCGAGGGGACTTTCAAAGAGGAATCGAGAGTTGGGCTCATCGATGGCACAAATGCGTCCAGTGCGCTGGAGTCTACTGTATGTTGAGTCGTGCCATTTGAACAACTTATATCAGTTAATAAAAACGTTATAATCAAAAGGTTCCGTTACTTTCGACTAGCTTTACAATATATTTCTGTAGAAACAATACACTGCATTTATACCTCAGTACCTACTGTATATACAGTACAATATAATAGGTTTTCCCTAAAGCAGCTCTGCTGCTAGTTTCAGACGCAATGCACATCATACCTTTTGGTTTTTATGTTTCCTGTGAAAGTATGTTCAAGTGGAGTAGCAATCGTCTTGCACCTCCAGGGTCTGGGTTCGATTCCCTCAGGGTCTGTGTACGCAGAGTTTGCATGTTCTCACCGTGCTTTGTGGGTTCCCTCTCACAGTCCAAAGACGACACTATGGTGTGTGCATGTGTAGCCTGTGATGGATTGGCACCCTGAATCTGTCCAGAGTGTACCCAGCCTTGTGCCTGAAGTTTCCGGGGATAGGCTCCAGAGAATGCTGTGAGAATGCGTCACTCCGTTCGGTTAAACCAGGCAAATGACAGAGTTACCGTGCGTCAAGTTTAATAGTGCGGAAAGATTCTTGACAAGAAAATCTCACACCTGAGGCAAACGTCGATGTGCGCTCGAATTAAGCGATGCACACCTCGTGTCATAACATCAGTTTCCTGGTACAGTAGATGACATAATTATTACCTCCATGGAGCTGTAATGATGGCATCGCTGACTGCCGAGGTCTCCAACTGTATGGGTGTACACACGCCGATGTACAGCTCACACACAACACACGCCCGCTCATACACACCTCATTTTTATGTTATTAAAACCACATTTTTTTTTCCATGTGTGTATTGACTTGACAAGACTACACCAGGGTCTGTATTTCTTTTTTACGGAATGTGTATCGAATCTGTTATTTACACAAATGAAATTCAGAGGGTGTGTCAGTGTGTGTGTGTGTGTGTGTGTGTGTGTGTGTGTGTTTGAGGGAGTGTGTGTGGGTGTAGGTGTGTGTTGGGAGGTAAGGTTGAGTGTGTGACGGACGTGAAGGCGTGGGTTTATGTTAAATGGGCGTTTCACTGCATATTTGCAATCGGGCCAGTGTGTGTATGTGTGTGTGTGTGTGTATGTATATATATATATATATATATATATATATATGTTTGTGTGTAGGTGTGTATGGGGAGGTAAAGTTGATATAGTGATGTAGTGTATGATGTAGGGTGGAGGTGTGCGTTGATGTTAGATGAGGTGTGTGTATGTTTGTGTGTAAGAGTGTGTGTGTGTTCATGTGTGTGTGTGTGTGTGTGTGTGTGTGCGGGAATATGTAGATCCGTGTTTCAGTTCATATTTCCGGGCCAGTGTGTGTGTGTGTGTGTAGGCGTGTGTGTGTGTGTGTGTGTGTGTGTGTGCGTGTGATTACATAGTTGTGCACGCTGTAATGACACTGTGTGTGAACCGAGGCTACAGCATGCAGGTGTAGGAGTGGAACAGTGCAGGCCGCAGCATGTGAGGAGGAGAGTCATAGCGGGAAATTCTCACCTACAGACGCTGCAAACACAATCACATGTCTGTCTGTCTGTCTGTCTGTCTGTCTGTCTGACTGTCTGTCTGTCTGTCTGTCTGTCTGACTGTTTTTCACTCTATTTGCCTCAGTCTCTCTCTCTCTCTGTCTCACTCCCTCTCTCATTCTGTCTCTTTCTCACTGTATTTCTCTCTTTCACTCTCTGTCTCTTTCTCACACTGTCTGTCTGTTTTTCTGTCTCTCTTCTTCACATTCTTCTTCTCTCTTTATCAATGTGTTTTTCTCTCTATCTAGCTGTTTATCTCTCTCACCGTGTCTCTCATACTCATATGACTATTTTTGTCTTTCTGTCTCTCATTGAGTCTCTCTCTCTCTCTGTATCTATCTGTCTTTATAACTGCATAATTTAGCTACTGTCTTTCACCCTTCCTCTCTCTGTCTGTCTCTCTATTTCCCTCTTTCTCAGTGTGTATTATGGACTCACTCTGCATCTGTCCATTTTTCTGTCTCTCTGTCTCTCTGTGTGACTATTGTATATTTCTCCTTCTGTCCCAGTCTGTTTTTCTCTTAGTGTAAATTTCTATCTGTTTAACCACACCTTGTAGTTTTTGTCTTTGATGTTTTCTTCCTTTCTCTGTCTGTCTGTGTCTCTTTATTTCTCTTCTGTGTAGTCTTTTAGTATCTCATTTTATCTCTGTTTATCTTTCTCTCTTCTTCATATTCTTTTTCTCTTTTTTCTGTCTCTGTATGTGCCTGTGTTTTTATATTTCTCTCTGTCATTGTGTCCTTCTGTGTCTTTGTCTCTCTCTCTGTCTTTGTGTCTCACTTTGCATTTAAGTTTCTGCCTTTCAATATTTTTATATTTTTATATATTTCCTAAATAACGTTTTCTCTCTACCTTTTCCTATCTACAGTATGTCTTTTTTATTGTATTTTCATATCTGTGCATCTGTCTTTATCCTTCTTTCTGTCTCTCTATTTTTGTCTTTCTTTTCTGTCTCCCATTTTACTTATTTATATAATATATCATAGTTATCTATATCTCTCCCTATATATATATATATATATATATATATATCTATACATATGTTCCCTCTAACGTGTTCTGAGCGCTATACATTGTCCCATGTCCCCCCTCACCAAGGGTGCGTTTAGATGTAAAATCTTCCAGAGGAAATGAGGAAGAGGAGAATGAGGCAGTGCCGAGACAAATGGCCTGCTTCATATTTAATGTGCTGCTAATGGAATTAGCTGTGGGCATCACGAGGCTGGCGCTGCGGGGACATGTTCACCAGCGCAGTGCTTCCTCTATAGGGCGGGGCGGGGCAGAAGGCTGGGGGCAACCAGGGTCACTGCGCACTGGGAACATTCCAGCTGAGGGGACAGGCTGAGACATATTTTCACCGTCCGTTAAAACAATGAAGTATTTTTACCTAACCCTATTTTACTCCTACTCAATCTTAAACAGAGCACTGTGTTTTAATACGACTCTCTCTCTCTCTCTCTCTCTCTTTTACTTTAGCTTTGTTCCATTTTGGAAGTAGCTGTTTTTCGACACCACACCTTTTAAAATGTCCTGTTTCTTTATTCTGAATTATAATTAAAAATGAACAGTATTATTATACATATCATTATACCTTTCAGTATGAAATTTGTTTCTCAGTTTATCGGTTTGTATGAGCTCATGAGCTTAGCAGCTTCTGCCCTAGTGGCTTTGTGGAGCTTTTTTTTTATTTTAAAATAACTGAATATGTTAGCTATCTACTGTACCTAGAAATACAAGGAGCGTTTAGGTCGAACATGTAATTGTGCTAAAATTTCTGAAATAATATTTGGCATAAAAACAATTAACATTTACAGAAAAAATCAAGCAAGTAGGTTTTCTTGGCATTTTAACCATATACAGTTCAGTACAAAGTGAAACAAAACAACATTCCTCCAGGACTAAGATGCTACATATAACATAAATTATTAACATGAAATGAACAAAACTAGCTAAGACCATACCATGCAAAAAAAAAAAAAAGAAAGAAAGAAAGAAACTGGACAGCACAGTGATAAGACGCTAACTTTTGAATGGTGCAAACCATTTTGGAATTTTCTTCTGGATCAATAGTATTAAGTATCTATCTATCTATCCGTCCATCCATCCATCTGTCCATCCATCCATCCATCCATCTATCCATCCATTTATCCATCCATCCGTCCATCCATCCATCGATCCATCCCTCCATGTATATAGCAAGTCAGCGAATGCCAATCTTGGTTGAGGTCATTCATCAACACCACTTTCACGTTAAAAGAACTCAACTCAAAGTTGTTGCCTGTTCTCACTTCTAGCCATTTCACACATGTTTTGGATGTTAAAGGAGTTCCTGGGAGGCCAGTGCTCTTAAAACAAACCAAAACAATTTCATCATGTCTCCAGCGTACTGAGAAAACTTTCTACCTTGATGGTGTGCAAGCACTAGTGAAACACTGGGATTAGTGTAGCAGGGGATTATATCGAGAAATAAAGGGAGTTTTTACTCTCAGAACTATTTTCTGCACAATCAAAAGTTCCGGTTTGACTTGAACATAGTTTGACTTTGACACAGTACTGTATGGTCACTCTAAATAACTTTTTTATATTCGTTATATTCGTCTAAGCTTATTGATAGCCAGCCAGTTACCCTCATGAGCATAACAACGTCTGGTAAATTGCAAACACATTTCCGAGCACAAATTACAGGCTGTTAGCTACAAGACAAACAATTGGCTTACTTTTCTAAACATACTGCTTGGTTCCTGCAACAGTTTATCTGTCGAAACCTAGACTTATGTTCCAGGATAGGGAATTATGGGATTGTTTAACCCTCAGAGGGCAGCTGCTTTTGAAATGATACAGGCTTGATCTCTGGAGCGTTATTTAAAACCTGTGTGCCTTCTTACTGAAAAGGTAACATCTCGATGTGTAAATCTCGATCTGTTTTCCCTTTTCTTCTTCTCACTCTGTATTTCTGTCTTCACTTCCTGTATTTTTTTGATATCTCATTTCCATGGGACATGTCTCAATCCTTATTTTGGGGAATTTGGCGTAATCTAAGAAATACAATTTTACAAGTTGTACTTCTTTTATCGCCACACAAATACACTTCCTGTTTGGTAATCGGAGAGTGAATCACAAATGAGAAATCGGAAAATTAGATCGGATATAGATTGAGAGTTTTGTCTTAAAACGACTCCAGTGCATTAAAATTCACTTACAGTATACAGTACCACTTCAGCGCTGTTATTTTTTCTGCCAAAGTGAAAATATGAACTAATTGCAGTAAAAATATTCAGTTTAGCTTCACTAATTAATATCTGTTGGTGCAGGTGTTTGTTTACATTGAGTGAGTATCAGTAGCTTGTTTTAAAGTAGATTATTAAATCCGACACATAGAGTAACTGTTCATAACATCGCTTTTACTTAACATTTTGCTTCCCTGTTTTGCTTAAGGTGCTAAGTACTACAAAAGGCACAAAACTGCTCTTAATTTCACTTTTTGAAAATTTTCGATTTCATTTATGGCACAGGTTTAACGTCAGGCGAATACAAAAGGACTGGCAAAGTTTCATTCAATTCTGTCCAGCCAGTTTTGTGTGATGCTGCGACAAATTCTGGCTGGACAGACATACAGACATACAGACAGACATACAGACAGATTTTTTCGGTCCTCCAATTTATGAAACATAAAGATATCATTAAAAGACTGAGTTCTGACCAATGTACAGGTAAAAGCTTTCTTTTATATACTGTATTTATGAATGCATAGAAGTCTTAAAGACAAGACATTTAAAGGAATGCTATAGAGTTTTTGTCACATTTTTACTTTCCTGTCCTTGCCAAAACATAAGACCCTTCCTTTTCCTTCACTTTTTCGCATTTCTTCATCTCACTCCTTTTGCATCCTCTATATCTCTTTTTCTCTCTCTCTCTCTCTCTCTTTCTTTTCATCCCAACCCTTCATTTCTTCAAGTGTGTAATGGTTGTGTTTCCTCGTACCTGCTCAGGAACCCAGTGACAGCCTGCTTCGCTCTCTTCAGTCTTATGTTTCGCTTGTTACGTTCTCATAGTCGATATTTATCAGCATCACAAAGAACTTTAGATATCTAAGAAGTTGTAGTGAAGGCAAGCTTTTTGTTGCGTGATTAAAAGCAAATTTTTGCAATCTAGAACGCTAATATTAATTTTCCAACAGCGAGCTCTTCTGGAATGTTCTGGAAATCAATGACGTCTAAAAAATAAAACAATTTGTCTAGTTGGTCCAAGGTATACAAACACAGCATGAACAGAAATTATTATTATTATTATTATTTTTATGTATATATAGCATGCAATCAGTTGGCTTTTAAAAAAATGTGTAGTGTAGAGTAAGTGCAATTTTATTTAAATTTTTCTATACAATGCATTGAAATTAAAAATAACAATAATAATAATAATAATAATAATCACAGTGCATGTTTTTTTCTTCCAAAAATTAAAATTCATAACCCTTCATTAATGAGGACAGGCGTATGAAAGTAACGTTGGCACTCTGACCCGTGCCTGCTCTCGCTCTGGCGCTCATTGTTCTGCTTTTTAACGAATAACAAATCCACCACTCGCTGTAATAGACCCGCTGCTCCATTTGATTTTTCCACTTCAGAGCCGAGGCTGTTGATTGAAGCTGGTGTGTGTGCGTGTGTTAGTGTTAGCGTGTTAGAGCTAAGCGTTAACTCTCTCCTCTCCCCCGCAGGTTACTGCTACTGACAGACGTGCCTTTGACACCCGCTGCTGCTTGGACTGCTTGAAAGGGCAACACCCCCCCACCCCCCGCCCCCTTTTTTCCCGCTTCTGCCACCTGCTTCAGTGCCAAGTGATGTCCGCAGTCCTGGATGAGAACGGCCTCTGCTAAGCACCTGGTCGCCACAGCAACACCCTCCGCCCCCCTGCTGTGTGCCCCCATGTTGCTTCTGGAGTCTGTGTCATAAGGACAGATTCAGGCAGTGTGTGTGTGTGTGTGTGTGTGTGCGTGTGTGTGCGTGTGTGTGTGTATGTGTGAGTGTGTGAGTGTGTGTGTGAGTGAGTGAGTGAGTGTGGGTGAGAGGTGACTGCTACTGCCTCATTCCACACCGCCGACTCTCTCCCTTTCTGCCCCCGCAACCACACGTAATCAATAATGAGTTTCACCATCCGTCTGGTCTGGCAGCGCAGCTGAGGAGAGACTGAGTGACAGCGGGACAGAAAGAGAGACGAGACGAGACAAGACGAGACGGAGGCCTCCGTAGATAGAGGCTTCAAAAAAAAACAAACACAAAAAAAAAAACAGGTCACAACAATGGGCCTCTGACTTTTGATTTCTGAGTGCCTACAAACAGAAAAAGCCAAAACACATCCAAATCCGGTGTCTCTTTCTGAGGGCACTAACCCAACCACCAACTAGACGCAAAGCCCGTCTGTGCCATCATATCGTCTGGATTTTTCGGGTTTTTTTCTGTTTTTCCTTTTTCCTTTTGATTTTAAGCCAAAATGGCGGTTAATGTGACGCCCATCCGGGACACGAAATGGCTGACGCTGGAGGTGTGCCGTGAGTTCCAGCGAGGCACGTGTTCCCGACCCGACTCTGAATGTAAGTTCGCCCATCCGGCCAAAAGCTGCCAGGTGGAGAACGGGAGAGTCATCGCCTGCTTCGACTCCCTCAAAGTGAGTAGTGACTCTACAACTTCTTTCCTTCTTTTAACACAATTTTTTGAGAGCTTATTCAGGGGATGAGTGGGACCTGCCGCACTCACCACTAAGGCTGTGTTCATGTTATAAGCTTCACATCATCATCATCATCATCATCAGTCTATCTTTAAGGTTCACATTCGTAGTTAAAAGCGTGCAACACAATTTTCACATTCCATTCGATCAACAAAAAGAATTATATTTGTACAACTGGATGACTGACGTTTGTGCCATGATTTGCTCTGGACCTTGCTACGGCTAGCTGTTAATATTTTCCAAGCTGTTTATGGCAAGTGTTTTTAATAGCGATTACAATTTGAAGCCTTTAAAGTTACTTCCTGCCAACTTGATTTACCTTCAAGCCATCTTTGATTGAAGCCTTTTGCATCGCATTTTACTTTGTAATTGTAGCTACTGTAGAAGTGTAACAATCTTAACACTTTGGAACAATGCATTCAATTTAAAAGGCGACAAATAAAATTATTTTATAAAAAAAAAACCTGTCTTATGAATTAAAATTGTAACTGATTTATGTGTAATCTTAAACTTCACACCTTTTATTATAATTATAATTTAACTGTAGTCACTTTTTACCAATTAATTTAAAAACCTGCTTGCTTTCCTGGTATTTCTACTAATTTTGCTTAAATCTACTGTACAAATTCCCCCAAATGTACAGTAAAATCAATTTTAGCATCCTTCTATTGTATTTTTCCTTATAGGAATACAATGCAAAAAGAATTGAATTCTTTGATCTTTCTTTCAACATTCCACTATCAGATCTACGACCATATTTGAAAGGTTCCGTGCCCACATGGATAAGAAAGGATAAATGGGTCTCATATTTAGGCAGAAACATCCAATTTGTGTCACTTTATTGTCACTGGTCATGTTCAATGAATCCTTTCAGTGTACTGACCTTTT
The DNA here is from genome assembly GCF_024256425.1 of Clarias gariepinus. NCBI lineage: Eukaryota > Metazoa > Chordata > Actinopteri > Siluriformes > Clariidae > Clarias > Clarias gariepinus. Next base: position 5,601,479 of record NC_071124.1, on the reverse strand, counting down.
ATACATGACGTCACGACACGGTCCGGCCAGTGCCAAGACCCGCATACAAAACCATCATGGAGGAAGCGCTTTCGGCAAGAAAACACATTTGTTACCGTTATGCCATATAATATAAAAGCACTTTGTCTCTTTTAAGTAATTGCTTGTTAGTCGTTCAATCGCTTCTCACCCGTCTGTGTTTTGTGTTTTACGGCGAACTACAGTAGCTTCTAACCCAGGGCTTAATCCCAAGTCCCTCTCTAACTCCCTGATCAAGGTGTGTGGAATCAGTGATTGTACTGTAGCACTTGCTTTACTTAACTAATAGTTATACAGCTTAAAAAGGCAGTATAAGTGACGTTACCTGCACATCAATTCATGCACTGAATAAGGTAAGATATTTGTACACCATCTGGTATGATAACAAATCAACCCGCTGCAAATTAATATCCTTATTACTTTCTTCACACACTTACTGTATTTCTCTTTGGAATAAGTTATAAAGTCGTCTACTACAACATAGTGCATTTGAAAACAATCAGCAGAACAGAAGCTACCAATTGCTAAGCGACTTTTCTATCTGTGTAAGTAAGCATTAGGCAATTTGGTAGGTAATCAGGTAACCACTGGAATACACCTTAAGCATAATTATCAATAAATATAATGATGAACCATATACGTAATGACACTTATCAGTGCTTTAGCCATCCGCTCTTGTGACTGACACCACAGTAGTCACGTGTCTGAAGAGATATACTAGTATATACTGGTATGTTATCTGAAAATGGTACTGTATGGTTGGTTGTGAAAAGTTTGAGAAAAATAAAATTTCCAACTAATTTGATGAAGACCAAATTGATCTCATGGGTTCATGGTTGCCAAATGTCACCAGAGCCATGACGTCTCGATACAAATTGTATAAACAGAAATGCCCAAGAGGTCCGGCAATGAAATTTCATCCTGATGGAGCTTTTGAACTTGTTTTCTTTAACTGTGTGGTGATTCTTAGTTTTCAGTCCTTAGAGACGTGTAAAAAAATATGTTGTTTCTTTCTTTCTCGCTCTATCTCCTACTCTCTCTCTCTCTCTTTCTGTTTCTCTAATGGCAACCAGTGATTGGGTTGGAGTATTGATTGTTTCAACCATAAGAAAGCACTCTCTGTGCCCAGGAAAGCAATATTACAGGACTCTTTATATATTTTACTTTACTTTTACTTTCAAGTTTAGCCTTTTGGGATATTGCAATGGAAGTGCATCATGAATCTTGCACAAGTACTAAAGGTAACCTTTTAGCACTAATGAATTATTTAGTTACAGTATATTGATATATTGATAGTGCATAACCTATTATTATGAGATGAGATGAGATGATGCCGATTGCGTAAATTACACTTGGTTTGGCCCTTAGAAGAAAACCACAGCTATTCAGTGTTGGCCAAAAGTATTAAAACAATATCTGACATGTATTATAGTTTTCCCCGTGCACAAAAATGGGTGATTTCACTCATTAGTTATAGCCTTATTTATATCTGGCTGAAAAGGTGTGCTTATTGACTGGTGACTGACTATGTGACAATGATATTTAGCTTTTGTGTCATCTATAGAGTTAAACCTGATAGAAAACTGTTGGAGAGTGGTGGAGAAGGCAGGACCAGTCAAGAAACCGTCTTCTGTAAATTATCTTCAGGAAGCAATCAAGCAAGCACGGATTGAGCGAGTGGAGCAAAGAATAGTGCGGACGTCTTTTTTTGACTCTATGCCCAGCCGGAATCAGCCGGTTTCAAAAAATTAAAGTTTAAAATACAAAGACTTTATACTAAATGCCGATTGTGGTAGAGCAAATTTATTGCATAAAAGAACAAATTAGTCTTATTACCGTATGTTGATTTTAATGAATTTAAACATTATAAGAATACGATTTTTACATCGAAACTTCTGGTCCCCTCGAAAGACAGGATACAGGTGTTATTTATTTAATGGAACCCATGAGTGCTCAGTATATATATACTGCAGCAGGTTCCAATGTGTAAAGAAAATCAGGAAATATAAACGAAAACAAACTTGTAAATTCTGGCGTGAATTTAATATTAATAATGCTAAATAGATGTTTGAACTTTGTGATAGGATGTTTAAACAGAAAGATAGGTATAATCGAATATTAATAAAAAGGGGTGGAACAAAGCAAATCATTGTCAAAACAAAACATTTATGAACCCAAACATACAGTAAGTGCTACTACTATGTTTTAACAAACAACATGCATCGTTTCCCTAAATTACAATTTGTGCCATACAAAACCATGTTTCATAACAACGACATAAATACATCATAAACACATAAAGTAGAAGGCCATGTTACTATTAAAGCTGGTTTTCTAGTTCACAAATGTAATAGGAAGCACTTTATTAAATTAATTATATGGTTCCGGCTCATAAATTGAGTTTAGTAACAAAGAAAAACAAGCATTGAAAGTACATTTCTATGGAAACAACTTGTTATGTCGCAGGAGATGAGCAGTCAGCTTGTAATTACTGTAATTTTGCAAATGATGTTAGTTACATTTTATGATAAACTATTTTATTAGTTATTATCTATATTAGTTGACCATAAAACCATAAAATTAATGTAAACTATAAAAAAAATTACAACGGAGCTTTAACCCGTCTTTACATCCATTAAATGCATTTTTGGAAAGGTTACGTCTTATTTAACATGGTTTATGTAATATGCTACAGTGCCTTTAACATAGGATGGATATTTATTTAAAAAAGATAATAAATAATTTCATCAGACTTTTCTTTGAGGTTCCATTAAACATCAAATTGAGACGTGCATATTAATACTGGGAAATTGTTAATTATATATTTAACATGCACATCAAAATTGTATTAAAAGGAATTACTATTTACTTGGAAAGACACATCAGAATGTACATTTTGATATGGCTTACCTAAAACTGAACACAACAAGGGTTTACTGTATAATATCTAATGATTTCAGATGCAGTCATGTGTAAATGTTAGTGCCCTATTTTTTAGTTCTTCTAGGTGTTTTGTGTGTAAAAACATAATATTAAAATAATATAAAAAAATCACCTAATCATAGCAGGTCTTAGTTTTAGGTAAATACAACTTCAGATGAACAATAACCTTTTTTTTACCATGCCCTCATTTATGTACCAAATAATTAAGCCAAAATTAAACTAAAATAAAAAATGTGTCCCCTGATTCAGTAGCTGTAGACCCCTCTTTATCAACTTTAAATAATAAAAGTTTCCTGTATGACTTTATCAATCAATCTTCAATCATTCATTAAAGTTGCGGTTTCGGTCAGGACTTTGACTCGGCCATTTCAAAATCTTGAGTGTTTCCTTTTCAGCCGTTGTGATGTAGGTTTACTGGTGTGCTTCGGATAATTAACCTGTTGACAAAATTCTGAAAGTTTAAGACATCGGTCAGATGGTCTTACATTTGCCTCTAGAATTCTCTGGTATACAAAGGAGTTCTTGGCTAAACCAATGTCTACAAGGTGCCCAGATTCTGTGGTTGCAAAAAAAACAAGCTCAAATCATCATTCCTCCATCGCTGTGCCTAACAGTGGTAATGCGGTGTTTTTGCTGAGATGCTGTTTAATTGTCCCCAAATTCTAGTTTGGTCTCATCTGTCCATAGGACATTGTTACAGAATCCCTGTGGTTTGTAGCTTTTTTATTGGACTGAAGAGGTTTCTCCTGACAAGCAAACTGTACTCGTTCAGTCTTCTTCTAATTGTGCTGTCATGAACATTTAACATTAAGCATGCTTAATCAGGCCTGTGGGGTCTAAGATGTTGCTCTTTGGCTTTTTTGTATCTCTCTAAGAATAGCACAGTCTGACCTTGGGGTATATGTGCTAGGACGTCCACTCTTGGGAAGATGGCAACTGTCTTAAATGCTTTGCACTTGTAAATAATATTTGTTGCTGTAGAATGTTAAACTCCTAATAGTTTGTTTTATAAGGCTATAGTGGTTTAGACCTTTTGTTCTTTGATTTGTCTTTCCTAAAATTTGAAGGTAGAATTATAGATAATCAAAGTAAATGTCTATGATCGTTGAACACAATTCACAAGTTGCATCCATCTAGTTACATCAAATTCCATGCTTACTCATGTCTGTGTAAACAACTACGTCCAAATGGTGACCTCACTTCCATTTTAAAACTAAAATTAAACTGAATAATTAATGGCTACAAATAAGTGGTGATGTTTCGTTTCATAGCAGGGCTTCACATTACTGTTTTGACCAGGACTGCAAACAGAGAAGACATTTGTTTCGACAAAAGGCCTTTTGTCCATCTGTTTATTCGTTTTTATTTCTTTTCTAAACAGTTCATGTTGTCTGTCTACACGTAACCCCAGAAAGGATAAATAAAAGTCTTTCTGTTCAGGTTTGTCCAAGTTAAAGTGGGACTGTTGATTGTACAGAATAACTGAACACAGTTAGGAAAGTAAAATCATTTTTTATTTCTATATATAAAATCCCCCTCTACACTAATGCACTTATCCCATTAGGTCAAGATCAGACTGCCTGCTTCATGTCTGAAACACCGGCCCCCCAGGAACTCCTTTAATCCCCCAAACATGTGGAAATGGCTAGGAATGAGGTCAGGACTGTACGAGGGATGTGCCAATAACTCCCAACTGAGTTCCTGTCATATAAAATTGGTGTTTGTAAATGACTGCCTGCATAGTTCACTTAGACAGATGCATTTCTTCAGCGAGTTATGACAAATTATTTGTCAATTTTCAAAAATCAGACATTTGCCCCGCTTACTGTAAATGTTTTATTGCAGCTGTTGGTCTCATCACCATACTGTGCTTGAAGTCTTCTGTAAACTGGTTTTACTGCACACCTTCATTCACGAGAAAGTCCCGGTTTGACTTGAACACCCCTGATACACGAACACAGAAGAAGAGCTTGTTTATGCTTAGACAACTATTAGAGCTAAACTACTTTTATTTTTCCCTATAACGGCGCTCTTTTAATATTTTTCCGATCACTTGTTTTATTCCACTGAAATAAAAAAAAGGGTAATAAAAAACCCAGGTTTAATAATTTAATTTGAAGAAAGTACATGAAGAACTTGAGTGAGACAGATTTCCATTACTTGTTAGCTTCATTAGCCTCTTAGCTCAGACAAAAAACAAACATCTTGGCTGAACAACTATATTTTAGGCGAAGGGAACATTATGTAAACTTTTTTTTTCCTTTGCCAAACTATCCCTTTAAACACATTTAAGACATTAAAATTTCATGAATTCTGCTTCAGAGAATGTTGAGTGCTGTTAGAATGTTTTAGAAACACAGAATCTGCTGCTTGTGCGGGAAATAATATAAATGTGATTAAGAGGATTTTTATGCTGTATCACTTTAATGATTGTGTTATAAAGGAAATAAATCAGTGTTAGTCATACAGGTTAAAGAGCCAGCTTGATCATCACACACACACACACACACACATGCACACACACACACCTTGGCTTTTCCCTGCCAGCTTTTGACAGAACGGCTGCTGGAATCATTTATACATTTTAGGAGAGAAGAAAAAAAAGAGCAAGAGGGAACACAAAAACGTTTCTTACTACGTGGCGCGACATCACGTTCCGATTGGGTTTGTCACCAGCAGAGGAAGAACAAGAAAAAAAAATTCCTTAAGCAAATCAGATCCAAGCTGAATGAGTCTTCATCATTTTTTTTTCTCACTTTCAGTTAGTCAGATTAATTCCAGGAAAAAGCCATGCACAAAACAGGAAATTATGCGCGAGGAACGAACAAAGGCCACCTTTCCACTCATTTGGCAGAAACGTTTTATCCGGAGAGACTCACAGATACGGCAGAGAATCCATTTATACTGTAGATCAGAATAGCTTAGTTTAGTAGCTCGCAAAAACTTCTGGGATTTAAACACACCACCTTCTGGCCTTCTGGCCAAATCTTCTTATAATCAATGCATACTGCTTTACAGTACATTTAAAGATCTATTATATGGCATTTTAAAATAATATTCATCATTATCCGAGCTTTTTGTAATAGCTAAAAGTCCACCTTTACATGTCTTTAAAAATGAAAACCTATTTGTTGTGGTCTGTGAGTAGAGTATATTTTTAAGAGGATATCTTGTAGCATGGGGAATGTAAGACCAAGCTAAATATCTGTCAAATAGAGAGCAAAAATGAAAAGAAAGAAAGAATTTGTAATAACGGTTTCTTAACATTTACATAGCAGGATGGTGGTGTACTGGGTAGCACTGTGGGGTCAAGAGTTCGCGTCCTGCCTCCTGTCCTGTGTGTGTAATTTGCACGTTTTCCCCGCGCTTGGTGGGTTTTCTCTGGGTACTCTGGTTTTCTTCCACATTCCAAAGACATGCAGGGTAGTTTAATTGGTGCTTCAATTAAAATTGCCTGTAGTGTGTGAAAGTGTGTGTGAGCTTGTTCCATGCAATGGAATGACACCCCGCCCAGGGTGTACCCCACCTAGTGCCTTGAGTCCCCTGAGATCCTGAGTCTACAGCATAAGTGGTATAAATTGTACGTGAGAACATTTTACATTTATCAACTCTTTATTATTATAATGATTATTATAATAATAATAATTATTATTAATAATGTAACAAATGTTAAATTAAAATCTCTCAATTGAAATCGGCACTGAACACTCGAACCCGCACCCTCAGATCCAAAAATCAACAACTTACAACCTTTGCCGCTTTGTATTTTTTGTAAAAAATTATTCTGCCTTAAGGCAGCTCGAGCACACGACTTTAGTTTTATCCAAGCTTACATCTAAAAGCTTTTTGTAATGAAACTTGCAGTTCAGCACACCTGGTGATGTCTCTTCAGTCCTCTATTTATCCACGTTAAACATTCCATTATCACACACAGCCAGGTAACCACGCTCCGATTATGATCAAACCTAAGAAAGTTGTAATGCATTAAAATTTCCAGATTTATCACATACATTAAAGTGTCAATGTTAACACTCCTTATGTGCGTGTGTGTGTGTGTGTGTGTGATGCAGCACTGCTAAAAGACTTTTAAATATTAATCTGTAGCTAAATGTAATGGTCAAAGCAAGTTCTAAAGAAATTATAAACTGAAATAAAACTTAATAAGATATAAATAAAACCAATTTAATTCAAATCTAATTATCTAAATATAATTTAAATGTATTTTGTATATAAATTTTAAATTAAAATTATCAATTAAAGTAATACCTACAATTTAATACCAAAATGGATACCAATAAACATTGGCAGTAAATAAAAGAATAATTAATTAATTTAAATTGTGACTTGAAACTTTAGGTCGCTAATGAAAGCTGTAAAAAAAAAAAAAAGCAATCACATACATAGTCATATGATTAATGGAAATATGTATATCTATACACACGCGCTAACTGTTCCTCTAACGCACACAAACACCTGTTCAATCAAAACATCGCAGAAAACAGTACGTTTTCGTGTCATTTGCATACACGGCGATGTGCGAACCCTTCCTTTGAGATGTATTTCTATTTGAAGTCAAGGGGTCTGGACAGTTTAGACGTGTGTGCAAACACTTTCCTCCGACACCGTGAGTGTGAGTGTGTGGGATGTGGCATTGAACATACATGAGCTGCATGGAGAGAGAAGAGCTCAGAAGCCGGCCTCTGCCAGCAGCAGATGGAAACTTAGAATGAAGCAAATAAAGCATAAATAAGAGGGCATTTATGTTCGCCGAAGACGGTAAAGCCAGAAATATTCACATTCTGAAAAACACATGGGTTTGATTAGGCTGGATGTTTTTATGTTTTCCTCTGTGCGCGTTCCTTGCTTTAAAGAAGCAGAATAGTTTTCATGAGTGCCTTTGTTTTCGTGTATTGATTCACACTTATAACCTAGTTTATCAAGTCTGCCAAAATAAAAAGAGAGAGAAAAAAGCCTTGGCAGTAAGAAATGATCTATGTTATTACTCTGAATAGTTATTTACTGGATATACTGCTCATATCACATGGTATGTGATATGTGTCCTGTCATAACAAGTCCAGTATTAAGATCACATGGGTTAGTTTTGCACTATGGCCAAGGAGTAATCTATCAAATTTTAATATTAGAGAGACTATAATCCTTCTGCAACCCTGAACAGAAGAAGTGGTATAGATAGTGGCGTTTGATTAGAAAAAAATAAAAAATAAATTATCTTCTGTAATTTATATTAATGCTAAATATATATATAGTTGATATGCCTTATATAACTGATCCATCCACAGAACTGAAAAACTTTTAATCCTAAACATTGTTCTAAAGCAATTTATTGATCACTGTCCAAGCTTGTTACTCCAGTTGTCATAGACATACATGGATTTTTTATGTTTTTTTTTTATTTTTTTTATAAAACCGTGCTGCTGGTGAGGTTAATTTTAAGAGGAGCAGTGAAATCCAGGGTGTCAAAACAAAGAAGACGGTTCCCTCTTTCTTATTTCGTCACAAAATCCTCATTTTAATATTTCTAGAGATCTAATTTTGACTTTTGGGGATTTCTGAATTACTTCTTGTAAACAAAATCACCCTGGCCATATCTCAAGAACCGGATATAATACAGTAATAAACTTGGAGCTTATTAAACCAGGAATCTGGAAACATGCACAACTTAAATCGGCCAAAATCCGACTTGATACCTGATTTGATGTGACAGGGTCACATATTATTACGATATTTCACACCGGAGCACTTTAGATAATGTGTATGATGTTAAAATAGAAGGAAAGTCCATGTTAAATCGATGCGTATAAAATGTTCTTATGATGATTGCTCAATCTGTAGGTCGATCAGGATTTACCTCACAGCAAAATTTCATTTTACTATTGATCGAATCTAATGGCTTTGCAGAAAAAACTCTATTAGTGGCCGAAGAACTAGCAGATGTGCGCTAATATTCCAGTTCAGGAGTCTTATGCATCTACTGAGCAGAGAAATCAGTGCTAAAGTTACAAACACAATTATGAATAATGTATTCAATTGTGAATAATTAATGATTTACTTTTATCGTTTTTTTAGTATATATGCTATTAAAATAAAAATAAATATTATGAAAACAAAATAAAAGTCAAAGAATATATGATTTAGGTTGACACACTTTTATTCTGGTAACCAGAATGGTTAAGTTCGTATTAAACAAACAGATAATTTAGTGTAAAGAACGGCCCATGGTAGCACTTCTGATAACCGTAATTAATATTCTGTCATTCATTAGAATTTTGTAAAAGTCTCAATTAACATAGCAACAGTAGCGCAGATCACACTTTCTTCTAATGGCGAAGCAGGACATGAGGGAAGACCGTGTGCTGTTAAAATGAACCGTGCTTTTCGAAAAACCAGCTGGACCCGACAGCGTGGCATATATTGGTCGTTTTAATGGACATGATTGCTTTTCAAAGCAGATGGGAGGGATGTGTTTGGCAGCAGAGCTCATATAATTGAGCTGTCGGTCTAAGACTTGTGTGAAGAGAAAATTGCCCTTACACTCCAGAGGTTGCTGCTGATTACAGTGACAGTTGTTTTAGGGCTTTGGTTCATTGCTTCAGTCATTTTATTTTATTTTTCAGTTGATTTTGCATTTTATGCAGTATGTCAGGGCATTGCTCTTCTCTTTCACTTTCTTTGTTGTTGAGATATTACTATTCACACTGCACCAAGTCTACAGTCTGTGTTTGAGCAGAGAATTTTCTTTTTGTTGCTGGTTAGTATACAATAAATGCAGTTTTAAAAAGCAAGAGAAGAACTACCTAATGCCTCATATCATCCACTGACATCTTGATACTGTATTAGCGGTAAAATATATGAGTAAACAAAAAAAGCTTGAAATTAATATTCAGCATTTTCTTTTATTTAATCCGCTGATTTGAAAAACAAAAAAATAAAACTGCTGTAAGGTCACTGAAAGAATAGTGGCCTACTGAGTGTAAATAAAATGTTATCTTAACGCCTAAATTTAACATGTTAAATTTACCCGGGCACAAATTATTCCTGTTTGTTTGCCTACTGTAAACATCCCTTATAGCCAATAATTAATGCACAAAAAAAAAAAAATTACTGTATTTCATACATATTTTGAAAAATTTAAATACTATAATGTCTTTGAGTAAAGCACGTTCCTCTGGTTAGATGTTTAGTGAATGACGCGAACGTTTTAAAAAAGGCCATACGTCTGTGAATGAAGTCTTGACAGAGGTGGCTCGAAGGAGTTCCTGGGAGGCCAGGGTGTCAGATCTGAAGTAGACAGGAAGTGAGAAAAGAGTAGTGAGAAAACTTTCTACCTTGTTGGTATCCAAGCACTAGCACTAATCAGTTAGTCAAAATCCTTTTTCTAATTTTTGTTTTGTTTTAACTGCACCCCCTGCCCTCAGTGTGGTCAAGTCAAGTGAAATCAGAGACTGTGGTGTATTTGGATAACACGATGAGGCGACACATCAACTGTCTGTCCACAGTTTAACACACTGATGCCATAATTATAATTTAATTAAATTATAATTCCAAGACCAGCAAATAAAGTTTCCCAAAGACATGCCAATGAATTCTATAACTGGAGCTCATATTTAATACATTCTGTAGCCTCCAGTTAATTATATTACAGTATATAGCTGGTAATAATATTTATGTCACAGTACCAGTACGACACCAACATGCCATTATATCTTCATGGCCTTCGTGGACATCTTTACAGACCCAATTCAACTGATTTCTCTGCGTCTTAGGGCCTGTCCACACGGGGACGCGTTTCGCTGTATACGTATAAATTTTTTATCGTATTGGCGTTTCGTCCACACGAATCCGGCGTTTTAGGAGACTGAAACCGCTATTTTTTGAAACTGGGTCTCAAAGTGGATAAATCTGAAAACGCCACCCTTGCGGTTTCGTGTGTACGGCCAATCCGTATATTTTGTGAAACGATGATGTCATCACATCACGTGTCGGCTGCATCACACGTAACAGCAAAAACAATAATGGCGGACTACATGATTGTGTTCGTGTTGCTACAAAGCCTACTAGCTTTATTACAGCAAAATCTATTGTTTCTATGCAACTGTTATGAGCAACAAGCGATAATGGACAACACCATCTTGGTTCGTATACAGCGCGAAGGTTATGCGCATGCTCAAAGTCTTTTTCTCCGTGTATAGTGTATCTCTATGGCAGAATTACAGCGCCCCATACTGGTCTGGCATATATACTACACCGTTTTCAGTGGTTTCGTGTGTACGCAGATATTTCTTGAGACGACGCCGTGTTTACGAAAAAAAATGATCGGATAGGGGACGCACCGGCTTCGTGTGGACTAACCCTTACTCATCATTGAAAATCCAGTACCTGCCAAAAAGATCACAAGAGGCTTAACCACATCTCGGATTTCACGTGATGAATTTCGACAAAAAAAATGACTGCATTATTTTAGTCAAAACAGTCAGCTCACTGTCAGGACTTTTCAATCAACACAAAACACGCTGACCTTGTCTCATCTCAATAAGCACTGAAAAACGCACCACGGTAGACTGGCTTCACATTTTTCCCCATATGCTCACAGCGGTGGCAGGAGCAAAGGCGTGAAAATGCTTGTGTAGGTGTTGCTTCGCCCGCTATGGTGTCCTTGCCCTTGCTCAGGTGTGAGAGACGGAAATAAAGAGGGGAGAGCCTGGCACCGTCCTTCCTAGCATAGTCCTCCATAGCACCATCCCCAACGAGCTGTGAGTAATGACAAGTACACAGTATAGTACATAAGAGACTGTCTTCGGCATGTAGTGGAGAGATTCAGAAAGAAATATAAAAAGTGGAGATTTTTATTTACTGAGCGAGCTAGATACAAAGACCAAAAAATAATAATAATAATAAGGGATGCAGTCAGGATGTACAGTACTGTATAAAGAAAAATGTGTGTAGTTTAATGGGGACAAATTGGATCAAAGTCCCACTTGGAGGGGTGGTCGATGCTTAACACTGAGCACATCAGTCAAACAGAATAGAGGCCAGGGAAGAGCGATCAGAGTAGATTAGCTCATGGCGAATTAACACAATGGACATCGCTGCGGAGCAAGGTCCTGTGGAGTAAAGCATAAGGCATCGATTCTGCATGCTACATGTTTCCTCAGGACTATGGAGGATTGTTCTTTTTGTTTTTTTTCCTTACTGACACAGACGAGATTCTCTTCTCAGGAGCTTTACGCATACACGCGATAACAAATCAGCGGTAGAGACGAGACAGCAGGGGGTCACGAGTTAGCAGGGGGGGTCACGACTCAGAAAGAGCTAGTACAGTACATCTCTTTCTGCCTTTTACTGTTGCGCACGCTCACACACTCATTTCCATTTTACAAAGCATATCTGTCCCCCTTTCTGTAGCTCTTTGACTCTGTTTATCTCCGATTTAGCTCGCCGTTATTGGTATCGACAACGTTACAATTTTTATGTCAGGAAGAAGGCTAAGCAATCACTAATCACAACTCTAATATTTATTTAGTTAAAACATAGTCGGTCAACAGTGTCTGCTAAAGTCTGGTTTGTTTTTAGCTATAAAATCAACTGATATTTCACGAAATTCAAAAGCTTACAGAATGTAAATAACACATTTTGTCAATATCGTTCATGCTAACAGGTAGTTAGGTTCTAGCTAGCTTTTTTTAGCTACCTAAATTAACCTGTTATATTGTATGTTTTTCTGATAATGTTTGTACCAGGTAAACAATGGCCCTAAAAAGGTACAAAAGTATTTTAACCAAAACTAAAAGTAAGCTGCAAGTTGAGGGGAGCTAATTAAGAAGAACATCAGGCTAGGTTAATCATGAGGTATTTTTTTCCTGTGCTACTTTAAAGTAGATCTGAAGCATGCTCTTCCACATGTTCAACCTCTCACAGGGCTCGATAATTAATGAACAAGTTGAATCGGGTGTAATAAGGCAGGCAAAGGAGTGAACTCTGCTGTTTCCCGGACCTCTGGGACTGAACTTTGTGCCTCATTAATTTGATGCATTTACTTATTTAAAGCGCACAGGAATGAGTTATTAAGTCAAGCGGAAAAACAGATTGACTGTATTGATGTTGACCGGTTGCAGTTGGATGATAGCTGTGGTGGGATCAAGATGTGTTTCTGAAGAAGTCCAGGGCAGTGGACCCCCAAATTTGCTTACTCACTGAAAAAAATAACATTTAAGGGGTAAGGGGGGGTCACCGCAACACCCCACTCTCTCTCTCTCTTTCTCCCCTTCAAACTGTAGTCTGACCAACACTGTCTTATGTACAACAAGACTCCCCTATAGCCAGAATTTCACATCACCATAGTTTCTCTTAACTCTTTTTACCTAATCTATAACGTCACAATTATCAATACGCTACTTTAAATTCACCTTGACCTTAACTTTACCTTGACCATAACTTCAACTTAACATTAAAACATAACTTAGCCTTGACTTCACCTTAACTATAACTTCACCAACACCATACAGTAACTGTAAATAATACTCTGCCTTAACACCTAAACTATAGATTGTACTCAACTGTGATTGTACTCAATACCTTTGCCTTAGCTTTATATTGACCTTAACCGTACCTTCATCATAACTTCATCTTAAAATAACTTTACCTTAATTATAATTTTTTTTACCTTAACCTTGACTTCATTATATCTTAAAATTATCTAAATATAACTTAATTTAAGCATAACTTCACCATAACTATAACTATAACTATATATATATATATATATATATATATATATATATATACTGTAACTGTATATAGACAGGATATATATATATATATATATATATATATATATATATATATATATATAAATGATTGATTTATTGATTTCAAGGATTAATAAATGCAAGAAAAAGAGAGAGATACTGTTAAATTGTGAAAAAGAAGGAGTTCCAGAGAGGGAGAGATCGACGCTGGTCTAGATTTTTCCCCAGGACATATCAGTATTTGAATCTCTATCTTGAGTCGTGACAACTCATCATTTCAGGTGATGTGGCCTGCATCTTGAATGAAATGACTCGGGTCTCTCTCTCTCTCGCTCTCTCTCTCTCGCTCTCGCTCTTTCCTACTCTCTCTCTCTCCATCCACTTCACCCATCCTGTCTAATGTCTAATATTTATCCCCCGCTTCCCCTCCTTAGCCATCTCGCGATTTTAAGCAGGCCATTTGTAAGCCTTAGAAGCACTGCAGGAACACAAACATTGGAATTAAAATGCAGACAAGCATGGGACAGAGGACAGCAAGAGAGAGAGGGAGAGGGAGAGGGAGGCACTGATATAGGTGGAGAGAATTAATTCAGGTGAGCGTTCTACCACGGAGCGGCTCATATGTGCTCATTGGAAAAATCGAAACACATTTTGGAGTTCTTTGTGTTCCCTCCTGCACGGAGAACTCCACTCTACTAACAGCTTGATTGACTAAAAGCAATGCAAATCAGAAGCAAATGACTTTGGCTTCATAGAACGAACCAAACAGAAAATTTCCACCAGATGTACGCCGTTTTCAGTAGGACTGATTTTCTTCATTAAATTGGACTTTTTTGATCTAGAGTATTACATTTTGTTACATAGAACTTTTAGCTAGTTTGCTAGACGACAAACAAATATGTTTGTGCCACAGATTGCCTATTCTCATTGTAGGCTAACCAAGCCACCCATTCTAGTAACGTTATTGCATCTAACCAAATCACCCAAGTGTAAAAAGAAATTGTTCTTTGCCTGCTTGAAAATTTTTTTATATTTTCACAAAATAACTAAAAAAGGGTGTTCCTCAAGTTAAGTTTAGTTTTTTATTGTTATATATACATTACTGAACATTAAAATTCTTTATCCTTTACTTATCCCAGCTTCTTGTTGGAAGGCTGGGCTCAGTCATTATATTGTACAGCGCACGCAGAGCAGACAGCGTTAAAGGCCTTGCTCAAGGGCCCAAAAGCGGCAACTTGGCAGAGCTGGGCATCGAACCACCAACGATCTGATCAATAACTTAGAGTTTTAACACACTGAGACACCACCGTCCTCAAGTCCTGCTGATCCTTTATAAGATTTGTATTAGCATTGTAACACAATCCTAGCGCTAACCTAAGTGTCCCCTTATACATTTAGTCATTTGGCAGACGCTCTTATCCAGAGCGACTTACATTTTTATCTCATTATACATCTGAGCAGTTGAGGGTTAAGGGCCTTGCTCAAGGGCCCAACTGTGGTAACTTGGTGGTTGTGGGGTTTGAACCTGGGATCTTCCGAACCATAGGACAATGGCTTAACCACTGAGCTACCACTAGCCCCTACAGTATATATAAAATATCTCCCTGCAGATGTTGATGAAAAATAGGATACACTTTATATTTAAATACGGCTGCAAGATTATTTGTATGCCTAAAAGATTTAAGTAGAATATTTCCAGGATAAAAAAAAAAAACACAGGTCTACACCAGTTTAACCAATTTGGACAAGGGGGTGGGTCCACCTGTTGGTCAATCAAACATCTTAATTCAGAACTCTTCCCTTTTCAAACTAGCCAGTGGTAAGGATTAGTGTTTAGAGTCAACTAGTAGCTAGCTAGATTATCAGATTTTCCTTCAAAGGCTAACAATGCCCCATAACAATACCAGGAATAAACAATTGATTGCTGTTTTAAATGTCTACACCACAATTTGTCTCTCTTTTTTTTTTTTTTAAGTAGGCGGGGTCGATATGTATAATCTTCACTGTTAACCAATCAGCACATATTTTGCTTGCCATTTGCAGAGTTTATATCTTCCTGATTTAACTCTCTTTTCTAGTCTGAACAAACCTAGCTAAACTAATAAAAAGTAAAAAATAAAATTAAGTTCAACTTGCATATAAAAGCTAAACTATAGAGTCTAGCAAACTAGCAAGTAAAAATCAAGAATTAAGCTAGCAAAGAAAAGCTAACCACTAAGCAAGCAAATGCTAAGCCATCAAGTGCAAACTACCATAAGTAGCGAATATTTATACCCCAAAAGGAAAATATTAAGCGGCCAGGCTTAGCCTGCTGTACCAATTCTTTCATCTGTATGGGTTTGTTTCCTTCCAATTCAAATTCTTTTCTGCGTAAATCAAACATGTTTATTAGATTATTAGCCCAGATCTGATTTTATTACACAGTATGCGGTGTTTTATCATGTATTTATCTTCTTAGCACGTTCTAAGTTTGCAGGGTCCACAGTCGAACATTTACTGTACCATTTGGATTGTACAAAAAATGTTCGGTTTGATTCGTTCCCAAGCTGGCCAGAAACCTGAAGAGTGTGTTGTTGTTGTTTTTTTTTCTCACTTTCCTGGTCCTTTTCTATCAACAGCGAAATCCGGCAAAGACCCTGAGAGCTTGAACGGACTATGTGGGGTTTTCTTACAGTGTATATAAGTGTGTATGTGTGCGTAAGTGGAAAGCTACTGGCACGTTCATAGAGCCGCCCCATGCTACCGCTGACAGCGGAAACCGCCAAGCTTATTTTATAAGACTGCAGGGGTGGAAGCAGCCGCTGCGTCCTGTGTATTTTCCGTGTCGCCTGCTCGCGCCAGATGTGTGTGTATGTGTATGGCACCACAGCTGAAAATGAAGCCAAACAAAGGCTCATTCATAGACGTTTTGCAAAGACAGGTCTGTGCCATCCACAAAGGAGAAGAGAGAGAATAAGACGAAGGAAAAGAAAAGTAGGGGAGGTGGAGAGTCAGTGACCATTAGGGAAGAGATAATTAGCTCTTCCAGTTTGGATCTGTCACTTTGCCTTAATGTCATGGGATCCGCTGCGTTAGAGAGCATGATCTCCGTGCGAGAGTTTTTTATCCGTTACGCTTGGCTGGGTGTTGAAAATGTCCATCCTCTACACGGACTTCAACAGAGTTTACTGTCAGCTTTGTCTGCAAAAATTTTGGTTTAATGAGATTTGTAGTTTGTCCTAATAAATTTGGAGATGGAAATAAAAAAAACAGAAAGTGTTTCATTCGTCTTATATCACAACAAATCTGCTAATAATTACTTTTTTTTATAAATGAAAAAGGAATTTTTGGGGAAAAATCTTATTCTATTTTTACAAAAATTTCTACGTGGAGGATTTTGGATATAGAGTGTATACACAGACGTACACACTCTGTACAGGATACAGTTTGTAATTACACCTTGTCACGTATAGACGTTTATTCCGGCAGCGCAGCTGACACCATTCTAAAGTCGTGCTTCAATAACCACGGGTGTCTCATGGGGCAAATTATAAAAGTGACCTTGTTTGGCAAAAGGCAAAAAAGGGGGAAGCAAGGACAGGAAAGCGAAGTAAAAACAACAAGAGGGTTCCCACTCAAAACCTGTCTATTGGGGACCTCACAGGGATGAAGGTGTCTCTCACTTGCAGCGAGAGCGTGTTGATGTGTTTTATCTCGTCTTTCTAGGCTACTTTTGCCCTTCCTCCCTTTTTTCACTCTCTAAGTAGAGAAGTGTTGCAATTAAGAGCTGGGGCAGGATCTATTTAAAGGGTAACCCTCATCAACCCTGTCAGCTCTAATGGGACCCACATGAGTCGGCTGTGTCAGTGTGTCAGTATCCGAGCAGACGAGAAAGTGCAGGACAAACTAAAGAAGTGTTTTTAACCAGTCAATCGAATGCTTGCTTTGATATGTTTAAGAGATTATTGAGTGGCCCTTTTTTTTTTTTCGAGTGCCTCTCATCTTTCGTTTCTAGACTTCAAAGCTTGGACTTCGTCAGATGTTTGACAGGACAAGCCAGTTTAAAGCAACTTTGATATGGTTTACTCTGCTTCAGCACTTCAGTCGATACGATAATTCTGCTAAGGACGACTGGATTTATCGCTCCGAACGCCGCTAAACTCTGGTGCGCTCCCTTCCCCCTAGCCGTGCACGCTCATGTACGACCTCGTGTTCAACCTCATGTCGCTTTTGCTCTGCCTTTTCCTCTGTCTGATTTCCCGTTCCGATCCGCCCGTCGGAAAAAAAATGCAAGTCATTTCCTTGGATCACATAGCTGGACTAAAATAACAGGGAATGGCTGAGAAGGGCACTTTGCCGAAGGGGCCGACTCGTCCATCTATCACCGTATCAGCCTGTCCAAATGATGCATGCAACAATTAAGACAGGAATTTGGACTAGCCTTTATGTCGTGAGCGTGTGAATCCGCGTGCGCTGGTGTGAGGGAACATTCCTGACCGGTGTGTTATATAGTATGTGAGACAGTCATGCCACTTTGATATTATAACCCATCGACCCTGTCTATTTTTTGCTGTCTTCATGGCAGGCTGAAAGGTCGCATAAGGTGAAGTTCTCCCACAGGGACGAGGGTAATCGACTCCCTCTAATTTAAAAAGCAGAACAGAAGGGAGGAGGGAGGCTAGAGAAGGGGAACGAAGGAAGGAAAGAAGGGGTGAGGTTAGGATTTTGTGCCAACGTGGTTCAGGCTCGGCGCCAAAGGCCTCAGGCTTGAAGCCTGAACTTTAAGTACAGTCTTTTCAATACGAGGGGTAAGAAAAATCACTTTGGTGCTCATCTGAGGAAGGGAATTTTAAAGCGTCTAGTCCTGAGAGGGAGGTATGAAAACATGTGCGGTGTCTCATACAGTAGTTACTGTGTGTGCATCTGTCTCAGTGTGCATGTGCGTGTGTGTGTGTGTGTGTGTGTGTTGATATATGCAGGCTTGTTTATGTTTTATTGTGTTTTATTACCCTTGTCTCTGCTGTGAGATGAAAAAAAAAGGCCATTCCAAATGAGCCGTTCCCCTCAGGAATGCTAATCATGCTAATAAAGGATTCCCTCACTCACTGCTAACCATACAGTAATAGTGTTTTGGAATGACGTGCTGTATCCCATTAAACTCTTTCCATCACAGAGCACTCGTGTAAACTTTCTCTAGTTCTAACGAGCTGGGATATTTAAAGAGAATCTAATTTGTTTCTTCAGGCTAATTCGGGATGCTAAGCTAAAACTGTTAGGGCTAGGGAAATGTGTTTATTGTCATTTTCACTGCTGGGTAATACTGAAACCCTTCCTAATTGCATGCAATTTAGTCCAGCATTAAATCTTAGCATGAAAGCGTTAGTGTCTACTTTAATGTTTAATACGATTAATAGCGATGTACTGTACAGGCTGTACGCCTGGGATGAATAGATTACATATCCGAGTTGTTTGTTTTTATATTTCGAGTTGACTTTAGTCAATGACGCGAACACAATCTGCTCCTGCATATTAAAGACTTTCTTAAACACTATAAGATCCTATACACATTTATTACTTTTAGCCTTTATTAATGTGCTCTTCATATATTCATTAGAGACGGGAGGGAAAAGCCTAAATCACATTCCATTATCCTTTTCTGTGTCAATTAATGTATTTCCACACTGACCCCAAAATCAATTAGTTAAAATAAATTTTTACTCTATATATCTTTGCATTTGAGTTGGTAAAGTTCTGCTGTTCTCCTACAATCCTGCAGGTGGTGCTCTCTAAACTATTCACACATTGGCAGGCAGCACAACATCTTGTTTGGTGAGCTCACTCACCCACTCACTCATCATCTATACCGCTTTATCCTGCATTTAAGGTTGCGGGGACCTGGGCCCGTATTCACAAAGCTTCTTAGGCCTAAAAGTTGCTCCTAGTGACGAAATTCTAAGAAAATTCTTAGAATTATGACATTTTCTTAGAATTTCCCCTTAAACTTGGGACTAAATCTTGGTAAAGATAAAAAATTATTCATGAAACATCTTAGCCCTAAAAGCAGCTCCTAAGGTAAAAATTGTTAAGAGTGGAGAGAAGGACTTTTGAGAGGCTTAAGATTTTCTATAGCAGAGGATAAAATGGCAGAAAGAAGAAATATTCCCCGAACACTGAACGTAAAGCTAAAAGTAAACACTGTTCTTTTGTCCAATTTGGTTTTCTTGTTGTCTTACTTCCTTCCATCTCTCTTGGATTGTTAACTATATACCACTCAAAGTACAACTTAAATATACTGTCCTACAATCATACTGTATAAATTGTTAAGGTGACCCATTTTGCTCCCATCAATCTAAAATTTCTATAAAATCAGTACGATAAATAAATGTAAAAACTTAACTGTAGTAACTACTGTGTGGAAATTGGTTGCTTCAAAAGTGAACACATTTTCTACAAAACAGCTGTTTTAATTAACTTTAAGATACAGTATTTAGCCTATAACAGAAACTTTGCATAAAGTAGCCTGTACTCATGATTATACAATTACTTCTATTATTTTATAAAATGTATTCTATTTTCACAAAAAGCGCATTTTAAGATTTTAACAGATTTTTCGTCAACCAATCCTTGAATTGCTCCATCATCCCTAGCAATGGGGTCAACCACACCACTTTCAGTCCAAGACTCCCAGCTAGGACTTTTTTCGGCTAAGAAAGGAGCTCTCTGAGAGAATTCTAAGAAGCTTTGTGAATACGGGCCCTGAACCTTATCTAGGTATCGTGATAAAATTGTATCGGATGATCCCCGGTGATTTAGATGCCTAAAGTCTGTTACATGAGAAATCACTTCTCTTTCATTTGTCCCCCCATATATAAACATTATCGGACAAGTGGACAAATAGATCGACTTGCTGGTAAGCATCCATACTGCTTCAAAGCTAGCAGTTCCAAGAAACTGGAACGATATACCAGATGACCGAAAATAGAGCGAGAAAGACAGATAAAAAAAGAGAAATTCAGTTATTGAGTGAGGCCAGAGTGAAGGATAGCTCTAATCCGTTTTTATTGTTATGGTGTCTGTTGGAACAGCGTTTGTGGTCATTGCTATCGCTCAGCAGGGCTTAACCCGATTATCCCCCAATTCTATCATCAGGAAGAGCCAAATCATTTCCGGCTGCACATTGGGTTTGGTTGAAATATAGCATCATTTTGGCCACAGGAAACGCTTCTCATGGCTGAGCTGTAACGGGAGACCGGAGCTGCTCCTGATGAGTTTTTTGGAGCCGAATGAACTGTTAAAATTGAATTTCCGATCCCTAGGCTGACGCAAATATTTAACTGAACATGATGTCGTGATTGCAAATTCATAAAACGAGTCATGGTCGAGAATAATATTATAAATGGAGAGAGAGCGAGGACTGGGTTTAGAGGTTAGCGTTTATCATCACTTCCTTTTCATAAAGTCCCTTAATGGAACTATCACTTGTTGAACAACTTGTTTATCGCAGAATAATAAGGAAAGGAGGTGCGTCAAGGAAGCTTTTGTACTTTTTCTTATTATTTAATTCATATAAATTGTAACAAAGTCCTTCTCTTTTAGTTTAAATAATAATTTACTTTAAAAAAAAACATTTTTTTTACAGCTAAAAAGAAAAGTGCTATAGGTGTTACTGGTCCTCTGATAAAAGAGTGCGTGCACACATGCGCATGTTGTACTGTTTGCACTCTGGTTCTTAAATAATTAGCAGTGCAGCTCTGCTGGAGACAGACAGTTAGTGTAATTAACAATTATTTGAACACCTGTGAAGCGTACAGTGGAGTTATACGTCCCGGTGATTCTGTACCCTTTATCAGTGCTTACAGTATAGGATGCCTCTTAATAAATCAAATTACTTGGGCAGAACTTTATTTTTATTATAACTACAGTATATTTGAGATTTTTATTCGAGGTTTTAACGCTAACATTAGTTAATAAAGGTGTAAATTCGAGTTATTACATTAATGCAGTAAAACAGACTGAAAAGACAAGGATTTTCATTTTCTGTCTATTATTATAGCTTGTAAAGATTTACTGCATTAATTTACTGCATTTACTGCTATTACACTGTTGCCACTGCTGTCTCTATACAATAGTTGTCCTTAGAGGTTTGCGTAATCCTATTCCGTCCCCCTAGTGGTGGTTTTTACCATAACAGCAAGCGCCACCTTCTGAGATTTCAACCACAAATTTTCACCCCTGCCAAAACGTTTTAGTTTTAACCCCAGAGATCTCGAAAAATTTATTCACAACGTGCGATTTTTGTGCACCATCACATCCCAGATCTCTAATATTGCCATAGAGAGTGTGGTACGTTTCGTTACACAACATGGTCACAGCTTGCATATTATAGTAGGGAAAAAAAAACTTTTTGAAATTGACCATCGATGTTGGAGAAACGTTTAGTGATTATTAATGAGGCTGAAAATTAAAACTAAAAAATGCTGAAGCTTGGTTCCAGAAAAGTGCACAAGCAATACGAGCAGCACGTGCTGTAAGACAAGCTGTAAGGTTAAAAGGTCGACTGCTTAATAGTTTTGGCACTCCTTCTGTACTTTTTTTCTCGTTTACAATCTTCCGATTCAGGTCGATTTGTCACAAAGTAAAAATCCAAGAATTCAATTTCTGCAGAGTGAGACAGAAGTGACTCTGCCACTGAACATTCAACTGAGCAGAAGATATAAGTCTTTATGATTACAGCAGCAGGCCTAAGGTACAAAAACCTCCAGTTAAACCTTTTATACAGTACAGTTCGGTGTTTTCCGTCGGAAGTACCGGCTTCACCTTGCAGTGATTATTTGAGGTATTAGTCCTCCCAGCGTCATCCCCCTACACTCCTCTTTGGCTGAGTATCCTCCTGACAATCGATGTGGGAAAGTGAGTAGCCTGAAGGCCACCAGGAGCATGAAAAGCACAGGGATTTAAAAAATAATAAATAAAATTAAATAAAATAAACAGCTGCCACTCCACCCTCCATTCAAAGCAGGCTACTGTACCTCTCCAATTCACAAGAGCTCAGGGCATTCTCGCCTTGTGTGTACTGTATGTGTGTATGTGTGTGTGTGTTTCCCTTTCCACGCTCACACATGTGCACACTTCAGCTCAGTCAGCTGTTCTCCAGCAATATGAAATTAGTTTGGGGTCCTTCCACACATATTGTTTTTATTCAATACTCAAGGGCACCTCTGTGATGCTTGATACCTCTTGACATTTGTTTAATATTCAGAAGTGGTACGCTCTCTGTCCAAGGACTCACACACACACACACACACACACACACACACATACGCACGCACACACTCCGCATAATCTCCAACGCTGTCTCTTTCTCTCCCACTCACTGCTCGTAAAATTAGATTAGTGATCAATATGGTGGGTGCGGAAGCTATTATGTAAGTTCGAGCCTTTGGACCTTGTAGGTGTGTGTGATGTTTGCAGAAGTCATTCATGTGTTACATAAGTCAATTTTACACATTTGCTTGTTTTAACGGTGCTTGAATGGGCTGGGGAAAAAAAAGGAGTTTATTCTTCAAGCGTGCATCTATGCTGGATTAAGGCGCGAGAGGATTTTCTCGTCTCCCGTCTCTAAGGGTTCTTTCACATAGTGTATGCGGTTTGAATCGAAGCCTGATGTGTTCACACATCACTCACACTTGAGGACAGACTGAAACCATACCTAACCAAGCAAAGAGTGCTTCCTGAGCGAAAGTACTGTAGTATTGGTACAGTGGACTCCTGAGACAACTCTAGTGAGAGTCTGTTAACTCAAAGATTACTAACATGCTTGGACAGTATACACTTGCATACAGTACTACTATACTCACAGTACTAGATATACAGTAAGTATGACAGATACACTTGCATATTTACAGTACAGTACATGCTACTTGCTATTTGCATTGTAGCGCATTAGCATACTAACTCACTCATCTGCTTGCACACTTGCATGGTTGCACACTCATTTAATACCATACTTGTATACTAGCACACTTTCAACCTAGTATATTTCCATACTAAAACACTTATACCGTGTTACTGGACACAATCATGCCAGCAGTCTTGCCTACTGTACTAACCCACTTGCATGCAATATATGTATCATAAAATACTTGTACACTTGCATACTAGCATACATAGCTGTATTTTTAGCTAGTCTTTTTGCATGCTCACTTACTTACATATATGCACACTTACATATTAGTGCATGTGCATGTTTATACACTAAAATGCTTGAACATTGATTTGCTAGAATAGTCGCACAATAAAATACTAGTCAACTTGCACCCTTTTATTGCTAGAATACTTGCATACTATTATAACCCCATGTTTGTGTGTTAACAAGTAGGGATGGGAATCACTAGGGACCTTCCGATACAATATTATCACAATGCCCCAGTACCGATCCGATTTGCAATGTAATTCTAAGTGTCAGGATATATACATGTATATATATTTTTTCACTGTGTTGATACATTAATTGTCATACAAGTATCGAATCGCAAGTAATAACTGAATCGATTTTTTTCTCACAGCTTTATTAACAAAAGTCGCATACTAAAGTACTTCATCATACACACCCTTTATCATCGATGCACACTTGAAAACTGTTTTGTTTCCTTTTTTTATCAATTAAGCATGCATTCAAGCATACCAGTTTAAAACGGCTCTAAAACACACAAGCATGAACTAACAGCACACACACACAAAACACACACAAATCCCAGTGTTAATATTTAATATTCTATGCAAGCTTGTTGTAAGGAAGTGTGACGGTGACAGTCAGGAAGCTGTTTAGCGCAATATCAATCTCGGATGCATGCCGGAGACATAAATTAGACCAACATCCATTCAATTGTCCTTGTTATGTCCTTTTGTATCCCTTTATTTGCGTATCTGGCTTTTATTTATTTAAGAAACAGCTAATATACTGTAATTAGAAAGCAAATACAGTAGGTGAAGGTCAGGATCGGAATTCATCCAGAGGTGCCAATATATATGGTTTAACATACTGGAGGATTTTCTTATTTTTGCATAAAACTGTGCAATTGTGCTTTTTAAGCTTCTAAACAAGGATAAGACACACACACACACACACACACACAAACTACTTTAGTATGATGACTTTGTCAAGAATGGGTAAGGACACTAGACAAGAGGACATTAAACGTTTTTTATATTTCATTATACATTAAAAGGATAGTTTTTTTTTTTTTTACAACTTTCTTAAATTAAAATTAAGGCGCATATAAGGACATTACAGTAGGTCTTGATCATTTTACATTTTCCTGCTCTGCAGACCAACCAGAAAGTTTTTTTTTTTTTTACCCAGAAGGCTAGTACGATGTACAGTAAGTAATCGGGTCCAAATGACACAACCTTTGTTCAATGCACAAACACATTCCAAAGTTATGAAGAGACGCGTATGAAGCTTCTGCAGTCCCACTAAGTTGTGGGACTCACAGTTTTAGTGTATGTGGTACAAATTTAACTTATATCTGTGAAGTTTGTCACCTGAAACACAAGTACAATGTAAACAAGAGGTCATAGTGATGATGTCACTATGATGTCATAGTGCTTGGGCCCTAATGATTGGGGCCAAATTCCACAACTCTTGTTCCATGCAAAAATGCATTCCAAAGTATCTGATACTCACATATATGAAGCTTCTGCAGTCCCACAGTTGCTGTCTTTTCCAGTTATAGTGTATTAAGTACAATGTAAGAAATTGGGGCCAAATCACACAACCCTCGTCCCATGCAGAAATGCGTTCCATGGTTCATAAGAGACTCAAATGAAGCTGTTGCAGTCCCACTAAGCAAATTTCAGCTGCTGTCTTTAACAGTTATGTGTTTTTAGAACAAATGTAACTTATTCCTCTAAAGCTTGTCACCTGGAACACAAGTACAATGAAAGTAATTGGGGCCAAACTAAACAACCCTTGTTCCATGCAAAAACGCATTCCAAAGTTCAGAAGAGACTCATATATTTTTTTGTTGCTTCACTGAGGTGCTGTCTTTTACAGTTATGGTGTATTTAGTACACATGTAATGTTTCTCTTTGCCCAGAAATAGCTGTATGGTTTATTCCAGTTAGCCAAACAGCAGGAAAATGTCTGAACATTTAAACCTCGAAACTGTCTACTGAATGTAAACTCTACACTGTTTATTGTTATACACAATGTCATTGCTATAAATGTAAATTAATGCGGAGTTTTATCTTAGCAATGCAACTTGTTTGTGTTTTGGAGATGTGTTCAGTCTCACTTAAAGATATCCATGAATTTTTCTTCAAGATGTTTAAATGACATAATGAGGACGCTATAAAGAATGCTGGCAGAGGTAGGAGCACATTGATATATTTTATAGTATCATCACCGACAGCACCACAAATAATATGTAACTTTTTTTATTTTCTTTTATTATTTATATTTGCTAAAACTTCAGCGCACAATGATGAAATCTCCCCAAAGTACTGGTGAAGTCATAAAGGTATGAAAAGTGGTGGTTCACCAATGTTCTTGTGGTTCTTGTGTTGTGGTGGGTCACCAGTCCTTGGGCAAGACCCTTCATTTTTATTTTAATTATATATTTCTTCCTTTCTTTTTGTTTAAACAGAGGCTTACAATGATGAAATCTCCACAAAGTTCTGGGAAAGCCATAAAGGTGTCTTAAAGCCTCAGTTTTTTTTATTCATATAAAAACTTTAAATGTCATTTCTGAAGGTGTCCTAAAGACCAGGTTAAAGAAGAGAAATATAAAAAAAAAAAAGATACTGAAGACAGTTTAATTGGCTTAACTCATTTAAAACACATAAATCATTTTTGAATATGGACGTGTTTGACATGCTGTCAAAATCACATCTCTAAGCTCAAGTGGGGGGGGAGGGGGTTAGTGAGTACACAGCGTGAATTTTTTAATTTTTTTGTTTAAAATAAGTCAACATTGCATACCTAAGATTGGCGAACAAGGGATGATGTCTTTTCCACAAACGGGTCAGGACCTTTCAAAAAGATCTAGATCACCTGCAGATTTAGCCGAAAAGACATTTATTTATTTATTCATTTATTTATTTATTTATAGATGTTTATTGGAATAAAAAAAATATTGGACATTCATGGAAAATAGTGGACGAGATTTGTTCATTATACTGTACCACCATGTGATGCAAACAATTCGTTCATTCTCATTCTAAAACTGTTAAGCTAACACTAACGTTGATGAAGTTTCATTATTATCTCATAAATAGAGTTATTAATTTCCTGATTTGTTCGAGGTTTACCCTGAATTTAGAAAATGCTAAGTTTTGTTGGCTCTAAACAAAACCTGCCTTTAAGATACTCTCAAGATGTATTCAATGAGAATTATGTTTTTAAAACCCTTTTGACACAAAAAGTCCTCCTTGGCCTTGACACAGACTTCAGAAGGGCATGAAAAGAGTCCTGAAGGCATTTGTGGTGTTGATGTTTTTAGGGTTTTGACATACTGTATCCTAAGGATGTTGCAGTAGTGGCTCAGTCGCTTAAGGCTTGGGATAATAATCAGAATGTCAGGTGTTTGAGCCTCGCACCAGGTTACCGCTGTGGGGCCTTTGGGCAAGACCACACCCCATGGTACAACCATGAAGTCCCAATCCCAAGCCCAGTTAAGGCAGTTTGTGACAGGAAGGGCATCCGGTGTAAAACCTGTGCCGGATCTTGCACATCTAATGATCTGATTTGCTGAACCCCAGGATAAAAGTAAAAAAGTGGAAGAACAAAAAATGGATCCTAAAGATGTCCCCAACAGGCCTTTTACATCCTGCTGTCCTATCCTTGCCCAATGTCAATGTCGTCCACCCTAAAGGTTTAAGCAAATCACACAGATCAATAAGTATTCTTAATGAGAGCAAAGATTCATTTATTATTTATCAGATTTATTTTATTTCCTGTAACCATTCGTCTTGAGCGGCATATCCCATAAATAAACTTTGCATTCCATACTTGACATTCTGGACATTCTTCAGCTTCTTAAGAATCCTAGCTCTGCAAATTATTTCACACTTTCCTGGAAGGATGTGTATAATGCTGCCAAAATAATGTACGATTCAGCTGTCCTTATGCTGAATTCCCAGTGAGACAGCTTTTATCCCAGGAGTGCAAATGCTCTGTAAAAAAAAAAAAATCTGCCTACCTACGCAGGCAGGTGTGCAGGGTTCATCTTTAATAAGGAGATAATGTGTGTTGAGTGTCGTGCCTAACTAAATGCGATAGCTTGTAATTCATCCATAAATTTATTATCTATAGCTATAATACTGTATAACACACTTATACTGTACAATCAACCATACGCTACGGGCAATTTGGAAACACCATACAACATTGGACATGTCTTTGGACTGTGGAAGGAAACCGGAGTACCTGGTGGAAACCCACCAAGCAAAGGTGCAATTTACACTTACACAGAGATGAGATTCAAACCTCCAAACACGAAGGTGCGAAACAAGAGTCACAAAGACTTCATGTTTATACGTAAAGTGGTCTGGAATGGGCGGCACATGTTTTAATGGTTAGCACTGTCGCCTTGCACCTCCAGGGTCCGGGTTTGATTCCCAGCCAGGCTTGACTCTTGTCTTTGTGTGCATGGAGTCATGCTCTCCCCGTGATTGGTGGGTTTCCTTGGTGGGTACGCCGGTTTCCTCCCACAGTCCAAAGACATGTAGGTTAGGCTAATTGGCGTTCCCAAAATTCCTAAGTTTCCTGGTATAGGCACCAGGTCCCCGCGGTCCTGAATAGAGGATAAAGCTGTATAGACGATGAGTGAGTGGTCTGGAATGGTCTCAATCCTGATTGGTCAGAAGAATCTTCAGTGAAATGTTTAGTGATGCATACCTGCTGTCCCGATTTATAGTTGGACTTCAAACAGATCCTTCCACTCGGCCTTGCAATGGTTTAAGCATTTATCCCACCTTAAACGCCTCCATATTTACTCCTAGGAAATTATGTCCTGAATTAGGATTTAAATGAATACTGGAAAGTCTTAAACACCTTCACAGTCAGCAGTCATTCTACATCCACACTGACTGTCTCATCGGAGGAAAAAAATAAAGTCAGAATTCAGAAGAACCATTCAGACACGTCCTACCCTGGCATTCAGGCCAGCTACTAGACGAATATTACTTTGGTGCTCACACTTGTTCTTAATCCGCTGTTAAATTTTGTATCTCCTCTGACCATGTTCTGTTATTCTGCACATGAGGGAGAACCTTCAGATAACAAGTGAGGTTAGTTATACGGTGTGTGAAGAGAGGAGAACTGCGGTCTCAGCACTGTAATAAATCCTAATCCTTGGTTATCTGCTTAACCTAGAATCTCAGCGCTACTGTACGTCCAAGATAAGATAACGACCATTTGAGCTTGTTGGTTGAAGCACATTCAATTCAAAAGTAGAACTTTAGTTTTTTTCACAGTTTCACAAAGTGCCTTTAAGGCTTAAAAGGAAGGGATATATATATATATATATATATATATATATATATATATATATATATATATATATATATATATATATCGTATGTCTATATGTAACAGTATATATATATACGTATTTAGAAGAATTCCATAAGGGTGCAGTAAAAGCCACACGACTTGAATGTCAATGGCGAAATGAGGTCTTGATGGCCTGTGAGAAATGATGCATTTTATACAGCCAGCTGAGGCTTACTGTTAAAGGGAGGAAGAAAAAAAATTGCCTGCATGTAAAGCACTGAAATATAATGAGATACATTATAAAGCCTCATAATAATAGATTTTGCAGCCTTCTCCTTAACAATGCACCAGCATGGGATCCAAGGACACGATATGGCTTATGCTATAACACCCAAGCTATTAATTTGAGGTACTATTGTATGGTTATGACCTGCATGTTGTGAGTTTAAATCCCAGGAGCTGCCAGATAAAATCTGATGGATCCCTGGACACCTTTAACATTTAGATTGGAGTTTAGATTCCTTGCTTATTTTCTCCCTTTCTCTCTCTCTCTCTTTGTATATCTATTAGTATAGATATAGATAGATAGATTGTTGTTTTGCTTAGAGACCTGGGATGGGACCCTGAAACATACACTCTTTGTCATTTTAATATGTATGTTTATTCCATAAAGTTGCATCATTGTGTAGCCTTAAAGCTTTACACTGTGAAAGTGGTAGGTATGGTCTCATTAGTATATTCCAGCATTAAAATGAGTAGTAAAAAATCTACAGAAAGATGTACGGTAGGGTGAGTTTTTGTTTTTGTTCTGGAATAAGACTGCATTTTGTTGGTGTATCTACAGTAACGTAAATGTTTCAGGTAGCAAGTTCAATATGATGCGTCACGGTCGTGTAGTTGTAGGCAGGTTCGATTCCTGCCTGTTCTTGCTGGGTTTCCTTCATATTGTTCCACATGTCCCCAAATTATTCCTTCCAATTTTTTGAACAACATTGGACTCAGCATGTCCCAAATTGTGTCGGTTAATGCCTTTAACTAATCTTTTTTTTTTTTTTACTCCCTTTACTTTTATTTCACTCCTTATCCAAACGTGGTGTTTCAGTGTCTATGGAAATGAGCTACCACATCATACACTAGCACTGTATGATCCTGAGTTCAGGGTCCCTGTGTCCACTTGGTCGTCCCGTTTCCTTGGCGTGAATGTGTATTCTCGCTGTACATTTTTGGGATGCGCTCCGGATCCATCATGGGCATGACGAGAATAAAAAAGTAGAACAAATAAAAAACAATAAATAACAATAAAGCATGCAATGCACTTATTCACTTGGCTGAAGAACCAATCAGAGAACCAACGAGTGTTAATGGTGCATGCAGGACATACCACAAACATAAAAAAAACAGCTGTTTTGTGGTCAAGGAAGCTTGAAAATGACAGTTGCTACACAGCCTGTGTAAGGACTCTCGGATTTGCTAGGCGTAATGATTTCAAACGAGATGATTATGGTGACCGTGTCTGCGAATCAGGTTGTTATAAAGGATAAGTATTGCGTTCTATACAGATATGCGGCAGGGTCAAGCCGAGTCAAGTCAAAATCTTTGCGGATCCTGTCATAAGCAGTGTGTATCGGTCTGACAAGAGGATTTGCTATCAGGACAGGGAACAGCAGTGTTGACCCGGGGCACGGGCTAAACCGTAACGCGACTTGTGCTGTCGTGGCTGAACGATATTGCTGAAATGTGAGCCGTGTAAGTCCCCAAGTCAAATAAATAACAGCGAGCCGAGAGATGGAGCAAGCCCCAGTGGAGCTGAACTAATCCCACTCTTTACCTCAGAGAGAGAGAGAGAGAGAGGGAGAGAGAGAGAGCGTATAGAGATCAGACAGTCATCCTGATGCACTCACTAACATTCAGACACAAATATGGACATTGGCATGCTGACACACTGTGACCCAGAGCTCCCTTTCAAAACACACCGAGAATGGAATTCAGTGTCGCAATCTGTCATTCCCTCCCTCTCTCTCTCTCTCTCTTTCTCTCTTTCTCCCTCTCCTGTCTACACTTCTCCTTTTCTAGTCTCAATCCTCCATCTCCTACACATTCCTCCTTCCGTGACTTTTCCTCTTATAACCAGTTGCTGGCTGTACACAGGAGTCTGCCTCTTTATATGTAGCTGCAAAATGTGAGCCCACGCCCTGCACACCCACCCTTTTCATACCTCTCTTCTGTCTCTCACTTTCGCTCTCAGTTTAGGAAGAATGGTAGCTACAATAGAGTATGTGTCTGCCGAACCTAAGCCAGGAATTCCTTATTGCGACTATCTGTTTTAAGAAAAACAAAATTGTGTATATAAAGTTTTTTTTTTATGTTTTTTTTTTATCCAGTGCCTATCATATTATGTATTTATTAATAGGTACTGGTACTGTAGATATCACATGTACTGTTATACTGCAGTCCTGTTGAACTGTTTAGACTGATGGGTGCAAAGATGGTGATTAATTTCCTATAACAGCAGCTCTGACTGCACTGTAGTTCAGGCTTCGAAGCAAATCAAAAGTTCATGTTTAATGCACTTGATCTAATTTTTTTCTTAATTTTGATGCTCTTGTGGCCTATGTGATCTAAAATCGATAATAAACAATTTGTTGTTTCGACAATGGAAAGAAAATAAATATATACTGTATAGTTGCTATAACATTCCCTAATATTAAACATAACTGCTGTATACATGGATGAAAAGTATAATGTATTGTCCTTTGAGAAATAAAATGGATTAGTATTAGCAAAAATTGAGAAACGTTGAGACAGGAAAACATTGAACTTCTAATCATTTCAATTGTTGATTCGTTCCACTTATAGCAAGCCCTCAACATGTTTTATTCTTTCCTTACTGCTAGACATGCTGTAATTTAATCCATTCATATTCCTTGTGTGAATGCTTTTGTAATCCCGAGACATGTAAAAATCTAGATGCTGTGCCAACTCTTTTTTTTCTGTCCCTTTGCACTTCAAAATACTAAAGCCCTTAATAATCAACACTGTCAAAAAAAATGTTGTGCGTTCTGGTTACATGCTTACATTTTAAACCCGAAAAATAATATTCCATCCATTCATCTTTTATAGCGCTTATAAATAATCTAAGGTTTAGGGTCACCAGGGCCTCGAGTCTATTTCAGGGAACGCAAGGCACAAGGCACACACTTACAAGACCGATCATACACTTTGGGGAATTTGAAAATGCCAGGCAACCTACAACATATGTCTTTGGACTGTTGGAGGAAACCAGATTTCCCAGGAGAAACCCAGGATCCGAGGTGAGATTTGAACCCCCAAGATGTTGTTGATGAAATTTGAGAACAGTGTAACAGTAAAAGCCCAAAGAAAAGCAACTCTGACCTTGTGATGTCACTTTTGTTCGTATTATATAGGAGAAGTTCTTTTTTTTTTTCTTTTTAAAACATGCCTGCAGGCTGAAATCCTCTGGCTGAAAGCACTTGGACACGCGCAGGTATCGTTTTTCCAGCTCGGGTGCCAAATGTTGGCACAAGCGTGTCAGTGGGATTTCGGGAAACAGTAACCGCTGATAAGGCACTTGGAGCTGGATAGTAAACACACTTTTGATAAGGGTTTTTGGTTCTTTATAAATATTTAACTAAAACAGCTGATCACATGCATTATAAGTCATTACGGGTCGTGTTTGGAGATATTCGTCAGCATAGATTTAGGTTTAAAACTCTTAAAGTAGTTATTAAAATAGCTATAACTGTTTTTAACACAATAGTTAAAGTTAATAAGTCAAAGTTAGATTAATAGGGACTCTACTGTAAGTGAACATTTTGACAAAGTTATGTAGCAAAACATGATAAATGGCACTTTGTGAAATTTAAACATTTTACCAAATTACTTTCGTTTAAAAACTGCTATATAAACTTCTTTTGGGCACTTTAAACTTTCATATTTTTAGCAAAACCACAATATGTAGTGGCCCTGTTTTTACTGCTTTGTGACCAGCCAATTACAACAGCACAGCGGCTGCCATGAGCATATTGTACAGTTTGATGTATTTGCGGAGAATGTTGAACCTAATACAGAAGACGTATTACACTCTTTGAAGCGTGACATTTTGCGATTTTGGATGTTGTTCAAATGCTCTGCTCGACAAAACTACAGTATGTGGGATACTGTAGTGTGAGCTCTATGGTGAAGTAACATAAAAAAAAACATAAAATATGCACAAGCGACTTGTACAGTACAAGAAACATGAGTTGAATTCGCAGTGTGTGGGAAGCTGTTGGTTAAACAGTGCATACTTGTACTAGGATAGCGAGCTGTACCGAAGTGAACTTAAAACTGCCAGAGTGGGTGGCTATATTATCAGAATCATAATTTATATCACTCATAATGTTTCTTTTGATATTCAAAAATCTTTGTTTGCATGTAACAAAACTCAAACACTTTTTTCCATAATCCAGTTTGCTTTCATTTCTTTCTGTTTGACTCACTACAAAACCACAGTCAAATCACGGGTTCGGTAAATTTTTAATTAAAACTCAACAAACATTACATTGACACTGAATTGCATAATGAAATATCCGGGAAACATAACTGCAGGCTGATTTATCCACTTTGACAAAACTGTGGGAGGTGGATTTATAGCTTTTTGAAAAAATAACACCAAATTCACACTTGAATAACTTTAAAATACTTTGTCGTTCGTTCTTGTTAACACCCTCATGACTCAAGGAACACATGTACGAAATATTCTTATCCATTTACTATACTTCTTGCTTCATTTAAAGAAAAAAAAAATGTAATTTTGCTGTCTAACTGTTCAATTAGATGTTTATAAGCTCATTTTTAAATAAATCAGCACCACTGTATTGAAAATGAGTTAGACGTGTATGAAAGATTTTAAAAGGTTAAGATTAATGCCGGGGTGGGGTTATGATTTATAATCTTTTTTATGAGTTTGACGTCAATTACGATCAGACATCTGGTAGCAAGATGGCGGGATATGGCGGGTGAATCGTCTGACGGTATCCATGTTCAATATCCTTGTTTTGATAGAAAGAAAAAACACATTATTTTCTTTTAAAGAAATGAATAGCAATAGAGTCACATTCTACATTACAAACGAGACTTATTTAGAAATCATCAGCACTGTAGGATAAAAACGTCTAAAATACAGGTATGGATGATATCAAGCAAAGGTGACAAGATTTCCTTCAACTGGAGACAGTTTTTATTATTACTGAATTACCCTGACTTGACAAGAAACTTCACATGAATCCAATATGAAAGGTTCGCAGCTTAAATAATAAATAAATAAATGAATAAATAAATAAATAAATAAATAAATACTTTTTTCCGTACTAAGTAGTAAGTTCTACTGCAGTACTTTCTGCACCTATAAAATCCCGAAAGCAACAAAGTACTACGTGTTGTCGTGTGCGTCATGTATTCCGAGGTTGTAAAATATGACTGGTACTTTTTAAACTGCTTTCCTCGCGTTCGACATTTCAGCCCGAGTGTTTTGTGAGGCTCTTTGTTGGAGCGCACTTTAAATAAACAGAGCTGTTTCTTTGAGCTGCAAGGCCGATGACAAGGCCTGAGACAAGCACAGACACACACTCACACACACACACACACTGTCAAAGGCGTATAAAAGCACAAATTGACACACACACACACACAAACATGCACACAGTTCAGGCTGTGGCCAGCTCAACATGTCTCTCTTAGTGCAGCTTGTGTCTAATTAAAATAAATGACAAGTTCAGCATTGGTCAGAAGATGTTGATTAATTTTCTCTAACAGCAGCTTAAACGTTAATCCGAATGTTCCTCTGCTGTAATTATAAATAAGTGGTTGATAACGGTTTCGGTTACAGTTCGCTCGGGCGTTAGATGAATAATTAATTTCGGGGTGTGTCCTTACTGGAAAATAAAAGGCTTCATGGTTGTAACAGTAATTCCACTTAACTATTCCAGTTACTATTGCTTCCCAATATCTTTTTTTATTCCAATTCTCACAAACATGAAACCTCTGCTGAATTTCAAATCCGAGCATTAAAAGCCTACAGAACGCAGAGGGGTGCAAATAGATTTGCATGGCCTGATGTGTAAAACTCATTTCATTTGCCCTGAATAGGAGTATTCGCTTTGCAGAAGATTCCCTCAGCTGTCGGCTCACACATCAAGTCACACACACACACACACACACACACACACACGTGCAGCCTCGCTTTGTAACACAATCACATCCCTTTGTGTCGCTTCACAACCCATCCTTCTGTCTTCTTTCATTCTTAATAGTGCAAGGCAACTTAAGTTGCAATCCATATCTCTATAAGCTTTTTAAAAAAAAAATAGATTAAAGTGATTTTTTTTTCTTTACAGTAACAGGCCAAGAATATAAAAGGAGGCTCCAGAAAATTCTGTCCAGAGACAAGAAGAGATACGGAAAGAGAGATACAGATAGATTTGGGATGAAAAGAAACGAGCCCACATGCTACAATTACAGAACCCCAGCTATTAAGCAATCAAACAGATAAAAAAGAACGAAGGAGGAGAAGAAGGAGGAGGAGGAGGAGGAATGAGAGAAAAAAATCCCATTCCCCGGTGCTATTCAGGACTTTTCAATTTAGCCCCCGATGAACGTAATGAAGAAAATAATTATGACTAAAAGCCATCAAGGTCCGCCTCCATTCTACCGCTCTTCCATTAGAGTTTTAATCACGGCATGCACTCTTTCGAATGCGATAAAAGTGTGTGATGAGGAGAGATAGAGATGAGAAAATGTAAGTTAAGAGGAAAAAGATTAAAAACCAGGAGCGTGATGAAGGTTTCGCTTTATTCATGTCACGCAGGAAGATTTTAAAAAATGTTTTCATGCTAGTATTACTGTGTAGCTAGGTTAAAATTCAAGTGTTATTTTTATTATTATTATTATTTATTATTTTTATTTTTATTATTATTATTATTATTATCATTATTACAAATTGCTTATACATAGAATGGCCAGAAAAAAGTTACACATAGTAAAAAGTCTTAATATTTTGTTAGACCGCATTTTGCTTTAAAGCATAGTTTCTGTAAGCGTATGCAAAATTACATAAGAGTCACATTCTCTCTAAGATATTGTATTAATGATAGGAGAATCGGACCTCTGTGTAAAGCCTTCTCCAACACATCCCACAGATTCTCAATCAGGTTAAGGTCTGGACTCTTAGGTCTGTGGTGGTTAATACAAGTGTGAAAATCATGTCTCTTGCTTGCTGAACCACTTTTTCACAATTTGTGCCAAATTAATCCAAGCATTGTCATTTTAGAATATATCCATGCAATCAGGGAAGAAAAAATATTTTGATGGAAAAACCTGATCGTTCAGTACACTCAGGACGTCAGCTGACTTCATTTTTTGAACACATAACAATTGCTAAGCCTAGACCTGACCAAATGAAGCAACCCTAGATCATAACACTGTCTCCATAGTACTGTCTCCGTACAGTAGACGCTAGGTGTAACAGGTGCATCGCCTCATCTGCCTCTCTTCTTACCCGGATCTGATCATTTTGGAACACGGTAAATCTGGATTCATCAGACCACATGAGCTTTCTCCAATGCTCAACAGTCCATTCCTCATGCTCTCTAGCAAATTGATGTATTTTTTCCGAATAGCCCTAATGATAAGACTACGCAGCTGTTTAGTCCCAATCCCTTGATTTCTTTTCTCATTGTGCATGAGGAAATTCTCTACTTTCACTATTAAACATAACCATGTGTTTTGTTTTTATGATTTGATTTTACCATACTTCTTTCTCAAAGATTATTTCTCAAAATTTTTATAATGTAACAGTTCCGTACCCGATTTCCTTAGTTGTTTTCTTTGCTTGGGGCAGGCCAATAATTTAATCTCTTCCCAAACAAAGTAATATCTTTGCTAGGACTGCCGGATATGTCTTCTGACATAGTTGTTTAAGAGATCAGAAGCTACTCACTACTGTACATCAGTGCATTTTTATATAAACAATTCCTGCATAGTCTTATCGCCACTTTCGGGGAGAAATACTTCCAAAATGCTAAACTTTAAATCTACTGTAAACTTAGATAAATAAATTTACACCTGGTCAAATTTTTCATACTGTACTTTAGTACCTGAATGACAGTAAATATATTATTTACTAAACCAAGCATATCCTGTAAGACAATGTGGCAAACGCGGCCCGAGCAAAGGTTTTCTGCAAAAAAAGATTGCAGGTTTTTGGGACATGCTTTGGGAATTTACTGCCATTTGTCAATGTTGATTGTTGAAAAAAAGAAAAACAGCAGATCTTTAGCAAATCATTATAGTGCAGAATTATCGAAGTTGCTATGTTAACTAGGTATAATCAGGGTGCCAAAACTTTTTCTCACATAAACAGCCTCTTATAATGCAGCAGACTGAGGACACCGGGACGTCCTTTTGTCATACTGATTAATGAACTCTCATTCATCAGGATAATTAATCGCTGTTGTGTTGGTCTTGTATGCGCTAAAGCATGTAGCATCAGGAGGCTGGAGACGTGCCACATTCTCACAACAGATCTGAAGTCAGCAGGAGCCTATTTATCATCGCAGGGCTTCGATGACTTTCCTTTTTGCTGACCTGCACCTACTTGTAGAGGCTAAGCATGGGTTTACATTAATCTGATTAGAGTAATGAGACGCTCGCCCCTCTTTCTCTCTCTCTCTCTCTCTCTCTCTCAGCGTCTCCCCTAGGACCAGCATTCGGTGCAAAACTCTCCCCTCTCAGACCTCGTAACGTTATTTTAATATGGTGTTTAGAAACACTAAGCTCTTAATAACAGCTAATAAGTTACATTTAAGTTAATTTAGCGACGGGGTTAAGGTTAAGGATCTTACATTTTTCTTTCTGTCTTTAATTCTTATTTTTGTTTTTTAATGCATCACTTACTGTAGACATGGCTGAATAGGGTTTGAGCTTGCAACGTACTGCACAAAAAAAATTGGCTTCGGTATATTTAATAGATTTTTTGCAGGAACGCATTAAGAAAAAAGTGAGAAATCATGACCGTGTCACACACACACACACACACACACAGCTGATTTAACACATGGCTCCAAAAAAGGCCGCGTCTGGATTTGAGCTGAAATAAGTGTGAAATGAAATGTTCCCCTTTAACACGCGTTAAAAAACGAAACATATCCGCCGCTTGTCTTGGAGCACGCGGGGTGCTGGGATCATATCATGTTACACCGTGGATGAGTGGACATTGCTGGGATGTCGAGATGTTACTGTAGTTAACATCACACGAGCTGCGCGAGTGCGCTGACAGATCTGTCAACACATGCCCGATTCTGTAGGAGTAGATATACTGTAAGAGATCCATCTGCGATTGTGTGCACAAGCGGGCGTGTTTGCTTTGTCCGAAGATTAGGAAGGCTAGCCAGGAAGGAGTCGAGTGCATTAGGCGAAGTAAAGCTCTGTCCATGTTTCATCATTAGACGCAGCCTCTAATGATTCCCACCTCGCGCCAGATGCTACATACCGATCGAGGCAAAGACACCGAAGACGCCTTTTTTTGCTCCTTCACTTTTCACTCTATCTTCTGACTTGTCTTTTGATGTCCCTCGTTTTCTCGCATTACCATTTGCAAGAAGATCAGACTTACGCCCGTAAATGGCATACCGATAGTCGTGTGAGACCTCACAGTGAATAAAGATCGAGACGCTCTGTTTGCTCACACTGGAATATATTAAACAAACACGCCTCAGGCCAGCGGCTTTCCTGTTTGCTTTTAAACTGCGTGTTGATTGGTTGATTGGATATTTCATATTCTGTGGACTTCATGTCCCCAAAGCCTTTAAGGCCTCATTTGTGTGTCACATGACCATGCTGTTGGATACTGGCCTGTTTTTTCAGGCTTCTATTAGTGTTGTCTGTGCTTATTTTATGTGCAATATCTTTTATATAGGAAGTCTGAACGATAGAAACCCTTTTAAAGGGCCGAAATAAAATGTGTATTGCGCTGTACAGTAGTTCTGATGGAACTACA
The DNA here is from genome assembly GCF_024256425.1 of Clarias gariepinus. Classification (NCBI taxonomy): domain Eukaryota; kingdom Metazoa; phylum Chordata; class Actinopteri; order Siluriformes; family Clariidae; genus Clarias; species Clarias gariepinus. The sequence goes on along the minus strand of NC_071124.1, from coordinate 5,562,223 downwards.
TTAATTTATACGTAAATGTTAAAGCTTTTATTTTATGTTTTTTTTGTTTTTATTTCAAGCTCATTTGTTTACATTTTGCTCTCAAAGAGCCAGAATTTATTGTATTGATGGATGCTCTTAAAAAAAAAAAAAATTTCCCAACCAGGGGAATTTTTTATTATTTATTTATTTATTTATTTCTATTATTTTTTTAAGTAATGTTCACACTGGAGTTTTTTAGCAAAAGTAATATTTTTTTTTACAATACATTAAATAATAATAGATTCAAGCTTAGGGTTTTCAATATCTTTTATCTCTTTTAGCTATTTTTTTCCCATCTTACTGCAACTATTTTTGCTTTCCATTGAAACAAATAAATAAAACTACAGTTAATATACAGAACATATTAATTTAATCCATTCCAGAGGCGAGTCCTTAAGGCGAAACTTTATATTGTGAAGCATACATGTAAATGCAGATGATCTGTTCCAGCCAACCAAAAATATCACCAATATTACCAATTTACAACACTATAATATTTTTTTGCATATGAAAACAATCAAAACATTTAGAAAAGATGTGTAAATGAAGTAAAATATGAAATAAATAGACATTAAAGATCACTTAACCTTAGTTTATGATTCCTCTCGGCATTGGCTGCTTTAAAAAACAATCTGAAAGTGGCTTTTTTTCTTCTTGCTACCATCCTTGATAACATTCTTGGGACCCATGGTGCTATGTTTTCACTAAATCTTGCACAAAATCCAAAAAAAAAAAAAAAACAATAATAATAATAATAATAATGCGGACTTGCTTTTCTTGGCTTGGCCAGTGTTCGGTTCGAAAAATGCTTCATGTGACGAGATAAATTTATTGCAAAATTTCACAAGGTGGATACAGTCCAAGATACAGTAGCACTGAACCAATGATGGTACCAATCAATTCCATAATGGTGTAAGGTGTTGGAATTAAAATCACGAAACATGATTAAAGTAATTTTTTTTTACTTTATTCAACATGTACCGTGTAGTTTTTCCACACTACAATTTAAGGACATTTTCAAATGACACAATCTCTACAGGGTATTTTCAGGAACATCGAAAAAAGCCGATGTTTAAGATCTGAAAAAACCTCCCTAAGACGTAAACATCTCGTTAGGTTTGCTCTGAGCGAAAATCAAGTCACTGATAGCGACAGTGAGCTTGGTATTTTTACTAACGGTGTGTTATGAGAAGCCCTGCTGTAAACCAGCATGACTGTGACAATCTGAACCACCCAAACAGAATCTCGACTTCTGAAACATGATAAACGCTTTAATTGCCTGTCAGTTAGGTTTTCGCTTTAGCTCAGCGTGCGCGTGTGCTCTCTTTTTCTCTCTTTCTCTCTTGTCTCACGGTGTTTCACTTTCAAACAGCGAGTGCTTCATCAGGTGCGTGATCGGGACCTGAGCGCCGGGTTAGCGCTTGTATGCTCTCATGTTGTTGAGTCTCCCTAATAAGAAAGTGTTGATTAATCTTTTCATAACAGCTCTCTCCGATACATCTGACACTTTATCGTTTCTATAGAAACAGCTCATTCACAAGAAGGAAATTAGATGGCAGATGCTTCATGTAATCTGAGCTTAATAATGCACGTATTAAACAGGTGTATTAACTGGTTTCCTGAATGCTCCTAATTATAAAATCTGAATCATCAGTAGTTAAAAAGCTAAACGTGTCGTTCATTGATGAATTTTAAATGTGTTCTGTGATCATAGGCAAATTGCTGGCCTTACAATGCTAAAGGACATGCAGAAATACTTCTATAAAAGCTTTTTTTTATTTTTTTCATTTCTCTTGATTTGACCACTATTTCCTATGATGATGTGAAAAATCTGAAAATCATGGCAAGACTCAATGGTTCATCATAGAGAAATTCTCAGGCCAGGACGATCCATCGATCCTCTCCTCTTTCAGAATAGCAGGTTTTTTTTTTTACTCTTCATCCATTTGGTACATCGATAACATTGGAGCGATCAGTCAGTACTGGTTTAAGGATTAGTGATGTGGGCAAATGGTGAGCGAGCGAAAGGTCACCATCAGTCTCCCGTCATCTGATCTGAGAGAGTCATTATCACCGGAGCAGGGTTCTTTCTCTTTCACTGTCCTTTCCATCCTGGTAGAGGTAATGGATGTCTGGGTTGACATTAAAGGGGTGTTAATAATGAACAAAAGGGAACGTGTGGCACCGGTTTGTCTGTCTGTCTGTCTGTCTGTCGGTCTGTCTAGGGCTGCAAATAAGTTTTGCAGAAAGATTCGTCATGTATTCGAAATTATGATAAAAGAACTACCAGGGTGTCCCAAACCTCTGTTAGCTGTTTGTCTGAAACTAAAAATGTATTTTAATAGCATGTGCTTTACACTCAATGTTGCTTTGAAACGTTTCACCATCCAAATAAAATCCAAATAATCTGAAATATGAAATATCGCAGAAAGAAAAAGAAATTCAACAAATAAGGTCGATGCGGTTGGATTCCCTCTGATATTATACCAGTTGTAATGATGCAAGTAGTGAATATAGTTACAGAGTTTTGTAGGCTGTAAAATAATCAATGATGGAATACTCTAACCACCCCAAAGTTGTTGTTTTTTTTTACTAGTCTATGGTTCGTAATAAAATTTTAACTGAATGAAGGCGTATAAACGTTTTTTGACATTTACAGAAGAATTCAAACACATGGGACTCTTTAAGCGGTGCAATTTTTTTAAAGAAGGCCGTACGTCCGGGGAGTCCACTGCAGTCGTTAAACATGAACCCATAAACATCTGGGCGAGTGGAACACCCGATCCTTGAACTTGTCACCAACTTGCGCATCAGTCTGTGGAAACTCTACACACAATCATTCACGAACACCACTTGCATGTTACAGGAACTTGGCTGTCTCACTCCAAGCCATTTCCGCATGTTCAGGCTATTAAAGGAGTTCCTGGGAGGCCAGCGTTTCAGAGGTGAAGCAGCCAGTCTGATGGTGTCCAAGCACTTGTGTAACGCTGGGATCAGTGCATTAGTGTAGCAGGGGATCATTTCGAGAAATAAAGGGAGTTTTTACTCTCATACTGTAACTGTGATCTAAAATTCCATTTCGACTTGATATACTTGACCCCTTGCATTTATTGTTCTAGATCAAATACAGACAAACTGTTTAGTGACACTGTGGTATAAAAAAAAATCAAACATGACTATGTCAACCCAAACATGAACACTTTTCACTGTAGGTAAAGGTAGGTGCATTAGGTCATCATGATTATTGAAAGACAAAATAATTCCTGACAGATGAGTCAAGTGTCCTGACTTGGGGAATAGATGCTCATCAGGAACAGTGATGTAATTCTACTTAAGGTTTTTTTCTATAAAATATAAATGTTGGCCAAATGTCCCCAAGAGGTCAGGAATATCTGACAGGTTTAACATTGTGGAGATGTTTATCTGGTCCCAGTGGAATGTCCGGATAGTAAGAATGAAGGTGTGTGTGTGTGTGTGTGTGTGTGTGTGTGTGTGTGTGTGTGTGTGTGTTTTGGACCTGTTGATAGCCTGAGTGTGCGCGTGCTAATGTAATGTGCCATAGTTTTCCATCAGATAAAGCCCAGAGAAAGGAGGGTCTCTGGCACTCATCTTTGATTAACACTGATGCGAGTAGCAGATTGCTCTCTCTCTCTCTCTCTCTCTCTCTCTCTCTCTCTGTGTGGAAGTGAACTAAATAATGAACGCTGGGTTGGAGATCAGAGCCATTTGCCAGAGACCTGAGGACTTTCACGTTAATCCTCGCATCTCTTTTGTAAGTCAACGTGCTGAGAAAGGTTGTGTCTGAGTGCTCTCCGAACTTTTGAAGCTATTGCAAAAAATATGAGAAATTAAAACTTCTCTCTCTCTCTCTCTTTCTCTCTCTCTCTCTCGCTCTCTTCTGCTTTTTTATCTTGTCTCACCACTTGTCCTGTTCATCTCTGTTCACTTTAATAACTTTGCGGTCATGAATTTCAATAAGGGCAGAGTTGAAAAAAAAAAACAAGTTAGAACAATAATTATTAATAACTAAAATATCATGATCAGAAATTTGTGAGAACGTTCATGCATGACCCAACCTGCGTAGAATGTTTTGTGCGTTTAAGGTTACGCTGGGAGGTAACATTAGTGTTGACAGCTTTTCTTTCTCTAAATTCTAAGAGATCAATCTTTCATTTAAAGACCCTTCCAAGGATTCCTGATTGAGGGTTAACGCTGCAGTCATTCCCATGAACACATAATCGGTCACCAGCACCACTTGCACATTACTGGAGGTCAGCTGGGACTGGGGTTATTGCGACATCCAGCATACAATCCTGACCTCACTCAGTCCAAGCCATTTCTACATGATTGGGACGTTAAAGGAGTTCCTGGGAGGCCAGTGTTATAGACTTGAAGTGGGCAGTCCGATCATTGCTTATAATTTACTGAGAAAACCACTGGGATATGAGCATTAGTGTAGCAGGGGATTATATACAGAAATAAGGAGAGTTTTTACTCTCAGAACAGATAAAAGGCAAAATTTTTATGGTGGCTTAGTGTATGAAGGCTTTGAGTTATGGATCGGAAGATCGGCGGATCGAGCCCCAGCTCCGCCAGGTTGTCAATGTCGGGCCCTTAAGCAAGGATCTTAACCTAAACCCACTAAACTAACCAAACCCATTATCACCGCCTATTTGGATGGATAGATGAAATTTATTAGAGATTAGAACTTACAATGTCCGGGATATTGTATTCTGGAATTTCTTCTTTCTTTCTATCCATCCATCTATCTGTCTTAGTTAAAAAAACATGTTTATATTCTGTTTGTTATTAGATTTGGCTTATAAGACCAGCACCCACCAGACTTATCCATGCGTTAGCTTCATCATCTTCATCTTCACACACATACACACACAGGAATTCCAATTAGCTTAATCTGCAAGTTTTTAGACTGTTGGAGGAAACCCAAGCACAGGGAGAACATGCAAACTCCACACACACAGAACCGAGGTGGGAATCAAACTCAGGCCCCGGAGGTGCTTGGCTACAGTGCTCTCTGCGTTAGCTGTTACTATGAAAACGATCAGCGATCAGATTTTGCATTGCATTTGTATCTGATCAAACGTTTACAAACTATATTAACGTAATTATAATCGGAAAAATTGTTAATAAGGTTTCGGCTTTAAGACCGCACTCAAAGGCTCAACAGTGTTAACTTGGCAGTACTGGGGCTTGAACCCCTAACCTTCTGATCGGCCTCTATATAATGCTGTATTTTAACCTGACGAACATAGTGGGTTTAGTTTGTTGTTCGACATTGAATACCTTAGACATCAGCACGACAGACAACCACGAACTTCTCACAAGAGTAACAAAAGGACTTACTGCTTTTGGTTTAATCCAAGGATATTTTACGTGACTTTATTTTTTTGTTTTTATAATGATAAAGAATTTCAACACATAGCCAGTTGCATCGTCTCTAAAATGAATTTTCCACCATTTTTGGTGCACTACAGGTGTGTATCATGTCACATCACATGCTGTGGTTAATATTGGCACCCCAGGTGGCACATTCTCACTTTCACTGCCAATTTCTTCTTCCTCTGTCCCTGGAGCTCTCTGCATTCTATCACTTTGTCACAATGTATTTTTATCTTTATCTATTTTACCTTCCTGTCTGCGCCCCTACCTTTCTCTCTCTCTCTCTCTCTCTCTCTCTCTCTCTCTCTCAATCTCTCTATTTGTGTTGCTCTACATTCTGTTGTCCTTCAAGAGATAAAGTTAAAACCATAAGACACAGAGACATGACGATACACATCATCGGCCCAAAACGAACGATGCACCTGAACGGTGAGGCCTGTTTTTATTTTACTATTTTACTTTATGCGCACATTATGAAAGTTTGTTTTTTTTTAGATCTGCCTTTCAGACATAACAAAATGAAATAAAGACAATATTTACTCTAGACATTGATTAATTTGTCCTCCGGCTTGGAGCTGTTTACAAACCGGTCATATAAGGAGCACAGATTAGCTGTCATTAGTGCGCGTGTGTGTGTATGTGTGTATGTGTGTGTGTGTGTGTGTGTGTGTGTCTGTTTGTAGAACGATGATGAGGGCAATGGGATTAAGGATGAAAGTAGCATTGTAATTACCCAGAATGCTCTGGGGTGATAATAACGACTACGAGGAATTTCATGTGAATGATCCAAACAGAAAAGAGTAAAAACAGAGCGAGAGAAAGTGCGCGAGCTTCCGTACAGTATGGAAGTCAAGCTGTTAAATGCTGCATTGCATCCTGGGAGTGGCTTGGGAGGGAGACAGGATTCGGGTGTGTCTGCGGGGTGTCCAATATGAAGGCGGCTGAAAAACACAATCCTATAGATACACACGTAAACGTCCATACACACACACACACACACACACACACACAGAAACGTTGTCCTAAATGAGCTGTGTTTTTCCTTTTGCACTAAACACCCTCTGATTCATAGTATGTATCTTTCTCTCTCTCTCTTTCTCACACACATACACACACACACACACACACACACACACACACACGTTACGTTGTGTATCGGAAATAGACGTGAAAATGGTGTTGATGCTTTTAGGACCAGAGCTTGTGCAGGAGCAGTGATGTCAGAGAGAGAGAGAGATAGAGAGGGGGAATATACAAGCGTGTCACCTGACACCTGAGTCCCGCGGCGCTGCTGCTAACTTCTCGCGTGTGTGTGTGTGTGTGTGTGTGTGTGTGTGTGTGTGTGTGCTGGTTCAACTAAGGTGAACATTACATGATCCTCCTCTGTAAGCTGTAAAACACTCTCCCTTTTATGATCTGCTCAGTTCAAGAGGTCAACCTGAACACCTGGAGTTTAAATCCAGCTTCACAAACACACTCTTTACATTCCACATACAGTAGACTTTTCTATCCACGCTAGCTGTGTAGCGTTTACCTCCAAAGCACACACACAAGTGCTCGATACGTACAGTATCAATCCTATTTAAGATTAAGCTAATAATAGCTTTGATTTTTTTTTCCCAAACACTCCTGAATACATCACAGTTGTGTACTAAGTTGTTATTTAATCAGGTTTAAATGTCTATATACTGTAAGGTGTATCAGTTGTAGCCTTTAAAGATAATCCTTTTTTTTTTTAATAATCATATATAGGCCTCAGGATTGTGCAGCGTAGAGCGACATCCTTTTTGGATATGATGAACTGACTTTTAGTTCATGTTTAATACAAACATAAAAAGTTTGGAGGAATATGTCCTGTAGCTGTCCTGATGTCAGAAAATCCTCAACAGTCCAATACAGTGGAAAACAGCTCTCAGACAAAATGCTATCCAGGATTCCCCTTGCGATTTAAAAGTGCAGAAACTACACTGTTACCTTTGACGTGTGAGATTCGTTCGAGGCAGAGATGTAGTCGAGTGGATTAATACAGTATGCTTTACATTGCATATTTGTGCCAAAGGCGTAGAAAACTCACTTTGTCTGACTTATGTAAAAATCCGACTTACGAATGCACTCCTGGAACGGAACTCGTTCATAAGTCGGGGACTGCCTGTATCATTCATTATCTCTGAGAGTAATTCCATCTGCAAGTCAAATCACAGGGTGCGTATTTAATTTGACAGCGAAGTTCGGTTGACTGAACTTGAAGTAAATTTTTGCCCCACATGGAGGTAATGGTGTGACAAGTTTCCAGATGAGAAATTTCGCTTCTGTTCCTGATCATTAAACATCCCAAGAACAAAACTCTCGCACCTGTCTTTAGTTTCATCCACTGGGGCTCCGGCTGAGGAATGAACACTGATTGGCTCGCCGTTTCACATGACGTAGTAAACCATCTAACCATTCATAGTCAAGACTGGATTCTGGTAATCAGTCATAACACAAAAGGCATGATTTTTCAATGATTGAAAGCTTACAACTCAGCATTGAAGAAAAATACTTCTAATCAAAATGATTTAAATCAGATTGAAGAAATATTTTCTGTTCAAGCATAGCTTTTGGTGCAGTAGGTGTTTCGGTCCAAAGTTCTACCATTAACAACATTTACTCCTCTGGGAGGTCCGTATGGAACGTCCATACGGATGTGTGTGGAGTTTGAATGTTCTCCTTGTGCTTGGTGGGTTTCCTCTGCGTAGCCCAGTTTCCTCCCACAGTCCAAAGACAAGCTAAACTGGTGTTCTAATTGGTGTTCTAATTGGTGTTTCTAAACAGAATGAGTGTGTGATGTGTACCCTGCTGCCCAGAGTGCACCCTGCCTTGTGCCCGAAGTTTCATGGGATAGGCTCGCGGCTTTCTGCGACACTTAGGATAAGCAGTATAGCGTATAAAGAGAGAGAGAGAGAGAGAGAGAGAGAGAGAGAGAAGAAGAAGAAAAAAAGCATCCAACGTACTTGCGGTTTCTTCTGCAGTGCACAAGATGTGCATGACAATCCTCACTTTTCCAAATCACAGATTAGATTCTCATCATTATGTAATTATAACATAAATATAATATAAGTACCCCAACTTTTTACAAAGATTTAAAATTGGCACATTTCAGACCACTACTATGAGAATAAAGTGGCATTAAGATCAGAGCTGTGTCAGATTGGACCAGGTTCATCCGTCCATTGGTGAGCTGCCTATAATTATATTATAGATGATAATTATAAGGTGTTTGGCATAAGAGAGTCCTAGCTGGATAAGACAAGGACTTCTCCCTGTAATTACGGGCCCATTGTGGTGCTTCTGCGGCCCGAGCAATCTGGACATCGCAAACCTGCCACGAGCATCTAAAGCATCAGCTTTTATTTTCTCACACTCTCTCTCTCTCTCGTCTCAGACAGTTTGGTGAGTTGGCTGACCATGGAGGTATTTGAAAAATGCTGAATCTGTTTAAAAAAAAAAAATTAATAAATAAATGAAAATCCTGCATCAGATTCTCTTTCCTTCTCTCTTTCTTTCTGCTGTTCCGTGTCTACCGAAGTACAGCAAAGAGACGTCTGCTTTAATCAGGCCAAGGTGATTTATAACAGCAGAGTGCTCTATATAGACCCACACACACACACACACACACGCATACCGGCACACGCTCATATGGTTTTATAACCCCTCACAGCATATAATATCTTCTGCAGGTTTCTCTCCCACATTTCACATCGACATTAAACGCTATAGAAACGCTTGCTGCTGACTCTGGAACACACATTTAAGCATTTATGCATTTGTTTACATACATACATATACAGTTTATACATACACACGCTCATAGGCGCCCACGCGTTCGCACAAAAAGTCCATATTGGGCTCGTACGAGTGACACAGTCTAATAGCCCCAGATAAATTTGCTCCAGTTTTTCTGCTAATAATAGATGTGTGGTGCAGAGGGATAAAGCGTATACACATGACGCGCACTCTGGCCTACAAACTCAAGTATCAATTTCCCGGACACATAAACACCAATTTTAGATGGCCGAGGTCTCCATCACGCAGCCTGATCATTAGTACTCCAACCGCATGCACTTGAAGGTACAGCGACACCAGTACAGACAGGTTACAAGCTCGTGCTCGTTTAGTGACACTGTGAGATACGGGCCAATTCTGCCGCCCTCGCTTTTTATTACTGACCACGGAGAGAAGCTTCTAGAGGGATTTGCTTTGCTCATTGCAGCATGATCTGTGCTAGTTAGCCTCTCTCTGAGCACACACGTTGGTTGATATGCGTGTTGGTGTGTAAGTGAGTGCATAGTGTACTGAGGGATGTTTGAGTAAAAAGTGTTTAGAGCCCAAGAGAGAGACTATATTAAAGACCGGCTACGGAAAACTCATGATAAAACATAGATTTTATCATGCAGCTCAGGGGTTGAGGCATTCGAGTGATAGCCGGAAGGTCTCAAGTTTAAACCCCACCACTACCAAGGTACCATTGTTGGGCTCTTGAGCAACCCTTAACTGCACAGGTGTATAATGAAATAAATATGTATGTCAGTATATATACAGTATATATTCTTCTGCAGTGCACAGATGAGAGTAAAAAATCTTCACTTTTCCAGGTCACAGATTAGAATGTAATTATAGCATAAATATAAGTGCTTCAACTTTCTACAAAGATTTCAAATTGCTCTATTTCAGACCACTACTATAAGAATAAAGTGGCATTAAGATCAGAACTGTGAAATTTGGACAGAAATGATAAATAATTAAATTCACATTTAGTTTTAGAATGAAGCAAAATTATCCATGAATAGAAATTAAGGAGAAGAAAAAAATGTCAGGTAGTAAGTTCTCAGTTCTCATGTGGCATCGAATGTTAATTGACATAAGATAATGTGTAATTACACGTTATGTGTACAGTACATGTCTGAATCACAAATATACTGTAAATACTTATTAAAATATAAAAACTTATAATTTAATTATTAGTAATTGCTAATGATTATGATGATGGAAATAATCATAATTAGTTGGTATTGGTGTTAATGTATTGTTGTTGTTTAATTAATTTAAATTTATATTAACCTTTTTGTTTGCCATTTAATAAATGCCAAATTCAAGAAAAATGATCTATTGAATAACATTATTTATTAAGGTTTAATAATGCCTAATGATTTAATGATGCATACTGCATAATTAATAATCCTTAATTTACAATATTTAAAAACCTGTATAAAAAAATTTTGGTAGTTCATGAAATGTACAATAATGCATTCAATAATGCAATTTGGAAAAATTAGGTAAAATTATACGACCCTGGACACTCGGGTTGTGGCTCCACAGGGCCCCTGTGGGTGAGCTGTGTTTCCTGGCACCAGGACGTTGGCAGCAGATCCTTTGGGTTTGCTATGGGTTGCAGGTTGGCACCTCCATGGATCAGATTTGTTTGTCCGCTGCCCACGGGTGCCTGATCAGATTGGGATCTGGGGGGTTTGGAGGCTTTGGGCTCGTTGCCTGCTGCGCTCCTGGACGTTCTGGTGCCTTGTCATCTTGGCCAACATTTCTGTCGATTTGTGCTGCATGATTGGTATATGTGCCTACACTCTTTCCGAGAAGTGACGTGAACCTACAGTATATAACATATATACTGTATAACTGTTAAACCACTTTGTCCAGTTTAAGTTTAAGTTCGTCATGTGGCATAGAATGTTCATTGACATAAGATAATCTGTAATGACACTTTATGTGTACATGTCTGAATCACAAATATAAATATCTCATATCAAAGATTCTGATATGTATTACGTACCAATGTAGTAAGAGTTACAGACATAACATCGTCAGGCAAACCATTTGTCACATGTCTTAGCTCTGATGTCAGCTTGGCATCAAAATGGTCAACAGGCATTATTAAGACAGCTGTCCTAATACCCTGATGGAAGCTCTTTGTAATAGTTTGGATATAGCCCTTTGGGTCCTATGAGCTCGGCTCATAATGTAAAGCGTTAACAAAAATTTCCATACCAGGGACACCGTGAGATGGTAAACAGGTCGATCTTAATGTTTACATTTCTGCTTCTGATTGATCAGAAACATAAAGAGCTCTTATAGTGCACAAGAGAAAAAGTGACGCATGCTGGATCTCTGGGTAACAGGACATGTTGGGGGGGGGGGGGGGGGGGGGGGGGGGGTTGAAAGCGGGGTTGTCTGGAGCTAAGGGGCGAAGCAGAGGAGGATGTGTGCTCCCAGGGGCGTGTTCTCAGGGCAGCAGCTGCTACTTCTAAAATAAGCCTCGCTTAAGATGTCTATAATTTCTACACCTCATAAATCATATGTATCTCATGTTGATTCCAATCGTCGACATTTTTTGACCACGTAGCGCACGTGTTACGAATTATGTAGCAGCTATAACAGGCAGTATGTCCCTTTCTTTTTTCAGCAAAGAAAACAAAGCATGCGGTATTAGGAATTTAATCCGAGTGTCATACAGTTAAGTCAACAATTATTTTTGTATTAATTGCAAAATGGCATTTTATGCGTTTTATACTTTTATAGCTACTTTTAATGTTGTCGAATTTTATGAATCAAGATGTTTTTTTATTTCTCTCTCCAAAAGACAAAAAATATATTTAAAAAAAATTGTGCTCAAGAACTTAGTTATAGCTCTACCGTTTGACGTTTCAAAGCCCTTACAAGGGAGACTCCTTCCATAAATGTTTAATAAACATAACTCCTCCTTAATTATTTTTCTTACGTGATTCATCTGAGATACACTATAATCCATATGAATCGGCCTTTACTTTATGTTGTAAATGTTTTAGAAATGTTTTAGAATGAGTCAATTATGGGTTTTAATGGCTTCCCGTTTCCCACTGCCCCTCCGGCCACAAACATACCTGGTTTATGAGCCACTATTATACACAAGAGAATAAGAGAACAAAGGTATTTAAACTTTCCACTATAGTTAATTTTATTAAAATTTTGTAAAAAATGTGTGTGAATCAGTGGGACCCAAGTGGAACGGTGAGGCTAAAGAAGGTGCAGGACTTTAAGTACTTAGGGTCAACGGTCCAGAGCAACGAAGAGTGCATGTAAAAAGGAGGTGAAGAGGCGTGTGCCGGCAGGTTGAAATGGGTGGAGAAAAGTGGCAGGTGTGTTGTCTGATAAAAGAGTATCAGCGAAAATGAAAGCAAAGGTGATCAAGATAGTGGTTAAACCAGCGATGCTCTACGGCTTAGACACACTGAAGTGGCATAAAGGAAAAGACAGGGGGCAGAGCTGAAGGTAGCATAGATAAAGATGTTGAGGTTCTCTTTAGGATGGACAAGGATAAATAGGATTAGAAATGAGTCCATCGGAGGAACAACCCATGTTAGATATTTAGGAGATAGACAGTAGTCAGAGAGGCCAGATTGACATGTTCAGAGGAGAGATTGTGAATATATCGGTAGAAGGATGCTGAGAAACTGCCAGGCAGGAGGACTAGAGGAAGACCAAAGAGGAGGTTTATGGATGTAGTGAGAGAGAACAAGAAGTTAGTTGGTGTGTGGGAAAATGATGCAGAGGATAGGGTTAGATGGAGGCTGATGATTCGCTGTGGTGACCATTAAAAGAGAACAGCTGAAAGACAAAGAAGAAGATTTAGTAAAAATTGTCGAGAGCAACGCTTTCGCATGCCTACTTTATCAGCTATGACTGTGTAGGTCAAAGGATGAGAGTGGCGTGTGCTACGTGCACACAGATATCTCGAAGGAGACTGACGTCAACGATTAGTAGATTGTTGTGTAGACATGGCACCTACTCAAATCTACTCCATATTTCTTTTTGGAACCTGGATCGAATCAGATATGGAAGCCAACAATACCTGAGCAGAGAAGAAGATCGCTGCATAAACATGATATCATCACTCTTCCAGAGCCTGGAACATTTGTGTTCTTACTGATCAAAAGGAACCAGACTTTGGGTCAAGCATTCTTGGAAACAATCTCAGGACATGCACTTTAACAAATTACCGCTGGCCTCGGAGCTCCTCCCCAAAGTGTGTATCTTAATACTCCAGCTGAAATACATCTCAGATCATAAATTTTTCTATACCTCAAACTCCCTCTGTTTCACTCCTTTTCCGAGCACGCAGTTTCAACTTCTATGTAAATGAGTTACTGACGATCCACACCCGCCTCCAGGGAGAACAGAGCTGCTAGGCAGAGAGGAGCAACAAACAGGGGAAAGGATTCTCCGATATGAGGTCACATTAGGGAGAAAATCTGATTTGCTTGTTTGAGTCAGCCTCAGCCAATAGAAAAATGAAAATGCTGAAACATCTTAAGTTTAAAATCAATTAAAGGAATTATTGCATGGTGCATCCACCATACCTTGATAGACTTACAGCTTAGTCCCGAACTACTAGAGGAACAAACACGCACACACGAATACTTGATGCGCATACACGCATACAGGTAGGGTTTCTCTCTTATCAGGTAAAGAGTATATTAAAGCCTTTTGGCCAGGTGCTCTGAGTCACCGAAAGTCACATACATCAAAAGAACAAAAGATCATATGTCATATGGAGACCCGGAGACAGACAAATGATAGGAAGGAAATTAGCATTTTCCGGTTAGACAAAAGTGTTCCAGCAAGCAATATGTATGAATATTTATCCAGACATGGGCTATAGAATGTATGACCACATAAGGAATGAGGAAGTTGTTTCATAGAAACACAGGAAAGTTCACACGATATCTGAAAACCATACAGAATAAAAACAGGGATTGTTAGCTTTAATCACGTTTTTCTTCTTTCCCATTTAATATAATAAACCTTTCAGTAACAATATTGTCAAACCTGCTGTTATGGAAAATTGTGCCCATCTTTAGGCCCAATCAGAGGCGATCATTCAACAGCGCTACGATATAAGCCTGTGGAAAAGATGGAGCGACCAAGAGAGCACTCAATCCAGAAACTAGGTCTCTTTTTTTGGACTATTTGACGAAACCAGGCCACCAGACCCATTTAAATGCTCATCATTTGCAGATGGAATTTATCTCTCCCTCCATTCGAATGAGATCGATTTATTCCACCGCTTGCTGTCTCCATGACTGCATTCCTCCTTTAAGCTCGGGGAGCTCTTTTTTGGACAATTACACGTATCCCAAAACCAGGAAAATATGATGCTATTCTTTTTTGGTCAAATTTTATAAAAGAAGAAAAAAAAAAGATGCAGAAAATTGGAGCCAGTAAAAGAAAACAAGTATTCGTATCTATATTCCATTTAACTCCACCTGTACAAGGGAGTAGCATCGACCTTTATTTTATTGCTTCGTAAACTGATGGAAGGGTTATTTCAAGCCATGTTAAGAAAAAAATAAAACTAAAAAATAAGCAACGGCTGAAATGTCCACAGCATGTCCACAGCAGTAATGGAGGCATACACAGAGCCGGTATAGAGGCTCCCGGGGACAGGCATGTAAAAGGAAATGAATTTAGCAATTAGCTGCAATCAATAGCGTGCAGAGAGTTAAATAAGGTTAGTGTCAGAAACAGCACAGAGCTGGAACCAGTCAGGCGAATGCACGCCAGCCAATCAGCACGCACGGTATCCCTGTTGCCAGGCAGATTCTTGGCTGTAGCAACCAATCGTGGGATGCGACTGCTAGGGATGAACCTGGGAGGTAAAATAAGGTATTGTTAATGTAAAAAAGAAAAAAAAAAGAAACAAGAAGGCCACACAATAGATTGGTGATATAAGACAGATAGAAAAGGGGAGACTTAAGTGGGTCATGTTGTCAGAGAGGGGAACAAAAACAAGGGTTGGATATGGAGAGGTTGTAGCAGGGGGCCAGGGGGTCATCAGCTGCATCCTGTGTGATAGCCGTTGTTTGCTTGTGGGTAATTACAGCCTGGTGGCTGACGACACACTGTGTTCACACGCGCAGACACGCATACGCAAACACCCACATGCCCCTTCTGGCCAGATCTGTTCAGTATTCATGGGGAGCGCAATGAGAGACAGCATAAGACTGTTACGAGCACCAAGGTGCGAACAGAAAAAAAGAGAACGGCAAAGAAGAGACGGGAAAGAAAGGGGGAGGGCGGTGCGTCAAAGCTTTATGACCATCTGAATTGCAGCTCTTATTCGGAGAATAACATCAGCAATGCCATGCATATATAATCATCGTCATTTCCTAGAGAGGTCCTCCTGTTCCCTGAGAAGAATAAATACCAGAGGCTTCTCTCTTTCTCTCTCTCTCTCTCTCTTTCGATTTCATTCTTTCTATATGCATTCGCAGGCACTTTAATGGGAACACCTGTACACTTGGATATTCACGCAATTATCCAAACAGCCGCAGTAGCAGCATTGTAAAGCATTAAAACAACAGATAGTATGTGGCACACGTCTTGGTGAGATTCTGAGAAAGAAAAGTAGATCTTCTTTGATTTTTTTCACTTTATTGCACAGATTAATAAAAAAAAAAACTATAGTGAGGTCAGAATAATGAAATCTGATAGATAGGACACTTAAATAATCACTCTTTACACCCATGGTGAGCAGAAAAGCATTTTCGAATGTAATGCATTTTAAGACAGCTGGGCTACACAAGCAAAAGACCAAATCAGAAGAAGAATCTGACTCTGGGAGTTGGCACAAACTCACCAAAACTGGACCAAAAGCTTTATAGTTAAAACATGCTGCTTTAGTTAGTGCATGCTTTTTTTTTTTTGTTTGTTTTTTTACCCATACTGTAATTTATGCTAAATATAGAATATTATATACTGTACACAGTATACTGTACATGGCTAATCTGATTAGTAGGAATGTTGTTGGGCGGCATCAAAAAATAAATCATCCGCAGCGCACATCTGATCTGTGGGTGCACAAAGCCGTTATTCATGTCATGTTTTGTTTTTGCTTTCTTCCCTTTGAGACGTGAATAAATGTGAAATAGCTGAAATGCTGGTACATAACTCCCCTTTTCTTTCTTTTTTTTCCATTTTTTTTTTCCCGCAGGGCCGCTGCTCCAGAGAGAACTGTAAGTATCTGCATCCTCCGCCCCACCTAAAGACGCAGCTCGAGATCAATGGAAGAAATAATTTGATCCAGCAGAAGAATATGGCCATGCTGGCCCAACAGATGCAGCTGGCCAACGCCATGATGCCTGGCACACAACTGCAACCTGTGGTAAGATGTGTCAACACACACCTAGGGTTATTTATTTATTTATTTTAGGGTAATTATTTTCCTGCAGTGGCACATCCAGGCACAATACTGCATTGCCATTAGGCGTGTTTAATTACCATCATCTAACACCATAAGATTAAAATATTGGCACCCCTGTCTGTGCTTTATTTTGTGACGTGCAATAACGTGTCGGGCCAGGGTTCATATTTGTTACTGAGCCACTCGTAGCTTTAACTACTTCCATGACGACCCGCTCGTATTATCTAGAATTACCGTACTGCTTGATGAACATCACAGCAAAATGAGATTAAAGGAATAATCTGACAGCAGCTATCTCTAGCAGACTGAGGTCCAGTAAGTAGATCTACACTAGACCACAAAAATCATATTACACAGTGGATGATGCAAGATACAAGACAGAAGCCTGGATAAAAGTAAGTTTTAGATAATCATTCCATTAGGCTATAAGTATAAAAATCTATAAGTATGTTTCTTACTTCAAATTGAGTTTTAGACAAAGTAGTTAACCGATGCATTACAGTTTAAAACAATACTTTTTTAGGCTTTAAGTCATTTTATGTTTAAAAAGTCAAGCCTAAAAAATACATAGATGCTGTACCACTATGTTATAAGTAGTTTAAAGAAAGACATTAATTTGCATATATATATATATATATATATATATATATATATTAGATATTTATATATATATATATATATATATATATTGCACTTCAGATGTATTTCATGTAACAGTACTTTATTAAAAGTTTTATTAGTGGATACTTGTTACAAGTTTCAAGTTTTATTGTCATATGCACAGTAAAGAAACATGTTCCCCCGTACAATGAAATTCTTTCTTTGCTGTCCCCCAATGAAAGAAAAAGACATTTATGGAAAAAAATTAGGGAAAAAACAGCATTCAGAAGAGGAGCGAGCACACTTGTCCATCTCGCGGGGTGCCAGGACTCAACCCATGGAACATGCAAACTTGTTACTTTTACTCCATTACATCCTACAACAAATATCTATACTTTCTACTTCACTGCATTTGTGCATAGCATTGTGTACAGTGATACACAGCTTATGAAGCAGTGATATCGCCACCTGCTGACTGTGATTCATAATCCTTGTTATTTGCCTTCCTTGTTGAGTCATGTAGCAGGTGTTTGAAATCAGTAGTTGATTTTCAGAAGTTTAGAAAAATAGCAGTTTTCAAGCTTATATCGTAGAGAGAGAGGGTAAGAGAGACTTGGTTACTAGGACTTAAGGACTTAGGTGCTAATACAAGCTCAGTATTTTTTAAACTTATGTACAAATGTAAATGGAGGACTCCTACTTTTACTTGTGGAATAATTCACCTGGAATGGTTCTACTTTTGCTCAAGCACAGGATTTGTGTACTTTGTCCACCACTTTATATTATAAACAATATGGATAGTTAAATAACTTGTTGTACACTTATACAATAAATAAACTGTAGATATATAATGCTTTATGAATGCATTTATGGCTGATTCCATTTTTTCCTATAGTAATGAAAAGGTACAGTATTATTATAAAGCTTACAGTACAGTGATATTCTGAAGTTACTCATATAATCGTTGATTCAATATTAACAATTGATAATAAATCATAAATCATATGCATGACCTGTAATGTAATAATCATGATGTGTAATGTTTAGGTTGCACTGAATACATTACAATGTTGCAATTTGTAGCATAATATGAACTTTCCTTGACCTTTACAGTAAGTGTTACCACATTTTAGGTACAACCTGATAACATTTGATTTTTATGAAGCTTTCTGACACAAATACATTAGATAGGAGTAACCTCTGTCCCAGAATTTTCCGAAACCCAGCTCTGAGAATGTTCTGTTATGGTGTGGCACATGGACAAAATCTTTGTGTGGGAGTTACTGCGAATAGATCAGGATGCCTGAAAGAGCTCAGCAAAGCTGGCATGTGTGGAAATGTCAGCTTTTAGAGATCTGAAAGAAAACACTAGAGTTGAGTTCCATTGGCTGATGGGGTAAAACCCAGTTCCAAACAAGGCATCATCTGTGCAGGAGGTGAAAATATACTAAAATCAAACTACCAGACTGAGAGTCTCTTTCAGGTCTGTCCAGGCAACTTCAATTAAGCCCAACCACAAATTGTGTATATAGTATGCACTGTAGCTAGTTACAGTTATCCGTTGCCTTGTTTCTTCATTGGCGCAAGTTTATTTTCCTCTATAATTCTGCCTAGCTCGCCAAGCTCCCGGCCTGCCTCTTGACTTTCACTCTTCATTACCACCTCATCGCTTACATCCATCTCCAGCATCAGCCCTGCCTCCAAGTTCTGTGGGCTTTTGAAGCCTCCATGCCTTCCTCAAGAGGCCGTGCCCTTGCTTCTACCGCCAACTACAAAACCACAGCTGCCAGTTTTCCATCATTTTCATCGATGCTGCTTTTGAAGCTCTTTTGGTGGCTTGGAAACCACTTAGCAGTGCTCACAATTTGAAACCTTTCACAATAAGGGCTCTGTTCCGCTTTCCTGTTCTACACAAATGGCTACAGGTTATCCTGATTACAGGAAATGGGTTGGTTTGAGCTGAAACAGGAGTCTTGCCAAACAATTTTTCACACTACTTTCATACTTGAGTTCACACCCATGACCTCAGGCTTGTTTTTTGTTTGTTTGTTTGTTTGTTTTTGGGAGGAGCAGCTTACAATCAAAAATGCACATTAGGTGAACCTGTTAGGAATGAAAATGTTCGTAAATTTTTTTTTTTTTACTAATATTATTATTATTTATTATTATTATTATGGGGCATTGGTGGGTCAGTGGTAGGTTTCTCACCTGCTATGTGGAAGGCCTGGGTTTGATTCCCAGCTGCTGGTCACAAGCCTGTGTCTGGTGTAAAAACTGTGCCAGGTTGTCTATGGATTATTGAATGGTCCACTGTAACACTTTATGGCAACAGCAATATTACTTTTGTATTAGACGGCATTGTGTTAAAGAGAAAGCTGACCAGTTTCTATGTAGCTGTTTCAAAATGTGAACTAAGCTATAAATCTTCAATTTTCCACTTATGTAACCAATATTTAGCTAAAAATGCAATAAGAAGCACCTTTAAGGTCGCTGTGTTTTCCGCAATAGTTTTTCAATCTTCCCACTGACTTTTATCTCGCTTAATATGACAAAATTTATATGAAAAAATGTATAATAAAAATCTAGTGATTATTGGATTGGTTAAATAATTTTGGTTAAAATCCAGTATGTTAGAAAAAAACTTCATGTTACATTTACCCTGACCTAACAATTTAATAACATAAAAATAAAAAAATCAATGTCAAGCATTAATTTTTTACAGGGCATTTTTACTTCTTTTTTTATTATTATAATTGAATAATAAAAATGTAATCAAATATATACTTTTGTATCTGAAAGATTATGCCATGCATTTTTGATAAAAGAGAGTATTTTGCTTTGTTTCATAGCCTAAAAGGCAAACATCTGGAATTATGAGTATTGGAAAGAGTGGAAAGGGTGGAAAGATGTTGTACAATTTTGTTAGCTGAAACTCATCAAACTGATCTAAACCCTCTTCTAATTAGCTAAAGTTCTGCTCAGTGTAATTGTGTTAGAATATCTCAACCTGAAGTTTAAAATCCTGGAACCAATTTTCCTTATATAAAAAGAATAAGGACTCGAGACGCTCCAGGAAATGGACCCAAAAAAATAGTTTTGTAAAAGAGGCCTTAATTGCGGATTTGGCCCATTTCAGCTCAGGCACAGCAAGCGTCCCTCTGGACTGTTCTTTCTCTCCTTGCTGGTAAATTAATGCAGGTTCCTCTGTCATGTTTCTCATTTAGCATTTCTTTCTCTCTTTTTCCCTCTCTATCCAGTCCTGAAGCGTAATGATCGATCAATCTCGGATTGATTGACTGACAGGCAAAATCTTGCTAGCGTAAAGCAGGAAAAGACATGTTTCTCCCTTTAATGGTTATGTAAGCAGCGTTATTTTCATTAGTGTTATATAAAGAGTCTTGTGGCAGTGTGAAGTTAAACTTCACAGCGCAGAGTGTGGGCAGCTTTTAATGCTGATGTTATTCAGTATGTTAGCGGTGTGCAAATTGGTCCTGGAGATCTGACTCACCTAAGAGGGAAGAAAGATAGCGCTGATTAAATATACACTCTAAATCTCAGGTATTAAGCGTGAATCTCAGCCTGTCTTTATAAACCAGGCTTGGACAAACATTAGAGTGTGACAGCTTAAAGATCCATTAGCAGTATTTCTGAAAAGGAGTTTTAAAAAAATCTGTAACAATTAAGTAGCTGGGCTAAACAACAATTTTATGTTTTGTGTTTTTTTTTGTATTTTTGCTCTACTCCTTGAAACCTAGAAGGGCCAAAAGTACCTTCACTGTTCTGTTTTTCTTTATAATGAGCTCTCATGAGCTTTTAAGGTGTTCATTTTGTTGGCATCATTAGTTAGCTAGAATGACATGTTTTGTTTATTCTTCGTATTCTATAACCAGTCCATAACTGGTTTTCTGAAATAAGAAAAAAAAATTTGTCTGCTTGATTAGTTATGGAAAAACTATTGTGTGTATGGGGTGTCGAAGAGCTAGTCACTGTTATTCCACTAGGGGCAAAATAGCGCAATAACTCAAGGAACTTTCTTTCGACTTCTCCCATTAAGGGTTCATCACAGCGGATCATCACACAACTTTGCACAGGTTTTTTTTACGCCAGATCCCCTTCCTGACGCCAATCTCGCATTTTTTGAACCGCACTTGAGACCGGCACTGAATGGTAGGACTCAAGCCGGGATCTTTAGATCCCAAAATCAACATCTAGAGCCTTAGCTGTCTGAGCCAACACTCCCAAAGGACATTATCTTAGATATGCAATACATTTCCACAGTCTTTATTTGTTACCTCATAGGCTTGGAGTGTGTTATTTACGTATAAGCCAGAAACTTTCTTAAGAATATACACATTTTTATTTGAGCCCTAATGACAAATCACATGTTTTAACGTTTTTTTGTTACGATTTAAAGTTGAGAAAGAGCAAAGAGGCAAGCTAGTTCTTGTTATCACTTACTTACAGCTGTGATAAATACACCCGCATCTCTTTATATCTCCAAGTTCATCAGTTTACCAGAAAACATAAACTCATCTCAACTGGAGACCTTCCCAAGTTTGGAAACTTTACAAATCGCTGCGATTGACATGACGCGTTAAAACCTGTGACCCTTTATAAGCCTTAAACAAACATTTCATATAAAAATTATTTTTTACATCCAATCAAATCTTACTATTCATTTTCTCTTCTCTTGTTTGCATGAACCCTATATAAAAAAAAAATTCCACAGAAACAGATTCACTTACCAAATGTAAGTAAACAGTGTGTGTCCGGAGACACTGTTTGTTTACAGCGACTCTCTATCTCCATACAGGGACAAAATAGTCATGAAAGGAATCCCAGGCCTTATTGGCTCTTATCACATGAGAGAATAAGCGATAAAAGAGAAAGACGAGACAGTGGGGAAGAAAGAAAGAAAGACAGATCTTCCAGTAACAGAGCTCAGGATCTCTTCGTCTTCACCACAGAACGAGAGAGAGAGAGAGAGAGAGAGTGAAAGGAGAAAGGGTGAGATAGATAGAAGGAGAAAGATACGGGTGGCATGAAAAAGGAGCGGGATACAGTGTAGAGGTGGATGAGCACATGAGAAGAAAAGAACCCAAACACAAAGGCTCGGGAGATAAAGATCAGCGACAAGCATCTCATCTTTACTTTCCCACTTTTATTTCCCTGCTTCCATTTATTCATTTGACAGACATTTTTTTTTCTTTATATGTACACTCAAAGTGGTGTATAAATGCACACACGTACTGTAGCTGAAGGTTAAGGGTCTTCCTCAGGGACTCAACAGTGACACTCGGGTCCTCCGGGGACGTCTGAGATCGGTTGATCTAATTAGGTCTCGGTAATGCCCTCAATCTCAAAGATGTCCTGGATTACAGAGTGTCATTTCTGCGGAGCTCTGAAAGCAGAGCCGTCACCCCGACACGAACGCTAGTGCGCCGCCTGCGCCGGCTAATGAGAGCGATATTGAAGCGCCACGTCCACATAAACAACATTTTATCACTTCCTGTGCTTCTGCCTTAAATACTGAGATGACAAAAACATAAATATGGCATGCAACTTACTGTATTATCATAGCAACTTGAGAGGAGAGGTTAAATGGTCAGATGTAGTTCATAGAACTGGATATCACATGTGTTCTGTGCTTTAATCGCTATTTCCTTTAAATAACATCTGTTTTTTATTGACCATGACTCTCCTTGCCTTTTCTCGCACGTCTACCATGAGAAGGAATATCGTGACAACCTCAGCATTTACAGGACAAGCTGCATCCTACAGAACAATCCTTATTTTATATATATATTTTTTTTGAATTTATGCTGCACCACTTGGTTTCTACCAGTTTTTTTTTTTATTCTTTGGGGACATGATCCAAAAACAATCCAGATTTTTTTTCAGTTAAGCAGTTAGGACTTAAAAATAATAAGTGGTATATCTTTATATGAAAAGCATCCAGGTGTGCATTTCCATTAAAATAATTAGCCTTCTGTAAAATGTCAAAATTCTCCTGATTTACATAATTACCAAAGTTCCCACATGACCAAACACAAGGAACAAACTATTATGTTCAGTAGAATTCACTAACGAGAACTGTTCTAATGAGACTGATCAACTTTGAGACAAGTTATTATTGTTATTCAGGAAAGCACTGTCTGAACCTGAACAGGTTTTTTTTTTTTTTTTTAATCTTTTTTAAGGTATATAAATAAATTATCATATGCACCAAATCTGAACATCATGTTTACAGACCATCTGCTTAATTTTTTTTCTCAAGGTATGACACCCACCACCAATTCCATTCCAATGCTAGCATATGTATGCTCTGATTAATATACAGCACACTGCCTGCTATTCAATAAGTTAGTATCATCCTCTAGGCCTTATACATGTGTAAAACTTTTATAATTGGGATTGTTTTAAAAAGTTTTTTCTCCTTTACTTAATTTTTAAATGAGTTTGTTCTGAGATTATTATAACTATTTTTATTCCATCCAGTAACCTCTGTAGTCTAACTAGGGACCATGGAGGTCAACTATTGACCATTGTATTTAGGCTAAGGCTCTAAAGTAGGTTGCTGGTTTGAGGATATGAGGATTAGGGTTTGAGCCATACCATGGGTGGGTTGCCTCACCCTATACTACCCAGTTACTGTATGCAGTGCTGGTCTCAAGCTTGCATTAAAATGGGGGGTTGCGTCAGGAAGGGCAAACAAAGGAAAAACTGTGGCAGGTTGAGTGCGGATCGGATGGTCCACTGTGGCGACCCCTTGACGGAAGCAGCCGAAAGAAAGTAGTACTTATTCCCATTTTTACATCTGTGGTAGGACCTCCGGTCAAAGTTCACACACTACAGCAATTTGGGAATGCCAATTAGTCTAATTAGCATGTCTTTTGACTGTGTGAGGAAACCTATCAAGTACAGTAGAACATGCAAACTTCACACACACAGACCCCAAGGCAGGAATCGAACCCAGACCCTAAGGGT
Organism: Clarias gariepinus; assembly: GCF_024256425.1. Classification (NCBI taxonomy): domain Eukaryota; kingdom Metazoa; phylum Chordata; class Actinopteri; order Siluriformes; family Clariidae; genus Clarias; species Clarias gariepinus. The sequence goes on along the minus strand of NC_071124.1, from coordinate 5,537,988 downwards.
GCAAGGGTAAAGTGCTACCCATTAAACCACCAGAAATACCTCTCAGCATGTCTTACAATCCAGGAGTGCTGTATCCCCTTTCATTCCGAGTGCTTTTGTTTTAGTTTTTGGGCCTGTCTCTGCCCCTCTGTCTTATTACTGCTGTTTTACCTACTGTAACCTAAACACTTTAAATGGTTTGTCTATTCATTTTCCTTTATGTTATTGAATAGTTACAGTACTTTTATTGTAAATGTGAACATTTCCATGTAAATATTTTAACCCAAACATCCTTTTATTCTCTATACCATTTTTACTAAATTATACATGTATGACTCTGACTTTTAGTAATCGCAATAAATAGATCCAGAGTTTATGCTCTTTCAACCTGCCATAAATATCAAAAAGTTTGATTTCACTTAATACCTGTAATAATGTACATATGCATTTAAACAGGGAAACTCCTTAACCATTTTACATCACCACATTACATTACCTCATATAATGAAAAAGCAATGAAATATTATTACTTTTTTTTTTTTACTTTTCATTTCCTTTGAGCAATAATAACAACAATCTATGTTTATTTGTATATGGTTTTAAATTTAACCCCAGTATAGGCCTCTTCCAAATAGTTGAGATGTCTCTTCATTGTAAAAGTATCAATATATTTGTAAAAGAGATGCTATAAAACTATTCAAACCATTATTATTATTATTATTATTATTAGCAGTAGTAGTAGTAGTAAAAGTAATAGTAAAGATTCACACTGTTTTGTACCTATATGAGCTGTAATTACAGAAAAATTCAGGGACTTCATAAATAATGTCATCAGATCAGATCAAGATATTCTTAATATGTATGCTAATCTTAGAATATTTTATGTCCCATTGCAGCCAATGTTCTCTGTCACGCCCAGCCTGGCCACCAACGCCACAGCACTGGTTAACCCATATCTGGGCCCTGTGTCTCCGGGCCTGGTGCCCACTGAGATCCTGCCCAGTGCACCTGTATTAATGACCAGCACCCCTAACGTCCCTGTGCCCGCTGCAGCCGCTGCTGCCGCCCAGAAGCTCATGAGGACAGATCGGCTGGAGGTGAGTGCGATTCCATTTTTATTTACAGAAAGTTTAATCTAAATAGTTCTCTCAGGACAAGTAAAGCAGAGCACAGCGTATTCGTCATGAGTTGCAGTGGAACCTGGAACCATTTAAACTATGCTTCAAATTTTATATTAACCAGAGTTGACAGCAGAAACAAACTTGAATGTTATAAAAACAACATAAAAATGTATTTTGTGTAATAGGTTTCCTTTCAGTTAAACTATAACATTGGTATATTCAAAGCTCAACAACAGGAATATTTATACACACTAAGCTCTGGGTATCCTAAAATGCTATACAATATAGAGAATTTTCCTATTTTCACTGAGGCTGTTTCGCTTTAAAAAGCAAAAAAAACGAAAATCAGTACCCAGGTAAGAACCATATTAATCAGAGAAGGAAACAAGAGGATAAAGGTAACTCTGTTGTAGCTGGAGAAATCCACATCCCAGATGGATTAAGCTGTTCACAGATCAGCCATAGCGCAGAGAATCCTCAAAGCTGAGCTTTACAGAGGAGCTGGTTTGGATTCTGCCAGAAGACATGTTGGAGTCAGCAAAAAAAAAAAGTTCTTTCCCACACTAAAGCATGGTGGTGGAAGCATCATGTAGACATGTAACTACAGCATCTTTGTTTGCTTGTCTGATCAAACCCTGTCTTTACCCTGTTGACTTTTGACGGATTCCTTTTGCATGTGACATATTCCTATCATATTCACTAACCTGTAGGATGTTTACAATTTAGAATATTTTTTATAACCAAGCCCAGAGTGACATTTTCTCAGAACTTTATTTAAGACTTCATCATGCAAATTATTTTAGTATATCCACTAACAAACTCTAAAACCTGTCAGAAACATATATCTTTACTTTAAAGGTTACATATTTTGTTATTACTTTAACATAGTAATAAGTGTTAGATGTCTCTCCAAGTATATCGCTTAATGCGCCAAAGAAAATGCTGCAAAAAATATTCATTCTTCTCCCTCTGTTTCACTCCTCTTCTGAACAGACTATTTTAGTTTTAATGATGGTATGCATTCAACTAATAATGAATTTGTTCAACTAACAATGCGAAAATGCAAAAATGCAAAAAAAAAAAAAAAAAGAAAGAAATTTTGCTTAAAAAACTGATCTTACTGATTCTTTAACAGAATTGAAAAATATTCTTACTACATATTGTTTTAAAGCACTTTAATGAACACTATTAAGCTGGTTTACTCCAGTTGTGACAGGAAAACGTGCTTTTTTTATTTTGCTATAAAAAGCTTGTTCTTTTTTTCCTCTCGCTCTCTGCTGGTGAAGATATTTTTAAGGGTGGCGCTGAGAAATCCTGGAGTCAAAATGAGGCTGAGGGTTCCCTCTTCCTTAATAAAAAAAAATAAACTTCCATGTGGCGGCACGGTGGTGTAGTGGTTTGCACTGTCAATTTGCACCTCCAAGGTCCGGGTTCAATTCCCAGCCAGACTCGATGTCTCGAGGAGTTTGCATGTTCCCGATGGGTTTCCTTTGGGTACTCTGGTTTCCTCCCAAAGACATGCAGATTAGGCTAACTGGTTTTCCCAAATTGTAGTGTGTGTCTTGTGATGGATTGGCACGCTGTCCAGGGTGTACCCCTGCCTTGTGCCCTCTTGGGAGAGGCTCCAGGCGACCCTGAATACAGGATGAAGCGGTATAGATGATGAGTGAGTAAGAATTTCAAAAAAAAAAAATTTTAAGGCCAATGCCGTCTTCTCAAACAAACTCGCACTGGCCATCTTAGCTCAAGAACTTGACATGAAGGGATAAAGTGGCATGATAAAGTAACATAATAGATCTTATTAAAGCAGGAATCTTAAAACAGGCATAAGTTAAATCACCTAAAATGTGACTTTATGCCTAATTTGATGTGACAGGTCAGATATTTATAGAAAGAAGCTGCCAATGCAAGATTCAAAGGTAATTTAGGACCTTGGATCCTGCAATCATATGGGTTTATCTTCTTTGAGAAAATAGAGAAAAAAATAAAAATATATATTTTTATGCACATGTGCACGCAAGTGCGCATCAACAATTTAGTATCGAACACAGCGAAGCAAAAAATAAATAAAAAGAAGAAAATTAAGATTTTTTAAAGGGCCTATCCGACAGCTCTGTGTTTAACATGATGTTTGACCTACAGTACAAAATCCATTTTATTTTAGTTATTAATTAAATAATACATGTATATGGTTTTTATTATCATTTTAAAATGAGATAATTTTTTTACTTTATTTACATATTCTTCTTAGAATTATTTTTATTTTTATTTTATGCCCTACATACTGCATTTCTTTTTTTTTTTTTTGTTCTTCTCGAACCCACTGTTAATAAAGTGCTTAATAAAATAAACCAGATGGACAACCTTTTGGGTACGTGATGGGATGACACCTGTTTTCTTTAGCGCGTCTCCAAAAACAGAGAACGTATGATTACGGACACAGCAAACCAGCAATTTCAATGGAACTCCATTCAGTTCCCATCTGCCTCTAACTCTAAGACTGAAAGGCAAAATAAAAACACACAAACACATAAGAGGAGAGAGTCTGAAAAATGCCCCTCGGTTGATCTCTCCGTCTCGCCCATCACTCTCCGTGCGCTTTAGCGCCAGAGACAAAGCTGTTTGCCAACGGTGCTAAAAGTGAAGCGGAGAGGAGTCCTCATCTAGAATGCCACATCTCCATAGAGACAAAAACATTTTATTCCTCTGCTCTCTTATTCTTTCTTTCTCCAACACCAGCCACCCCCCACCACCCCCCTACCCCAGTTCTGCAACACTCTCGAAAACCTTCTGACCCTCTCCATTGTTTTTATCTGGTCCCCTCTGTCTGTGGATTTCTCTTTCTCTCTCTCTCTCTCTCTCTCTCTCTCTCTCTCTCTCCATCTCTCAACGTATCGCACCCCCCACCCCCCTCCTCGCAGTGTCTGCCTGACAACAAGGCTGCCTCCGTCTCTTTAAAAAGCAGCCTGAGCTGGAGAGCGATGCGAGTGCCCAGTGGATTTCATTAGCTTCCTGTCGGCCATCAGTCAAACGACGACGACATTTATGAATCGAAACCCACCCCAAGTGTCAGGATGGTTTCGGATCAAAGTGTCACACGGTGGTCATTTCTCCAACATGCAACAATCACCCTAATAGTAGAGGCGCCAACACGTACAGTTCAGACCTGGCTTTTTATTTATTTATTTTATTTCGACTCCTTGCTACAGGGGACACCAGGGGTCAGAACAAGCTGGTTTAAGAAAAGCAAAATCACCGAAGGGGAAAGGACGTGGGAAGTGAAAGAAACATTTTCTTCTGGTTTAGAACTGCTGTAGCTCTAGGCAGCTCTGGGTCAATGTTATATCTACTGTAGGTTTGACATTTGACTTTGAAATATGAATTTGAACTGGCTGTGGTGACGAATATGCTGTTTACTGTTTATTTGTTCAGTTGTTTTTTGTTTTTTTTTCTGTATCTGCTTGCTATCGTTTTCCTTTTGCAATACAGCCTTTTGGTAAAAAAAAAAAAAAAAAAAAAAAGACTTTTGGTGTTTCCGGACATAATTATACAAAGGTCTAAAAAATAACTCATCGTTTATATGCTGAAGGAATCACGAAATTCATTTAGCATTTTTGGCGTGTCACTGCTCTGAAACTGTCCCCACGGGAAAGTCTTTGAGTTTCGTCATTGAATGCCGCAATGTATTTCTACCTTTAAGAGAAACTGACTGTTCATACAGTAGCTGTTTAAAGTAAATGTGTTATAAGTGTAATGACAAAAAAAAAATGTTCTGAGGACGTTCCACAATTTGACATGACTATAAAGTGATCAAAAGTACGACTTGTCTCTCACTCACTTACTCATCGTCTATACAGCTTTATCCTGTGTTTAGGGTCACAGGGGGCCTGGAACCTAATCGCCTAAGGTGGGGCACAATCCATCGCAGGGCACACACACATTCACACATTACATGCAATTTGGGAACACCAATTAGCATAATCTTTAATGTTTTTGGATCGGCTGGGAATCGAACCCAAACCCTAGAGGTGCAAGGCACCGTGTTGCTTTTGTATGACTTGTCATTTGTTAATAAATTTTTACAATTTAATTATTAACAGATTGCTGTGGTATAAAAGGAATGATACTGTACACTTATATAAGGCTGTGTCATGACACTTTCCAAGCTGACTCATTGTGACAGATGACCTGGTGTCCAAGTTACATGGTGATGATGATGGTGTGACAGGTGAACGTTTTTTTTTTTTTTTTTTTAACAAGAAATCGTTTCATTCAAAATTTATTCACACTAATATTAACAATACACATGAATCAGCTTAAACACTTATGTAATAAATAAATGTCTCAGATTTTGTCAAATAGCTCATTTTTATCTGCTGGCCTTGAGCAAAAGATAAGTTTTAAATATAATAATATTATATAATAAAATATAATAAAATCATGCACAATAAAATGATATAATATGTGGGAAATGAAGTATATGTTGATACCGCATGTATACTTACTAGATATTTTTAAGATGTATGGATTAATCCACAATTTTTTTGACCAAAAGAAATTTTTTATGAAACTGGAAAGTGAATGGTAGCAAAAAACGTATCACGTAATTAAAAAAAAAACTTAAGAAAATTTATAACAGTTAAAAATGGTTATGTAGATTTATTTATAGCTATATATATATATATATATATATATATATATATATATATATATATACAATATCTTATAAAGCATTACGAACATGTGAACAAAATGTAAAGGTTAATCATCTAAGTCCGTCAAACTTATTCAGTGTGTGTGTGTGTGTGGCGACACTGCACATAGTCTGATGCAGATATAGTGTCCGTGGACGTGATTTATGGGCATTTGTCTAGATATCATCTTTCAGGTAAACCCGCTCCTCACAGGAGCAAAGCCTCGCTGCGGAAAAACACTAAGCACGCTTCATGTGTAGTGCCTGCCCCCTTCTGTCTAAGTGCTGAAATGACAAATCAGATGCTTTAACGTCGGTTTCGCACATATAGGAGAGATCGGTGGTTTAAACAAAAGCACAAGCTTGAGCCGCGTTTTACAATAAAATCATTTTTATTTTAATGAAATGATTCTGCCGTTTAATATGGAAAAAATATTTAAACTGACATTTTTGACAGTTTGTACATTTTAAACAACACATGCTGATCAAATCGGTTTATTTCACATGGCAGTGAATCTCCAATGCAAAACTCTTAAGACGCTCAGGTTCAAGTGCTGTAAAAAAAATCTCTCAGTATTTAAACCGAGTTCATAACTACTGTAGAACTACGTCAGACTTGTTTAGATGTCTCAGGGTGGGAATTGGTGTTAAAGCGTTGGGGTAATAATGTTAAAGACGGCGGAGTAGGAAAACACAGCGTGTTTATGAGGAGCAATAAAACGTTATTAAAAAGTGTCTTGCAGTCCCTCCATCGTGAGGAGCAGCATGTGAACGCTTTATGAGTACAAAAAGGGAAGAAGAAAAAAACGGACAAAACACACTAGTTAGAGTTTGGACTGGAAACGAGTTTAAATCAACATGAAAGTGTTGGTTCAAAGTGACCAGACATAAACATTCTCTGATTTAAAACAAAACATGGTTCAAAAATGAACCAAAACATTTGTTTAGACACAAACTGGAGCCATTATTCTAAGTGTTCTCTCTTGTCCTTTTCTCTATTGTTCTGTCTCTCTTGCCTTCTCTTTTATTCTCTCTTTCACTTGTATTGCTTTTCTGTCTCTTATTATTCCTGTCTCGTTCGCTTTTTTGTTTTCCCTTATTTTTTAATTCCTTTTGCGTCTGTCTACATTTCACTCTTTCTCTCTCATCCTATCATGTCTTTTTCTGTCCATCCATCTTTCTCTCTATCTTGTCATTCTCTCTCCCTCTTTTTCTCTCTCTGTCTCTTTCTGTTCTACTTGTCTGCCCCTGACCTGACTCTCTTTCCTCTTTCCTTGTTCCTTTTCTTTCCTCTTATTCTTTCTGCCTCTCTGTGTCTCTTCCCTCTTTTCTCTCTCTCTCTCTCTCTCTCTCCCTCTCTCTCTCTCTCTCTCTCTTGACCTATAGGTGTGTCGGGAGTACCAGAGAGGTAACTGCACACGGGGCGAGAACGACTGCCGCTTCGCTCACCCGTCCGACAGCGCCATGATCGACACCAACGACAACACAGTGACCGTGTGCATGGACTACATCAAGGGCCGCTGCTCACGCGACAAGTGCAAGTACTTCCACCCTCCGGCACACCTGCAGGCCAAGATCAAGGCCGCGCAGCACCAAGTCAACCAGGCGGCCGCCGCCGCTGCCATGGTAGGTCGGTGCCAATCCCTGTCCAGTCGTACCCACTTCTTGCCCGCTCCTTTAGCGCCATCTCAGGCTCTGCTCCTCCTCTCGCCTATTTCTTATAAACCGTAACACTAGCAAAGAGCAACTGTGCCTGAGCTATGGTGAAGGTAATGCAGTATGTGCTAACGTAGAAAAACTGGTGTGTACGCTTAACCCTGCGCATATGTCACCTGTTATAACTGTGTTATAACTGTTATATCTGCAGTCTGTAATATATCAATGGAAATACCTTCGGGCATACAGCGGGTCCAAAGTTCTAAATCCACTAACAAGAATCTTTAGGTCATTTAGGTCTTTAAATCCTCTGCCAATGCTAGCAGTACTGTAAAAATTCTACGTGCCATCAGGTACATCGGGCGACAGATACTCCCCACCCTGATGTTATATCTCTTGTTTATGTGGCAGTTACTTCAAGGGTCAAGGGTCAGATAGCTAGCTTCACGACCCAATTGTAGCTGAGCACTTGCTTAAGGGTGTTTAAGGGAACCAATTATAGCACCTCCCAAAAAGTGTCCATGAAATAAGTTAGTTTTTGTCATTTACATTTAGGCATTTGGCAGACGCTCTTATCCAGAGCGACTTACATTTTTTTATCTTATTATACATCTGAGCAGGTGAGGGTTAAGGGCCTTGCTCAAGGGCCCAACAGTGGCAACTTGGTGGTTGTGGGGTTTGAACCTGGGATCTTCCAAACCGTAGTCCAATGCCTTAACCACTGAGCTACCCCTGGCCCCGGGGTATACCCCTACCACTGAGCTACCCCTGGCCCCGGTTGTCATGACTTGCTGTATAGCAGTTATAAATATTCATATCCTCAACGAGGTCAATTTGTTTTTCTTCTCGCTTGAAGTTAATAAGCCATAAACCTCAGCTTGTCATGTTGTGAGCATTTGTAAAGATTACTCTAGATTAGTTGTTTTTAGTCACATTGAAAGTTTCACTTATCGCTCACGTTATAGCAGCTATAAACTGTATCTTCTTTAATCTACGCCCAAGCTGTTTCCATAGCAACCGTAATACTAGATAATAATAAACCTGTGATTTGATTCGATGATGGAATTAGACCGGATCTTCGCAGTGGATCGAGACTTTTGGACCTGGCTGTATTTCCTGACTTTTTATTTTCTTCCTCTTTCTTCAGAAGCTTAGCATTTTTCTTTTTTAAATATTAGTTAATCCATTTGCAGAAGTAAAATAATTTGTTTTTGTGTGAATAAATGCAAAGCTTTACAGACAGATTGTCTTGATGTTTCTCTGTAACCCTTAGCACATGACATTTTAGTCCTTTCAGTAACTAATTGTCATTACTGTGCATGCGTTAGTCTTGTTATTTGTTGTATATTGCATTCTGGTGATTTGTTTTTTTGTTTTGTTTTGTTTTGTTTTTTTGTTTGTTTTTTGTTTGTTATTTTATTTCTTTTGTTTTTATTTTGATTTTTCTCACCTACCCAAACTGCACTGCTGCCCCATGATGCACCTCTGCTTGCTGTTTATGTTAATGCGCTTGACCCCCATTGGCCCATTGCCATCATGTGCTCGCTGCCTGCTAATTAAGACTCAGTCGGCTGTCAAATCACTGAAGCGACCCCTCGAGGCAACCTTTGACCTGGTACTATGTCCTTTCACCTTTTAGCTTGGCATGTAGCTCTGTTGTAGAAACTATTTTTATGAACTAAAAATTTAAAAAAGGGGTGATTAATTGATTGCAGTGAATTGGGCCGAACCTGCTTGCGCACATATCAATATATCAATATATATATATATATATTTTTTTTTTTTACGAAATGGAAGTGTTACTGTAAGAACAATATGCAAAATCTATTAATAAAAAAAAATATCTTGTTTGGTTGAAATTTTGGTAGCTGCATTCAGATCATCACCTCTACTGATAAAAAAATAAGGTGTGAACGTTTTTAGATTAAATATATTTACCTATATTATATAGAAATACAATATGTAGATTGAAATTACTCTCTACATAATTTGCATGTTTTTAAATGTGCATGTCTACCTTTGGGGTGTAGTGGGGGAAATTAACGTCGCTTAAATGTAATTACGGAGCTAGCAGTGCAGTTTGCGTTATTATTATTATTATTATTATTATTATTATTATTATTTAATTTACACATTTAAAGAAAGCTCCAAAGCCTCCATTGTTAAATACTATTCATGCTTTACATAATTAAATCTAGGACTTTTTCGATTATTATGTATTCAATTGAAAATAGGTATTTGTTGTTGTTGTTTTTTTTTAAGTTTGTTTTTTGTCTTGTAAGTAACTGTCCCTCCCTCCATTTTCTCTCTCTCTCTTTCTCTCTCTCTCTCTTTCTCTCTCTCCACCATGTTGCTCTGTTACTCAGGGGATTCCACCCGTTTTGCCTCCATTACCAAAGAGACCCGCACTTGAAAAAACCAACGGTGCCACGGCCATGTTCAACACTGGCATGTTCCAGTACCAACAGGCCCTGACCAACATGCAGTTTCACCAACAGGCGGCTTTCATACCATCAGGTAGCTCGCTCCTGACTTCACCTTTCACGTTCACCTCTGGCATTAAGATACTGACTCATGTGCTGCAGGGAGCCTAGCTCAAGACTTTCACTATTTAAATAATACAGCATGTAAGGAATAAAACACCAGGACATTTGCTGTTATACTAAAATAACAAGCGATCAAGCCAAGTTAGTACTTTTGGCATAAAGTCGATTATTTTTCAACAAGAGCACACTTTGAAATGGGTTACTACTCTTTTACCACAGACATTTTTATCTAATGAAATCTGGCATGCTGTGTTTTTTATAGACAAAGTACTGTGCAAAGATCTTAGGCACTGTATTATCTTTAGCACAAATTTAGTTAAATATGTTTATCATGTCTGCATTGCTACTGTATGTACTTAACCAGTCACTATTTCCAATCATACCTTAAAAATTAATAAAAAAAAGGAATAAATAAATAAGTAACTAAATAACAGTACAGAAAAATAATTGCATGCCTGTAAAGAAAGCAACATATTTCATGACAGACCATATTTTAAATGCAAACCTTATGAAAAACCTAATGAAACCTTCTCGGTTTCTCATGAAATTGACAAAGTTACCAAAAGTCTCCAGCACACTCAGTAAAACATACAAAAAAAACTGGCATAAGACTGCTTTTAAATATGTCTTTAAAAGCATTTTTACATGAAAGAAACTTCTGTACAGCATAATAAAAAGTAATAAATAAACATAGTTAATATATTTTGAGCAAACTCTTTCCTCGAAATTAATCAAGCACTGTTACTGTTACTGTAGATACAGATTTGTGGAGTTTTATACTGTAAGTTAAACAGCTGGGAGGTTTTACTGAGTGTAATGGAAAATATTTCAGAGTTCTTCTGTTAATAACTTTGTCACGTAATATGTTGCTTTCTTAACAGGCATGCAAATATTATTCTGTAATGTTATTTATTTTTTTATAATTATTTATTTATTTAAAAATAATAAAATTATTAAGAAATGAAATTGGAAATCTGGAAATAACATAATAATTCAGACCTGATAAACATTTTGCACAGTACTCAGTATATATATGAATGTTAACGCAGTAGACATTTATATTCTTGACATTATAGCAGCTACGTATATTTAATATTTAATCACCCCTTTACCGGTCTTAATTGTTTTTCTCTCTTTAAACAATTCATCTATCACAAAGTTCCGACACTGACGACTCCTTCCATAAATGTTAAATGTTAAATGATCTCCTCACTAAGAGCTTCCTCCTAAGTATAACCCCTCAACAGACCGAGCTGCTAGACAAAATCTATGCCTGTGAGGGGGGTTGTGATGCAGCATGACGCACAAGCCGAGTGCCGAAAGCCGAAGTGTATTATTTTTCATACAGCAGCCCGGAGTGAAGTGTGTTATTCCAGTAATGGCAAACCGATTTGCTAGCGATTACAATGTTTAATTTTAATGTACAAACCATTGCATATTTTAATAGTGTATAGTGAGATTTACTGTTTTGTAATGTTTGTGAGACAAGCTATTTCCTGCTCTTGGTTATGTTATACCATATAATCAACCAACCATACCGTATCGCTCTCTCAAAACACGGCCTGTTATTTTACAGAAAGAAAAAAAAAAAATTTCTCCTGAAGACTTTCCCATGGGAAATTTTAACAATTTACAACTAAGACCCTTACCATAAATGTGAAATAAATGTCTCTTAAAAATAGGGCCGACAACATTAAATGTTTTTTTTTTTTATTGTATTTAATATTAGTCTTTATATACAGTATGTTGAGTATATGCTGTTCAAGTGACTTTGAATGAGCTGATATTATAAGAAGAATAACGTGTTATACTGTAATGAGTTCATTAATATAAACCTATTGTTCATCCAGTATATACAGCCAGATAAAAAACATTTAAAAAAAATAATTTATACCTTCTGACCAAACAGAATAAAAAAAAATTACTCTTTTTTTCTTTTTATTGGCTTTAATATTTAATCTGTTTTAGACAGGCTTATGAAAACCATAGAGAACTTTTACACGTGCTGTTATCTGATTTGCAAGTGAAATAGGATCCAATGCAGGCTCATAGTTGAGTAATTAAGGGTTCAGAGTCTTGTTCAAGAGCCCAGTAGTGGCTCTCCGGTACGCCAGAGATTCTTACAGACACTAATCCAGGATTATCCCTTTTCTAAAAGCTGACTACTTTTTTCTGCGCCTTATGTTCAAGGCTGAAAAAGCACACATATACTTAAGCAGAAGTGTGAGGATCGTGACAAAAACCTGGCTAAAGATGAGCTAGGTGAAAAGTGTCCACTCATGAATGTATTCAAGTATTTAAAAGCCTTTTCACGTGGTCTCGGAATTGCAGTTGAAGGTGTACGAACACTTACAAAGATTAAGGTTATGATCAGGGTTTAAATCGAACTAAATGTGTGGTCGCTACGAAGCTTTGAATGAGACGATGTTCTCCTTTTAATGTATGAATAGGCTTTGCACAAAGATGGTAAAGGTATTTAAAATCTAGACTGTATATTTTTCTGTATATATATATATATAGCATTATATATATATATATATATATATATATATATATATATATATATATATATATATATATATATAAATCTTTTTAATGCTGCAAACATCTTTGTTTGATCTTGATCTTTGAAAATCGATGGATAACTTGTCGCCACCTTGTAGAAGAGACACATCTGTCTGTGTGAACTGTACAGTCCACTTGTACAGTCCTAACCTCACTCCAAGACAATTCCACATGTTAGGTCTATTAAAGGAGTTCCTGGGAGACCAGCGTTTCAGACATAAAGCGGACCCCTTTTCTTTTATGGTATCCAAGCCCTAGTAAAACCCTGGGACGAGTGAATTAGTGTAAAGGTCGTTCTGACTCTCATAACTGCATTATTATTCCGCACTAATAAAAGTTAAACTTAAACACCTCGTATATAACTATGTATGAAAAAAACAACCAATTTTTATTTCAATTTAAATCTTCTACAAATGTAATTTTAGTAATGAAATACAATCAGGTAAATTTTTTACACCACGGCTCTGTTCTGGAGGAATTCTCGACTCTGAAGGTGGTCAGAAGGTGTCGATTAATTTTCTGTAAGAGCAGATAACGTGTTTTTACTATTGCACTTAAAGTACAATAAATTATTATTTTTATGGTAAACAATTCACGGGCTCTTTATCATCGATTTACAGATTTAAAAAATAACATGAGGTATGGTGTGTACCGTAATAAATTGTTTAGCACTTTTGGAAGGAGTCTCCAGTGTCACGAGATTGAGATTGATTATTTTCCTATAACAGCAAACTTTTCCCACTCGACATACTGTATGACTTCATGCTGTTTACCTTCTGCTCATGTTAGTACATTTTTTTCTTGAGATGTTAAATTTGTGGCTCTCTGTACAGTAATTCACTACTGTTTTCCATTATTCATTGTTCACGTAATGTAAATACAATGTGACGACAAATTAAAGGAGCTACATTTGAGTCTGTTTGGAATTGAATTCAAACACAGAAAAAGTCATGTTTTCTCAATCTCAATCTGCCTGATCAACCTGTATGGCAGATGAGTGGAGAAAAATGTATTCATAATTTATTCATATTTCTTTAAAATGACCCTCACTTGTAGCTCTTTCCACGTGATATTACTAATATTTCGCCCTAATAGAATGTGCCATGATGAAACGATCCACTCACTGTAACAGTCATTTATTATCATTTCATTTATGACCTTTCAATGATTTGTGACGTTTTATTCTCCTGTTCCTGTAACATTATTCTCCTTATCTGTTTTTGTGTGTGTGTGTGTGTGTGTGTGTGTGTGTGTTTTGTTTCCTCACTCTAATGGCACGCGTGATGGGTTGTGTTGATTCTCCTCCCCTCCCTCCTTCTGCCTTTCCACTTCACTTCCTGTTGCAATGCATGATGGGCAGGCTCAATATTGTGCATGACACCCGCAACGAGTGTTGGTAGGTGCCGGCTTTCTTACTTGATTATCTTCACACCTCACTTTTATTTGATTTATTTATTATTTTGATTGATCGGTTCCTGAACACTCATTCCATTTAGTGACACTTTGTGCATCATAGGGGCGAGATGTCATATCGCTGTGTTAACGTGACGCAAATTAAATTCTGATTTATGACATTTACTTGACATTTTAAAGATGGGGGGGGGGAGAAAGCAAAATAAGGGTGTTTTTTCATCATTGAGTCCTTTTTATAAAGCTTTAAACAAGTGACAGATGGCATGAAATGTCAAAAATGGTGTAAAATTGAAGCTGTTCTCTACTAATATTAATAAGGGAATGATTTGTGTTTATGTTCAGTTTCATGGCTTCATCCTTGAGTCAAATGTTGCTTTCTTGCAATGGCGGCATGACACCCCACTAATGTCCCCTTTGACCTTACCTATGGCATGGCTTTGACGTTTTTGCGTAAATCCCCCCCCCCCCATTCCCTCCCCCTTACACACACACGCACACACACACACCTCAAACCATGCTTACCCGCCTTTACTGACAATAATTAAAATGGATGTCACATCTGCCCTATCCCGCTGTTCATTTTTGGTTATTTGGTTTTCCCTCCAAAAAGTTCCCATGATGCACGGTGCTTCGGCAGCCACTGTGTCAGCAGCCACCACATCCGCCACAAGTGTTCCCTTCGCAACAGCCACAGCCAATCAGGTTTGCTCCTTTACCGCTTTCCCTCTGCCTTTCATTAGTGCAGTAGTGTCTCCATGCTGTGTGTGTTTTGTGTACGTGTATTTGTGTGTGTGTGAGAGAGAGAGAGAGCGAGAGAGAAAGAGAGGGAGAGAGAGACCATGGTGATAAGTGTGTCTGCTTGCATCATAACGTCCGTACTGACCTCCATCCTACTAACCTGCATGTCAACGCAATCATTAACTGCACAAAGTCTCTGGCTATGTTTACTCAAAAGCGTTTGTGTAACGTCTGTTTCGAGTTCACTCACATTCAGAGGAAAGAAAAAGAAATCGTAATTTGGTAGTCGAATCATTTAAAAAATTGTCTCTGACCAATCATAGGCTTCTGTATGCTCATGTATGTGGAAGAAGGCAGATAGCGCTTTCCTCTGAGCTTCTTACGCTGCACTGTGATGCGGCAAGATACATTATTGGCTTCATGTGACTCAAAGGGAAACGAATGTTAATTTTTGCTATTAATGTTTGCTACAGTAGCTGTCGTGTGATTGACAGGTGGGTGGGAATTGGGGGAAAAAAACAAAATTTCGATTTAAAATCTAATTCCATCTTGTCTTTTGGTAAAAAATATATATATATTTTGAAACGTTTTCAGTCTCAGCAAGGACAACTTAATCCAGCATTTCTTATTATAAATTACTTTAAAAACAGATAAGATTATTAAGGTTACCTAACAGTTTTAATGCTTTTCTTATTCATTAGGCACTGTGTGTTGATTCTTCCTCAAACTAAACAGTTTTAAAAAAAAAAAAAAAAAAAAATATATATATATATATATATATATATATATATATATATATATATCTCATAATGAGAAATATAATTCTTTATATAAACATGGAGCTAAAAAAACAAAACTAACAAGACTGTTTAATAAGATAGATAGATAGATAGATAGATAGATAGATAGATAGATAGATAGATAGATAGATAGATAGAGTAAGAAAACTGTAAGAAACCATATTTAATTAGGACACGAAGGTCAGCTGTTCTGGAGCAGCTCTTGCAGGAACAGTATTATCAAGTGCATTTGCAAAACCCATCAAGCGCCATGATGAAACACTCTCATGAAGACCTTCCCAGGAAAGCAAGACCAAAACTGAGCTCTGCTGCAGAGGAGAAGTTCATTTAGAGTCACCAGCCTCAGAAATCACCAGTTAACAACCAGCACCTCAGATTAGAGCCGTTATGAAGCTTTACAGAGCAGAAGTAGCAGATACAACTTAATATCAACTGTTCAAAAGATTATTGTATATTTTAGACGCCTTTAGCATTGTTTTACAGTGTAGAAAGAAATAAAAATAAATTAGAATGTGTGTCCAAACTTTTGACTGAAGATTAATGAATAAAGATACCTTGTTAATACTAAAAGGGAAATTATAAACATTTCTAATGTACATATACTTTAACACTGCGAATGGGAAAAATGGCTTTTTGTGAACATACAAAAACCAAAAAGTTCAGAAAAAAAAATAAATCATAACAATAAAATTCACCATTATTTTGCTCTGATTTACTGTAGGTGTGATTTTCAAACCCTAAACTTAACCATAAAATGCATGGTTCCTGAAACACAACGAGCTTGACCTCATTCCCCCCCCCCTTACTTTTCTCCCTCTTCACTTTAGATTCCAGTAATATCTGCAGATCATCTGACTAGTCACAAATACGTGACTCAGATGTAAGACTTCAAACAGTAAGTTCACTCACATGTGTGAAATTCAGTTAGGTAAGCTTTCTCACACCCAGTCATTAATTTAATTAAAAAAAAATGTTCTCCCTCTCCCTTAATTTGCTTTCAGATCACATCCAAGTGTGCTTGTGTGCCGTCCAAATTTTAGGATCCACCCTTTACACACCAACCAAGAGCAGAAGATAAGAAAAAAGTCATGTCACCATTCCCTGGAATGACGGAAACACGCATGCTAATACTGTTAAGGATTTGATATAGTTGAAAGTTTAAAAAAAAAAAAAAAAAAAACAACAAACAAAAAAAACAAAAAAAACTTTTTTTTTTTTTTTTTTTTGTTTTTGTTTTGTTTTTTTTCTTTTTGTGGTAGCCGGGTAAAAAGAGCATCACCGTCTGCCTTCTTTTTCCCAACTACAGATGGTACAAAGCATGTCAGAACCATTTCAGCGCCGAGGAATGCATGGCGATGTCTCCTGTCATGTTTCTTGGTACAAAATATTGGTTTTCTTTTTTTGTTTTGTTCTTTAGTGAGATGGATGGAGGATTTTTTTTCTTTTTATAGTTTACAAACCACGGTGCACCTTGAGAATTTTAATTTCGAGACAATGTCAAACAAAGGACCTTGCGAAAGAATGTCTTATAAGACTAGATATTGTGCATGCGGTGTTCCATTTTGTAGGACGTGATTGTAAAAAGGTGCAGGGGGGACGGAGGAGACGCACACACACACACAGACACACACAGACACACACACTATATATATATATATATATATATATATATATATATATATATATATATATATATATACAGGCAAAAATGACAACTGAATGTCCGAGACCTTAAACACAGCAGTGTTTTTTTGTTTTTTCTCTTTTTTAAAGCACATTGAAGAGTCAATCTTCATGTTGCAGACTCCACATCAAGTGCCATAGACAGTACTTGCATCCAAAAAAGGAAAGGAAGAAATAGAAAGAAAGAGAAGATAGAGTAGACTTATAATAGGAGTGTTAAGTGTTTGTTTAATTAATGCCTTTAAGTCAAAGATGTGTTCTCTGTTTATGTTTTATTTTTTCAAATTTTAAAATGTAATTTTTTTTTTATTTCATTTTCATTTGTTACCCACCCGAATATTCCCAAAAAATGAACCAAAACAGGAAAAAAATGTGTCAATAATGAATATTCTGACTCTGTTTTTAATTTTATTTTTATTTTTGACATTCTGATTGACCATTTATTTTCTTTTTTATTTATTTAACGTTATTTTTTAAGTTTGACCAGACTCCAAAACTTACTCCATTCACACCTTTTTGGCAGTTTTTATTTCTTTTTCCTTTCATTTACTTGTCTTCAGTGAATGATTTTGATTGATTGTTGTTCCTGAGTCTAAAATGAGGTGTGAAAGGGTAATAATTCCATAAGTGAAAAAAACAAAAATAAGAGAAAATTAGTATTAGTGTAAAGGTCCTTATGTAAGATCCACTGTCTTATTTTTCACGTTTGATCAGAGGATGTGGGTGTATTTTTGTTTATTTATTTATTTTTCTAAAATTTACTTCCTCGTCAGCCCTGCGTGGGAGACCGCTAAGGTCAGAAATGCTACAGAAAAGGGCTGCTGGGTTAAAAAATAAATACATATAAAAATACGGCTCACTACACAGTGTGGGCGTACTGACGAGCGTCGGCGCATCACTACATCCAAGGGCAGGATTTTAATGATTGTATGATTCAATAGTAAATGCCTTAGTCCACCTTTCAGGCATGTCGATGCTCATATTCCCATGTGTTTTCGTTGTTAAAAATTTTTTTTTTTTTTTTTTTTAGATTTTCCCCATCATTTGGTTGGTTTATCATTTCAGTCACAATATTTTATCTGTCTCATATATGTCACAAAAAAAAGAAAAAAACTAAAAAAAAAAAAAAAAAAAGAAATATTCTGTCGTATAACTAAGCTCGGATACGGTTTCAGTATTCCATTTTGTCGAGTAAGATTTAACTTTTTGTAGTGTGAAATATTATAAATAATGTGTTTTATTTTTTTTGTTAATTTGTTTGTTTTTTGCGTTCTTTATACTTTACTCGGTTTTAAAATTACGTAGTGCGATTATTTGAGTATTGAATATTAGCATATTGAGAAAAGAAGAAAAAGAAACGATTTTTATTTTTAGTGAAAGGTCATCTTTTGTTTTGTTTGAAATCTTCGAACAAGCATAGCATCTTTTATATGAATATATCTTACGACGGGGAAAAATAGTTGCCAAGAGACATAGCTGCTGTGGCGTGACGCATGGGTGATATTTGAATAATATTTTAAAGATATTCTGGTTTGTAATTAGTCGTTCTTATTAGAGAGGGAGAAAGATGAGAGAAAAAAAAGATGAGAATAGTTCTTAGATGTTAAAGGTTGTTTTCTACTGTATTCATTTGAAAAAAAAAATTATAATAACTATCGTTCGAGTATTTCCAATCTCCCTAGACGTAAGGCCTTGTTAAAGGAAAAAAAGCTGCATAAGTGGATGGACAGGAGGGCAGGAGGGTGTGCGTTAAACCAGAAAACAACTAAACAAAAAAAAAAAAAAAAAAGGAAAGGAAACCCTTTTCAGGTGACAGCACACAGGTGACGTCGGGGATGAAGGGGACAAAAGTCGACTTTTTTTGCACTTCTGTACATAGTCAAAAAAGAAAGAATCGTGTATAATATTGAGATCTTATTTTGAATAAAAAATGTCTATAAATATGAGGAATTTTGTTAACGATATTAAAAAAAACACACATACAGAAAGTCAGGCTGCTCGCAAAAAAGTGACACAGAATTCCGAAAAGGGCAAAAAAAAATATTATTAATAATAATAATCAAAAATCGTCGCTTTGCTTTTTTTGTCAGCAGCTTGTAGCTTGCCAGAAAGCGTTCAGGTTGGAGGTGACCCTCGTCCTCCAGAGCAAAGGCCCTATTCGAAAAGCCATGTGACCTAAACCCTGATCCTGATCCTGATCCGGAAGCACATTTTAGTGTTTTTACTTCGCTCTAACACAGTTGTTCGTTGGATCGGGCGTGTTAGAAGTAGAACGATGGAAAACGATAAAATATGCCGAGGAGGAAGAAGAAAAAATCGGGACCGGGAATTGGGAATCACATCATAAAATATAGATCCAACCCAGATTTTTCTCGTTTCTTTTCAGAGGATTGCATGTTAAAGGACGTAACATATACCACAAGAAAACTTCACTGAGTAATACTGAATAAACAACCATGTTATACAACTTATTTACAGTATACTTTGTAATATTAATGTAATGGACTAAAAACAAAAAAGGACAAAAAAACAAAAGTGGTTAACAAAAAATAAAATAAAAAATAGATTCCTAGAGAGCATTTCCTCATTAAGGTCTTGGCTCTTACGGAGTAATAACAACTGTACATCATAGCTATAAGTAAGATCTTTCTTTTCATACGTCGTATTTTAAGTAGATGATGGATCGACAACCGAAATTCTTTGGCACTCTGAAGTATGGGTACCTGTGGTGTTAAGTTAGGAAATGTTTTGCGTCCATGTTGAGTTGCCAAATGGATTCTGTGTTACCAAAGTTGATTGTGCTTACGCATTTCTTGCTCGTTCGCGATTTGAGCCCGGATCACCACGGGCTTGCGAGTTCTTTTTCATCGCCTACAGGTGCACATTTGAGTTGATGACACATTGTAATCTCCAACTTATGGTTTGTTTCCTGCTTGTAGTGATTAATAATGTATTCTGTCTAATGCTGCAGTTTGTTTCAGCTAATTTTATTATTTAGTGCTTTCAAGAGAAAAAAAATAATAAAGGGTTTTTGTAATTTAGCCAAATTTCAGCATGCACTTATAATGGCCTGCTATCACAATACTGACACAACAGTCTTAAGCCATAAACAGATCAAGGAATCAGAATAATCTAATATTAACAAGGGGCGCTTTTTTTCTGCCATTACAGTTTATAAACAGGTCAAAACAGTCAATGCAGGTCATTATTCGATCTGGATGCTACATTATAAAGACCTTAAAGTGGCTTTTAATGCTTGATTTCATTCTTGCTGTTATGAAAAAAAAATCTAATGAAAATATATAAATGAACTTAAATAAAAGTGGATTTGCAAACAAACTGTCATCAAAGTTATGTTTTTTTTCATATCTCAGAAGTGAACTGCACACACTCATTAAAGTGTGTTGTCAAGCGTTACACTTAATGTTCATATCACAGTTGATCTTATGCAAAGCTTCAATGCGAAAAACAAAAAAACATTCAGATACACCAAGGGAGAATGGCCAGACTGGTTTAATCTGATTGAAAGTCTGCACTAACTGGTAACTCACTCTTTACCCATGCGGTGAGCAGAAAGCCATCTCAGAACACATAACATCAAGGTGAATGGGCTACAACTATATTGGGTTCCACTTCTGCGAGCCAAGAATAGAGACTTAAAGCTAAAACAGGTGCAGACTTAAACCAAAAAGAACTGAAAGAAATTAGTTTTTCGAAACCAACTGCCTGTAGGAATAAGCCTGTATAAACTGTAGCTTTGCTATAGCTGAGGTGGCTCAGTGGCAGGTTTCCCGCCTGCCATGCAAAAGGACTAGGTTCTAGTCCCACACAATGCCCTAACCCCAGCCCTTGCATGAAGTGTCGGACCCAAGCCCGGATAAAATGGGAGGGTTGCATCAGGAAGAGCATCCGGCGTAAAAACCTGTGCCAAGTTGTTGTGCAGATCAGATGGTCCACTGTGGCGACCCCTTGATGGGATTGCATGTAGGTTTGGCTCAGGTGGTTGAGGCTCAAGGTTGTTACCAGGTGGTCACCACTGTTGTGTCCTTGAGCAAGCACTTTAGTGATTATGACTCTTACAGTAACCCAGCCACTGCATGCAGTTGCGCAAAGCAACTGGATCCTATTCTAGACTTTGAGTACTCCCTGGGGAAGTTCACCCCAGACAACTACAGGACTGTGCGAGGAGATCGGAGTATCACACACAGATCTGAGGTGGGAGTCGAATCCTCAACATTCGGATTCAACTACACCCCTGATCCAGATCTTGCAGAGCAAGTGATCCAATATGGTGACCCCTACGTTAAAAGGACAAAGCCTACAAAAAATGTCTTTATGTAGGTTTACTTCAACTACCATGAATAATTTACACAGGTGTGATATAGCCCTATAGCCTTCTTTTATCCAGTCATCGTACTGCAGCTCCACAGTCATAAGTCAGCATATAAGAGGCCTAGAGTTCTCACCAACACCATTTAGTCTTAGAAATGAACTTCAATAATGAAGATTTATGAATAATAACTCATACAGATCAGGGAAATAGATGACAGGTTTTGACTATTCCTTCATTACAGCTGGTTTCTAATCTCATCAAGGATGTGTGGACAGATCCCCAGGTCCCTGGACTAATGATTTTTGCAGGGCTAAACTCACACTTAGTTACAGTTGTCTCTACTTTAGACATCCCAAGGTCCCAGAGATAATACATGTTGAAACAGCAGCTGTCCATTTGTCCATGTTGGCTGAGGTTTCCGTCAAGGTATACTGTAATAATGATAATAAAAAGAAAATTATAATAAATAAGTTATTAATAATAAGAATAATAATGATGATATTAATAATAATAATGATAATAATAATAATAATAGTGTATTGAAAAATAATAATAATAATAATTATTATTATTATAATCAATAGCTCATAATTCAAACCAGATTAAACTGCAATAACATCCAGACTAATATTAAGGTATTTTATTAGGCTGTCTAAAAAGAAAAAAAGAGACGGATACAGAGAGAGTGAGCGAGCTGCAAAGCAACTAAGTTGGCTATGAGTTTATGACCATCTGGTCTCAACTCCAACGTCTCAACAATTAAGGTAATAATGTGATGGGTTGTCCACAAACCCAGATCCTGTTATCACTTGTCACTGCAGTTGTAAACCTTCATTTGTTTACTCGTCCCTTCTGTTAGGTGTCTGTCACTAGGTGGTGAAGGCGTTATGTTATTGTCAGATTGATAATTCTGCTGAGATTCTCTTTAGCCTGAGATGATATCTTTAATAAAGCTTATTTTTTTACCAGTAAATAAACTAATTAGAATTTGGGTTAAGCTTACTCAGACTGAAATGCCACCATTTTAGAAGGAATTCAAATTATTGTGCTACATCAAGCAAAGAAAACAACTAAGGAGATTTTAAATTACTGGAACTGGGTTAAGAACCTTTCAACACGTTCTTAAAACCTGGAAGGATAAAAAATAAAAATTGTTGAAAAAAAAAGGTAAATTGTATAATAATTTTTTTTTCATCTGTAAAATAATAATGGTGGTTTTTCTGCTAACCTTCTAGTGCTGTTGCTTTAATGAAGATGTTTAATACCATAAATTTTGGAAAAATCCATAAAATAACAGGTTTTCTTTGCAAAAGATTAAAGAATTTTTTTTTTTACATTTTATATTGTTGCACATAATCTGAATACAAGTATTTTACTTCAATTTTTTTACAGCACCATAATGTTTTTTGTTTGGCACCATTGCTGCCAGTGTAAAGTTAATATAATATATTATAATATAAGTAAATAAGCGGATCAGATTTAATGTAATCAGTAATATTATTATTTTAGGTTGAAGCCCACGTTCTGTACATGTCTGCCTGTCTTTCTGTATGGCAGAACTCTCTGTCTAACTTATTAATATGAAGAAATACAATTTTGTAAGGTTGAGTATCTTAGACCCTGTTTACATCAAGTTGTACTCCTTTGGTCGTCAGCCAAATACACTCCCTGTTCGGTAATTGGAGAGTGAATCACAGATGAAAAATCGAAAAAGTAGATCGGACAAAGATTTAAAGTTTTGTCTTTAAACGACTCCAACGCATTAAAATTCACTTATACCACTTCAGCGCTGTTATTTCAGCCAAAGTGAAAATCTGAACTAATCCCAGTAAAAATATTCACTTCAGCTTTTCTAATTAATATCTGTTGGTGCAGGTGTTTGTTTACATTGAGCAAGTAGATTATTAGTAGCTTATTTTTAAGCAGTTTATTAAATCTGGCTCATAACTGTTCATAACATCGCCTTTACTCAACATTTTGATTTCACTTATGGTGCAGGTTAAACTTTAGTCAGATATCTAACTACTGCTAAAGTTTACTGCATTAAACTTTGTCCAACAGTTGATTTAAGACGCACCCACAATTTGATACATGCGCAGTACACTGTCAAAACTTGCTCACAGCTTTCCTTTTACTCAACATTTTGATTTCATTTATGGTGCAAGGTGTACGTCTGATATGGTGCATAATACGTCTATTTTTTTTTTATTTTTTTTTTTGCCTTATGGTTGTTTGTGTGTCTCCTGGATACGCTGTGTGTAGTAAACTTTCATGTTGATTGAATTAAATTGAATTGAATTGTTGAGTGATGCGTATAGCCATGGCCACCACAGCTGTAGGTCACATTTCCCTCATTTTATTTTCCAAGCCAGCCTTCTTTAAACTGTCAAATTCTTCCTTCCCTGATTTTGTACACTATGCCTTGAACTCGTTCGTCTGCTTTATCAGGCACTTCCACACACTTTATGTTCTCGACACGTTTCCTCTCAGTAACACTCTGCATCTTTAGTTGAAGTTTTGTAGGTTGCATCACCGCCACCTACAGTATAGATCTCTCTTCCCTGTCCTTTAAAGCTGACCAGTCTTTCCAGTCCAGTCTTCCTCAAAAACAAACATAAGGGAGGCGCTTCCTTCCCTAATCAGGGACCCCATTCTAACTCTTAACATTACTTTCTTTTTCCCTAGTTCTTGGAGCTGTGCCACCATATCTGGTCTTTCCTGCATATGATTCCTGCATGGGAACATTGCATGCTCAACAGTCACAAAGTCCTGTTGTGTCTTTACCTGCTATAAATAGAGTGCTATTAAGGTTGATTTGTGCAATTAATTAATACTTTCTCTTTCTGATTTTCCTCCTTCTTATCACATCTACCTTGTATTAATATTAAATGCAAATGTCTCGCTTTTGGGTCAAAAGGTGCACAAAATACGTAGAATGGTTTTCAAAAATCATTAGTTTCTTGGTTCCAAGTGGATCACATAATGTTTTAGTTGTTATTCACTCCACCCTGGAACACATTCAAAATATTAACATAGACCTACTGTATTTGTGATGTTTTTTCATGATTTCAGGGCTAATTGCTTTGACAGTACTGTGTTTCTTTTATTCCCTTGAGAATTATTGCTTGTGTTGTCACAAAACAAGATTTCAAACATAAGTTCCAGCAATACTGTTAAAGGGCAGTGGTGATACAAGTGTTAGGTACAAGTCCTGCCACTGTCAGGTCCTTGGTCAAGAACTTTAACCCTACTGTTAACTTTCTTTCTCTTGTCAAGGGGTCGACCGTGGTGGACCATCCAATCCATGCACAACTTGACACGGGTTTTATGCCATATGTCCATCCTGATACTTCCATTTTGGCACTGCATGCAGTGGATGGGTAGCATGCGGTGTGGCAACCACCAATGGTGGGGCTCAAATCCTCATCTGAACTCCAGATCCCCAAATCAGCAACCTAGAGCCTTAGCTATCTGAGCCACCACTCCCCCAACCATATGCATGCAAATAGCTTGTGTATGCTGGAACCCTTATGTTTAACCAGAAAATGCAAATGCATTTTGAATCATCTGTATTTGGCATGCCGTGCCGGTCCAACTTTAGGAAATGGGAGGGTTGCGACAGGAAGGGCATTGAACATAAAACTTTGCCAGACCTTAAAGATCAAATGATTTGATGTGGCGAGCTCTAGGACAAAAGAAACCAAACCCAAGGGGAAAAAATAGATATGCTTTTACAATATCTTTTAAAATAAAAATAGGTAATAATGAGGTAATAATATATCTGAGGGTACCTTCTAGTTTATTATAAAGAATAATGTTTTCAATTTATTTAGAACGATGCTACATGAGGTCAGACTGTGATGTGGCAGGGTTTATTTTAGAGGTGGCATTTGCTGCATTGTTACACCCACATGCCCAGTCCAGTGTGCAAGGATGAAGAACACGGTTTAAATAGAACCAGACATTCATATGGCTCAGAAGTGGCTTATTAACAAACATTACAGCATCCAGGAGAATGTTATCAATACCCTGTACAGTGTGGCAGTTAATTTACATAATCTACAGAATGACTGTCAAAGCCTTTTGAAATGATTGATGATTAAGAGGAGGGGTTTGTAAAGAGAAATTTAATTAAAAACAAATAGATGCCTGCTTGGACGTGGATTTCATTTCTTAGTCTTGAACATTTGATGTATTAAGCAGATTTAAAAAGATGCTCCACTGATGAAAAGGTGTATATGGGAAAATGAATGTTCTCATATGCAGCAGAAGTGTGTGCTGGGCCCGAAGCTGTTGTTGAAACGAGCATGCATTCCGTCAAGTTAAAGTTGTGAGAATCGGGGGCTTTATTACAACTCCAGGAAGTTAGGCGAATATGAAATTAAAGTAGTGATGGGAATTATTGGAAATTCAAATGACTCCGTTGAAAATTTGTTTGTCTTCAGGCAGACATGAGCAGCGGAGCTTGAAAAAGCTGAAAGAGAAAATGGACAGTGAGTAAAAGAGGCCTGCAGTGCTGCACTAAAGGATGGAGTACGTCTGCCACTGCCGGCTTAGCAAACCATATTTAAACTGCTGAGACGCTCACGCTGGTCTTTTGAGTTCGTTCCCATCAGCCTTTGGGGCACGTAGATGACAGATGCTGCATGATACAGCCAAACGTCTAGGTTCCGGTGAGGTGGTCTTTTTTTGTGTGTCTTGTCTTCAGAAAAGAATGAAACCACACAAACACTGTTTGTGCAATATGTCATCTGCAATATATTTTTGATTTTCTGCCTCTTGTTTTAAATGCAACACATCTCAGTACAGCCAGTGGAGTCAACAATCGAAAAAGCATTAATCATTCACCATGAGGAGCCTGAGGAACAATAAATAAATAAATAAAGTTACTTTTCCCCAATAGAACATTCTTATGATTGGGAATTTTTTATCATTTAAAAAAAGTACAGTACGAGGAGAGTTTTACCATTATCAGTCTTTTTCTAACATTATCAATCTCCAAATCAGGAAGTCTTGTAAGGTGTTCCAGGTATGAAATAATTAGTAGCTACCAAAAGCAGATAAAGAGTTCAAGACAAGATTAGGAAAATTGCCTTTATACAGTAAGTCGGGAAAATGAGGAAGTATGCGACCTACAGTACAACTGGCGGTAACGTAACCAACCTACTGAATTCCAACTGACGTTGGAAAGAAAAAGAAGAAAAGAGGTACAAAAAAAACTACACCTCATGAACCTGCATCAGGGTCATGTTTACCCAGGGCTCACTAACACATTCTGGGAATCAAAGCTAGCTTATCTGGACTGATTTCACGGAAAAGCTCCTGTAGCACAAATTTGAAAGGGGTCAGAATGCCTCTGCTGATCCCTGTCCAACTAAAGCTGTGTATAATTGGCACATGAGCATCAGAACTGGAGCACAGATCAATGGAAGATGATAGCATGGTTTGATGAATCTAAATTACCTCTTTTACATTATGCCTGTGCATTGTTTACAGTACCTGGGAAAGGAAATGCACCAGGATGCAACTGGTCCTGACATTAACTTTGATATGTACTGTATGTCCTACATATACATTAATGCAGACCAAGATTCCTTTAACACAACATTTTGGCCTTTTTCAGAAGGATATTGCACCCTGCCAAACTCTAAAAACATCGTTCAGGAATGGTTTGAGGAACAGAAAGATTGAGGTGTTGACTTGGCTTCCAAATTCTCCAGATTTCAATCTAAAGTATGTGCTGGACAAACAAGTCTGATCCTACTGTACTTTAGAATTTACTAGACTTAAAAGATCTCCTTATAATATATTGGTGCCAGATACCAAAGCACATATTCAGGGGTCTTGTGTAGTCCATGTCTCGATGGGTCAGAGCTGTTTTGGTTGCACAGTGGGGACATGGACAATTTTAGCCAGGTTGTTTTACATTTTCTGGGCTAATTGGTGCATTTACATAGTGCTTTTCATAAAAAGAGAAAAGTAAAATAAAACAGATTTAAACATAACTTAGAATCTAAGGAAAAATAAATGAAAAAGATCTGAATTTCAGAACAACCAAAAAACTTATAAAGCATAACAGAAAAAAAAAACTTAAGGATACAGCAAATGTTTTACAAGCATCTTTGTTGAAAAAGTGTAAGTACATCTCAGGTTCCTGGAAAGAACATTGAAGAGGTTTGTAACTCAAAGATGACCCTTCCCTTTTAAGCAGGGTTTCTGGAATGACTAACCAAATGCTGTTTGATAACCTGAGTAATATAGCTGGAACAACCTTCCCTTAAGGGAAGCGCAAGAGCATAAAGTCACTTAAAAATTAATAAAAGAATCTTAAAATCGATTATAAAACAATATGGAGACCCACGGAGGGATTTAAGAGCTGGCGTAATATAACCCTAGTGTGTGTGTGTGTGTGTGTGAGAGAGAGAGAGAGAAAGAGAGAGAGAGAGAGAGAGTAAAAAGAGAGAGAGAGAGAGGGGTGTACTGCAAGTCGGCAGCAGTGCTCTTGGATGAAAGAATGTTGCATTTAACAGGAAAGCACGTAAAAAATATTTCATAATTATAATTAATAAGATTTTCTTATGATCAGAGCTACAAGAAATGCCATTGAACTTCATACTGTGCTTTATATTACTAGATGGAGTTCTTAAAACTAGGCTTAATGCCAAAAATTCCTTGATTTAATTCTATCTGCGTAATTCTGACGTTCATTAAGCCACATCTGAATTGGACAAGATTTACATCGGAAAGTCTGGTTTCTATGTAACATGAGAAAGGTTTAATAACTGGAATGGGGACCTTTAATGGCAAATAAAATTTTTTATTATGTTTTCAGTAAGACATGCAGATGGGTCGCCAGTCTGTGTGTGTGTGTGTGTGTGTGTGTGTGTGTGTGTGTGTGTGTGTGTGTGTGTGTGTGTGTGTAAACAAAAAAAGTAAGAAAG
The DNA here is from genome assembly GCF_024256425.1 of Clarias gariepinus. Lineage (NCBI taxonomy): Eukaryota > Metazoa > Chordata > Actinopteri > Siluriformes > Clariidae > Clarias > Clarias gariepinus. The sequence goes on along the minus strand of NC_071124.1, from coordinate 5,509,520 downwards.
AATTTCTTTTGCTTTTTGTCCTTTTTCCATTTTTGTATTGGCCGGAGGTAGTGTAGTGGTTAGCACTCTTGCACTCTTGCACCTCCAGGGTCGGGTTTGATTCCCGGCCAGGTTCGATTCCTGTCTCTGTGTGCATGGAGTTTGCATGTTCTCCTCGTGCTTGGTGGGTTTCCCCTGGGTACTCTGGTTTCCTCCCACAGTCCAAAGACATGTTGGTTAGGTTAATTAGCGTTTCCAAATTGCCCGTAGTATGTGTGAATGAGATAGGCTCCAGGCCCCTGTGACCCTAAGTATATAGAGTGAGTAAGTGTATTGGCCGGGATTAAACAAATCAATTAGATTTTCCCCTACTGTGACATCATACAAAAATTTACTTCCCCAGCCTATCACCTGGGTCAGAGGTCATTGGAGGGGTGTGGCTCAGTTACATAAAAATGGTGCATTTGGAATAAAATGTATGAATTAATGTATGAATAAATACATTATCTGAGGGTTATTACAGCTGAAGCTAAATTTTTGTGACATATTGTGACATAAATTGCCTGGCCAAAAAAGTTGCACACTTGAACCTCACAACATTTCATTTAGTTACTTTAAGCTTTGATTACAGCACATTATGTGTAATCGAAGTCATTTTGGAAATGATTAATCATGCTGCCAGAACCCTTTTTTACAATCTGAATTTCACAAAATTGTGTCATCAGGAAAGAAAAACCCCATAGATGTAATAATTTGGTCATTCAGTACATTCATGTCATCAGCTGACTTCAGATGACAATTTCCACCGCTTTAAAGTCCAATCTTTATGCTCCTTAGCAAACCGAGGTCTGATTAGTCTCATTAACACGTTCTTTCCTTATGGAAAGCTGTTTAGTCCCTGTCCTATGAGTTCTCATCAAATTGTTTGTGTGTGTGTGTACAGTATGTGTGTGTATGAAAATGCTCTTACTTTAAATAATAAACATAGCTTTTGTTTTTAGGGCCCAAGCACTATGACCTCAGTCCTATGTTATCATAGTGTGTGAAAGGCAAAAAAAGTGAAAAAAAAAAAGTGAAAAAAAAAAAGGACCACGTTGTACTTTATTTGTAATCAAGTTTCCAATCCAGTTTTGGTTGGAACATTGGGAATCTCGTTTGAAATTGTTTAATTCTTCAGTATGTTTTTAGTCGAGGATATTTAATAGCAATGTTAATGTTTGTGAGAGAGAAAGTTCCACTGTTACAGCACAATAGTCTGAATACTACATTTTTTTTTTCATTTTAGGATTGTGCTGTAATACTATAGAACATTTTTTTGTTATAGGAATTTATGAAAGATTTGTGAAACAAAAAGAAGACAAGAGAAAACTCTGTAAAATAAGTGTTTCTCTGCTAGATGGCCAATGTTGATGCTTTATCAAATGTGTTTAAATGTAATAATTTAGGTGAAAAACTAAAATAGAAGCAAAATTGCTTTTTAAAAGAAATTGCTGCTAAACATCTAGTGCGGTTAAACCATTTCTACAAACTCTTTATCCATCAACGACGCATACTAACGCTAGTAGGTCTATTACAGGGTGTCCCCAAAAGATTTGACCTTATTTGAAATATGAGTATCTGAGTAACGATATGTCCTAGGCAAACGCAATTAAATAAACTTAACATTAAAAAACAAAAGATATATTTATTAACATTCCAACAACATATTCAAATTGATATAGATTTTATAACCGAACACCGCATGTGACACGACACACGTCAAGTCTGTAGTCCAACTCCTGCCAAACACGCTGTAGCGTATCTTACGTAACATTCTCCAGCGCCTCAATGATTCTCTGCTGGAGTTCCTCTAGGCCTGTGGGAAGAGGTGGGGATAAAGAGCAGTCCTTTCACATAGACACAGAAAAAAATCTCGTCAAGTCAGGTGAACGTGGTGGCCATTTCAACAGCACGTTGTCATTATAATGGAAAGAAAACGTTAAAAAATAATTTAAAAAGGAAAACATTAAACGTAGTTATTTTTTACACATCTCATTAAAATTTATTAAGCAGGAATTGGCTATCTGGTTAGACTATGAAATTATGTCAAATTTTTAGGACACTCTGTACAGTATGTATACAGTATATACATAGAGTAGGTGTGTATGTGTTTAAACATTAATGTGTTTAATCATTTATATGAACTTGAGGTATTTAATATCACTTTTAAAAGCTGTTAATCATTCATTGTTTAAGCTGGAGCTGTAACAAGCTACGCAACGGGACTTTTTTTTTTTTTTGCTCCATCATCATTATTACTCATTCTCTCCACAGCGCCATCTTGCCGCCACGCGCAATAGTCACGCCGGATATGACGTAACAGAAAACAACGCGGAAATAAACAGCAAAGCTGTCAAGGTAGCATGGAGGAGCGCGGAGAAAGTGGAGTAGTGTCAAAATAATGTGGGGCGGTGAAGTTTGTCCGAGGTTTATGTGAAGGTAAGGTGATAGTAGGCATTGTAGTACGATGTTCTAGTTCGTGTTAGAGTGTAAAAACAGAGTTTGGACAGTTAAAAAGACGGCGACGGAGGAGTTCCGAGTTAGCAGGCGGGCTAGCTGGTGCGTGCGGGGGAACGTGAAAGACCGTAAACATGCGGATGTGAAGGTGGTAAAACACCTTCGTGAACATTTTGTCTTAATGAACATGAACGCGGATGTCTGGTGTTAAAATAATAATAACAATATACATAGTAGTAGTAGTAATAATAATTTATCTGCCTGGGGGAAAAGTTATTTTAGGTGTTATTGAAAAATCTGTTTATCAGAGTTTTTTTAATTTCATATTTGTATTTGTCAGTTACACGAAAATGTAGATAAAGTCAGAGTCGCTCATTATAACTGTTAAATCCTATAAATAATAATAATAATCTGAGCAGTCGGCTGTTTTTTTTTTATTCCTAACTACTGTAATTTGATTATTCGATTATGTATTCGTTTCTATACAGGAATTTCTTACACACTTCAGGGAAAAAATAGTATGATGTATATTGTACTTATATAATAGTATAATATAAATAATAAATTTTTATATACAATATAATATAATATAATATAATATAAAGTTTTTCTTTTTCTAGAAAAAGTCATACACTTTAAAAAAGGAAAACTTTATATTATATGTAATATCTTTATATTATATATATTGTGTATATAATATTATTATTATTATTATTATTATTATTATTATTATTATCATAATAAAAATATGCACATTTGTCTCTGTTCCTTTTTTCCTGGAAGTTGAGTCACATCAACTTGGCTTTCCTTTTTTTTCCCTAATAAAAAAAAAAGTCTTCAATTAATAATATTGTCTTTAATTATTCTTCAGCTGGATGCCTGAGAATTTTTACTCTCTCAGTTTGTCATATTTAAAAGAATTTTTAGAAATACAGTTTCAATACTGAATTTCGTTCTTTTTGTTCTATTTCAGGGCTTGGGGCTAATGTGGTGCAGCTGCATTGAAAGTGGCACCTGTTTGCTATGGCATCATCCCCCTTCCCTCTTTTCACCGTCGTCTTACTCCTGACATCGCTCCCTCTGCGATCTTTTGTATCACTCGAATTGCAGAATCCCCTACCCTCCTGTGAGCCTGGCCGCTCCTGGGCGATCCAACTGAGCCACGATTCTGAGCCTCACGAAAACTCTCTCGACGATCTGGCCCACCGTGTGGCGCTGGAAGCTGGTCTCGAGAGCCGTGGACAGATCGGGCAGCTCCATGGCCACTACCTGCTCTGCCAGGTGACGGAAGAGGAGGAGCATCCACCGGCAGCCGGGCAGATCTTGGACGCCCACCCTCACGTGGTCTGGCACTTGCAGGAGAACGTTCTGAGCAGGTCCAAGAGGGGCATGATCTTCAACGATCCCAAATACCCGAGCCAGTGGCATTTGGTGAGTTTGTGCAAAGAGAGAATGAAATTAAAGTCACAGAGCTTCATCTAATTTTTAAAGACAAAGTAATTTGTTTCATAGTATTATTTAAATGTAAAAAGAGGAATAATTCAACAATAAGTAAACCTTTTAAACTTAAGCTATAACTTATTTCACATAACTTGTATCCTGAATGCTTTGTCTATGAATAGTGGGTGCAGTTTGGTGCATTGTTAGGCATTGTGAATGCATCTTGAGCAAAAAAAGTGTGTAAATGGTGCATAAAGGCACAGAACAACAGAGTGGAATGCAGCACGGCTGCTGTATGAATGTCTTGCGTATGCCTTGTTAATTCCGCTTTAATGCATAGTGAGTGCTGTGTGAATGAATCGTGAACCCAGCATGAATTCAGAGCAACTGCTGCGAATGCTGTGTGAGTGCTGCATAAACACAAAGTGATGGGCGGCTTGTTTACAAACTATTACCAGATTATTGCCATAATGATGCAGAGCAAGGGAGATGTGCAAATGGTTCATGAATATTACACAAATACCTTGTAAGCACAGAGCGACTGACGTGCGAAAGCAGAGACGGTTATGCGAGTGTTACAAGGTTGCGTTGCATGGACGGGGTTGTGAGTGAGACAAGGTTACTTTGCCAGGACTTGTTTCCTTAATGTTTGAGTGACAGCTGGGCATGCCATGTGAATGCCACTTGAAGTCAGAGGAAAGCCGCCACGTGAATTCCATGTGAATGATGTGCAAATGTTGTTGTGCGACCGCCTTAAAACTGCTGCATGAATTCGTAGTGACTGCCTTTCGAATACAGATTGAATGCCATACGACTGCCATGTGACTACTAAACCACTAACTACAGTGTGAGTGCCACGTGAGTGCTGAACAAATACGGTGTGACTCATGTGAGCACCATGTAAGTGTTGTTCGCCAGCCATGCGAATAATGCAAGTAAAACCTTTGTAAGTCCAAGCTCTATGCCAAAACATTGTTACATTTACTCAGAGCGACTTGTCCAGAGCGACTTGAAAAAGTGCTTTAAAGTTTCTATCATTGGATAGATCCTTAAACTAGGTTACTAACTAAACACTATTAGTCAAACACTGTTGGGGATTTATTTTTTATTTTTTATTATTAACCCAAATATTGAAAAAACAAATATTTAAAGACCTGCAGTAGTCCAGTCTTGAAATATCAATGGACTGACCAAGCATCTGAGTAGCCTGTGTAGAAAGAAATGGGCAAATTTTTCTGATGTTGTAAAAAAGAAATAGACAAGAGCGAGTAAGGTTAGTGTCGTGTGGGGAAAATGACAGTTAATTGTCCAGAGTTACCCTAAGACTGCGCTAATTGACTGAAGACTTTTTTGTTTTGTTTTTTTGCTTAAAATCATTACTTTAATTAATGAATGAATGTCTGTGTTAATTCCGCCGTCCCTGTTCGTGTCACCTCAACAGCACAATGACATGAAGCGCGGCATGGACATCAACGTGACCGGCGTGTGGGAGCATAACATCACCGGTGCAGGCGTGACCGTGGTCGTAGTGGACGACGGCCTGCAGCACACACTGGAGGACATCAAGCCCAACTACGTAAGCACATCACAGCAATTCCTCTCTCTATTCCTCTTTCTTGTCGAGGTAACACAATGCTCATTCATCAGACTTCCCTTTTTGTCTCAGTCTCCTGAAGGCAGCTACGACCTGAACTCGAACGATCCGGACCCGATGCCTCACCCGGATTCGCAAAGCGATAACCACCATGGGACGCGCTGCGCGGGCGAGATCGCCGCCGTGCCCAACAACAGCTTCTGCGCCGTGGGAGTCGCGTACGGCAGCAAGGTGGCAGGTCGGTGCAGGCATGAGGGCGGAACACAAGTAAAGCGTGTCGGATATAAATACATACAGTGCTGTGAAAAAGTATTTGCCCTTCCTTTTTTTTGGCATATTTGTTTGACCTAATGCAGTTTTAAAATAATTTTTTTGGGGGAAAAACGCTGCCCAAACCTAACTAACCCCTCTGTGTAAAAGTAATTGCTCCTAAAAGATAATAACTGGTTTGCTGGCAACAACTGCAGTCAAGTGTTTGTGATAACTGGCAATGAGGTTTTTTTGCATCATTGTGGAATAATTTTGGCCCACTCTTCTTTTCAGAATTGTTTAATTTGGCCACATTGGAAGGTTTTCAAGCATGAACTGAACTGTTTAAGGTCATCTCAATCGGATTAAAGTCCGAACTTTGACTAGGCTACTCAGAGTGACTTTTAACCCATTCAGAACTGGATTCGTTGGTGTGTTTCGTATCATTGACCTGCTGTATAACCTCAGGGGGCATTTACTTGTTGACAATTTTTTGATTATAAATTATGAAATGATCAAAAACAGGTTTTTGTATCAATCCGGGTTATTTTTGTGTAATATTAAAATTAGTTTGATGATCTGAATTATTTAAGTGTAAGAAATATGCAAGAAAAAAAAATCAGGCAGGGGGCAAATACTTTTTCATGGCACTTATTTCATATTGCTCACTTGAGCTGATTGTGTGCTTTACCTGAACAGATTTTAACCAAACGTCTTCTCACACATAACATCCATGAGTGTTAAGGCTCAATTCATGACCTCACAGCTCTGAGTTAATCTAGAATGACCTCACATAAGAAAAAAAAAAGTATCTCACTGCTTGTGTCACATATTAAGTGTTGTTTGATGTATACAGGCTTAAAAATGTTGCCTTTTCAGGTATCAGAGTTCTGGACGGACCCCTCACCGACAGCATGGAGGCTGTGGCTTTTAATAAACATTACCAGGTCAATGATGTTTACAGCTGCAGGTACTTTATTATTAAATTTTTTTTGGTAATCACATAGCTTACAGTCTGCTTATTACTGACTTGCTGATTCTGTACATACAGTCTTCTTTAAAAGCGCTGCAACACATGATATGGGATCATAAACAAGAGCTTAAAAAAATGCTGTAATTACTTTTAACCCGTAGCGTGTTGGAAGCTCGCGGCTACAAGTTAATTGCACGTTCCGGCGTGTAAACAATTTTAAAATGACTAAATGTGTGAGAACAGAGACTTGCTAGTTAATTATTTGAAGAAGCAGGTTGTCATTATGTTGTACGTTCAGTATGTTCCTGCCGTTCAGGTGCTGAGTGTATTAATAAGTCAAACTGAACAGTTTAATAAGCATTGCGACATGGTGACACTTTTTAGATAAAATATAAATATTAGCTTCTTGATAACTCCTGCATTTTGTTTTTGTGACAGCTGGGGACCAGATGATGACGGACGGACTGTTGATGGACCACACCCCCTGGGCCAGGTCTGTGGTACAGCTTCAACTGTTTATAGCCCAAGTTAACTTCAGTGCTCGTCGTAAAATAAAAAAACCTTGTAAACCTTAACAGACTGATCTTGTTTGTATTTACTACTTTCTCCTGCAGAGGGCACCGTCATTAAGCCGTCTCCGTATTTTTATTTGATAAAAAAAATTTTATGTAGTCTTAAGGAATAGTTTTCTCATTTTCCCATACTTCTCTCTCTCTCTCTCTCTCTCTCTCTCTCTCTCTCTCTTTTCTGTGACTAGGGGGTTAATTATATGCAGTAGCATATAGTTTCTTCAAGAAGTATATAATTCCTGTCAGGCACGAATTTTTGGATCCATACAGTCAGCTTTCCATCCACTCAGTCAGTTGCATGGCGATATTGTATCAGATCCAGATGTTTTAATGGTCAGTGGTTGGAATCGGTGCCATTTTATACACGGAGGCAAAAAAAAAACAGACCGGTTAGATTTCTCAAGCTGGAATTCTTATCCTCCACTTCGGCTATTGTGTCTGCATGAAATCTGATTCGTTTTAATTTTGATTTTAACCACATCCACGTTCGTTTTTAGAATCAGCCCAAGTTTTTTTTTTTTTTTTTTTTTTTTTAAATTAAATACATTTTATAATTTGTGTTACAAATCATGGAAGAAGAGCTTCTGTAACATTGATGGAAATTAAGAATCTTTTGATTTAAATCTTTTTCTCCCACAAGTCCAAGAACATTATTTCGACATAGCCTGCGTTTCAAGTTTATTCAAATGTTCATAGTTAGCACTTCATTAAATGCTCAAAAATGACTAGGCATCATTTCCTGCCGTATTCCTTTACAGGCTTGGCACGCATCATGGAAAGCGTTTAGTAACGGCTATTCCGGTGCGTCTCGCTGGCCCTGTAAAGGCAATCGCAGGAGCTGCTGTACTCTGCAAGAAATAATTACCATGCTCTTGGGGTTTGTACTCCATTAATATGAAGATCTGCAAGCAAAACGAAATCTGAGTTATACCCCCGTGCTGGGGTTTTAGCCTGTTTACCGTATCTGTAATTCTTACGAAACCTTAATGTAAACTCTGTAAAACAGAAGAGCAGCAGACTCATAGATGCTTGTTTAGAAAAAGATAAGAAAAACGTGTTAAGCGTTTTTGCGACTGCAGAGTGTTTGGTTTTGCCAAAAAAAAAAAAAAAAATGTTATCTCTAGCATCGTGGCAGGCGAGTAAGTGCAGGGTAGGAATTAGCTCCCTGGAGAGATGTTTCCTGACTGGGATGAAAGGCAGAATACACAATGTTGTAGAAATTTGCATACCACATGTGTTTCTGGTTTAGTAAGATCAGGTAACACTTTCTTATTAGCGCCAATGTACTGCTGTTTTTTTCTTGCACTCTTACCAGGTATTGCAACGGGTGTGGGGAAAGGATAATGGTCAACTTTGACTGTGTCTGTCTGTCTGATATTAGTTCTAATATTGAATATTTAATACATACATGTAATTATATGTACAGGCAGCACTACAGCATGGCGTCAAAGCTGGCAGAAAAGGCTTCGGGAGTATCTTTGTTGTTGCTAGTGGCAACGGAGGCTTGTATGACGACAACTGCAACTACGACGGCTATGCTAACTCCATCTACACAGTCACTATTGGTAAAAAAATTAAAATGCGTAAAAAAAAAAAAAAATATATATATATATATATATATATATATATATATATGCGTGTAAATAAATAGCCTGCATCTTTACTATAAATTTCAAACATTGAAATCTGTTATTTTACTTAAAGCACTACTTAAAAATATACTTAAATTATATTTGTGTGTGTGTGTTTTAGGTGCAGTAGATGAGAACGGAAAGATGCCGTTCTATGCAGAAGAGTGTGCCTCCATGTTGGCTGTCACTTTTAGCAGCGGGGGAAGACAACTACGCAGCATTGTGAGCATTTTTTTTTTCTTTAAACAACTTCGTGTTTGAATGAGTAAAAATACACGAGTAAGGGCTTTTTTAGTTATATTTATTGTAAACTATTTGGACCTCTGCGTCACATAAAAATGTACTGATTGTTAACATATTTAATTATACCTTGCGAAAAATGTGCCATCCCTAACGTACGCGACTATTCAAAAGTTTGGACACACCTTCTAACTCCAGGGTCGTTTCTGAATTTAATTTTTTTCTACAAGGTAAAACAATGCTGAAGGCATTCAAAATGTGCAATAATATCTTTTGACCAGTGAATGTTCTGATACATGTCTATGTGTTAGATGTGACTCTGACAAGCCTCTGTAAATCCTTCATAACGGCTTTAATCTGAGGTGTTGTTTGTTTGTTAATTGGTGATTTCTGAGGCTGGTAACTCTAAAAAAAAAAAAAACTTCTCCCCTGCAGCAGAGGTAAGTTTTGGTTTTGCTTTTCTGGGAAGGTCTTTGTGAGAGACAGTTTCATCATGGCGCTTGATGGGTTTTGCACATGCAAACTGTTCCAGAAAGGCTAACCTTCATGTCTGCTTAATTACCTAATGCCATATGAGTTATTTAACAGTTTAAAAAAAAAAAAAAAATCCAGTATTGTTTTAGAATGTAGAAAATAAATCCGAACTTGTGTCCAAACCTTTAACCGGTACTGTACACTATAAACTGAAAGGTACAGACTAGCTTAACCAGACCTACTGTCAGTTCATGCATCAAAGCGTTCTCTCAATACATGGCAAATGAAATGCATGTCTGAGCTGGGAAACAAGTTAATCCAGGGGAACTGGTTAAATCTGAAAGCTAGAAAGTTCATGCAGTGCTAGAATCAGTTGTAAAACAAGTATGTATTGTTAACAAGAAGTATCTAATTACACAAGCATACTGAGAAACAAACAGGAAGTCAGGAACGTCTTTGAGGATTATCTCATCCGTGCTGGCACCTTTGCGTTTTAATAATTCATGAGAAGACACAGCTGATGTATATCATAAATGTTATGACACTTGCCGTGAGTGTGTATGACAGGTCTACCATTTATCCACAGCTCTGTACGCTTTCAGTGTATAAACAGTAGAGCTAACAGTAGCGCTGACATATGATGCACGTCTCTATTCCGATAAACAGTAGTACTACACCATCTCTGTATGTTGTTACAGTACTGTTTAGTATAGCGAGATTAGTTTCTCAGAATAGTCACACACGCGCACACATAGTGTACAGGGAGAAAAGGCCTGCTTTTAGAAAGCCTGTCCTGTACAGATCTGTTTGCCGTTATTTATCCCCGTGTCCATAGTGACACGGTTTTGGCAGCTCTACCTCAGACCTCAGCTGTGTTTTAGCCATTACAGCTTATTCAAAACCTCAACCTCGACTCAGAAAACCAGGCTCGCACTTCGAGTCAAGTCGTTGTCGTGCCGCTGCTAACGCTCGTCACGATCATGAGAAAGAATGGCGTTTTAATTATTTTGATACTTGCAAAAGCAAACACTCCATGTTATCTCGGTCTAATTTATAAACAGATTATATAGATAGCTGTGTTATTTAACGAAGCACAGCAGGTCGATCTTTATATGGTGAAGATTTTTATAGGGAGATGCTTGTTTCACGTTAATGAAAGGAACAGAAGTAAAGCTGGAACTTATCATGTGACTGAAAAACTGTAAGGTCAAGCTGTGTAAGCATTTGAGCTGTGAATCATGGGTAAACTGCTGATTTAGTTAAATTTTCCAGCAGTTTTCAATATGGTTCAAAACCAGGCACTGTTCACTGTGTGATTTGTCCTAAGCAGCTATATTTCTTTTCTTATAGGCTTTTAAAGTATTATAAATTTTCTAAAAACATTTATTCAACGTTAAACATTTGCTAAGTGAACAATAGATCTTGGGTCCTGCCAGTTTTCTTCCTGCCGAGCAGGTCAGGCTAGTAGATGGTAGTATTGCACCAACTGCCCCATAAACATAAGCGATAGTCTTGCAAAACATGAGTATTTTCAGGAGATGTGAAGCAGTTTTTATTTTCTGCTAATGCTGTGGAATTTGTCTTTTTTTTATTTATTTAAATAGTGTAAATCGGTCCTAAATAAAAAAAAAATCGATTCGATTTAATTTTATTAAATGGCACAGTTATAGTGAGCATGTATGATGACGGCAAGTGGAAATATCTAGAATCTGTTTAAAAAAAAAAAAAAGAAGAAGCCTGTTTCTAAGGACGTTTAATTCAAGCCCAGGGCTTGTTATTTAAACTTCTCATAAATGAAGGCATAAAAACGATTGACGTTTACCAAGTCTTCAAGCACAGTACGGTGATGGGACTTTCAGTCGCAGTAAAACATTTAACTGGCTGTAAGTCCGTGAATGACGATCCTGTCCAAGGTAGCTTGTCGCTTACTGCAGCTGTTCCTGTAAAAATCCAGCGCCTGATCCTTAAAAATTGATGGATAACTTGTCGCCAACTTGCGGAAGAGACGGATCTGTCTGAACTGTGAACTGTACAAGCACCACTTGCACGTTACAGGAACTCGGCTAGTAGTTATTGCCACAGCCCCTGTCCAGTCCTGACCTCGCTCCAAGGCATTTCCTCATGTTTTGGGTCATTAAAGAAGTTCCCGGGTTTAAACATGAAGAAGGAAGTCTTCTACCTTGATGCTATACAAGCAGTATTGAAACACCGGGATAAGAGCGTTAATGTAGCAGGGGATTATGTAGAGAAATAAAGGGAGTTTTTACTCTCAGAACCGTGTTTTTCTGCAGTTTGACTTAAACACCCTTCGTATTATAAAACTTTGATATGTTAAACATCACCTTCTTTTTGCACAATTAAAAGTCCAAGTTTAACTTCAGTGCCCCTGGTATAAATGTTATTTATTAGAACATAGCAGACAATACTTCAATTAACATGTAATTTAATAGTGTAATCACCAGTTATGTACTGGTAAAGAAGCTTCAGGATTTCTGTCCATTTTATTCAAATGGTCATTTAAAAAAGAGATACCATACTGGTTGTTAGAAGTCCCAGTTTGACTTGAACACCCCTCGCACAGCAAATCGGAAAAACTGACTTCAGTAAGTTTTAATTTTAACCAGGTGCCTAAAGTATAATGTTTTAAGGCAAATTGATTACTTGCCATTGTATTTTTTATTGTATTTCCATTTTTAATCAATTTAGAATAAGATTTTCCCGTACTTTTCTGTTTCCACGCATTCCGTCAGAGCTCCACGTTTGTTAAAAACAGCCTATAGACTTCTCTATGATCTCACCTAAATACATTGCGCTCTGGAGATTTGTTTAGACAGTCGTCATGTCCCAGTCTCTTCAGTTTGTTAGCATAACCATCGAGCTGCGTCACTCATCGGCTTCTTTTTCCAAACTCAGACCTCAAGCTCTCTTTTTTTTTCACACAGTCACACAGTATTAATTTTAAAGCGTTTGCTTGCTCGAGTACTAGACATTCGAGTTCACCCCGATTTATAAAGCTAGTGGGTTTTTGCCAATTACTTTGCATTAATTGGTAAGTAATTATCTATAACTAGTCATTACTGTAGTCTGAAGTTGATTCATTTCCAAACCGGTAGATCCTGATGTGTACAGATGTGATGTTGTGGAAAAATGATAGCCGATCATGATCAAGAATCCGACAGCACTGCGAACAGAGAATAATAATGTGTGTGTACAAACATGTTTGTGTGTAGGTGACCTCAGACTGGTCGCTCCAGCAGGGGACGGGCTGTACCGAAGGGCACACGGGTACATCAGCAGCAGCTCCCTTGGCAGCGGGCATGGTGGCACTGATGCTACAGGTGCGGCCCTGCTTAACATGGAGAGATGTTCAGCATATCATCACGTACACGGCTACACAGGTACGCCCCCGCATTACAAACGCACAAATGAATACACATCCATTCAAAGCATTCATCTTCATTTTCATATCTGTGGAGGTGTAAGCAAGAAGGAAGCATTTTCAAGGAATTTATGAAAGCAAAGTATAATTAGGTATATGAATAACACAGGATAATTCCGATATCTTTAGCCATTCTTCTTATTTATTTATTCATTTAAAGACGTAATCAATATGTCGATCATCCAAGAAAAGTTTATCTTTTTTTTAGTTTTTTAAATTTAATCTTGGAACTAGCTCGTGTATTTTAAGTAAAAAAAAAAATAGTCACTGCAGTGCACTAGATACCAATATTTACAACTATATACAATATTTTCAGTGCGTAATGTTCAAAATGTCTAAAGTCCGGTATATTGTATGTGTGTGCGCATGTGGGGGTGCGGGAGAAATTAATCGGCCTCACATGTTTTAATGAATCAGTTCAGGAGCATGATGATAGAAAATTTTGTCCTGTCCTGATTGTGTAAAATCCTAATTTCGGAAAATCCTTAACTAAACAGTTCACAGAAAACAGCTCTGAGATAAAATGGCGTCCGGGATTCCCCCCTCAAAATTTAAAGGCAGCACAGACAACACTGTTACATATGACATGATTCATTTCCTTAGGAGCAGGTACTGTTTTTAGCAGCATGATGGCAGTGTGGGGAAAGGGTACAGAGATTCAGTCAAGTGGATTGGTATGCTTTACATCGTTTATTCATGTCAAAGGCGTATAATTTGTCAGGCTTAAGAACAAATTCAACTTACAAACAAATTCTGTTCAGAGAGCACATTTGTAATTCAGGGACTACCTGTAGACTGTTTCTGTTTGTGTTCCCGTTGATGCATTTTATATGTGAAACGGCGTGTGTTTATAGTACGACACGGATGCGGATTGGGAGACCAACGGCGCCGGCTTCCACCACAGTCACAAGCATGGCTTCGGTCTGCTCAATGCCTGGAGACTGGTCAACGCTGCCAAGGTACATCCTGCACTTAACTCTCCTCTTATGTTTAGAGGCGTACATGAAACTCAGAGCTCACTTAGTGTGTGTGTGTGCGTGCAGGTTTGGGAGACTGTGCCACCCCTATTATCTTATCCAAGCCCAATTTTAAAAGAAGGAGAGACGATCCCAGCCTATCCCGACAAACTCATCCTCAGCATTAACGGTAAGACTTGAGTGAATGGGGCTGTATTGGAACATGAATGAAAATGAACATTAAACTGAGTTTGTCACACATATGCTAATTAGTTAGAATAATAATTGATAAGTGCAGTTTAGATAAAAAGAGGACAGCAGTACCTGAATCTTAGAGGTGGAGAAATGGCAAAAAATGGATACACCTTAATGGGCCATTTATATGGATACACCTATTTATATGGATACACCTTAATAAAATGGGAATGGTTGGTGATATTAACTTCCTGTTTGTGGCACATTGGTATATGTGAGGGGGAAAACTTTTCAGGATGGGTGGTGACCATGGTGGCCATTTTGAAGTCGCCCATTTTGGATCCAGTTATTACCAGTTTACATACTAATGACACGTGAGGAGCGGATAGAAATTGTGTGTTGATGTCTGGTGAACGCAGTAACCGGATCATTGCAGCAGATTTCAATGCAAGACACCCTACGAGACCACCCATCTCCCATGCTACAGTTAGCAAACTGCTAATAACTGCTTTATAAGTGGTCAGAAACTTGTAAATAACTCATGAAAGAATAAAGTTTCGTTAAAACCAAGCACACCATTGTGAAATTCCCAATAAGTTTGATGTGTCACATGACCCTCTTTCTATTGAAAAAACAAAAGTTGGATCCAAAACGGCCGACTTCAAAATGGTCACTATGGTCTCCGCCCATCTTGAAAAGTTTTCCCCCTCACATATACTAATGTGCCACAAACAGGAAGTTAATATCACCAACCATTCCCATTTTATTAAGGCGTATCCATATAAATGGCCCACCCTGTACATTATATAAATGTTATGAATCGAGTGGCATTTCAGTGAGTAAAGTGCATATTCGATCCCTTACCAACCAGCAATAATTCTGGCTCTCACAGACATGAGGATATGTGCTCATGTGGTACACAGACTCATTTAAGAAGATGCTCCTAACGAAGTGTATAAAAAGCCATTCAAACCTCACCACCATGAGCAAGACCAGTGGACCTCAGGGACAAGGTTGTAGACCTGCGCAAGGCTGGAATGGACGGATGGACTACAAGACCATCAGCAAGAAGCGAGAAGGAGACAACTGTTGGAGTGAATATTCACAAACGGACGAAAACTAGAATAACCATCAATCGCCCTCGGTCTGGAGCTCCATGCAAGATTTTACCTCATGGGGTAAGGATAATTATGAGAAAACTGAGAGAACGATCTAGAACTATATGGGAGGAGCTTGTGAATGATCTCAAAGCAGTCACCACACAAACCATTGGTTACACAATAAGCCTCCATGGTTTAAAATTCTTCAGCGCCACAGCAAGGTCCCCCTCCACAAGAAGACACATGTACGGGCCCATCTGAAGTTTGCAGGCTTCCTGCAGGACTTTTTATTTATTTATTTATTTATTTATTTATTTATTTATTTTGGCTCTAATTTTCAGTCAAAATTTTTATTTATTTATTTTTTGGTTTGTGTTAAGCCACACATTGTGAACAGGTGCAGATTATGACAGATGATCAAGACGGTGATTAGTATAATGGTGATGCTGATTGTTGAGTAGTTGGAACAGATGAAACGAGAAATGAGGTTGCTGCTGAGGTTATTACATAAACAGCCCATTTTTTAGCGTTTACAAAATAAAAATTCCTATTTATTTCATTTAATATTCATAAATACGTTAAAAGGCCCAGCAGTTGCAGTCTACTGAACAATAACCTTCCAATCAGTAACCTAGAGCCTTAACTGCTGAGCTACCGCTGCTGTATGAGTTCAAATCCCAGCACTGCTAAGCTGCTGGGCCCTTAAGCAAGGTCTTTAACCTTCACCCGCTCAGCTGTAGAAATCTAAAACATAATCTCTTCAATAAGTCACTTTGCCAAAGATTATAATTTGTGCTGCCTAAGCTTATGTCTTGATTCTTTAAAAAAATTTAACTCTACAATTTACAAAGTATTTTAACATTTATTAAATTTAAAAAAAAATCTATTTTTAATACTTTAAAAAATCAGATTTAGTGGTATTGAATTGCATTTAATAAAAATGCCCAAATATTGCAGCTTTAGTTGTTTGCCTGAATCGCACTTGAGTGCATAGGTTTATTACTTTTACCTGTTCTGAAGCTTTGACACCGAAAACTCCGTCTCAAAATATTTAATAAGCATCAGTTATATATCATAAAGGAACAATGCTTTACAAGTCTGTTAGTTTTTTGTATAGAAACACAAATGTTTTATAATAAGTGCTTTAACATAACTTTTGCCGCTGTAACTGTAGAAAATTAATCAAAATCAAGAATTTAACCGCGCTGTTATATAAGATAAAATAATTTTCTGTTCAGGATTCTTCAGCAAATAAAAGATTCTACTCCTCCTTCATTAAACCTAACATCTAAAAGGGCAAGTCTCTAGTGAATTGTAGTTAAAAAAAAAATTATCCAACCCCTGCTACTCGTTACTCAAGGAGGCTGATTGCAGTGAGCATGAGTGTTTGTTTGAGATTACGATAGAGAGCAAAGGAGAGAGAGCGAGAGAGAGAGAGAGTTTGGCAAATCCCTCCCAACTGGCAATCACCAGTCTGGCCTTATTAGGAAATGTTTTGCAACATCTGTGTCATTGAATGCAGAGAAGCCAAAACCATTTCTCATCCCTTTTTTGTTCTCTTATTTCTATTCATCTTCATTCCTTCACTCCTTTTATTGTTGGTAGATAAAAATCATACACACCGACACATATGTATGCTGTAAGTCACATGGAGAATTAAACCACGAGAGTTCATCAGTTTGAGAAAATACAGAACCTTTATTATTTCCACCAGTCCCTGTAATACAGTACGTGTGTGCGAAAGTGTGAAAGTGAGAAAGGGAATTTTTTTTCATCTCAGCCGCTGCCCAGAAAAACATCAGGCACATAGTTTGGAAAGAAAACAAACCAGTTACAGAGTGACGGACAGCATGCTAATGTACATGACTCACAGCTTTCATTCAGAATGAAGCGTTTCCCTGTGGATCTGGTTCCCACTGAGTGGTCAGCCCAGTAGGAGATCATTTCATCATCATCATAATAATAATAATAATAGCGTAGAGCAAATTCCTTCGAAAGAGTCCTAATTAACATGGGTTAGAGAGGTGAAGATGTTAAGGCAGGAAGATTTTTTATTTTATGATCTTTTTTTTTTTTACTTTAATGATCTCGGTTCATTACATAAGGATGTGTGTGTGTGTGTGTGCGTGCTGTTGTGGGAAAATATTTAATAACAAGTTGTTGTGATGAAACAGAGTTCCAGCTACCATGGTGAAGTTGATTATTTTTCCATGACTGCACATCCGGAATCTGATATCACAGCAAGACAACAGAACATATAACTTCAAGCAGGCACTCCTTTAGGCACTCCTTCACTGTTTTTTTTTTTATTTTTATTTTTTTTTGCCTCCTCTATTGTTCTATTGTATTCTGTCCTAAAATTAATAAAAACAAAAGAAAATACATCTTGTCATGTAAGAAAGAAAGAACAAATGTTTTCTTCCTGTGACAAAAAAAAACAAATGTTGCAGCTTTATCTCTGACAAAGCCACTGACACCGAAGACTTTAATAAATGTTAAACAAACACCTCGCAGAAAGCATAGTAACAATTACGTGTGTTTTGATTTAATGTAAAGTTTCAGCTACGAACGGGCTGTGCAATATGGACAAAAGAAACCTATCACAATTTTTTTAAACAATATTGCGATTTCGATTTTACTCACAATTTTGACACATAGACATGTTTTACAGTGTGAATAGAAAACATTTTTTCAAAGGAAAACTGAAATGCCTCCCTGCAACGGATTGCCCCCCCCCCCACATAATCCCTATCAAATATTATAATAAAACATGAATTCATAGGTTTATGATGTACGATTTAAAAAATTGCATCAAACTAATTTGATTATTAAATATGCAATATAAAAAAGACATAAATATATAAATTATGTATCTTTTTTATATAAAATGTATATTTTTATATTGCTTATTTTATAATAAAAATCGTTTTGTGTAATTTTTTTATCATAAACAATATTTTTTTAGTGTAAATTTTTTTTACATGACAAACCCTTACAAAATAAATGTGCCACAAAATAAACATATGATAATTTGTATTACATGTCTTAATTAATTAATTTTGTATTAATTTGTCACGTGCCTAGGGCAAATTATAATATTAATAATATATTTGCTAATAATAATGTGAATTTTTGATTGTGGTGTCCTAATACATTTGATAGAGATTATGTAGGGGGGGCATTTTATCGCATAACACACACATTAAAATAAATAATTATACAAAAACACTACGTTGTGCAACTTAACTTTCAGGACTAAAAGTTTCAAAATCTACAGCTCAGGCATAACATAAGCTTTATCTGTAGTTTTTACTTGCTGGTTTCTTCTTCTCTTGGCTCGCTAATAATTTTATCGCTCCTTTCCATTTTGCAGCCCGCAACAGAACACTCCATCAAATCAATACACAGCTAACTGTTTGCGTCTCAAACAAATAATTGCGCAAAAACAACGCAAGATTTTAAAATTAATTAAAAGGAGCTTCAAGGCAGAAGATTTTGCCTCCATCATTTTTTGTAATTGAGTTACTCGAGGAATCATTTCAGCCCTCGTGTGTGCGTGTATGTGTGTGTGTGTCCCTGTTTCTGCAAGCTATTTGTTGTTAAGCTCAGTCTCCTGTTCTCGGGCCCCGTTTAGACACGCTGTGTTGTGATTGGTTCAAACAGCATACTGCGGGAAAAGTCGGGAGCGCGCAAAAAATCGTGCTGTAAGGCGATTTAGAAATCGCGCATATTCACATTGCGATTTTGATACGATTTCGATTAATCGCACAGCCCTACTACAAACATTGTTGTGCAAGTTGTTCCTCTGGCAACCGGTGTAGAAAACTAATCACCAACAGAGCAGTACGGAATGCCAAAAGGGACCTTAAGGAAAAAAAAACGTAAATAATAATAATAAAAAATAATTGTCCCATTATTGCAGCCCTGTGCAAAACCCAGAGCGACTCATATACTTTAGCATCATTCTAGACAACAGTTTACTACAGGAACAAAATAATATTCATTATTAATATCAATCTTATTTTGCAATTAGCAATGAGATTTAATAATTAATAGCTAATAAATTGTACGACATGAGCTAAACTGTGCTAAAACACGATTTAGGTATCGGTACGATCTAGGTATCGCACCAATCACAGACAAGACTGAATTCTTTTAACCAATCATAACTCAGAGGGCGGGACCCCTCTCTCTCTCTTTTTTTTTTAATGATTTCAGTAATCATGATTATTATTTTCAAAGCACTTATTTACACATAAATGTTGTTTAGACTGATACTAAGACTTGATAGTTGACAAATATGGCGCTAAAAATGAAAGTCTCACCTTCGTGCTCTAGGTATTTAACTAATCATAGACAAGACAGGATTCTTATAACCAATCAAAACACAGAAGGCGGGATTTCTTTAACCCACACAAAACACAAGCTTCCCAACTATTTTGTAATCGTTTCTTTTTATTATTATTATAATTATTATTATTATTATTTTGTAATTTAATTTACACAGGCTAGGTTGCACAATTATTCGTGGGAAAATCTCGTTTCCTAGACAATGGCGATTTACTATTTTTTCTGCATTCAGATTGTACTGCATTCATGTGTTTGCTTATTTACTAGACAACAATCCCAGATTGCTGTATCTTCCAAAACGACACACTCATCGATCACACACACAATGTAACTCAAAACAATATTGATTTACCAATCAGGCCAGAGATTAATAATTTAGTCATACAGCTCGATAGCTTCTCTCATCTCTCTTCCTCATTTACAGCATTTCCGTATTTGTGGCCATCATGCATAGTTGTTGTGTGGGTGTGTGTGTGTGGCCAATGTTTGTTACAGTTGGTCCAGAAGCTGGAATGGTGTTAACAGCCTATAGGCTCAAATCAGCAGACTATAAATTAAAAACGTATACTTGAGCGGTGTCGTCGTCTCTTTCTTGTCTCTCTTGCTACTTCCCTATATGGAGATGGTGTGTGGGAGCAAATAAGGTTTGAGGAAATGCCAAGGAATTACAGCTAGACGGTCACTGGTTTCAGGAATTCAGTAAGGCGAGGACAAGAACACAACTTTCATCCCTGCAGAAGAGTTCTTTTTGCTCTGTGCAGGGTCATAACACACGCCGCTGACACAGGGCCCACCCCGAAGGTGATAAAGCAAGCACGCATTGTGTATCAGCC
Organism: Clarias gariepinus; assembly: GCF_024256425.1. Taxonomy (NCBI): domain Eukaryota; kingdom Metazoa; phylum Chordata; class Actinopteri; order Siluriformes; family Clariidae; genus Clarias; species Clarias gariepinus. The sequence continues at coordinate 5,489,002 of NC_071124.1, read as the reverse complement.
AGCTCATATAATCCAAAACTGTTCCAACTCGTGAACAGGAGTAAAAGCAGGTATTCAGGCAGATTGCTTTTGTTCTCTGGTTCTCATAACCCCCTGCTCCACACCAGGTCCGGATCAATTTGTCAAGGCGCACTGCTGAAACGTAACCCGCACGCAAACATTTTTGTTGGAACCGTTTCAGTGGGAGACAAGCGAGCTGTCCACAAAAAAAGCAGCTTGACCTGAGATACAAATCAAACTTTTTCATAGAGAATGTGACATTAATGAATATTAATGATTTTAATCTCTCTCTCTTTCTTTCAGTCTCAGATGTAGACCTCAGACAGTCAGGCATTGAGACGTTGGAGCACGTGGCTGTCACGGTGACCTTAACTCACCGACGCCGTGGAAATGTCGAGATTGTGCTCGTCTGCCCGAGCGGAATGACCTCGCTCATCGGAGCGAAGAGAACCTTAGACACGTAAGCTCAAAATCTCATGTCAGTTCTCTCTCGTGCAAACAAACAGGACAGCGTTCATGCTGTCCTAAAAGCTGTGGTTTTAATTTTTTATTTGTTTTTTTGTTTGTTTGTTTGTTTTTTTATTAATGATTAACAGTATTTTAGGAATGGAAATCACCAGGGGCCACCGATACAATATTATCACGACAGGTTGTCAATTCGATTTGTATTCCTGATTTTGTAAATATCCTGCTTCAGTATAAAACTTTCTTTAAAAATTATAAACAAACTACACAAATAATTCGCTCCTTTCACACAGGATGCTGTGCTGCCTGGCAGTTTCTGTATAGTTTAGCAGAAGTTTAGTTTAGTTTATAGTATAGTTAGAGGGACTGCACTATTTTAATGCAAACATATATGAATTCAATATATATATTTTTTTATAAGTAATTGATTTTAGAAGTCAGCGTGGAGATGCACAAATCACCACACAAAAGAATCGCCATATCCAGCTGATTTGTTTGTTTGTTTTGTTTTTTTCTCATGTTTGATATACATAGCAGACAAGATAGCAGTACACGTTGCTTAGCAGTATTTCTATGTAACCTGCCTCACTGGCTTTTTTATATTTTAGTTTTAAGAATACAGTTTCAGGCTTAGAAACGGATTCCAAGTTAATCTTATTTAAAATAAGCTACACGTCTTTTTGTCCATAAGGCGTAAAACAAATATCATATTCTTAAACTTACAGCCTGCTTCCTTTAAAAAAAATAATGAAGCAAAACGTTTGGAGCGATTCTCAGCCTCATGTGAAAACCCTTAGCGCCTGCTTGTGGATCAACAGCTTAAACCATTTGTGTGTCTTTTTTTTTCTTTTTTTCAAAAGCACTTCTCTATTACATGGCCTCATGAACCCAAACTAAAAGGGATAAAACGCAGATGCAGTGCTAAAATCTCCCCCGGAGATTCACGTTTTGAACGCATAAAGAGATTCACGTTTTGAACGCATGAATCTAACACGTTTTTTTTCTTGTTTGTTTTGTACAGAGATGCGACTGGCTTCAGAGACTGGACTTTCTCCACTGTCCGGTGCTGGGGAGAGCAAGCTGTCGGCCAGTACAGCCTCTACGTCACTGACCACAGTAAGATTTTTTTTTTTTTTTTTTTTTGTGGCACTTTGGAAATCTGTTTCAGACCGAATCTAAAATTCGCTTTGTCTGCCCTTTTTTCCCCCCTCACTGTTGCAGGAGATCCATCATATCCTTTGGGCATGCTGAAGCACTGGAAGCTCACTCTATACGGCTCAACGATGTCCTTCGAGGAAGTGTTGAACAGACAGAGGTGGGAGAGATGGCCCAGTGTTTGTTCATTTGTTTGTTTTTTACATTTAGATGAAAAGAAAAAAACAAGCCAGGGAGTTTAATTCCCTCCACTGTAGCTGAACTCTAATTGGTTGTCGTCGTGTTGATTGACAGGCTTGTGGACGAAGCGATGAGCGGTCAGTTCCTAAACAGCAATTTCTCCATTCCATGTCCACCAGGCTTGGACCTTCCTCCTGAACCTGAGATACCGTTTACTTCCAACACACTCAAGGTATGTCGGCGTCACAGACACACACACACACACACACACACACTCAGGCACACTCGCATACACTCGCACGCTCTTTTTTTTTTTGTTTGTTTTGTTTTGTTTTTTTACATCGTAAATGCATTCTTGATCCATTTTAAGACTTAAATGGTTCCCACGTGTTACAAAATTAAGATCCTTAGTGCTGTTGCTGCCGAATGCATTGCATAGACAACCAGTTCAGCTTACTGCAAAAGTGTGTGTTAATGTGTTTGTGCGTGTGCTTTGCAATAAACTGACATCCCATCTATCCCACCTTATACCCAGAGTTCCCAGAATACCTTTCAAATCTAAAGGTTATATACTGCAGATGACCAAATGTATTAGCCAATCATATTTCATTTCTTGTTTCTATTTACTTTTTCCAACATTGTTTAGTTTCTAATCTCATTATAAACTAGTTTAGCAGCGTTGGCTAAGCTTGCCAGTCAACTAGATGTAGCACAGCTCGAACTACGAGGGCCGTCCAAGTCAAACCAGGGCTCGTGGTTTAATTTCTGGTGAATAAAGGCATAAAACTGATCGATAATGATAATAGAAGTAAATAAGTGCTTATATTTAGTCTTGCCGATCTACTGGCTGACTTTCCACTTCAGTATCGCACCAACTGCCTCTTTAAGTCACAAATACGAGGATTTGCAAAAGAAGGAAGCAGTTTGTATTTCCTGCTAAAGATATGAAATATATTTTTTTTAACAATTTGTCAATCTAGTCCAATTTGATAACTGATTATCAAGTTGGAGTTCAAGTCAGTGTTTCAGACGTGAAGCAGGTGGTCCGATCAAGGCCTCGGCATACTGAGAGTAAACTTTCCACCTTCATGATATCCAAGCAATCGTAAAACTCTAGATAAGTGCATTAGTGTAGCAGGGGATTAAATAGAGAGAAATACAGGGAGTTTTTCTGTTATTCTGCGTATAAAAAAAGAAAAAGAAAAAAAAATTAAAGGTTTGACTTGAACGCCCCTCGTATTCAGTTTAACAGCTGTCTGCTAAATATAATGCGCACAACTACTACTGCATTATACTAAACCCACCTGTTTGTATAAAAGCCATCGCACTCACTCGGTAGAACGTGACCAAACATACTTAAATTATTTTCCCTCAGTATATCAGACCGCTGACTATTGCTTTATAAATATCAGATCATATTTCTGTATGTTTTATATTGTTGTCTCAGGAAACACTTTTGTTTTCTCTCTCTCCATCTCGTTGCAGTTTTTGCTTCTCCTGGGCTGTTTCGCACTCTGCTGGTCCCTGTACTACATGCTGGAGATTATACTCACCCACATACACTGGCAGGGACTGCGACGTGCAGCTGCCAACACAAAAGACAGCCCGTTTGTTGAAATGCAGCCACTGATGGACATAGAGTGGACTTAGAGGCCAAAATGTGTCTCATAGGAAACTATGAGGACACATAGCACTCAGGTGGGGGAAGCAAAAAAAAAAAAAAAAGGACAAACAAACAAACCAGGAAGTTACATGTCTAACGCACCTTAACCGAGCCAAACTAGTCTGTGTTGTTGCACATTGGCCAGTTTCAACGCGCTCAGTCCTGAACTGTAAGGTGTGTAGCTGTGATGTATATAAAGGGTTTCGTGGACCTTTCAGCGCATCCAGCGATGTGCTTTTCATGTTGGTTCTGAAGCTGCACACTGTTCCATTGGGGCACATCTGGGTCTAATTATGTATTTAAACAATGTACTGGCAAGAATCGAAGTGTTTACAGCAGGAGCAGAAAGAAAATTACTTGATATTGCTGGTACTGTGGATAATTCTCTCTTAAGTGTGTGTGCATTGTGTATGAGTGAACTTTGAATGAAAAGTGTGTTTGTGTGTGTGTGCACTGTTTTCAGATCCGTCTCAAAGAGAAAGAAGAGTTGTATATTTTTATTAAATTATACTTTTTTTTTTGCCATTTTTGTTCTTTAGATTTATATAATGACTTGGTCAGGTTAAACCAATACATCCAGCATTTTTTTATTTATTTTTTTTTTGTTTTGTTTTTTTTTATTGGTTTTTTTTTTTTGTTTTTTTTTTGCCCAAAGTTTAAATCTTAATAATGGGAGCAACGAACAATTAATTTGGCAATACGTGTAATATAAAGATATTTCTATGACAACAGATGCCTTTTGAGACGTGCGACTTTTTACTGAGGTGAAGTGTTTTACTTTTACTTGTTTGACAATCCAAAGACAAAATAATGATCAACAGCTGGTCTGAATAAAGACAATAATGTCGTTATGGCTGAGTCTCTTCTCCTAATTATTACCTGTAGGTAATTACTGTACCTGAACCATACCAGAAGGATGGATGCTGATGATGATACAAACGTGATATTATGTTTGAAAGGTGGAACACTATAATATTAATAATTCCATATAATATTATTTTTCCATCAATTGCTTGCATAGTTCCACAAACACCATTTATCATCAAAAGATTATGATTTGTTTGTTTATTTAACCAGTTATTTTGATCCACTAACACATATCCTTCCCCGCCTGGACCGCCGCCGGTGGAGCTGGCGACCCACTGTAAAAGTAGGGTTCCATTCTTTCCAGTACTGTTTAGCCAAAAAAGTGTGGTAGATGTGCACAAGGTATTTCATTGCATCCCCTGCCTTGTGAATCGTAGGCAACATTCATGGGGCTCACCGTCTGTGGTCTTGTGTCAGAGTCACACTTTTTCTCTATCCACATCTTCTCCAAAGCCATTGATGGGAATTTGACCAAACCTTTACAGAAGACTTTATTAGGATGCATGTTAAGTAGGCTGGTGATTCATGTCTTCCTTGGAAGACTCGTGTGAAAATTATTATTTTATCAGTGAGCAGCCTTTAGTCAAAATGTTCTTTCTACTGTAGACAATCTTCAACTTTACGGAATCCTCCCACACGCCTCTAAATAAAGTAAATATATCCAAATGTAAAGTACTACATATTGAATGCTGTCTCTGAAATTATATTTTAGGAAAATAATATTTTGAGTTCATAGACTAGTTCATAGTTATAGGGAATCTGTTAAATAAAGTCCTGGTAAAGACAGAAGTCTTTGTCTTCTCAGTGCCAGTGGAGTTGTGCCCGAATAGAAGGTCTAGTTCAATAGTTGTTGCTAAGATTTATCAACCTAACGGTATATCTAATTAATCTGGACTGATTGTCCTCATGCCCTGCAATAGATTGGCACCCTGTCCAGAGTAAACCCCGCCTCATGCCCTGAGTCTCCTGGTATACGCTCCAGGCCCCCCGTGACTCTGAGAAAGTGTCCTCAAAAAAGAAGCATTTCATTGATAATGAAATGATTAGTATTAAAAAACAGAAATAAAACCTCCTTCTTTAGACATCTTTTAATTAGACAAAATACAAAAATACAAGGCTGTTCCTATGCGGTGTTTCAGAAAAGGGGGTAAAAACAGCCTTACATTTCAGAAATTCAAATTTTCCAATAACTTGTTTTAGCATACCTTTATTTGCATTAGAAGGTTGACCAAGTACATGTTCGCAAAAATGAAAAGTTTTATCACAGACGTCCAAATGATTAAAATCTTCTGTCAGTCAGTTACCTCCTTTATTACATTGGTACTAAAATCACTTAAACCATCAGGGAAAAAAAAAAAACTTTATCATCGAAACTTCATCAAATTTACATCTTCCATGTGCTGTATTTTAAGGATTCGTTCAAAGTATTTCAACAACTACTTACTTATTGTCCCAAGATGTACAACAGAGATATTGGTTTGTTTCTGTTTTCGTATGTAAACTGTGAATGAGCACATGAGTGTGTATGTCCTTATGCTTTCGGTAAATGGTTAGTTTGATAATTTGGCACATGTTTAGAGTAGTATAGGGGGACTGGAAAAGGGGTAGATGAGGTTTAGAAGTGAGTGGATTTAAGGGTTTAGGATCTGTCTGGGTCTACCGTAGCCTGTCATGCCAGCTTGGGATGCCCCTTTGTTGGAGCCCATTTGCAAGCCGATAACGTTCTTCCCCGATTTCAGCTGGTCGTCGGAAAAGTCCCTCCGGTTCTCCTGCGCTTTCCTGTAACAGGCAGAGGACAGCAATGCTGGACACATCTTCTTCATGCATAACTCATTATACAGTAAACACAGATGTAATTATTTAGATACACTAATGCAGGAACGTTGATGCTTTCAAGTTTGACGTTTCTCAGGAATGCCTTAAAGGTTTAACGTCGAGCAAGGTTTCTGTTTTTGAAAAGGTTTTAAGCTAAACCCCTATATAAATCTTTTAATAGGTAGGGTGATGACTATAGCAAGCCAGCTAGTTTCGTTTATTAGTTATGAAAGAATAATATAAATTGTTACATGTCCCTTTTCATCACTCTTTATTTAAGCCATAAGCATTAAAACCTAAAACCTTAAGGCTAGTACTGTGTATGTTCCACTTGTGCTTCCAGGGCAACTCTGGCCCCTCAGGGTCTAAAAAAAAGACTCTGGGGATGTGCTGTGGTGTTTGGCACCGGAACGGTAGCGGCTGAACCTTGGGTGTTTTGGGGTGTGGGTCAGGTCTCCATGGATCGGATTTGTTTGTCCGGCACATTCCATGGATGTTCAGATGGCTTGGGCTCTGGGGAATTTTTAAGCCGGATCAACAACCTTGAGCTCTTTGGCTGCTAAGCCTTAGCCATGGTGATGCACTGGGTATTCTGAAACCTTTCTATCATGGCCAGTGTCGGCCATGCTATATTGGCTTTTCGGTGGGATCAGACCACACAGGTGCCTTTGGTCTGCATGGGCATAAATGAGCCTTGAGTGCCCGTTATCCTGTCACCAGTTCACTGGTATATAATTGATAATCATTGTTATTCGATTCACATGGTGGTGATGTTAATGTCATGGCTAATTGGGAAATATTGCAGCTACTCACTTGAAGAACCAGTCGGGGTTACCACGGAAAGTCCCGTCGTCCTTTGTGACTGCAATGCTGCCAAGAGCCATCAGTGTTCTTTGCACCGCAGCCAAATCTTTTCCTTTAGGCACAGAAAAGTATAGTTCTTACTTTAGTACAAGCAGATAATTACCTTCTGATAACTTCTGGTGCATCTCCTGGTGGGACTTCATCTAGATGAACCGTATTACGAACCACATATTAATTGACTTACCCTCCCAAAGGTCCACAGTTTGAAACATGTCGGTTTTAGTCACGCCATATGCCTCTGCAGCATTAAGGAACTGAGACACCTGCTCCATCTGTTTGAAGGCCATTGGTGAGCTTTGGATCTTTTTTATGGGCTTGTCTCCATCATGGAGACTGTTGATGAGCTCGCTGAGGACCTGAGAGACACCAATAAGACGATTAGAAGTGTTGGATTTTACACAAGAGTTAATAGCATCGGGGGCTTTCAATTTAAGCATGGCCAATTACTGTTTGGTACAGCAGCTAGGCATTCTCTTTTATGCAAGAGCTACCAATCTGGGAAAGTGATGGCATACTGTTACTTAACATGCTTGGAAGAAACACCTCAATTCTGGTGTCTACGATTTGCTGATGTCAATTGAAGAGACAGGTTTCTTCTGAACCAAAGAGCCGGGGCAAGAGTGCTCTCTTGTATTTGGTTGTCTATAGAGTTAAACTTTTTTCTCTTTGCTCGGTTTTTCCAATATACTGAGTAGTCTATATTTTGCCATGAATACTAAAGTTTCATTAAGGCCATTTTAACAACACACAAACTTTATCTACAAATTGGCCTCCATCCATAGCTTCTATTATCATCTCTTGAGTATCAACCAGATCTCCTGATTAAGGCCTTTAAACCCATAATAATAGCATCCTGGATGGACATGACATCACTCACACATCCGTCTTTCAGCCATTCCTGGAAGCCATGCTTGCCATCTGCAGGCTTCCCCACTCCAGAACCGCACTGGGCCATGATCCACTCCACCAGACGTTGCTCAAGCTCGGGGTCATACTTCTTATCAATCTTGTCCTGTACCTGGCGACTCAATCCGTACGATGGGCCTTTGTTGGCCATGGCTGGGGTTCCCTGCTCCATGAAAGAAAGAAAAAAGGCAAACAAATGTTAATTATGATTAGGAAAACAAATGTGTGCTGCTTTTTAGGGTTGGTTCTGAGCTTATCCTGTTTAAAGTTGGAGTTTGACTTAAATAGTATAAAGCTTAAAAGAGAAAAAGCGAAGATTCCAGTACAATTTCTTCATGATTTCAAACTTACCTCACACTGCATCATGAAAATTAGTTAAAATTGCACTGAATCTGAATGGTACAATCAAGTATTTGCACATTTTAAACTGGTGTGTCATGAGCAGTGTCCTAGTCTATCATCGACTTCTTTATAAACTTATGACTTTAAGCCACAAGCCAATCCCAAACCAGTGAAAAGCAGCCAACAACCAGTACTGTGGATAGAAGCTGCCACGTAAAGAAATCAGCGCAATCGTGACGTCATCATACAAACTTATTCCCAAGTCATGCATAGAATTAAGCCAATTTCAAGCAGCCTTTAAGAGTCATCATCCGAACACAGCTTTCTTTTTCAAATAATTCTTGAAAGCGTTAACCAGAGCTGAAGGACTGTGACAAATGAAGCTCTAAAGGCTGCAGAAGCACATTTGTAATATTCTCAGTGCCAAGCCCACACACAGTAGCATCGCCATAGAGTCAGCAGCACTGTCACCTGTGCTGCCATCTTGATGTCTGGACACCACCACGCTCTGGGCCTGAAGGTTAGAGGTAAGGCAAGAATAAGCAAGTCAAACTGTTAAGAGATCGTACACACCCTGGTTAGGAGATAAAACACTCAACAACTTTGATGTTGACAGGCACAGGGCACGACATCGAGCGACCCCTCGCTCTCCAGAACACACACAGGAACTCCACCTAATGAAATCCCTCCCATCCTGTCCAGCGATATTAAACTCTCTACTGTAAGTATAAAACCATGCCACAATTACATTTTCCAATAACAGCATGTCCCTCCAAAGGTTACGCAGTTTTTTATTTGTTTGTATGTTCCTGTTATCACTTAAGCTATAACAGCTACATATAGCTTAACTTTGCTTCTTACAAAAGTACTGAAACTGGAGACTCCTTCCATAAATGTGAACAAAGACTTGAATTATATTGTATGAAATCCCAAATTTATGAGTTGAATATATACCTGTATTAAAACCTGTGATTAGCCTCGCAGCTTGCACTGTTAAACAGGATGGATAACCGTGGATAAAGGATAAAATTTCTTAATCTCTTTAAATTCCTTTCCAAAATGCAAATTCCATCATTTTTTTCCCCTAACGTTGCCACAGAGGAATCCCTGCAGAACCGACCTGTGGAGTGACTGAACTCTTGGAATGATGTAATGACATCATCTCTAAATGGCAGCTGGAATGCTAGAGGTATATCTCACATGCCTACTGCTCAGTTCTACTACTTACAGTAGCTACTGCTTGACCATTTCAGGTACTTCTTCCAGGAATGGATCCTTACAGCCATATAACTTTTGGTTGAGTGTTGGTTTTATGGCGAAGCTGAAGAAGCTTTAAAACGCTTGTATGGCATCGCAGAGACGTGTTCTACATTTAGATTTAGACTTCCTGATGGCATCTGTTGATGCGCAAAGTTCCTGCAAACCATCCAAGATAAATCTTTGGGGGTCTGGTTGTAAAGCGTTCCAAGGTTTACTTTAACAAGTGTGTTCTGTATACCACATGTCTAGTGGTGATGACTGAGTGTTTGAGAGCCTGTGAGCCTATGTGTGTGTGTACAAGAATCAGCACTGACAGTCAATAAATTGGAATGAGCTTTGGTGGTGGATGAGCTTCTGGTTAGGGCCTTTTATGGCAATTATTTGTATTTGTGATGAAATGCTGTAGACAGCTAGAGTGTGTTACGAAAGTAGCCGAGCCAGAGATCTGCCACGGTTGCCTACGTCGTACATTTAAGTCTAAAATGTCTAAAAATACAGGTTTTACTTTAGAGTAGAGCAAATGTGTTTCTAATTCACAAAAAAAAAAAAAAAAAAACATCCAATACGTTCTTGTGGTTAACCATCTAGACTCACTGGAGTGGAATTCCAACAATGTACCATAGTTTTGCTGTTTGTTTGTTTTTTATTATAAAAGTCTTCAATAGCTTTTTAAAATCATGTCACCACAGCACAACACGATGTCAGTCTCCGTAAGTACTTGTGAGGACCAGCAGACTTGCAAAAACGTTCAACATATCACTTTGACCAATCTGGCTTTCTTTAAATTCTCCTGATGTCACCCGATCCACGAAGTCAAAAACTCTCATACACACGAATCTCTGTATTTGTTTGTTTTTTTTATCTGAGAAAAAGAAAAGACATACTCACTGTGTATGAGTTTTAGGATGAAGGTCCTCCGCACGGTTCGGAAGGAGCGTGTGTTAGGAAGTATGCGCGTGTGGGTCTCTGGGCGTGGGTGTTTTATGCAGCGCCAGGAGAGTCCTCCCTCTGAAAAGAGCAGACTTAAAACAAGGAGAGCTGCAATGACTTCACCATTAGAGAACTAGCCACTCGGAGGATGGAGAGAGTGAGGGAGAAAAGGAAACCGTGGCCTTAAAAGGACATGGCCTTTTTCCTCTAAGCCTTCCTCTTCAACAGGCGCTCCCTCCCTCTATCCACATTGCACTTTACCTCTTTTTTTTTCACCTCTTCTGTTGGAAGAAGGGAAGCCTTATTTGGGAAGAGGTCGGGAAGTAGAGAGGACTTCAGCCAAGAGGCTTCTGGTTTGGTCATGGAGAGGAATTCTCGAAATACCACACCGCACCACTTCATCGTTTTACGCCAGGAAGGAATTGAGAACGAGGCAGGCATGTACGTCCTGGGATAGAAGGAAAGGACGGGTAGAAAAAAAGGCACGAAGGGAACATATGAAGGCCGCAGAAGGAAGAGAACATGTGAGCAGATCCATGGCTGAGGAGAAAGTGTGATTTATGTTATACAAGGAAGCATGGAGGGGAGACTGAAGACATGATTAAGATGAACTGTAGGTGACTACTGTTGAGACGGTTGCTAACAAGACCATTTATGTCCACGATACTCCCACCTTGTGCGGTGATGAAGAACAAGTAAGAAATGCATTCCAATGTGCTGGAATTTCACAAGTAGAAACTTTTGGTTGCATGGGGGGGAGAAACGAAACTCATTTCGGAGAAAAACAAGAACATAAAATCAATCAAAGACCATTTGGAGTAATGTTCAAAACATTCCCCTGGTGCGGCCTCCCCAGAGTGGCTGAAATTACTCATCATGTGACTTGGGGATATAAATGGCTTGACGTTAAACAAGATAAGAGTGACTTCCTTCAGTTCTGTCATTGGAGTGACCTGTCATGCTACTTAGCACGGAAACTGTACATATGAGATATGAAAATCTCATATTCTAGACAAAAAGTGCAAAAACAGCAGCTGGAGAACACTGACAGATGGAAAGCAGTTGTGCAAATTTACCCTCAGGACGTGAATGCTTGCCATGAGTCATCTAATTTCAGAATGTTACTCCTTTCCACTTGATTAAAAGATCAAGTTCAGATCCATTTAATCAAGCAGTTAACATCTCCATCCATCCATTCATTCATTTATTCATTCATTTACTCAAGAGAGTAATCTCCTGCATATCCATTATCTAGAACAACAAAATAATAGTTGATCATTTATTTATGCAAGTAAATATCTATCTATCCATTCATTCAGGCAATCAACTAACCATCCAACCATTCATTCATACACCGATTATCTGTACTACATCACCAATTATATACCAGTAAACTGGTGACAGGATCATGGGCACCCCAAGGCTCACCCTTGCCCGCAGGAACCAAAGTCCAGCCCATCCTCTCCGATGCCACAGAAAAGCCAATGCAGCACTTACCAAAAACAAGTTCAATGCTGACCCTGATAAATATTAAAAGCACCAGAACACCTAATGATCATAGGTTTGGCAGGCTTGGGGTCTTTGCCTGTCAGGCCCTGCCAAACTGGATTCCAAATTCCCCAGATCTACTGAGGCCCCACTGTCCTAGTGCCAGACACCACAGCACACTTCCAGAGGTCTTGTAGAGTCATGTGCCAAGGGGCCAGAGCTGCCCAACTGGCACAGGGGGAACCCAAATCTCTTCATCCATCTATTTATGCATACATCTGTACAATCAATCCACTATCCATCCATCTCACTATCACTATTAATCAATTCATCATTTATTGATTTATTTATCCAAGAAATCAATAAGAATCGGTTTTAAAATCGGTTTAATTTTTCGATTTTGGGCCATCCTTTGGCAGCTATAACAGCTTTAACGCTTCTGGGAAGGCTTTCCACGACATTTACAGTAGGAGTATGTTTATGGGAATTTTTGACCATTCTTCCAGGAGAGCATTTGTGAGGTCAGACACTGATGTTGGACATCAAGGCCTGGATTGCAGTCTCCGCTCTAATTCGTTCCATGTCCTTCATGGGCTTTCTGCTTTGTGCACTGGTGTGCAGTCATGTTGGAACAGGAAGGGGCCATCCTCAAACTGTTCCTACAAAGTTGGGAGCATAAAATTGCCCAAAATGTCTTGGTACGCTGAGCATTAAGAGTCCCTTTCACTGGAAATAAGGGGCCGAGCCCAACTTCTGAAAAACAATCCCACACCAGCGCAGGCCAGAACTTGACTGAGTCCAGTTGATTGAGTCCTGATCTAAACCTAGTAGAACACCATTGGGATGAATTAGAGCGGAGACTGCGAGGCCAGGCATTTCTCAACAAACATCAGTGTCTACGCTCACACATGTGCTTCTGAAAGAAGTACACACACTTCTATTTCTTGTGGAAAGCCTTCCCAGAAGAGTTGAAGCTGTTATAGCTGCAACAGGTGGACCAACATCATATGGATTCAGAATTGGATGTTACTCAAGTTCATATGCATGTGAAGGCAGGCAAGCAAATACAATACAGAGGCGTCAAGGTGGTGGAGTGGGGTTCGATTCTCGGTGTATTGAGAGGCAGTATTCTTTTAAATGTATACTGCATTTCAGAATCAATGTCATTGCCATGTCATCATCTCTACAGTAGGTTTACATTTACATACAGAAACATTTTCAGATACTTTTCACGAATCGAGCTATAGAACTATCTCAGGCCTAGGCAATAGTTTTGCAACCCCAGCCCACTAAAACTTTCTGACTCAACAGCAAGACTTGTCTAGGAAATATTATGTCCTGTTCAAGCAAGATCCAAAAATCAGCAGTCTGTTTTTACAGGCTCCTTCTGTTACCAAGGAGAGAAGGAAAAATACTCAATTTATTTAACATGTGACTATACACATATTTTTTTTATAGCCATGAAAAAAGCAGATCTATTTTTGCACAAACCACAGTTTCTTGGTTCCTGGTCCTTAAACATGATCAACATAAAAAAAAATAATAAAAAAAGAAAGAAACAGTTATGTTCTTTTCAATCATAAATCTTCTCAGTCTGGGAACAGATGGAGAGAAAGAAAGGCTCGTGATCAAACTTTCTGATGAAACTTCTGAGGAAACTGAAAAACCAATCACACAAATGATGTTCATGATTCATGATTATAATTTTTAATGATTATAATGCATTCATGTCTTTGGTTTGACTAAAATCTTACTGGGTGGCACAGTGGCTTAGTGATTAGCTCATCCAGGTTCGAATCCCCTCCGGGTTCAGTTCCCGCCTCGGTGTGGTCTTTTTCCTCAAGGTGCTCTGGTTTCCTCCAACACTCCAAACGCATGAAGATTAGGCTAACTGGCTTTCCACCAAATTGCCCGTAGTGTATGTGTGAGTGCCCTGCAATGGATTGGCACCCTGTCCGAAATATACCCGACCTTGTGCCCTACGTTCCCTGGGATAGGCTCCAGGCCACCCTGTGACTCTGTATATAGGATAAAGCAGTTTAGACAATGAGTGAGTCAAATTTAAACATGGAATAAAACACTTGGGGGCATACTAATGCAGAAAAATAATCATCGCCTCGGGTCTGTATGGGTTGAGTTTGCACGGTTTCAGGTTTCCTCAGTGTTCTCCGGTTTCCTCCCACAGTCCAAAGACATGCCGAGTAGGCTAACTGACGTTTCCAACTTTCCCGTAGTGTGTGTGTGTGTGCTTGTGAGGGTGTACCCTGAGTCATCTAGTATGTACTGTATATGTACACGTTCGAGTCAAACCGGGACTTAGTATTCCCTTCATTTTCTTCAGGAGTCAATCCTCTTGGCTGCCCGTATTTGTGGCAGTACAAGTACTCTCTAGGTTAATTGTTGTTTTATGTTCGTTCGTCTTCATCATTCTGCTGTGAACCTACTGCATATCATCGCTCCTGCTGTTTTTTCCCTCATCAAGCCAGTCCTGTGGCTAACCACCACCCTGTGTTTGTGCTCTTTAAGTGTTAGTTGGACAAGTTAAACTTCCCCGCCACTGCCGAAGTATAATAGCTCACAGGAGAAACGGATATCTGTGTCCATAACAAAATGTCAGCTCAGATTATACACTATTATCCAGAGGTCTATGAATTACCGCAGCACATGTTACAAGTTATTACCGGGTCTAATTTTCCTGCGAACTTGACTGTTTACGTCTCAAGCGACATGTCACAGCTCCAGGGTCTCCCTGGTTCAACCCTGAGCTCGAGGTACCGTCTGGGATCTTCTTTACTCTTTCACTTAAATGTCCTTTGGATGCCAAAAGCATGCACCGTGCCTGCAGTGGATTGCCTCTGGATGTTAACGAGTGTGCAAATATTTACATGGCAACCCATTCGGTGGTGAAGAGTCTGACAGTGCTTCCAGTTTTTCTGGGGCAGACAAACTGCATATCCACTTTAACCCTCGGTCATGAGTGCTTGGTTGCAGGCAAATATGCATAAAGATGCCTCATGCGAAGGTTAACATTCTCAATGTACCATCGTCTGATTGCAAAAGGTTTCACTGTGATTTCAAGAAAGGAATCATAAACCATGCATGTATATTAAATCTTAACAAAGAAGTGAACAATGAGCTAATTTAGGGAAGGAATTATCCAAATAACTTAGTTTAATAACTTACAAAACATTCAGAGTACTTGCTGGTTTTGTTTTAGACATCTGGAGTCACATCTCATTTCATGTGACTCGCCCTGTGTGGTTTGAATAAGAGTTAGTTACTGCCATCTATTGGAGATAAACCACACTGCATGCTGTCCAATTATTTCTGAATCATAATCATTTCCGACAATGACACTTGGGTTAAAGTCGAATCTACTGCTAAACTACAAAGGCTGTTCAAGTCAAACCGGGACTTTTGATTGAGCCGTTATAAGATCCCTTTGTTCCTCTATATAATCCCCTGCCACACTGAAGCCCTCATCCCAGTGTTTCACTAGTGCTTGCATACCATCAAGGTACTGTAGAAAGTTTTCTCTACACACTCTGATCCGAGACGCCGGCCTCCCAGGAACTCCTTGATTGGCCCAAACATGTAAAAATGGCTTGGAGAGGAATGAGGTCAGGACTGTACAGGAGGATGTGGCAATAACTCCCAGTTCCTGTAACGTGTTCCTGTAAAGTGGTGTTGGTGGATGAAACTGAGTCTCATCACTGTACTGTGCTTGAAGTCTTTTTTAAATGTCAGTTTAATTTTTTTTATGGAAATCCAAAATTGTCAACTGATAGGCTGCATAAAGAAATAATCATCCTTATCCTCACTTCATCTTATCGTTCTACAGTACATATTTGACAATTGTTAAAACATTTGCATAAGTATCTGATATGCATCTAAATTATAACTTATATATCCTTTATCAATATTTTTATTTTTCTCCTGGTTGCATGCAGTACAAGTTTTTAAACTCACAATTTCTGATAGTAATATTTAAATTATATAACTTAACTACTTAACTAATAATAGCATTTATTAATATGCAATCTGGAATTCTGTGGATCTCAAACATCCTGTAATCCTGTGTACATCACTTTATTATCTGTAGTCCGCTGGAACAAAGAGGTTTTATGTTTTTATTTTAAAGATCATGTTTAAAAAAAATTTTTAATGAAATTGAATTGAATTAACTAAAAAAATATTTTTAAAAAACCTTAATGATTTGTAAATGTTCCATAAGCATAATAAATAATTTATTGTAAATCATATAAAGTGAAGCGTATGCTATTCCTTATATTAACCACCAGATGGCGGTAATCTGCAATTTATTTTATTTTAAAGCATCCCATCCATTTATCCATTTCATCAAGGAACCTCTGTAGTCCAACTAGGGACCATGAAGGCCAATGGTGACCAATCCCATTCACACGCTCATTTACACACTACGGGCAGTTTGGGAACTTGGGAATTAGCCTAAGCTGCATGTTTGTGGACTGTGGGAGAAAACCAGAGACCCCAGAGGAAACCCACCGAGCACGGACAGAACATGCACACAGACCCGAAGTGGGAATTAAATCCGGACCTTGAAGGTGCGAGGCGAAGGCCACTAAGCCACTAAGCCACTACGCCGGCTTTAAAGCGTTTCTTATTCACAAAAACAGTGGCATGACCAAATACATTGTTTTTTTGTTTGTTTGTTTTTTTACAATTATGGCGATAAAATCTGATTTAAAAAAAATTGCAGTTATACAAATTCAAATTCAAAGACAGCATGCAGGGTAACATAAAATAAAATATGCTTCGTTCAGAGCAGTCCGACTGTGCAGATGGACTTTATTCTTAATTCTTAATTAACAAAAATGGCTTTAAGGGGGGGGGGCAGCAAAAATAATGAGCTAGGTTTTATTCTCCACCATATTGGGGGAGAGAGAAGAAATATGTTCCAACCTGTAAGCCAGAAAAGACAGCTGTGCAGTTGCAACCACAGAGACACAAAGCGCATTAAGAGTCTAAATTTACGAAATGTGATTCGGTATAAAAAAAAAAAAATACAAACCCACCTAAGAGCGTGGATTGAAATGGCTTATTCTGGTGCAGCAATGTAATCGTATTATAGTTTTCACCATCCAGTTATAGACAACTCATATTTACATTTACAGAAATGAATTTCGGCCAAAGTGTGTGTGAGGTGCACGCATGCATGTGGGCACACATGCATATAAACACACGTACTGTATATATATACACTACGAGTGCCTATTAGCCTAATCTGCATGTCTTTGGTCTGTGGGAGGAAACCCACCAAGCATGGAAAGGCATGAATCAAACCCAGACCCTTGAGGTGCAAGGTGACCCTATTTGTCCTTATTTGGTTTTGCTGTGGTCATTTATTTTGAAGATTTCACAGCATTAGCTTTGATCATAGTGAGCATTTACTGCACTATGGCATTGTTTCATCAATCCAATGCAACATTTATTTTCATCCAGAGATCCGTTAACCTTTAACCGACATCTTGTATCGATGACGGGGGACTCAAAACACTTCATAAAGTCTTCACCATCACATCCCACAGACTTTCAACTGTGTCAGTTCCATGTGTGAATATAATTCCTCATGCTCCCAGAACCACTAATTCACATTATTTCAGCCTGATGAATCTTGCCATTAGTCCTGGAATATGGCCATGCCATTAAGGAAAAAAAAATATAAGATATCCAGATGCTAACACTGTCTCCAGGGGCTTGTACAGTGGACACTATGCATGATGGGGGCATCACTTTATGTGCTTCCCTTCTTACTCTGACACACCCATCGTTTTGGAATAGGTTTTTTTTTTCCATCGCTCCGAAGTCCGATCTTTATGCTATGTATGGAACTGCGCTTTATTTCACTATTAAACATAGCTCTGCTTTCTACTGTCGATAATTCCTGATGCAACATCACCAAACATTTAAGTCATCTCTGATTTCATTCATTCATCATTTTCTTCCCCAAAACTACTTCTGTAAAGTTGACAGGTCATCCTACCATGGTCGTACAAAATATGAATAAATACAATGATCACCATTGGACTTCAGAGGTTTCTAAGGTTTAAGGAGTTCAGGACTGACCTTCCAGGTTTTTAATAATGTATTGGACAGTTCTTTACTCAATTCCAGTCATTTTAGGGATCTCCCTTCTTTGCTTGATAAACATATTAATAACTGTAGTAATTATCTTTAATTCCAGATAGTGGCCTTCTTTTGACAAAGCACTGTATCTTATTTAACACTTTCCAAACATTTAAAAGTCAAATCTAGAAAGAATGATGAAAAGTGTGTGTTTTTTATTAAATTAATTTTTTTATTTAATTGCAAAGTTTGTTATAAGAAAAATGACAATGGTGATTATAATATACGGTACATCCCTGGCTTAATATATAATATATAATATTATATTGAGCTACATACTGTATTTGAGCCGATCTGATTTATTTAACCGAATCACATTGCAATAATCAGTACCCATCCAACATACACTACCCTAAACCAGTGATAGTGATGTGATAACATATAATATGGCCTTCTAAGACAGTGCAGCCCAATAAATAGCAAAAACACCAAAATGTCCTAGTCAGACTGTATGAGTGTAACACGACAGTGAATATTAAGTAGAACGGATCTGCGCAGTGAAAGTTTTTCCCTGGGTGTGATTGACAGGCACACTGAGGAGCCATGGTCTGTGGTTTAATCCTAAGCTCAGATTACTGCCTGGTCTCCGAAGTCACCTTCCATCCTGATCAGGATAAAGCGTTTACTGAATATAAATAAATAAATATCGATAGATTATTCAAATAGCAGGAATAATAGATCACCTGATGCAATGTGTTAAAAGCATGAACAAAGAAGAGGAGCGTGTTGATTTGCAGGAGCCTCATGAACATCTGCGAACATGTAGGCAGCTGCATTCTTCAGCTGATGTTTATAAAGTGGTTAGGCAAGACCAGACAGATTCTGCATAGACGCCTTTGGCCTTAGGGTACAACGCTCAGCTTTTCTTTTCTTTCTTTTTTTTTTTTTTTTTTTGTCCAGATTTTGCTAAAAGTCATTCGGTCTGATTACCATCGCATCAGATCAGTTTTACTTTACATTTAATAAAATCATAGTGCCTTCATTTCCAGTCTTAAAAAGAGTTGTAAAAAGTTAACTTACTAACATGACAATTAAACATTAAAACAGCTGCTTCCTAAAACAGCTGTTGAATTCTCAATTCTGATTGGTCCAAAAAGAAGACATTGATTCATTTTGCAACGCTTATTTTAAATGTGTAGTTAAAAATTTCAGTAGTAACAACTTTATTAGGACTCTTATGGCAAATATACTACATAATCCATCCATTTATTTAGGAACCTCTGTAGTCCAGCTGTTCCATAATATTGAATGCCTAGAAAGTATGATATGATGTTCTTTAATAAAAAATTACATTCCAATCTTTAACCATTGTTGGAAAATTATCAACTTTTTGGTCAATGGTCAATTTTTTTAGCATAACACATCACTTTATATATTTTATTAGAAAAAAAATCACAATATCTATAACATATTGTATCATCATTCATTTGTATTTTGATATTATTCATCATTATATTGATATTGCAAAGGGTGTTCAAGTCAAACCTTTAATTTTGCAGAACAACAGAACACAGTTATGAGAGCAATTTTATTAAAAGAGAATACTTTATAATAAAGAGAAACTTTATTTCTCTATATAATCCCCTGCTATGCTAATGCACTTATTCTAGTGTTTCACCAGTGTTTGGATACCTGCTTCATGTTTGAAACGCTGACTTCTTAGGAACTCCTTTAATGTCCCAAACATCTCGAAATGGCTTGAAGTGAAGAGTCAGGACTGTACAGATGATGTGCCAATAACTCCCAGCCGAGTTCCTGTAATGTGCAAGCGATGTTGGTAAATGATTGTGTAAACATATCCCAAGTTGGTAACAAGTTAGTCATCAATTTTTAAGGATCAGACATTCCACTCGCTGAACGTTCACAGGAACAACCGCATTGGGCTCTAAGCCACCTCAGCCATGATCATAATTCACAGGTATACAGTATGGCCTTCTTTAAAACGTTTGCGCCATTCAAATTTCATGGTGCCAATCCATGCAGGGCACACACACACACACACACACACACACACATACAGTACACACACTTCCATGCTTACAGGATTGAATGTATGTATTGAATCACTGTGTCACCTGAATGGCTCTTTGCTTTTAAAATTCTTTACTTTACAGATGTGCTTTACATTAAATTTTTACAACATCTGGCGGGAGTTTTATAATATCTTAATCTTATTCTAAGAACAACCAGAACTTACAAGTTCTGTAAAGTTCCAAAGTGTGGAAATGAGGTTTAAGAAATTTCTATGCACAGTTGCTGAAAACCGTTGGCTGAGCAGAACATTTATGAAAGGGTTGAACTTAAGGCTTTGAAATCGTATAGCCTTTGAATTCCCATAGGCATCATTAGTAGGGCAAAAGTGTAACTTAATTGTCCAAAACCTCTGAATACCAGGGAAATTGCTTAGATTGTGATCTGAGGAGAGATCTGGGAGTCATTTTTACACTTAGAGCAAACAAGTGTGTGTGTGTGCGTGTGCGTGTGCGTGCACGTGCGTGTGTGTGTGGAAATAAACTATAGTAAAAAGAAAAATAATGCGTTATTGTAAAATCTAATAAATGCTACATTTTGTTTTTAGAACCTCTGATGTAACTTTATCTCTAATTCCTAATTAATTCAAGAAACTTCTGAATGTTGGACGTGGTGTATATCTGGATGCTCAGCCCAGTCAGTAAACAGAGAAAGCGAGCCCAGATTGCTTTGTATATAAATAGTGGAAGTGAACCATGATGCAATGATTTGGAGTAAGAATGTTGCTCTGAAACTCTGCAAACAGAATTGCTGAGAAAACTGGAAGGTTGATGGTTCACATATCGTAAATGAGCGTTATTTAGCCTCTCAAATCTTTACCCAACATACAAATAAGATGATAATTAGTAAATAATATGTTTTACTTAGCAGGGAACATTTATTACCCCAGAATTTGGTCCTGATGTAATACACTGCCGTGATGTTCAGCAAGACATCAAGAGTGTGGAATTACCATTAGGCTCAATACAACAGTGTTCTCAAAGGAATTACGGTATATTGTGACAAATTACTGTATGTAGTTAACAATTAGATCCTGATCTTATTTTGGATTCAACGAAAGTTCGTTTTTACAATATTTGACCCAAATGCACTTATTCCAATTCTTGGTGTGTTTTTGCTTCTTAGGTTAAATTCAAACTTATTCGTAACCAATACTGTACATTATTGTACAGTGAAATTCTTTCTTTTTTGCATATCCCAGCTTTTTGTTGGTACAGTAGGCAGCAGTTAGAGCATAGGGTCAGAGCTGGGGCTTGAACCACCGACCTTCTGATCAGTAACGTGAAGCTATGATGGCCACTTAGCATCGACACACACTGTAGAATCATTTGTGCATACAATTCTTTTATGAAATAGAAGATTTCAAGATAAAAAAAATTTCAAATTGATGAAAAACTTGCCTACCTTTATGTATTGCAGGTGATCAAACCCACACAAGTACATTCATTTGAAAGACTTTTTTCTAAGCTCATAAACCTCTTTCATTTTTTTTGTATTTTTATTTTATTTACTTTTTAAAATATGCCATAATATGTCAATTAATTTACTGATGATTATAATTGCCTGTAATAAGAAATACACCAAAGCTTTTATTAAATAGCATGCAAAAAATGCAGAACTGTATGAAACTGCAAATTGTGACTGCTTGCATAACATGACACATCCTGTCAACTTATAAATATAATCACCATCAAGTCATTCTTTTAAAGCAAATACGCCAAACAGACATAACATTAAGACACTGCCAGGTGTATTAAATACCTTTTATCATTAAATCGGTGGCAGGATCAGATTGAGCACCCATACAGGTAGTTGCCTGTTCCAGGGAGGCCTCACCCCGCAACCCACTGCACCTAAAGGATCCACCACTAACGTCTGGGTGACGTTAATGGTGAGAACTTAAGTTAATCAGGGTGATCATGGATCATATAAATAAAGTATAGTAAAGGGAGTAAAAATAAAAAAATTTCAAGGAACTCATAATGTATGTAAGGGATGGAATTTCACCAACACGTAAGCAATAGTTAGAAACAAATGACCTATTACTTCATGCCCTGTAGTCATTTCTGTACAGGAAGTCATAGTGCTCAGGGCCCCAACCTCTGGCAATCGTGTGGCGCAAACACACAGACCCAAACACCCAATCATCTACTATGGGCAGTTTGCAAACAACTATACATGTACTGTACAATCCATCCATCCATCTAGGAACCTCTGTAGTCCAACTAGGGCCCATGGATTCCAGTGGTATTTACCATCGTATTTATTCCTATTTTACAACTGTAGTAGGACCTCTGGTCAGCATTCACACACACATTTACACACTATGGGCAACTTGGGAACGCCAATTAGCCTAATCTGCATGACTTTGGACTGTGGAAGGAAACTGGAGTATACAGAGGAAACCAACCATCCACAGTGGGAAATGGGAGATCTGGGGAATCGAACCAATGACCCTGGATGGTCAACCCTCCACTAATATACAGTGAATATGCTGTAAATGTATTCCTTTATTTGGCTTCTTTAACTAATAAAAAATATATAATTATACTCGAAATTTTGGTTACTAAGGTTAGGTTAGAGGTTAAGGCACAGAAAAACGTGTGTGTATATGGGTATACTGTATATAGAAAACCCAGTTTCACAACCCTATACTTCATGCCATTGCTGGTGGAGGTTCCTGTTTATCACTTGACTCGGGCTCTGTTCCAAACACCAAACTCCAGCACTAGATAGTGTGCTGAAGTTTTTTTATTTTCTTAAGTACATAGTACATAGACACTAGTCAGTAGCACTATAACAACACACTAATGCATGCGGAAACTATACTAGTACTGTACATAGTGTACCAACATAAAACCTATGAACGGTAGTGTTAGTGTTGTTGGGCGCGGTTTGGAACAGAGCCCGTGTCTTTCTTCATCTAACAGGCGGCAGATGCAGACATTAGAAGGGTGTTCTCTCAGGAGACAATGAGAGAACTCTAGGCGCGCGCGCGGCACAGGCACGCGCGCACACGCGCAAGTTGTCGGGCTGGTCTAGCAGCTCTAGTTGTAATCAGGAAATCCCTCTAGTGAGAGACATTTTTTTTTTTCATGTTTTTTTTTTTTTTTTTTTAAACTCGGCTGAAAGTGGAATGACTTGACTTCGCACTTCAGGCTGATGCCATGGTGCACGCTGGGGGGGGGGGTTTGACCCCAGCAATGCGAGTACTATACTCGAACTCGGGATTCCGGGTGCGCGCGCGCACATACACGCACTCACTCACGCGCGCGCACACACACACACCCTCGCGCACATACACGAGCGCTCATTTGCGCGCACATACATACACGCGCACAGACACACACACACACAGACACACACGCGCGCGGAGCGGAACGTGGACGCGTACAGAACGGGCTGGTCCGGGTTTTAGGATCGAGGTAAGGACTCTTCCGAGTCGTGCATGTCGTTATTCCTCGTGCGTGTTCGTGCCCGGTATTTGGTTTCTGTTTCACGAGCGCCGGTCACCTCTCCTTCCTCCAAAAACCATCAGAGTTCTAATGATATGAGGGTCTTCTGGTTCTGGATTAAAAGACATTAAAGAAGCTTTAAGTATCCAAAGATGGACAGATACTTTCCAAGTGGAATCTATCTATCTATCTATCTATCTATCTATCTTTTAATGTTTTATGCCTTTCTAAATAATCCTCTTGAATGCTATTTATAATATATTATAATATAATATTATGTAATATAATATAATATGTGATATTATAGGCAGCACGTGGCTGAGTGGTTAGCACTGTTGCCTCGCACCTTCAGGGTCCGGGTTCGATTCCCGCCGTGGGGGTCTGTCTGTGTGTGTGTGTGTGGAGTTTGCATGTTTTTTCCCTGCTTGGTGGGCTTCCTCCTACAGTCCAAAGACATGCAGATGAGGGATTCCCCAAATTGCCCCCAAATGAGTGTGTGAGTAGGTCTGTGTACTGTATGTGTAATGTGTGCGTGCCCTGTGATGGATTGGCACCCGTCCTGGGTGTACCCCGCCTCGTGCCTTAAGATATGCCCCAGGCCCTCCGCGCCCCTGTACATAGGATAATGCGGTATAGACGATGAGTCTCCGACGGAAATTCCAGATTCCAGATATTAGTCTCCCAAAGGGTTCTTTTGCTTCTTTAAGGTGTTTTTCTCCAGACCTTGTTGAACCCATGAACTGGATAGAAGGATACACATGTACTGTAGATGAACAGAAAAATAGATCTATCTACCTCTCCATTCTTTGTTTTTATGACTTTCTAAATAATCTTTAAAAATAATCTCTTGAATGTTTTTTTTATAAATATTAATATTATTATATTGTTTATAATATATTTAATGTTAGTTATATTATCTATCTATCTTTCCATCTGTCTATCTATCTATTAGATTCCCAAATGGTTCTTTGGAGGGCATTTTCCTTTTTTAAGGTGTTTTAATCTGAACCCTAGTGAACCCATGTAATGGATGGATGAATAGACGGGTAGACGAACAGATAAATCCATAGGTAGAACTTTTCTAGTAGGCCAACAACCACTAATCATCTAAAGAACTTTTAAAGCTCCATTGAAGGGCATCAGTTTGAAACTCCCTTTGATAGGAAACACTTTGATGTAGGATTTTCATTATAAGATGTTGTAAGAGGTCATCTAAAGGAAGTGACTGTCTGGAGCTCTAGACAGAAGCCATGTTAATCACACAGAAGAGTCTTAACTATTCAAAGTTTTCCTTTAGCGAGAATTCCAAGAAGAATTCTTTTAAGAACCCAATAAGCACTACTTATTTCAAATAAAACAATTAAAGAGCCCTTTCATTTTTTTGTATATCAATCTATCTTGATATTCTCATGAGTTTTCCGATTTTCTCCTCTTATTTAGCTAAGTAGTCAAGCAGAGAGCTTGATTACTTAAATGCCAGGGGTAGCTCGGTGGTTCAGGTGTTCCCTTACCAGGTCCTTCACCCTCAACCAGTCAGATACAATCGGTCGTCCAGCTGGCAACCTGACCCCCACTGATATCTCTTTATTTTGTCCTACAGTGTGAGAAAAAAGTATACACACCCATGTCACATTAAAAGTGGATGGATGTTTTTTTACACCGCAAAACCATGCCGTATTAAGAGGGGTGTGTAGACTTTTGATAGCCACCATATCTTTCATATTTATCAAGCTATGTGTTAAAATGGGGTTTTGGGCGTGACAGGACCATACTACTTTAATGTACTGTTATGATTATATGGATATATAATAGATGTACCAAAAATAATCATATATCCATATATAATCCTAAAAAAAAAAAAATCACAATTAACTATCTGTGCCCTGTTCAGCTAATTTGTCACATGGGCTGCTAATTTGTTTTAGTCGTTACTATATTTATGTAATTCCGGTGAGAAGTTTGAGGGTGTGTGCGACAATGACCTCACAAAGAGACATTACAATGTACACTGTTTAAGGAAATGCTTGGAATTCCTCAAATGATAGTATGTCCCTGATAAAGGAGTCTTGTTATTCATATTATCTGTCTCAAATGATCGTTCCTGAGCTCAAAAGCAAAAGTCCCGGACCTTCACCTTCCTACAGTAACGAAATATAAACCTGAGGAAAAAAAAGCAGGAATAATTAGTATTTCTACAACTGCATTTTGGAGTTTTTAGAGTGACAGCGTGCTGATTGCTTGGACCCTTTAACCTTTTCCTTTTGTTCCTATTATACAATTTTGGTTTAAAACTATTTTACAGTCTGTCAAGCACAATCAATCGATTTGAAACATATATACCGTACAAGAGTCATAAATACCCATCATATAATATTAGTTTCCATATTGCTTAATTCTTATAGTCTAGGATGTACCTGTTTATCCATTATGGATAAACTTAAAATTAATTCTAAGGTTAAAGTTCACATACCGTACCCAACATATTCACCAAAAAAATAAAAGCCCTAAACCATGCAGTGATTTTAGTTACTGTGAGTTGATTATTTCCTCTTTTATTGAGGAACCAATCAAAGTGTGAAAATGTTATATTAGGTGACCTTCTTAAATAGGACACCTAACACTTTGTCGCAATTCATGTACTCTATCGCTACGCTGACTACAATTTATAAATTTTTTTAAGTGATCTTTTAATTTTTATATGTTTGCATTTGAGTTGGCAAAATCCTACAGGTGGAGGATTTCACTCTGAACTATTCAGACATTGGCCCATGTGGTACTAGTGATGATTTACTGAGTTTGTTAGATATGTATAGAATTCCAGATGTTTATAAAATCATGATACTTACAGAATCGCAATACGAATCAAATCGGTGTGGAGGTATCGCGATAATATCGTATCGGCTAATGCCTGCTGATTCCCATCCGTAATGATGATAGCTTCGATGATCCGAACTAGCTGAATTTAAAGAACTGATACTTAAAGACCAGATTTAAGGACAAAAACTAAAACAAAAAGTCATTATCCTAATTATTTTAGTTATACTGATGGATGGGTTTAGTGTCACAATTATGTTTTTATAAATATTATTAATGAGTCGGCTTTAACGACCCGTCGCTTGAAGCACTGTACATTCAGTTCTTGTTTGTCCCTGGCAAACAGCTGTATGTTTGTCACGCTTACCAGATGTTGCTTCTGTCTTTAATCTTGTTTTGGATAAACTCATTGTTTTTCCTCGCTTTGATTTCACCAGTGGAAATTTCTTGTACAAATCCCAAGCTTGTTTTGGAAAAAATGAAGTTGTCTCTTAAATCAGCGGAAAAAAATTCACACTGAAAGACTTGTAACGTAATAACGTTTAGAATTAACACACGATTCTAAGTGATTTGCAGGATCTGTAATGAAATACTGACTTGTCTTTGATGAGTACTTTGGTTTCCCTTAACGCAAATCTTCTACCCTTTAGAAGATTTATCTCTTCTTTCATGTCTACTTAAAAAAACGATGCAGTGGCAATTCCTTAAAAAGTCCTTAAGTCTATCCAGATGTCTTACCCTCTCGTCTGTATGTTCTGCTGATCCTGAGGAAAGTTCCCAAAGGTTCCTGGTATCATATGAACAGTTGCACTGGTTTGTTTATCATCACACAGTATAAACATTTAAACGTGTAATAATACTGGCACACGAATGCCCGCCACCTTGATCCCAGCCTTAGCGCTGGTCCTTGACATTTGCGCTGTTGATTGAGTGTGACATGAATAGCTCTTTGTATCCACTGGTATTAATATACAGCACTAACACGGAGAATATACTCTATACTGTAATCGCATCTGAAATGAAGTTTGTTCGAGGGAACATGGCATTTCTCTGGGCATTTCTGTCCTTTCGCTTCAACCACGTTGATTTTCTCGATCCTCATTTTAACACGTCCTTTTCGGAGAGAAGTGATACTCCGCAGCTTGCATCAGATATGGAGTAGAGGTTGGGAAAAGGTCCTGGTTGATCTTTTACAGAGTTGCATTCTTTACCAGTGAGACACGCGGCTCGCTGAAGATCGTCCTCGATGCACCGAGTCACACTTGGGAGCAGCAGAGAGAAACAATCTTCAAATGACTTTGTATTCATTTCCACTAGTATAAAAACACTTCATTTGTTCACTTCATTCAAAGATTTTTACGTTTTTGAGGGATCTGGTACACTTTTCTTTTTTCTTTCCATAAGGAATGAATACTGTACATGTTTATATTAGGGGTGTATCGGAATGCGTATTGTATTTCCTACAATTCAGTACAATACGTTGGGTTTAGCGCTCATTGTGATCTGAGTCAGTATAGTCTGGCTTTAACTAATGCTCGGGGATTTTC
Source organism: Clarias gariepinus (assembly GCF_024256425.1). Taxonomy (NCBI): domain Eukaryota; kingdom Metazoa; phylum Chordata; class Actinopteri; order Siluriformes; family Clariidae; genus Clarias; species Clarias gariepinus. Next base: position 5,461,055 of record NC_071124.1, on the reverse strand, counting down.
TCGAACAATTCAGTTGATTGAAAAGGCGGCTCCTCGCTGACGACTACGATTAAAGTCACCTTGCTGAGGACTGACAAAAGGTTCAGGTATCGAGTACATTTGGTACAGGGTTTAAAAGTCAGCTGAACAAGTTTATTTAAAACTAGAGTTAGTACACGTCTTGGATTGGAGAAGAGTTTGTAAAAAATAGTTTAAAGGTTGAAGCTAAAAGTAAGCTGATCAGCTTTAATGTAAACAGTGATATTGTTCTTTCTGGTCAAAGCCCACGTACTGGCTGTCTTTTTGTTTACTGCTTTTTATCAGCGGCACGGTTTCCCGCATGAAGAATCAACATACATTGCATACATACAAGCACTATATTGGGCCAAAAAAATCGCCGGCTGCTGTGACATAATCCGGCACATAACTGCTCATAATTTCCCCTTCTACTCAACATTTCGATTCCATTTATGGCGCAAGTTTAACTTTAGGCACTGAAGACACTGGTTTCGGTTTTGGGTTCGCCAGTGTATGAAACGTTAAGATATCATTGAAAGAACGAGTTCTGACCAATGTGCAGACAAAATCTTTTATATGAACAAATAAATCAGCTGTAGATTTTATTTCAGTTAGCATTTAGAAAAGACAAATGCATATTTGTTCATATGAAAGCATTATGCATATTTTACTTTTTATTGGACTTCGTCCATCCTGTAACAAGCTTTCGTGTTCCCCCTTTTAAAAATATTTTAGGCTGAGCTGTGAGCCACGAATGCACCCCTGTCTTCACTTCTTCATCAGACGTGAAACCAAACAGGTGAGAGTCTGATGCCGCGAGATCAGGACGATAAGAAGGACGCTTTAACACCTCAAAACGAAGTGTCAACAGTGCGGGCAGACGTTTGCAGACGTGCATTGTCATGCAAGATTACTACAGAAGATATCAGTCCTCTGTGTTTAATCTGAAGTTTAGTCTTCAACTCTTCAATAAGCTTCTCACTGTAACGAGCACTGTCGATTGTTGAAGCTTCTTTCCTGATGATGTTCCAATATTTCTGGCTCTTGAGAATCTTGGAAAACTGTTCCAAGATTTTCCAGCTGATTATCAACTTTTTCTCGGTCGGCGATTGAGGATGTTTCCGCTCCATATTCTAGTGTTTACTCTCAGGCTCGTAGTGTTGAATCCGTCACCAGTAATAATTCTCTTTAAGAAAAGGTCACCTTGCGTAGAGTATCGCTCCGAATCATCGCTCTGCAAATATCCAAACTTTTCCGTTTCTGCCCTTCTGTGAAATGTTTCAGCACCAGGTACACCCTCAGACCATGAGAAAGAAAACGAATCACTGCACGCTGCTCTTCTTTTGTGCAAATCACACGCCACAGTCACAGCAGTCGTTGCGGAGACCGTAAAAGCCCTGATAAGACAGTGAGACCAACTGAAGGTTTAATATAACTGAAGTGCGAATAATTTCGACTCACTCTTATGTATACAGTGTAACCCATTCAAAGGTAAGAAGTTTTACTGTGATGCTGTGAGTAGCCATGTTGATATGATGTCATATCATGTATTTTTTTGGTGTTAACCCAAATATCAAGGAACAGATAAGTCTTTGGACATCATATCAAGATTACCAGTGACTCAGCTGTACGTACATCTACAGGGAACGCATTCCACCACCTACTGTCGGAGCCAGAATAGAAAACAGTTTTGGTGCATATCCTCCTCGATCCAGTCGAGCAGCGCTGGAGGATCAGAGGGAACGTGGTGCGGTGCGGGATGTGTTAAGTGCATAATATTTCATGTCATGAAAGACACCCTCCTCATTTACTCTGTTGAGAAAGAAGAGTTCAGTGAGACGCATTGAAATAGTAACAGCGCCTTAAAAAGTAAGTGCCTAGGCGTCGATTCAACTTTCCAAGTATCATCTAAACATATAATAAAAATAAAGTTGGCGTGTCTGAACATTGAAGATGTTTATAAAAAAAATTATTTGAGAGATGTAAGATGAGTAAAAGATGTTTTTTGGACATTTTTTTTTTTGTTGTCTAATTGTTTGTGCATGCATCACGTACACATTACTGAATAAATTTTTATGGGGTTTCCAAAGGTTTATTTGGCCGAGCTGGAGGTAACGTATAGGCGTTGTTTCATTGCACTTGAAACCTACTTAATAATATTGATGGGAAGCTTAGTGACTCGGATCTTTAAATCTTGTTCATCAAATTGAAGAAATCTTTTAAGTCAATTAGTTAATTTTGTTCTTTTGATCAGAAACCAACTTAAATGTTACATTTTCAATAGACAGACCTCCAGCTCGGCTACATACACAAATTTTGCCTATAGTTCCAGTAATAAAAATATTACAGTGCAGCAAAGGACATATTATGATAAACAAAACGAGCAGCTCATCTCTCATATCTTCCGGTCCGAATCGTTCGTTCTTTTGTCATGTGACTCCTATAGACGCTATGCAGTGCATTACACAGAAACAGAATTGAGCGGTTCTCCTCATGAGTCTTCTAGTCCGAATCATTCATTCTTTTGAATCTGTTGCACTGCATAGCATCTATGGAAGTCACATGACAAAAGAACGAACGACTAGGACTAGAAGACTCAAAGGTAACTACTCGGAGTTTTAAACGAATGAACAAATCACTCTGAGACTACTTGTTTTTCTTGTTAAAGACTCGTTTGAAAAGAACAAATCATTCAACGACCCATCACTACTTAATAAACGTGATTTCACCCCTTCATTCCGCGCACTTCACGGTAACACGTAAAACTTTTAGTTTATTCCATAATTCAACAGTAAAAGTGGCGCTGTACATTTTTCCGTTGTACAACACGCTAACGTGTGTTTGAGTAAATTCCACCAAGTAATTTTATAATTATCTATATAATTTTGGGGGGATTTTGTTACAATTCTAAACAAAATTAAATAATAAATAATTCGCTCATACAAATCGGGACGCTGTGGTTTTATAGGAGAAGAAGATTTTCTTTGTCACATATACATCACAGCACAGTGAAATGCTTTCTTTCACACATCCCGGCGAGAAAGCCGGGGTCAGAGCGCAGGGTCAGCCGTGATATGGACAGAGTTAACAGTCTTGCTCCAGGACCCATTAGTGGCAGCTTGTTGCAGCTGGTGCTTGAACCTCTGACCCAATGATCACTAACCCAGAGCCTTAACACGCTCAGCTGCATGCATAGTGCTGTTACTATTCTTAAACAACCCACCACGTCCTGTAGTTCTCTAGAAGTAGGGTTTTTTTTTCTTTCATCCTGCATGATGTATGCCTATGCTCAGTTCGGCACTATGGACATGCTCATGCAGGTTTAGATTTTTACAAGTAAAATGTATAATAAAAGACAAACAAAATTCATGTCTTTCCAAAAGTTTTTTGGATGAAAGTATTTGGCCAAACCTGTCAATGATTGAATTTAGGTGTTTCAATCAATCAGTCAGGTCCCTTATTCCCAGTGAAGGGCACTCTTAATGCTTCAGCATACCAAGGCATCTTGAACAATGCTATGCTTCTAACTTTGCGGTAACAGTTTGGGGAAGACCCGTTTCTATTCCATCATGCCCCAGTGCATAAATCAATCACTAAAAGTCCACAGTTTGATGTGTATGATGTGGGAGAACTTGACTGGCCCTAACACAGAGCCCTGACCTCAACCCCATCGAGCACTTTTGGGATGAAATGGAACGGAGATGGCGAGCCAGGCCTTCTCGTCCAACATCAGTGACTGACCTCATAAATACTCTACAGAATGAACGGACACAAATTCCCACAGAAACACTTCAAAATCTTGTGGACAGCCTTCCTTCCAAGAAGAGTGCAAAGGGTTGACAGACTCCATATTGAAGTGTGTGTATTTGGATACTGACTCACTGCAGGTTTGGCCAAATACTTTTGTCCATATAGTGTATGTACCGATGCGATTTTTAACTTTTGCATACCGTTACACTCCGTATATACATATAAAATATAGAGTATGTACTTGATGTAGAGGTGTTGATGTATTTTCACTGCTCCGTTGTCATGAACTGGAGGAAAAATAAAAAAACATTAAAAAGTTTTGGTGAAACTTTTCTCCGTATCTGGAAGTTTGTATCTGTTTTGACTAATAGAAATGACTAGTTTGAACAAACTTTATATGGAACTTTTTACGTATTTATTTTAAGAGGGTGAGTCAAATAAAAAAAACATAAAACTGCATACTGAGTATTTTCTTTATACATATTTTTAAAGTAAAATTTCTGTAAGCTATTCGAAGCAAAATAACGATGCATTTCTATGACAAGTTTTTTTAATTCGCCTCACTCTCGAAAAACTTCCCATGCTTGTTTTTAAGGATTTACTTATTGACACATACAGTGGTGTGAAAAACTATTTGCCCCCTTCCTGATTTCTTATTCTTTTGCATGTTTGTCACACTTAAATGTTTCTTCTAATCAAAAATCGTTAACTATTAGTCAAAGATAACATAATTAAACACAAAATGCAGTTTTTAAATGAAGGTTTACGTTATTAAGGGAGAAAAAAAAAACTCCAAATCTACATGGCCCTGTGTGAAAAAGTTATTGCCCCCCTTGTTAAAAGATAACTGTGGTTTATCACACCTGAGTTTAATTTCTGTAGTCACCCCCAGGCCTGATTACTGCCACACCTGTTTCAATCAAGAAATCACTTAAATAGGAGCTACCTGACACAGAGAAGTAGACCAAAAGCACCTCAGAAGCTAGACTTCATGCCAAGATCCAAAGAAATTCAGGAACAAATGAGAACAAAAGTAATTGAGATCTATCAGTCTGGTAAAGGTTATAAAGCCATTTCTAAAGCTTTGGGACTCCAGCGAATCACAGTGAGAGCCATTATCCACAAATGGCAAAAACATGGAACAGTGGTGAACCTTCCCAGGAGTGGCCGGCCGACCAAAATTACCCCAAGAGCGCAGAGACAACTCATCCGAGAGGCCACAAAAGACCCCAGGACAACATCTAAAGAACTTCAGGCCTTACTTGCCTCAATTAAGGTCAGTGTTCACGACTCCACCATAAGAAAGAGACTGGGCAAAAACGGCCTGCATGGCAGATTTCCAAGGTGCAAACCACTTTTAAGCAAAAAGAACATTAAGGCTCGTCTCAATTTTGCTATAAAACATTTGAATCATTGGCAAGACTTTTGGGAAAATACCTTGTGGACCGACGAGACAAAAGTTAAACTTTTTGGAAGGTGCGTGTCACGTTACATCTGGCGTAAAAGTAACACAGCATTTCAGAAAAAGAACATCATACCAACAGTAAAATATGGTGGTGGTAGTGTGATGGTCTAAGGTTGTTTTGCTGCTTCAGGACCTGGAAGGCTTGCTGTGATAGATGGAACCATGAATTCTACTGTCTACCAAAAAATCCTGAAGGAGAATGTCCGGGCATCTGTTCGTCAACTCAAGCTGAAGCGATCTTGGGTGCTGCAGCAGGACAATAACTCAAAACACACCAGCAAATCCACCTCTAAATGGCTGAAGAAAAACAAAATGAAGACTTTGGAGTGGCCTAGTCAAAGTCCTGACTTGAATCCTATTGAGATGTTGTGGCATGACCTTAAAAAGGCGGTTCATGCTAGAAAACCCTCAAATAAAGCTGAATTACAACAATTCTGCAAAGATGAGTGGGCCAAAATTGTTATCGCAAACGCTTGATTGCAGTTATTGCTGCTAAGGGTGGCCCAACCAGTTATTAGGTTCAGGGGCAATTACTTTTTCACACAGGGCCATGTAGGTTTGGATTTTTTTTTCTCCCTAAATAATAAAAACCATCATTTAAAAAAATTTTTGTGTTTATTTGTGTTATCTTTGACTAATAGTTAAATGTGTTTGATGATCAGAAACATTTTGTGTGACAAACATGCAAAAGAATAAGAAATCAGGAAGGGGGCAAATAGTTTTTCACACCACTGTATATGCCATAATATAATGTGCGTCTGCATCTTATCCTTACAAACCCCAGCAAAATAAAATATCCCTAGACATACTGTATAATAGATGAAGAAAAGCAGCTAGGGAAATCATCAGTTATGCCATGATGTTGTCCTAAAACTCGGTGGAATTTCAGAATTTCAGGGTGTTACAGTATGAATCGCAATTCTTTTGTGTGCCAGTTCATATATGTAATTTGTTTATTATTATTTATTACATTTATAATAAATATGTACCTGTGGATCAGCCAGTAACCAAAACCAATCTGCCGTTTTCTCTTAGCTTTCTGAGCAAATTAGTCTTAAACACATTCACTACGCACACTTACACCAGTCTCAAAACATCACATGCGCTAATTAGTTTCGTAACAGACGCGTTAGAAACCGCCCCACCCGTGTGATCACAACTTTTCAACACGCACTCGAGACTTCAGAGGCTTTGAGGCGGTTCAAAGTCAATTTCTTTATAGTGCTACAGGTGGTACACTCTGAGTTGGGAATCTTTACAGATATGAACGGATCTCGCTTTACGAACGTTAGTAGATGGGAAGTAGTAGTAGTAGTAATTATAAAAAAAATTTATAATTTATTTACAGTTGTACTGTACCACCACTTTTTACATTTGTGTGTGTGTTTTGTTTTTGATGCTTTACATTGTATATTTGTGTCAAAGCTGTAGACTTACTTTGTTGGACTTACGAACAAATCCGAATTACGAACTTACAGTATTTATAAAAACGTGATACTTTCAGTATCGCAATTTGAATCGACTCGGCTCCTGCAGTCCGTATTGTGATACTAATATTATAGTGTATTGTACTGGTGATTCCCATCCCTACTGCACGTGTGCTGCAAAACCAACCTAAATAGTGGACTCCATGTGATGTAGCATTGTGTCATGATTTGTGTATTTGTCTACGATTTTAGACCGTTACTGTGCTCTTATTGCGTTCTTGGCAGTGTGTGTAAGAGTATTACGTGTAGTGTTTGAATGCCTAACCTACCATAAAGCTCTGTTTTGCGGACTCGTCTATTGGCTCTTTTCAGGATAAGTAAATACTTTTAAAAGCTTTTAATTTGGAACACAGATCATGACAACAATCCCAATGACAGTGGAAAGTTTTTAAAAGTAGCAATGCTCTCGATTTTGTTTAACATCACTGAAAACGGTTTATTGTTCGACTTGAGTAGAATCTACAGTTTTGGCTTTAAGGGATGTCAGCTTTAATCCTCCAGATGTGCATAAGATACACAACGGAGGATGTGACACACGGTGTTCACGTTCAGTACACAAGCGTAATGTCATTTGTCATATAAATACGGTGCTCCTTTTTGCCCCATCACAGTGTGTGTTCTGACTTTTCTACCAAAACCAGCATTAGCCTTTTGATCAATTTGATCTACACTAGTGCTTCCATTGGATCGGACTACATGGACCAGACTTCGCTCCCCATGTGCATCAGTGAGCCTTGGCCAGTTCACTGGTTTTTCTTCCTTCCTTCCTGACCAGTGTAGCCTGGGAACATCCCACAAGAGGCTCTTTTTTTTAGATTTACTCAAATCCTTACGCTTGACCCATTTTTTTTGTTTCCAACATCAATTTTTGGGAAAAAAAAACTTCCCTTGCTCCTTAATACAAAATATCCCACCCACTTCCATCCGCCATTGTGATGTGTTATTGGAAATGTAGCAACTGTGAGAAGGTTCAAATTGTGATGGCTAGACAACTAAGACAGAGCGACTCCAAAACTGCAGCTCTTGTGGGATGTTTCCGGTCCACAGTGGTCAGGAAATACCAAAAGTCATCCAAGGAAGGAAAACTAGCAACTGGCAACAGGGTCATGATGTGGGGTGAAGGCTGGCCCGTGTAGCCCGATCCAATAAAAGATCTAGTGTGGCTTAAATTGAGGAAAAGGTTAATGCTCTGATCTTCTGCTAGTAATGTTATGGCTGATCAGGGTACAGTGTGTGTGTGTGTGTGTGTATATACAAGCCTTTTTAACTTTTCAAGCTAAGATTGCTGTTCTGTCCCTCATGCTTGCAATGCACTGATGAAAGAAATTGAAACGCAGTGGAGCAGGGACTTCCTCGCTTATTTCTTTTCATTAAAGAAATCGAGTGGCCTAATGGGATGGTTTTGCTTTTCAGCATGGAACGTGATCTAGGAAAAGAGCTGGCGATTCCTCCTCCATCATCATCATCATCATCATCGTCATCATCGTCATCCACAATGAGTCCCTTTCATCTCGTTTTGGTTCATTCATACTCCAATTACACCTCGCTCCAATTCAAATCGTACAGCTAGCACTGCTGCGTTCTGTTTTTAGACGTCGTGTCAGAAGATGTGGCTTCCGTGCTGAGTTTGAGGCTGACCAGGCATCTGATTGCGTGTGTGATCGTGCATGCTCTGTTTAGTGACGGAGGTTTCAGGGCGTTTGCTGATAAACGGGGTCTGGTCCTGCTTTCCTGGTAGCCTGTGTAAATGTTTATTGTCACAGATCCTGCATTGTCTCTCACAAACGTATGCAGTAGACCATGCAGTGGATCATGCAGTAGCGATGGTCTCTTTGGTTTTATTGTTCAGCACACACGCGCACACATGCACACAAACATCTGTTTTGGTTGATTGTGGTTGCGTGGGTGTGTGATGGTTCCATCGTCACAATAATAAGATACAGTGTTGGTTATTTATTCAGTGTGTTCCAGATTGAAAAGTAGAAGAACATAGAAAAATAAATAGGTCAACTAAAAAAAAACTTCCAGAGTGTCATGTCCTTTTTTTTTTTATCCATTTGTCGTTACACTTTTGAATAATATAATAAAACTTTCGAGTAACTCTAAATGCTCTTTCTCTTAGAAGATCTCTTTTTTTAATTTTCTGTTGACATTATTTCGACAGCTTACCATATTACAGTGTGGTGTGAAAACAATTAAGTATGGTTACAGTGTTAAAACAAAAAATTACAGTGTTTATTCAAAAATAAATTAAGCCTGAAGTGAATGTTGTACAGAAAAGTTTCAGAGATAAAGTCCTGGAAATAAAATTCCTAAGGTGATGGTCCACAGAGGAGATGCAAAAAACATCCCAGAGACAAAGAACCAAAGACAAAGTGCCAGAGACACATTTCCATTGTAGAAGTTCCAGGGATAAAGTACCAAAGGCAAAGTTCCTGAGCAAAAGTGCCAGAGATAAAAGGGCCAGAAAACAAAGACAATGTTCCAGAGATAAAGGACCAGAGACTACATACACAACTGCCATTGATGAAGATCCACAGGGAAAAGTTTTACAGATACAGTACCAAAGTCACTGTTCTAGAGAAGCAGTTTAAGAGAAAATGTTCCATAGACAGAAAAGTTTCAAAGAATTTTTTTTCAGAGATAAAGTACCAAAGATGAACTTAAAGAAGTTCCAGAGAACACTTCTGGGAGACAAAGTACCAAAGACAAAATTCCAGAGAAAATGTTCCAGAGACAAATTACCAAAAGCAAGATTTTTAGAGATAAAGTACCAAAGACGATGTTTCAAATATAATGTACAAGAGATAAAGTTCTGAGGCAGAGGTAGTGAAGATAACGTAACAAAGACAAAGTTCCAGAGCAGAAGTGTCAGAGATAATGTCTTCTTCTTTGTCTTTCAGCTATTCCCTATCAGGGGTCACCACAGCGAATCATCTGCCTCCATCTAACCCTATCCTCTGCATCCTCAACTAACACACCAACTAACTTCATGTCCACTCTTACTGCATCCATACTGTAAATCTCCTCTTTGGTCTTTCTTTAGACCTCCTTCCTGGCAGTTCAAACCTCAGCATCCTTCTACCGATATATTCACCATCTCTCCTCTAAACATGTCCAAACCACCTGAATCTGGCCTCTTTGACTTTATCTCCAAAACATCTAACATCAGGGGTTGTCCCTCTGATGAACTCATTCTCGATCCTATCCATCCTTGTCACTCCCAAAGAGAACCTCAACATCTTCATTTCTGCTACCTCCAACTTTACCTCCTGTCTTTTCTTCAGTGCCGCTGTCTCTAAGCCGTAGAGCATCGCTGGTCTCATCACTGTCTTGAACACCTTTCCTTTCATTCTCTCTAATACTTTGTCGTCACATAACACACCTGACACTTTTCTTCACCCATTCCAACCTGCCCGGACACGCCTCTTCACGTTCTTTCCACCTTCTCCGCTGCTCTGGACCGTTGACCCTAAATACTTAAATTCCTGAGGCAGCAACAAATTCAGTGTTCTAGAGATAAATGCCCAGATATGATGGTCCAGTGAAAAAACTGCCATGGATGAATGTCCAAAGACAAAGTTATACAGATAAAGTACCAAAGTCACAGTTTCAGAAACAAAGTTCCAAAGAAAATGTATAAACTATATAGAGATGAAGTACCAAAGCCAAACTTCAAGAAGTTCCAGAGAACACCTCGGAGAGACCAAGTACCAAAGACAAAATTCCAGAGAAAATGTTCCAGAGAGAAATTACTGGAGACAAAGTACTAAAGACACCGTTCCAGAGACAACGTTCCAAAGCAACATTCATAGAAATAAAGTGCGAGAGGCAACATTCTAGAGCAGAAGTGCCAGAGATAATTAAATTAAATAAGACAAAGATAATCTTCGAGAGATAACGGAACAAAGCCAATAGAGTAATGTCTCTATTAGAGAAGAAATTCCATCTCTTTATGATTCCATGTAATTTCATAAGGAATGAGATCAACATAGCATACAGTTATATGAACATAATTCATGTCAGGGTGGTGAAATACATATAAATTTTCATAACGATATGCTATAGTGTTTTTGAAGTCACAAACTGACCCTGAAGACAAATCACAGAGAACATCAACACATCAACATTTACTCTGCAGCAAATCCATTAGTTTAGAGCCTCTGCGGTAAAGTCTTCCTGAGAATGAGTTCTTAAAGGCGTAAAACCGACTGAGGTTTACAGAAGACTTCGGCCACAATACAGTGATGAGACTCGAATGTTGGAAATCGAGGGAAAAATTGCTGCGAACAGATTTCTGTACACACAATTATTCACCAGCACCACTTGCACGTTACAGGATCTCAGCTGGCCTCCAAGCTCCAAGCTATTTCCACATGATTGAACCATTAAAGGAGTTCCTGGGAGGCCAGTGTTTGAGACGTAAAGCAGGCAGTCTGATCATGACTGAGAAAACTTTCCACCTTAATGATATCCAAGCACTAGTGAAACGCTCGGATACGTGTATTATTGTAGTATAACTGTATTCTGTTATTCTGCACAATCAAAAGTTCTGGTTTGACCTGAACACCTTCTGACCAAACAGATTTGAGTGTGCAATACCTAGTTTAATTAAAGAAACCCCGTTTGCATTGAGATATGTTAAGCTTTTTATTTCTTACCGCTTTATGAGAGGCTTGAACATGTGCAGGCCAGAAGGTTCACAAAATGCAGCATCCTAATGGTTTCTTTAAACAAAAACCAATGCCAAATTCCTTTTGCTATTTTTTTCCTACCCTTCTCGGCTAACAACGAGACCTATTGTTAACTCTACAGGGAGGTGGAGTTAACCAAGGGATAGCTAGAAAGTATGAAAAGACTTTAGTGTAACTCTAACCTGGGAGTTTGTCATCAGGAACAATCCGTTTCAAGCCTGATCATGAGAGTCATGCTGGCTCGGAGAGTACATAACATGGCTTCCTTCCTTCTGTCCTTCCTTCCTTCCTTCCTTCCAAGGCTAATTTGGCATTTCCTTCAATAAGTCTAGGTGGGGGGGGTGTTTATTCAAAAAGCTTTCTGCAAAATATCACGAATACACGAGCATCAGAGTATTGTTAGATCTTAGATTTAGTAACATTTTGTTTACTTTATTCTGTAAATTAACGAATGTGTGTGTGTTTTGTAGGTGTAAAAGATGCAAGACTAGCGCATATCATTCTGAGAAGAGTGTGGACTAAGTCACAGGAGTGCCATGGCTCAGATCAAGCTGCAGAACGTAGAGGACTTATATGAGATCGGAGAAATACTAGGCAGGTAAGTGCGAACAGGAAGCAACGTTCTGTTAACAATTCAACTGACGATCTAAAATAAAAAAATAAAAAAACAGTGAATTTAGGAGCAGTGTTGGGGGACGTTATTTTTACATTAAGTAACTAATTACATTACAAAATGACTGTCTTTAAAAAAAGTTACATTACAGCGTTACTTTCTGATAATAGTAACTAGTTCGAGTACTTTTCCGTTGCAGAAAATAAAAACTCCTTTGTGATTCCTCATGCATGTTGTTTTAGTCAAGACCTTTATAATTATTCTACCATCATCACTCAGCGAAGTTTGGCCCATAATCTGTTAACTACTAATACCCCTATCTCATCGCGGTTTTCGCGGTGGCCGTAAATACGGTTCGTCATGATTTCCCGCGAGTTGTAGCGCTGTGATTAGGTTTCCATCTTCCCGCGTGGGAAGATAGTCAACATATATGTTGACTTACATAGTCAACATAAATCGTCTGAATAACGGATTACATTTCTGAAATGGCGGACCTAACGCGTTAGATTACTCGTCACATCAAAAACGTAATCCAAGTACTCTAACGCGTTACTTTGTGTTACTTTGTGTTACTTTGTAACGTGTTACACCCAACACTGTTCAGGAAATAGTCATTCTTTTATACACCTAGAATTTAAGTGAATAAGATGTATTCGAGAACGGCGTCTTCGCTTCGGAGATTAATGGAAATGTGTCGGCAGCGGACACTTCGGCCAGGTGCGGGAATTGAGAGAGCGAGCCGGCGGCACCTGCTGGGCGGGGAAGTTTGTGAAGCTCCGGCGCAGCGTGAGCAGCCGTCTAGGCGTAGAAAGGAAGAGCGTCGAGCACGAGGTGGAGATCCTGCAGAGCCTGCAACACGTCAACATCATGGCCCTGAGGGACGTTTTCGAGAGCCGGGCCGAGATCGTCCTAGTCGTGGAGCTGTGAGTAGCACATTCACTCCTAAATGTGAACGACGTGAATGAAAAAAGGATCTTTAAAAGTTTATTTTTCATAGTGTACTTTCCTTTTTATTGTGTTGCGTGTTTGTTTGTGTTTCGTGAGCATACTACATGTAATTACGAGACACCATCGTGTTGATTTGGCTCTGTTGGGTGACGCATACAGGGGAAAATATATTCATCAACAAAACAAAAAACGCTGGATGGTGCGATGTGATCTGGGAGAAAATTGCTCATACCGTCCTCTTCTACTCAACATTTTTATTCCATTTATGGCGCAATTTTAACTGCAGGCGAATACCGAAGGACTGGCAAAGTTTCCTTAAATTCTGTCCAGACAGTTTTGCGTGCTGAGACAGACAGACAGAAATGTTTCCGTGACTAGTTTATGGTCCTCCGATGTACTGTAGATCGAGTTTAGACAAAACCTTTCTTTTATTTACATGGATTATAGTTTAGTTATATTTAATATTCTGGAATCAAGTTAGTTCTTGTGTTATAACAGCTAGATATCAGTCCATCAATCAGGTTTTTTTGTCTTATATCATTGAAGTTAATAATCAAAAATTGCAGTTAATTACGTTATAGAGAAAAATACTGATGCCCTTAAGGGACACAGAAGGGAAAAAAAAACTTAGATGAAAACACTCGTAATTTTTTTCCTTAAGTGTAAATCCAGGACAATGTAAAAGAGCACTGTCGCCTTGCACCTCCAGGGTCCGGGTTCGATTTCCGGCCACGTTCCATTCCCGTCTCTGTGTGCATGGAGTTTCCTCGTGCTTGATGGGTTTCCTCCAGGTACTCTGGTTTCCTCCCACAGTCCAAAGACGTGCAGATTAGACTAATTGGCGTTCCCAACTACACAAGGGTGTACTTGTCTCGTGCCCCAAGTCTCCTGGGATAGGCTCCAGGCCCCCCGCGACACTGTATACAGGATAAAGCGGTATAGAAGATGAGTGAATAAGTAAGAACAATTTCCTGTTCTTTTGTTAGCTGTTAACAAACCCCTGAGGGAGATTAAGAAATCCCGCCTTCTGCGTCATGACTGGTTACAAGAATTCATTCTTATCTGTGATTGTTCAAAACCTAGACTTAAAATCGCATTTTAGCACAATTTTTGTTAATATTTTAATCTGTGTCAGTTTAAATCTATATTTATTTAAAAAAAAGATTTTTTCTTTTAAACTTTTAAAAAGTGTGAGGTTAAAAATTCCCACCAGATTGGTTACAACAATCCAGTCCGTAAAAATGTCCGTAATGTTCAGTAGTGAGCCAGGGGGAGCTCAGTGGTTAAAGCATTGGACTACGGTTCGGAAGATCCCAGGTTCAAACCCCACAACCACCAAGTTGCCACTGTTGGGCCCTTGAGCAACTCAACTGCCCAGATGTGTAATGAGAAAAAAATGTAAGTCGCTCTGGATAAGAGCGTCTGCCAAATGCCTAAATGTAAATGTAGTGGGAATCGTATGCTTCCATAATATTCCATAATCTCACTCATTCATGCGTCTTTAATATAAATCCAGCGCGATCACGGATCTCAGCGAGAGCGATGTTGTACTGTAAGTTAGTGAAAAGTTCAGATGGCTCACTTGGACTGCTACAGAATATGAGGGTTTAACGGCTGGTAAGAGAATCTGTGTGGTATTAAACAGATTAAATCTAAAGAACGTCACACAGAGGCGTTTATATTTTTGTCATACTGTACACACAGCCTGTATTTTAATCTGACTAATACGGCAGATTAACATCAGGAAAAAAACAGGAGGATCAGATAGCACAGGGAATACTGCCGCCTCTGCTAGGGTTGCTGAGGAATGGAAAAGAACGAATGCACACACACACACACACACACACACACACACACACACATACACATGCACATAGCCTCGCATCAATGGGAGGTGTGTAGGCTCGAATTTTCCACTCGAGAACCTTTCGATGAGTGTGTGTGTGCAAAGACAAAGGACTTAACTGTGGCTGGTGTGTGATATGCATATATCATCTCACAAAAGGCATCGATGCAAATGTTTTAGCGCCCAGCGTCTTTGCGCAGTGCGAATGCACCTGGAGCTTCAGTGTTTGTTCTTGTTTGTAACACGTCTCGGTGTCCTAATTTATCAGCCGCCGCCGACAATCGGATTCCGAACCATCTATGGTGTCCCTGTGGAGGTACGCGCTTCTCATCTCCGAAAAGCATCTCACGGGGACTGAGATATATATGACAAGCCTGAGAAAAGAACGCTGTTATTTTTTGAGGCTTTTTTTTTTTATATTCCCTAAAGTAACTTTGGTATTAATGATTAAAGGAAGACATAAATGGCTCTGTGGGGGTTTTGCTACATTTTGGGTTTTAGGAGTTTTAATAAGCAAGCCAGAAGTTTATATGGCGCTGTTTTGCACGTATGGGTGGTTTGGTTTGTCATAGACGGTTACCGAAAAACTTTTAAATCACCCGGTTATGCAAAATGTCAAATGCAAAGACATGCAGATGGGGCTTCAGTCTGTGTGCGCACAAAAAATGTTTCCCTCTGTTGTGACCTCATACTGTATACAAGGACATCATTTTCTGGCTCAATGCTTAATTATTCCCAGTTCTCCCATTCGCCATGTGCCATTTTTAAGAGCTATAGTAAATAAGGTTAGGCTAGCGGTTAGAAGCTAACTGCGATGTTAACTCAATGTTAGCTCATACTCATATTCAGGATAGCATCGACGGTGGTACGACGGTGGTATCTTGAGAGGAAACATAATAGTACACATTGCTTGTTAAAGTTAAAATCAAGTCAAATTCGGAATATTTCTAAAAACTGGGCTAGTTATAGAATCGCAATCCAAATCGATTCGACACCTGGGTATCGTGATAATATCGTATCGTGCGTTCCCTGGTGATTCCCATCCCAAGAAAAAAAAACCACTGACTGCTACACTGACACTGGAGACTCCTTCCTTGTCTTAATTGGTATTTTATGACAAATCCACGTATAAATTGTTTCTTTAAAAACAATAACATATTAGAACAAGCTTATTAGAATAAATCTTTGTCTGTGCTAAGATAAGAGAAAATGTATCACTTTTTATGGAATAAAGGAACAATTTTGCGTATGCGGTTAGAAGATGGAGAAAGGTTTGTAACAAATAGGTTGTGTTTAGGATGAATTTTTATTTAACGATAAATTTTATAATTTATAAATGTATATTTCTTATGTGTGCTTTATTTCGATAAATTATAATATTTGTAAGATCGTCCAAAAACAGATTTTATAAATAGATACTGTAATACTGACTTTAAAGTTTTAATAATAATAATAATAATAATAATAATAATAATTATAATAATAATTATTATTATTATTAACAGCTGTGCTGGTCTGTTGTTTAGCATCCGCGGCGGGGAGCTTTTCGACTTCATCGCCGAGAAGGAGAACGTGACGGAGAACGAGGCCATCGAGTTCCTGAAGCAGATTTTGAAAGGAGTTGGCTTCATGCACAGCAAACAAATCGCCCACTTCGATCTGAAGGTGAGGGAGAAAACAAGCTGCTTCTGGCTCACAGACACTCACGCCTTTATCTCCTCACGTCTAAAAGCTCTATTTCTGCTCGGGTGCAAGACAGCAGAGTCGCTAATTTGGCTTGGGTGTAACCCAGCCTTTTTTATTTTATTTTTTATTTTTTTGCTCTTTTGTTTTTTTATTTTGTATTTTTGTGGTCAAAGACTAAAGCACCATCGTGGTGTGTGTGGGTGGGGGGGTGGGGGGGTGTACTGGTAATCTTGAATTGATCATAAAACGACGCCTGCTAAACTAACACGAAGGGGTTTTTCCCTGATTTCTGGATTAAAGGTCCCCTGCTTTGTACAGTTTCAGTATTAATGTGTCTCCTTCATGACAATACAGATGTGTTTCTAATTAAATCCAGCTGACTCCAGTATGTGCGATAATATAATGAGTAGATTCATATTCACATTCAGACCTCAGCATTTACCAAATACTTGTGTGAGTTTTAGATGTAATTTATTTCTTGATCTGTGACCTGGAATGGAATTTGTGCACATCTGGAAAGCATCATATTAAGGCATGGGGTTGCATTCCATATCTTATTTTTATTTTGTTAATTATTAATATGCAGCCTGAGAACATCATGCTGTCGGATAAGAACGCGGAGCATCCCGAGATCAAGATCATCGATTTCGGACTGGCGCACCGCTTCGACGCGGGAGAGGACTACAAGAGTCTAGGTGGCACCCCTCAGTATATAGGTGAGACATGGTGTGTGTGTGTGTGTGTGTGTGTGTGTGTTTACATTATATATGTGTGTGTTACGTGTTTTATCTGTAAGGACACAAAATATGAAAAAGGCTTCACCGGACCATCCTATTGGCGTGTTATACTACTACTAACATGACTTTCTAGGCAAAGTGTATAAAATCGAAAGGTCTGAAGGATTTCCCTTTTGTGTATAAGGTCAAGGTTTAGATGTAGCCACAGCGGTAAGGGCTGCGGGAAAACCCCTGTAGTGGTATTTTTATCACGAATGAAACATCAGCAGGAAGAAGCAGAGGAGGAATAGATGGATGGATATAAATGATCAAGTGGAACCATACAGTAGAACTAGAGCGTGTAAACTGGACACTATGCACTTCACCCGCTTCCCTTCGCACCCTGACACGCCCATCAGGCTGGAATAGGCTCAATCTGAACTCACTGAATTAAATCACATGACCTTTTTCGTCGCTCCAAAGTTAAGTCTTTATGCTCACCAGCAAATGTAACTCTTTTTTTTGGTTAGTGTCACTAACAGATAGTTTTTTATGGACACACAATCCTGTGAGTTCTCGTCACACTGTGTGTGTGTGTGTGTGTGTGTGTGTGTGTGTGTGTATGGAATGCTCTTACTTTCACTTTTAAACGTAGCTATTGTTTTTAACTATCGATTGTTTTACCATGCAAAAAATTGCATTAGTGCAACTTCATCAATGTCCATTTAGGATTTTTGTTTTTTTTCCGATTACATTTCTTCCACAAAGTTGACAGTTCAGCACTATCCACAATAAGTGTGTGAGTTCTTAACCCCATGCTTGATGCAGCCCAATAATTTGACCCTGAAATTCTAAAATCTTTTCTGAAAAGATGATTTTTTTATTATTTTTTTTTTTTTTATTTATTTATTTATTTATTTATTTTTTATTATTTAATGGCCAGACAGTGTATTTTAAAAGAAAAAAAGACATAAATTTAATTGCATAAATTTAAAAGAAGAAAATCATCAAAATATTAAGTGACAAAAATATGTAAAATAAATGCAAAGCAAATATTAGAGTAAAAAAAAATTAAAACAAATAATAAAAAAAAAACTGAGTTTGGAAAGAAAAGCTAAAAAGAGTAAAGAAAGTCAGAAGAAATCATAAAAATATAGATGGAAGGAAACAATTAAAACATAAGTCATGGATACCAGAATTATCACAGATAAAAAAAATAATAAAACACTTAACAAAAGTTATCAAATGTATGAAAATTATTTTTAATTTTTGAATTTTTTTAATAAGGTGCTGATCTTTTAATCATTCAAATCCTAATTTGTCATGTCTGTCGTGCTGGACATAAAGCATGCTCCTTGTACTTTATGGGCGTGTGTGTGTGTGTGTGTGTGTGTGTGGGTGTGCGTGCGCGCGCACACAGATGGCTTGTGTTCTGAAACTAGCAAACAGGCAGTGGTTTAGGACAGGAAGAGCAAAATAGGAGCACAGATGTGGTTTTAGTGAGGTGTTGGAGATCTCAGGGCCCTCAGAGTCTATTTTGTGCTTTCTGTTACCTCTTCGTGCAGCTTTACGAACAAATCGGCATGGCGTCTGGTTCATCATTAACATCTGAAACAAAACTTTTTGTAGCTTTTCCGACGTTTGTGAAATGTCCTGCACAGTGCCCCTAGTGGTCAACCTTACACAATGGCCTCCAGACACAGGGATACGCAGATAATAAGTCAGCTGTCGAATCGTGTAGCTTTAAATGAACACTCTGGTGTGTGCACAGGAATGTGTACAGCTCCAGTAATAGGCTCGAATTCCGCGGCTGTGAATGTCTTGAGGGGGTTCAAACTCCAAACAAGTCAAACTGGGACTTTTAGTTCACAGTACGAGAGTAACAACTCCTTTTTTTCTCTAGATGATCCCCTGCCACACTAATGCACTTATTTGCTTGGATACCATGATCAGACACCCTGGCCTCCCAGGAACTCCAGTAACAGCCCAAACATGTGGAAATGGCTTGGAGCATGAGGTCAGGACTGTATGGGAGATGTAGCCGAGTTCCTGTAATGTGCAGGTGGTGTTGGTGAACGATTGTGTGTAGTGTCCACACAGACAAGGTCTGTAAGGTCTTCCGCAGGTTTTCTGTAATTTCATGTGTTCCGCTTGATAAACAAAAACAAGACTGCAGTGTGCCCCGTGCCATCTTAGCCCGGGACCTTCATTTACGTACGGACTTCTATAAAACTTTTGCACCATTTAAATGCTTTAATCCGGCTAAAAGTCTCATCAACGTACTGTGCCTGACGTGTCCTGTAAACGTCCATCGATTTTACCCCTTCTTTCGGGAGAAATGTCAAAAGTCTCGGTTTGACTTGAACACCCCGTATATTAAATCAGCAGTACTAAAAGTCTTTCCAGATACGGTGCATTAAAGACGAAACTGAAGATTTCAAACTTCCCCACGTTGTCATGGTCGCTGTCATGAGCTGCATGTTGAAAGGAAAAGCTTTACTACAGTACATTGCATTTCTGCTCCAATTGTGGTTTTGACCGCCCGGGCCATGACACACTCGACTTGGCGAGCAGAAATTCAGCCTCCCAGCTCGCTGACTCACGCTTGAGAATTTGCACCCCGGCACAAAGTCGAGAGCTATGAGCCAACGTCCTCTGTCCCTGTATTCCCAATCAGAAAAAGATAAATAAATAGATGGACCAGTCTAGTAGGTAACAGTGCTTCTCCCAGATGGTGTACCATTCTGCTAACCCGTGTGACACAGGTTTAAATCACACACGTCTTTATTAATATCTTGTTCTGGTGTGCTGTCGTAGGAGAACGTTCGTTTATTAGGTGACGTTTACGGTATTACTACAGTATTACAAAATTCGCCGCACTAATAAGAAGTGATGTGATGTGATGGTTACAGCCCTGACTAGGAAGTTGTGACAGCGGCTCACTACGGCGATGACAGCTCTGTAATTTCTTTAAAACGAAATTGACAATTAAATCCGCCGATTCAACATTGCCTTTGTGTCGCTGCCTCGTTTCAGCTCACACTCTACTGGTTTAAGTTCTCCTGTCTGTGTCTCCCCTTCTAACCTTTAGTTCTCTTTTTTCTTACGTTCACTTTTGCTTTTTGTTTTGTAGCTCCTGAGGTGATAAACTACGAGCCGCTGAGCGTAGCCACTGACATGTGGTAAGCAACACACACAGCTTTTGTGAAAACACACACCGTTTCCTGTTCTACTGGGGTTTTTTGTCTTGTTTCTCATCAGCATCTTTTTCTTTTTTCTTTTTTTTTCCCCAGGAGTGTCGGTGTTATCACATACATATTGTAAGTTCTCTTGGATTGTCATTGTGTTTATGGCAGATATGATGAGATATAATTCATTTCTCTTGCAATTGCCTGGCTGTTTAGTGTTTATTTAATCTGTACAGCACAGTGTAATGGATCTCACTGGTTTCTTAGTAAAAAAAAAAAAATAAAAAAAAACACCAGGCCTCTGTTTCTGCACCTGCACACTTACTTACTTACTTACTAATACTTACTTACTAATACTTACTTAAACATTACTTATTCAGTTGCCTATTTATTACTTACATATTTAGGTAATGTTTATTTATTTATTTATTTATTTATTTACTTTCTTACATTACCTACTTACCTTCTTACTTACATAAAATGTACTTGTTTTAAATAGCTATCTATTTATTTATTTAAGTAATTATTTATTTGTCTAAATCATCTAATTATCTAACTTTTATTTTACTGACTATTGTTGACTATTTATTACTTACATACTTAACATAGTTAATATTTGCTGATTATTTATTTATTTATTTATTTACTTACTCACTGTACCTACTTTAATATATTTACATATATTTTCATATTGTTTGTTTATTTATTTATTTATTTATCTACGTACATACTTATTTTATCGACTTGCTTAATTTTTAGTTAAATACTTATGAACCTACATACTTACTTAAAACTTACTTGTTTAGTTGCTTATTTATTACTTATATAGTTACTATTTACTGATTTATTTATTTATTTACCTACTAACTTACATAAAACTTACTTGTTTGAATCGCTATTTACACAATTTGTGTGTTTATTTATCTATCTATCTATCTACTTACAGTACATACTTGTTTTTTTGACTTACTTAATGCTTAGTTAATTCCTGACTTTTATGCTTACTTACATACTTCTTTACTTTCTTTCTAACTTATCAACTTACGTGCCTACAGTACATATTTACTTCCTTTCTTTCCTATAGTAACATCTTACTTAATACTTACTTACTTGCATATTTACTTACATACATACCTTTTTATCTACTTACCTTTTTACTTAATATTTATTTACCAAATTAAATACTTATTTACTGACTTACTTGATACTTAGTTATTTACTTATTTGTTTACATTCCTAATTTCTTATATATTTTTTTACTTACTTATCAATCTACTTACATACTTATTTAATCATTTGCCTACTTTCTTACGTATTTATTTGCTTACTTATTTATTTCCTTATCTACTTCCTTCCTTTCTTAAATATTTACTTATTTAATTACTCAGTGCTTACTTGTATACGTACTTATTTACTTACATACATACATACTTAATATTTATTTAGCTAATTTTTTCTTGCTTATTTTTTTTACTTACTTATACATTTTTTATTTACTTACTATATACCTTTCTTACATATTTATTTAATTACAATACTTGCATACTTACATATTTACTTACCTACTTACTTAATATTTATTTACCTATTTACTTACTTATTTTTAGAATTGTACTTACTGTACACATACTCAACAAATATTTATTTAATACTTATTAAATTCGTCAACTACTTACTTATTTAATTACCAAATACTTATTTATTGATTACATACTTTTTTTATTCATTATTTTGCATATTTTTTGCATATTTTGCATATGTATCTACAGTACATTAATTGAGTAGACTTAAATTTCCATTTCATTTGTAACAGATGACAAAAATAGAAAATAGTCCTTTATCATTGTCTTCCATTCAGATTAAGCGGTATATCACCTTTCCAAGGAGATACGGACGGAGAGACACTAAGGAACATAGTGGATATGAAGTATGATTTTGACGAGCATTACTTTAGCCAAACAAGCAACATGGCCAAAGACTTCATTGAGAAGCTGCTCGTGAAAGATCAGAAGTAAGTACACGATAATACAGAAGATAATAGAAATTTGTTTATTAAAATGAGGGCTGATTTTAGAGCCTGTGTTTGTCTCCACACAGTGAGAGAATGACAGCTGAGGAATGTTTACTGCACCCCTGGATAAAGGTAAAATTTTCTTTCATTTTTTTTTTGTCCAACATTTTGCAATAACTGGAGGATTAACACAATAAATCAATGTTTCAGTGTTTCTCTATCATGCCTGTGCACTCATGTCCGTCTGATGCATACAGGTTAATACGTCAAACAACAGATACGTCTGCCTTCAGAATGTAATGAGCTAGTATTTTATGACGCCCAATACTGTCACAGGGTCATAAAAATGTGGCAATAAAAGTTTCATCTGTTGAAAGGAAAGTAAATTGTGTAAGGAGTGTCTTGAGCTAAGCTGGAAATCTTGCCAAACTGCTTTAGGGTGAGTCACAAATAGTGTTGGTTGACTTCATTAGGCTAATAAAGTGAGTTATTATCCTATCACACACATTCTCATACACTCACTCACACATTACGGGCAGTTTCAAAAAGCCAATTATAATCGCTAATTATCATTTCTAGCTCACACAAATTCTACAGTATATACAGTGAGGTCAATAAGTATTTGATCACCCTGTGATTTTGCAAGTTCTCTTACTTAGAAATCATGGAGGGGTCTACAATTTTCAGCATAGGTTTGAGGTCGTTACAGTAGCTGTCATAAAGACACCTGTGCACCCCACAATCAGCCAAAGTCTAAGTAGACACATGGGGTATCAGTGATGCTAAGAAGGGTGAAGAATCAGCCCAAAACTACACGGGAGGAGCTGGCCAATGCCGTGAAGAGAGCTGGGACCATCGTTTCCCAGGCTACTATCAGTAATACACTAAGACGTCATGGTTTAAAATCTTGCCTCAACGAACGGTTCACCTGCTTAAGTCAGCCCTTCTCCAGTCCAGGCCCGTCTAATGTTTGCAAGGGACCATGGACAGGGACAGGACGACTGCACTGTATTAAGGAGAGGATGAACGGAGCTATGTATTGTGACATATTGGGAAAAACGTCTCTCCCTCAGTCAGAGCACTAAAGATGGGTCGTGGCTGGGTCGTCCAACATGACAATGACCCAAAGCACACAGCCAGGAAAACCAAGGAGTGGCTCCGGAAGAAGCATATGGACTATTTAAAAGCAAAATAACAGGTCTTTGAGGGTCAGAAATCTGGCTGATAAGCAAGTGATCAAATACTTATTTGACACAGTAATTTACAAATAAATTGTTAATAAATCATACAATGTGATGTTCCTGGATTTTTCTTCTTAGATTCTGTCTCTCACAGTTAAAATGCTCCTATGTTGAAAATTGTAGACTCCCCCATGATTTCTAAGTAAGAGAACTTGCAAAATCACAGGGTGATCAAATACTTATTGACCTCACTGTAAAAAAAAAAAAAAAAAAAAACCTTTATATGTTGTTTATTTAACTTCTTTGGAAGGAGTCTCCAGTGCCAGCACTTTGTAACAGGCTTTTTATATGAGTAAACACTCATTTTATTTATTTACATGCAGATTTTTTTTTTTAGTCTCCTTCTTTCGGTTAGTCCCGTTAGAGGTCGCCACGGCGGATCATTTTCCCCAGCTACCTTCTAACCATATTAATTTCACCTCTCTAACTTTGTCCCCAAACTGTCCTACTTGCACTGTCCCTCTAATACACTCATTGCTAATCTTGTCCATTTTTGTCAATCCCAAAGCAAATCACAGCATCTTCAGCTTCCTGTCTTTTTGTCAGCGAGAGCCTCCAAACCCTTCAACATTGCTGGTTTTACTACCGTTCTGTAAACTTTCCCTTTCATTCCTGTTGATACTTTTTCGTCACAGTTCAGTTTCTATGCGTACCCTTTAAAAAATAGTAGTGAAATCTTGTTACTTTAATCTTTGATATAAAAACTATTACATCCCGTGGGTGCTGCTCTCAAACCCTTATGCAAGGCTTCTGAGGGCGTTAACGAATTAGTAGGACGCGAGTGCTTATGACACGCATGGGAAGACCTTTCCGTTCTGAGATTGCGTGGGATTATTAATTAGGGAACTTAAAAGAAACTAAAGGAACAACTGAAAACAAAACACAAACAGAGCTCCGCCATCTACATGAGACCGGACGGGGCTCTAAAAACTAAAAATAAACTCTCGCCCTCTTCGTAGATGTTGGCTGGGCCTTGGCCTTTGTCTTTGAGCTTGACAAGCACTTTTTCTTTGTGCTGGTCCTGATACCGTACGGGTGCTACCTAATGTTCGCATAAAGCCATAAATAGGCCAACTGACAGGTGCAGCAAACTGACGTTTGCGCTGACTACCTCTACAGTGCCGTTGCCTGGCAATCGTGCATCTAGGTAAACGCCCATTCTTAACAGTGCAAAATGTTTTCTCGCAGCTCTGCCCCTCACGAGACCCACATCGTTACAGTAGACCCATGGTGGTGGGGCAGAAGCCGCTAGGACGGGGGTATTGGGTGCCCTTTAGACATCTTGGGGCGCACTGACATCCCCAGCTGCAGACAGAACAGGGCGGCCAGTCAATGCGGGGGTTGTGATGTTGCAGCCAGGGAAACTCCAGCACTACTCTCTGTTCTGGCACCCATTTAACCAGAAACGAGATTCGCTCGTGATGCAAACACACTATGTTAAGAATGTAATAATACGCACGCAGGGCTTCTCAGAGGGGTTTGTGAATAGGAGGGCGTGGGAGTGCTTACGACGACTAGAAGACCTTTCCGTGCAGAGATTGCGTGGGTTTATTAATTGGGGAACTGAAAAGAGAAAAAAGCCCCGCCGTCTGCACAAGACCTGACAGATATCACATAGGGTGCTGCTCTACGGTGCGTCTAGGGTAACCATGGATCTGCCTGTTCAGAACCCGCAGCGCAGCCGTCTATGGCCGTTCTGACCTGTGTTTTTTCGAAGCTCTGCTTCTTGCGAGACCCGCAACATTACCAATCCGTTTGTAATTCTTGTGACCTCACATGGGGTCGTACCCCCCAACCCGTGCTCTTAGTGATAAGTTTGATGTCCTCAATCTGTCAATTTCATTGTTTCTTTTCCTCTCTCCCCATGCTCCAAATCCTTCCCCTCTCTCTTTCTCTCTCAGCCTCTGACGAATAAGCAGAAAGCGAACAGGAGTCGCTCGTCCATCAACATGAAGAGCTTCAAGAAGTTTAATGCCAGGAGAAAGTGGAAGGTGTGTCTTTGTGCATAAAGTGGAATCATACTGCCATCTGTCTGTCACTGTCAATATTACAACTATGGGATGCTCAGAATTTCACTAAGCTGTTCACAGATTTAATATCAGTCAATTATTAATCAAATAAATTTTGAAAAGTAGCCCCGAGACTTGACCTTGAAGTGACTCTTGTATAACCTTGACACTCTTCATCCTGCATTCAGATGTCCTATAACATGGTGTGGGCGTGTAACAGGCTGTGTCGTCTGCATCTGCTCTGCAAGGGGAACAAAGAGGACGAGCAGCTGGTAAGGATTATTTAAAAAAATAATAGGCTCATGATATCGGTCTGTATCTTCTTCTTTAATTTTAACACTTGGACTTGAAACTGATAATTGTCCGTGTCTGTATACACAGTAGCTGGGTTTTATAAAAATCTGCATTTAAAAATACATGCTGTGGTTTGTAATGTTTGTCATTTAGTAAATAAATTTAAAAAATATATTAAAAACAATTTGTGGTTCGAGTGGGAGGCTGGAAATCTATTTTCCGTGTGTGTTTTTTTTTAGTGTATATTAAAGTATAGAAATATACTGTATAATACAGTACATCTTGAAATGCATGTAACATATATTGTTTATTGTGGCGGTAAATTAGCGTAAAAAATATACAGAACTGTAGTATACACACGTAATCAACTTTATAAATTAATTTTCTTTTTTTTCTTTTTTTTTTAGAAATCAGATGGTTGTTTGTTACATTTCTTACTGTAGTTCTTCTGTTTTTCTTTTATAAATGATGAATAATCGTATAATAAGAAGAAATATCTAAATGGGTTACATAACACAACACAACACCTCAGTCTTTAGTGGAGCATTTAGCAATAGGAATTTGGAAAGGTTGAGTACGCTGGGAAAAGTATTTTTAGTAAAAAGGAGATAGAGGACAAAAGAATTTGGAGGATTTGATGAAAGAGGAATTAAACTGAAAGGGAGATGAAGACCAGAAGGTGGCGGTGATGTAACTGGATGCCAACCGCCGTGAAACAATAAGAACAACGAACAAACAATTATTTTTTAAAAACTATCATAAAAAGCAAAAGTGAACAAAAAAAATAAATAAATAATAAAATATCTAATGAAACAAAATTTCAAATCCACTTTTACCTAATAATAAAAAATTGTGTATTAATAAATAATAAGTACAGTAGTTTAAAACATACTATAATAATATAAATAATCTCATATATAATAATATATATTATAAAGTAATAATATAATATATTATACAAATATAATATATTATATAAATATAATATATTTTAAAGATGTAGGATATTTTAAAGATGTAAGATATTTTAAAGATATATATGGTCGAGCCCGAAATTATTCATACCTCTGGCAAATTCTGACTTACAGTTATTTAATCGGCAAGTTTTTTTTTGACCAGAAATGACAAATGCGTCTCCCAGAAGATAATAAAACTATGTACAAGAGGCATCATCGTGGAAAAGATTATTTCTCAGTCCAAAATTACTGTCGCCCTGCACCTCCAGGTCCTGGGTTCAATTCCCACCTTGTGGTCTATGTACAGTACATGGAGTTTGCATGTTCTCTCCATGCTTGATGGGTTTCCTCCGGTACTACTGTTTTCTCCCACAGTCCAAAGACATGCAGATTGTCCCGTAGTGTGTGTGGTTGTGTATGTGCCCTTAATGTGTTTGTACAGCCTGACCAGGGTGTCCCTCGTCTCCTAGGATAGGCTTCAGGCTCCCATGACCCTATGTACAGGATAAAGCAGTATATGCGATAAATGAAAAAGTGAAGTGAACAGTTTTATTCATTTAAGGCTTTTTTTTTTCTTGTAAATTATTTAATTGAACAGATTATTATCATGATGAGTATGAATCTATAACCTCATGCTTGTTCTTCGTCTTCCAGAGAGGTTGCGAGAGCGACCAGGAGGACACGGAGACCAAGCCGGCTTCGCTGATCCGCCGCAGGCTGAGCAGCAGTTCCTGAACCTCTCCTCCGTCTTCTCCCTCGTCTCTCCTGAGAGTACACGTGTCGCAGGGTCACACGCTGTCCCGGAGTGCGCAGTACCCAGTCGCGCACTCTTATTTCATTTCACTTTATGCACAGTTTGATGATTACGCTGTAATACTGATGTGTTCTGAACGAGCGCTAAAGTGCATATGGCAGCCATATGTGCAAATGTCAATTTTTTTTTTTTTTTTTTTTACTTTTTGTCTTTGAAATTGCACAATTTCATTTTGTGCGCACATCGATGTGTGAGGGTTTCAACACACACACACACACATACACACAACACTGTAAATACCCTTCTTTAGGGAAAAATATGGACCGGTGTCATACATGAAGTCTGTTTTGAAGTGTCTTTGGTTTACATACGTATATTTTTATTTGTTTTTTTGTTGTTGTTGTTGTTGCTGTTATTTTTTTTTTTTACATTTTAATATATTTTAAAAGGAAATAACAATTCAAGGTGATAAGCTGTTAAATACAAACTGTTGAAGTTTCAGGTTACACGTGAATTCTACGAAAATCCAAGAAAGTGAGAGTTAAACCGACTGACGGCCATCTTCGACATCTTAGTAAGTGTTAGGCCACGACTGAGGCCGGGTGTGTGTCTGTGAAAATACAGATTAATAACTGCAGGGTCATAATCGCATCGCAGGAACAACAAAGATATAAGAAGTGCACCGTTCCTCAGAGATTAGAGATTAAATAATTTCTTTTATTCTCCTACTTGGTGCTTCTTTAAAAGCATTCTTTAAGAATTCAATTCACTCTGGTCCAAAAATACATTTTAAGAGGGGTGTTCAGGTCAAACCGAGACTTTATGTGAGTAAAAACTTCCTTTATTTCTCTATATAATCCCCTGCTACATTCACGCACCTATGGAGATCCGAATTGTTTCACTAGTGCTTGGATAAAATCAAAGTAGGAAGTTTTCTCAGTAAACTGGAGGCATGATCAAACTGCCTGCTTCAAGTCTGAAACACTGGCCTCCCAGGAACTCCTCTAATGGCCTAAACATGTGGAAATGGCTTGGAGCGAGGACAGGACTGTATGGGAGATTTGGCAATAATTTCCAGATGAGTTCCTGTAACGTGCAAGTGGTGTTGAAGGGGCCCCATGGTATCACCGGGTGATGCTGTAGCCTCTCGCAGATGAGGGCCTAGAGAGAGCTGATTGGCCGAGCTCTTTTAGAGGGGTGGGATGGGAGGCACTTAGCGGTCTCCCCTCAATCACGGCTCTACAGCCAATCAATGGGCGTTCCAAGGGAACATGTGATAGTCTTCAGCCCTTCCTGACTGACTGGTAGTAGTAGCCTCAATGTAGGAGCCCCCTAGTAACAGGTGGAAATTGGATACGTTTAAATTAGGGGGAAAAAAACACCATTTTTTTTTTTTTCGTTCTCTTCTATTTTACTGCGGCTGAGAGTCTTATGACCGTACTGTGCTTGAAATCTTCAGTAAATGTAAAAAAAGATTTGTTTTAAATCATCACAAGTCCCGCTTTGACTTGAACATCCCTTCCACAAAAAAACCTGCGGGAATTGTGGCGCTACGGAACAGCGTTTACTAAAAAGTAAGTTTGAGCGCCAATGAGGTGGGCGCCATCAGTGGCCGGGAGCCAGGTGAGCAAAAATGGCCGTTCTCTCAGGGCAAGGGGGTTTAATAGGCTCTCTTTCACTGTCAATCAAAGGGACATTCACCAGAATGTCGATCTCAGTCTCGTCAGTGCTTTTTTCCCCCGTGTGTGTTGCACTGCACTGTGATGCTGCATGATCAACAGTTTAGCTTAAAAACAGATTTGTCTTGTTTGCTTTGCATGTCTCTGAAGATGAAGAGGAAAAATGAAAATCTGTGAATAAACAAATCAGACACGTCTTTTTATCTGGACTATGGCTGGTACCTGAGCGTTTCTTGGCTTACATTACATTTGCATATTCTAACCTGACTGGCTGTTGGAGTTTATGATGCAAAACCTGATTTGCATAAGTTTACTAAAAACACCCAGGTTTTGCTTTTACGCTCTTATTCAAATTAATTCTCGTGAAAGACTTACATTTAAATAATTACCACAATTGAAGGTGATTCAAAGCTTAGACCCTAAAACTTGACACTAGCAAAAAAATAATAATCAAATGTATGCATGACAAATGGTGGTCACTGATACCCGATCTCCTCAGCACAAAGAAAACATTTTGTTTGTTGGTTTGCCGTAAAACTCGAATGTCTACGCGGACTTTGAATTAAATGCTTAAAAGCCATAATTTGGTAACCTGAGGAGACAAGGCTGGGTTGTTTGCAAATAATCTGGTTATAAATAACGAAATTCAAAACCCTGTGTTAGCGCATGAAAGGAAGAAAGTTGCCCCGAGCTCAGGGACGACTTCAAGAAATGCTGCCTGTGACAACACGAACAAGTGCTTATGAACAAAATGAATGCAGGTGATACATTAACCTTGTTTTCAACTTTATTGTAATATGCTCTCATTCATTTCAATGTAGGATGGAATGAGAATGTCTCGGAGTGGATGGAGTTTTTGAAGATCTTAGATTTCAGAATTAGAAGAAATGTGATGCTTTTAGTTTTAATTTTCAAATGCTGTTTATGTTCCATCACTTTAATAAAAAAAATTTAAAGCTAAGTCTGGCTTGAGGGGTTTACTGTCATGTGTTTGTACATAATTGATTGTGAAATGTTGTTGAAATTAATCCTGAACTGTTGTGTCACATCTCCGGAGTTGTGGGATCAGATCTCAGCTCTGATCTGTGTTTGTGTTTATTTTATTTAAATTTCAGAATTTTGACTTTTTCTTAGTATTCTGACTTTTTTTATTCAGTTTTATTCAAAATTCTTTTTTCTAAATTTTTTCATAATTCTGCCTTCAAACTCACTTCACACTCATTATTTTGACTTTATTTCTAGAAGGTTTTATCAGATAGAAATGTCAGAATTCTGAGATTAAAGTCAGAATTCTGAGTTAAAAGTTTGAATTTTCAGGTTAAATGTAAGTTTAAAGTCAGAATACTGAAAAAGAAGAAAAACAGAATTTTGTGAAAAAAGTCAGAATTTTGAGATCAAAGTGAGTTTCAAAGAAAAACTAGTAAAAATCAGAACTCAGTCAGAATTAAATTGTTAATGGTGGCCCTAATTCCCTCCTGTAGTGTATGAAACTACAGTAAGTAGCATTATTTCAATTTGTTGTATTCCACAGAACGTATTCCAGATGTTTTTTTTTTTTTTTGTATTTTGTTTGTCTGTCTGCCTGTTTGTGCACGCATCACATAAAAACTACTGAACAAATTTTAATAGTGTTTAATCACGATTAACAGGCCTGAGAGGAGAGAAGATATGCTACTTTGAATTTTTTATTGAAAATGCCCCTACAGTATATCATAAAAAAAATGGACCTTGAAAAAAACATTAGTTTATCTAAAAAAATTCAACAGATGGTGCTGTACATTTTTTAATGTGCGCTTATGAGTGTGCAATTGAAATCTACTTAATAAATGCGATCTTGCACCTTCATTCCGCGCATTTCACACTAACACGTATTAATTTTACTTCATTCCAAAATTTAACAGATGGTGCTGGAGATTTTTATTTTATTTTATTGAATTCCACACAAGTGAAGCTGCGGGCACATCTAGTATGTGATACCTATAAAAATATCATAAAAATACAAATATCATTTTTTTACGAACGTCAGGTAAAGTAATGTTATTGTCATTAGGTCAAAAGTTTCTGGACACCTCACCATCATGTGACGCCCATGTTGAACATCCAGTTCCAGATTTAGTCCATCTGTTGCTGTAATAATACCCTTAACTATTCTGAGGAGGATTTTTGCTAGTCTTTTGTTGCATGGCTGTCAGGTGAGTTCAGTAGTGTTTGGTGAGGAGGTCTGGAGTTCCGGTTCATCCTTAAGGTGTTCAGTGGGGTGAGGTCAGGGCTTGGTGCTGGACACTCAGGTTTTTCCACTCCAACCTTCGCTAAATATGTCTTCATGGAGCGCAACTTGTTGCACAATGTCATTCTGGCACAGTTCCAGTTAAGAGACGCTGTAATGCTACACAATGCAAAGACTGTCTATGCAATTGTGTGTCTTTCAACATGGGATGGTCAGGTCTTGGTGACATGTAGTGGAAACTTTTGAATGTTAGGAATTAATTTAAAAAAAATTTTTAAATCATGACATGAACTTACAGAACTCTAGGACTTGAGCCGGAGATGTTTTCAGTATTGACTTGTCTCAGACATAATCAATTATTTACTTAGGCTAATTATCAAGCATGTGCAAGCCGATTAATCTGCTCGTGGTATTCTACAATGAGCGTTCAAGTCAAACCAGGACGTTTGCCTTTTTGGATTTTTACCCACTCATACTCATCGCCTATACCGCTTTATTCTGTATTCAGAGTCGCAGGGACCTGGAGCCTATACCAGGAGGATTAGGGCATGAGGCGGGGTACACCCTGGACAGGGTGCCAATTCATCGCAGGGCACACATACACTTATTCTCACACTAGGGGAAATTGTGAACGCCAATTAGCCTAACCTGCATATCTTTGGACTGTGGGAGGAAACCGGAGTATCCGGAGGAAACCCACCAAGCACGGGGAGAACATGCAAACTCCATGCACACAGAGACGGGAGTCAAGTCTGGCCGGGAATCGAACCCGGACCCTGGAGATGCAAGACGACCACCACCGTGCCGCTGCTTTTGGGGTTTTATTTATTTTTATTTTATTTATAAAATGTAAGTGTGTCTATCGTATTTCCAGTCTTGACAGAAGCTGTGAAGTAAAAGGGTAATGTCTGAAAATGATGCCTACATGACCAGCTATTCAAGAACTCAGCATTTCTCTGAGAAAGAGATGTAGGACGAAAGAAGAAAGGAACTTTTCATTCTAAATTCCTATCTGTGTCCACACTCCACATTGTTTGGCACTCAGCGACATGTTGTAGTGTCGGAGTTATAAAGGAATAAAGGCACTGACTGTCCTCCATGGAAGGACTTTGCTTAAAATAGGAATTGAAAATTATTTATGATTTGGTGATTCATTTAGGCGTAATGAAGAAACAGTTAATCTCAGGATATGTTAGCTTTTCTGTTCGTAAAATATACACAGAATGTTGTCTCACATTTCCTGAAAAGTCAAACGGATGTCATGTTCATGAGTCACAATTGTTTTTCATGATTTTGTTATTTTTGTCCATGATTTCACCTGTAGATAATAGATCCGCCCACGTGTTAGGAGGAACTGGGAGGAAACGAAACCAGAGGCAACCCGCACAGACCCTGAGGGGCCATGTGAAACTGCAAATAGATGGTAACCCAAGCTCAGGCTTGAACCTTAGATCCTGGAGACAATGGTTTTTCACAATGTGATCTTTTCTTACTATTATTTTCAGTGACGTATTTATTTTCACATGATGTTTTTTACATATGATGAGATGATTCATTCAGAGATGGATCTCAGATTTAGTATGAAGATACTAATGTGATATCAAGGTGATGTTTGACTGGATTAAGACCATAAAGAACAGAAGTGAATCCCCTTTGCCACTTTATTTGTCTTATTTTTTAAGCTCTGTGATTTTATAAACACATTTTTTTATTCGTGGAAAAGTAGTTGGACATGTGGACATACTTTATACATCATTTGGTTTTGTGTGTGCTCACATGATATGATGTCCTGTGGTGTGTGTGTGTGTGTGTGTATGTATGTATGTATGATATATATATATATATATATATATATATATATATATATATATATATATATATATATATATATAAAGAGAGAGAGAGAGAGATCTCTGTCTACATTATATTCTGCAACATTACTGAGAATTTCAGAACTATGAAATAATACATATGGAATGAGGTAATTATATAACAACAACAACAGTCAGTTGTTATTTTAACACATGGACGTCAGACTTTCTGAAATAGTTCTTGCAAAAACAGTATTGTGTCAAATGGATTTGCAAATCCCATTAAGCTCCATGATGAACCTGTCTCTCATGAAGACCTCTCCAGGAAAGCAAGACCAAAACTGACCTGTACAGGAGAGGTTCATTTAGAGTTACCAGCCTCAGAAATCACCAATTAACAATGAGCACCTTAGATAGGAGCCCTTATAAAGGATTTACAGAGCAGAAGTAGCAGATACATCTCAATATCGACAGTTTAAAGGAGATTATTGTGTATTTTGGACGCTTTCAGCATTGCTTTACAATGTAGAAAGAAATAGAAATCAGAAACGACCATGGAGTTAAACTTTTGAGTGGTTAAACTTTTGAGTAAATATATATATATAGTGGTGGTTCATGCTTTAAGTTTTTTTGCATCAAGCTTAAGGCATGAACCAGTGAGAAACAGGTGCAGATGATGACAGATGATCAGGACAGTGATTAGTATACTGGTGATGCTCAATGCTAAGTGGTTGGAACAGATGAAAATTGCTGAAATTGTTACATAAACAACCTTCTTAATTTCTTAACTTTAGGCACTTTGCAGGGTGTCGCAGTAAAACCTTAGGTCATATTTCTTTAATTCAATCTAAATCTTGCAATTTAATATTTCCTTTATTCATTTAATATAAAGAAATGAAGTGGGGCTCAATACTTTTGAAAACTTGGCCAAATTGAGGGTTATGTACGCATGCATGCTCACAGAGACAGACAGGGAGGTTTTTACATGGCTTATAGGAGATATGAATACACGATGCAGAATGACGTCAGCCGTGTGCGAGAATAAGACTTGAAAGAAAGAGGCGGGGCGGAGAGAGCGCGAGCGCGAGCAGGACGGGTGACGCAGCCGCACAGAAAGCGGCAGGAAAAAAAAAAAAGAGTTTTAGACGAGCAGGGCGACGCGACGGTGTCAGGCCTGATGGATTAAATGAACCCTGGAGCAGATGTTAATGCTGATAATCATGAATGAGCTACTATGGAAAAAAATTTAAACGCGTTTTGTTTGTTTGTTTGTTTGTTTGTTTAAATAGTTCTTTTTTAGCCGAGTTTGTTCCGCGCAGGACGCCGTACAGGTGCAGCGACGCTGAGCGCAGGTGAGTCAGGTGCAGCTCCAGGCATCTCTCGGCTTCGGGTGGCTCAAGTCCCTGATGAGACCGAGCGCTTGTGGTTACTAAACCCGTTTGTCGAGCAAGCAGGACTTATTCTGCACAACAGGGAAAGTTCAGCAACAAGGAGTAGCACTTAAGTCTATACTGTACACATCCTCATATATATATATATATATATATATATATATATATATATATATATAGCCTATATATGATGTGACAAGCTTAAAAATAGGATATTCAGCTTTAAAGTATTCAGTTATATTATTATTATTATTATTTCAGGTTGATGCCCATATAAACCCCTTACTTATTTTAAACTGTAATTTTACCATTTTTTTATTATTATTATTATTACTTATTAATAATACTTATTCTTTTATTATATAATTAATGTATATGGTATTGGTTTCACTGGATTGGTACCTAAATACCAATAGGAAATTGTACAAAATTCAACAGGTTCACAAATCTACTGTCATCACAATCAATAAAAAAGAGAGGATATAGAACTGTTTATGTTTACGCCCTGTTTACACCAAGTTCCCTGTTTGGTAATCAGAAAGTGAATCACAAATGAAAAAAAAAAAAAAAAGTAGATCTGGTTAAGTTTCGTTTAAAAAACGACTTCAGCATGTTAAAATTCACTTATACCATTACAGGGTGGTATTATGAACTTATCGCAGTAAAAATCTTCAGTTTAGCTTTTCTAATGAATATCCATTGGTGCAGGTGTTTGTTTACATTAAGCAAGTAGCGCATTAGTAGCTGAGTTTAAGGTAGAGTATTAAATCCGGCTCATAACTGTTCATTACTCAAAATTTTTATTTCACTTTAAGGTTAAACTTCAGTCAGATATTTAAATACTACCCAAAGTTTTATTAAATTCGGTCCAGCGGTTGATTTAAGATGTGCCCACAGTTTGACACATGCGCAGTACACTGTCAAAACTCCCAGTTTATAATCTGCCACAAAACGTCTCATAACTTCACTTCTACACAATGGTGCAGGTTTAACTTTAGACAACTTTAGACAACTTCATGGTCTATACTGCCTTGTCCAGTATACAGGGTCACGGGGGCCTGGAGCCTAACCCAGGAGGCTTAGGGCACGAGGCAATGTACACCCTGGATAGGGTGCCAGTCCATCACAAATACAAACTTACAGATAGGAAAATTTTCTGGGACTGGTTTAACGTCATCCAATGTATGCAAAGTATAGATATCTTAAAAATAGTGAGTTCTGACCAATACAAACATATATATATATATATATATATATATATATATATATATAGAGAGAGAGAGAGAGAGAGAGAGAGAGAGTAAATAATAAGAAAAAAATCCACATGATGACATATCATTCATACAGGGAATAATTCAATAAGCTGTCATATCTTTGTCTTTTCTTTTTTTTTTCCTGTTCTCCACCCGGACATTAAATAGATAGGTCATTAAATAAACTTATCAGATGGATGCAATCAAAACAGTCAAAGCATTATTTGCACTTTCAAACACTTTCATCTTAACATTACAAGAGGTTAATATGCTAATAATATACCTAATAATACCTTAAAGTGATTTCCATTGTAATTCTACATATAACAATAATCATTAATCAAGTCATTTATGAACATAACTTCCACGCAAAAAATGACATATGACACCGCCTTCTCTTCTTGTCGTATCACCGGATCTTTGAGAACTGGAGTATTAAGGATGTGTTTGTTTGCTTGTTGTGTTTGCTTTTGGGCCAAGCTACAGTATTGCCCAATTAACACACTTTTCAGTATGCGAGAGAACAATAGCTAGAATGACTAAAGATTAGGTTCTTGGCACATGTTCAAAATCAGTGATTCATATTCACTCTGAATTAGATATGGCTCTCTTTTTTTTTCGCCCACGAGCAGAAAAAGCACAGCAAAGCAAAAGGTCAGGTTTTGCTAATACAAAAGGAGCCGGGTGGGAAAGAGGACTATGCCGAAGTGCATTTCCTGTGTAGTGCATACCTGTCATTCTGTGTCGAAGCAGTTTTCATACAACATGCAGACAGACAAACCCGTCACGCCACACATGCGGCTATATCCTCCAATAATAAGTTTCAGGTCAGTTGTTCATGTTCATGTTAGCAAACTATAATACAACATATATAGGTATATTCTATATTATAATTCTTTTGATTGTATAAAGCTGCTTTGCCACAATGTCAACTGTTAAAATTTGCTATACAAAGAAAATTCAATTGAAATGTATTGAATATTAACAGTATGAATAGTTCGAATGCACGGTGTAGTAAGCCTAACCCTCGATATGATTGTCTTCCATTACGTACCCTTGTAATGAGAAATGCAGCAATGGGCTTAATACGTGGGGTGTTCAAGTCAAACCACAACTTGATGGAATTTCTCTTGAATGAAGGCGTAAAACTGATTGACATTTACTTTAAGCACAGTACGGTGATGAGACTCTTAGCTGCAAAAGTTTGTGAATTATACCATCATTTGTCGTCATTTTAAGTCAAATGACCAGGTATATAACTGAATGCAAGTAATTACTGAAAAGTATAAGGCAGTCTAGGAAACAAGGGCGCATCTAAAATAGTAATCAAGACCAGATAAAGGGTAACGTAGGCACTGTTTAAACAAACAAGACAATACTATAAAAAGTTAAAAGAGCTGCGGGTCAGAGAACATGAATAGCACTAACAAAGATCAAACACTTGGAATCACAGAGACGAGACTGCTTTAGTGAGACTTCGCAAAGTGTGTGTGTCAAAGTCTGGCTTATTTCAGGGACTTCTGTGATTGGCAGAAAGGTTTAGGTGATAAGTAATCAACACTTTGGGGTCATGTGATTCCCTCCCCTAGAATATAGACTTCTCCCCCAGTTCATAAGGTCGTGCAGAAAAGGCAGACAAGACGAGTGATCCTTTTGTGTCAAAAGGAAGTTAGGGAGTGGATCAGCCAAAGTTCTTTAGGACAACTTTAGGGATCAGCCCAAGGTTCTTTTGGACAACTTTGGGGATCAGCCACGGTTCTTTTGGACAACTTTGGGGATCAGCCGAAGTTCTTTTGGATTCTTTTGGACAAATTACCCGATTCCTTGGGTCCATTGAGGTGGGAAATACAAAATGTCTTTGATTTGTTTGATCTATTTAAAGGCGCTGGTGGACAATAGCTAGATCTTCCTATGTCCCTGGATTAAGTGCAAACTTATGTGTACAGTCAAATCTTTGCTCAGGCTCCTGCCCCGTGGTGATTTACCTTTTGCTTGGTTTATTGGATGACCTCTTGTAGTTGTTGATATTTCATCTTACAAAGGAAACCCGCCATTGATGGTGGGAGCATTTTTCATAGCCGTGTTACAGGGCAACAGAGGTGAATGGTAGCCAAGCAGTCACTACAAGGGGTCACTTTGGTGATGCAGTCAGTGGCAAGAAAATGGACCAGTCCTCCTGTTTGTTGGTGTAGAATTGTCCCTGTGAATGGCGCTCTCCACATGGCTACACCACTACACACCCTGAGCATATTGCATCCCTAAAACGTCTAGTTTCCCATTAAGGAGTTCTGTGGGTCCCACTTAGAAACGAGAATGTCCTACTTGTACAACTCTTAGTTTGAAATAAGGTTACCATAGCTAACTAGTTGCTTGAAGCCATGGTCAAGAAGGATCAGTTTGGTTCTGGGAAATTGGAGGTAACTGGAAGATCCCTGGCCAGGTGGGAAACTGGATGCTGGTGACAGTGTTCTTGGTGCTTTGCACACATTGCAAACTGAGCTGAATCAAGTATGGTATGTCTGTTATCAATTAACTCTACTGGTGTTTCAGTGTGGAGCAGCTTATAGAAAATCCCTGTTGGCCAGTTGCCGGGGAGAAGTGCACCCAAGTGTTTAATTTACCACAGAGCGGAGGTGGCACATGGGTGTCCATGGCAAATAACTTTAAGGGCAAAAGAAACATATAGACTTTCAAGAGTGATGTCAAGCTTTCCATTGTAGGGATGGTAGTGCCTCTTTTATCCAGAGGAAGACCTGGTTCCTTTGTGTTCCTCAGGTAAGCTTTTGTTCGCCCTTTGAAGGCATAGATGTGAGCGTGAGCGCTCAGTCTCCTTTTCACCATAAGCGGCAAACTTCTTGCCCTCTTTTGGAAAATAAAAATATTTCAGAACAATTGAATGAAAAGATCATAGGAGAGCTCCCTAATACAAGGTTGCAGGTGCCAAGGGTAACACCTCGCTTGAAAGAGCCCAAATGCATCGCAGGAGAAATCTGTCACACTGTGATCATATGTTGCAGTCTGAACCATAATGATTTCACTTCACCAGTTGGTAAAGGAAGAGGCTAGAGTCCGGTGTTGCATAAAGCTGGCCAGTTCATTAATAAAAGCATGGAAAGATGCAACTGCACTTGCAGAACTCGGTGTGGACGTTTGTGCCCGTGGGTGGAGATGTCTTCTTAGTCATGTCGACAGGTGAATGTAAGTGCAGGGTGTTTATGGCAGTCGAGTAAACAAGAGCAAATCCAAAATGGTAATCAAAGGTCAGGTGATCACAGAGTAACAAAGGACATCGAATAATAGTATAAGTGCTTGTAACCTCATACAGTATGTTTGTGTGAAAGGATGGGTTTGTAGATGTAGATTGTAAATAAGGGATGTGAAAACTGTGCATGATTATTAATCAGGGAACTGTCAACAGAGAGTTATGGCTCATGTGACCGGTCAGGGGAGTTGGCTTGTGGTTGTTTACTCAACAGATTGTGATGTGGCTCTCTGTGGATTCTGGGAGTTGGAGTTTGAGGGCTGACATTCTCATTCAGTAATAAGTAACAGTACTTCATGATTGGTTTATCAATCTGTTATAACTGAAACTGTTGCGGCCTGGTGGAGTAGCGCTTAGCACTGTCACCTTGCAGACCTGCAGGGTTTGGGTTTGATTCCCATCTTGGGGTCTGTGAGCATGTGCTTGATGGGTTTTCTCTGGGTACTTGGTGGGTTTCCTCTGTTGACCGGAGGTCGTAACACAGTCCCAAAAATGGAAATAAATACAATGGTCACCACTGGACTTCACAGTCATCTAGTTTATATATATATATATAGACTATATATATAATGTGGATATATATACACATGTTACAACACAGGTTTTTATTCACTTGAACGTGTGCATAACTTCCCGGTAGTATTAACACCAGTGTTAGGTGTAACGTGTTACAAAGTGTTAGAGTACTCAGATTACTTTTTTGATGTAACGAGTAATCTAATGCGTTAGGTCCGCCATTTAAGTACTCAGTTACTTAGTAATTTTTTTTTTATTTAATCTGTTATTCAGACAATTTATGTAATCCATGAGCCAGACAGCAGTCAGTTAGTGTGTGTGTGTGTGAATGTCGTCCTACAAGACCCGTCCCCGATAAATCGCTCCTACCCGTTCCCCCCCTTCCCCCCGCCCGTTATTCCTGCTGTTATACCCCATATATCTCATCTATGTGGTTTGACTATGCGAGGACCGAGACGCGGAAAGATGTAAAGCTAATCACAACACCAAAACTCACAGTGAATCATAATAAACCATACTTATGGCCACTGCGCGAACCCGCGTAGGTGAGATAGGGCTATTAGTAGTTAATAAATTATGGGCTAAACCTGATAATGGTAGAATAAGTATAAAGGTTTTGACTAAAACAACATGCATAAGGAATCACAAAGGAGTTTTCATTTTCAGTAATGGAAAAGTACTCGAACTAGTTACTTTTATCAGACAGTAACGCTGTAATGTAACTGATTACTTTTTAAAGACAGTCATTTTGTAATGTAATTAGTTACTTTAAAAAGTAACGTCCCCCAACACTGATTAACACACATTATGTTTGAATTCTTACGGACCAGGAAGTTCCTATCGCACACACACTTCTATCAAAGTTTTTATCAGATCTGCCTTAGCGCTTCTCCACTAATGAAATGTGACACACCCCATATAAGAGTTTGTGGACTCAGCGAAAAAGTTGGGTTAATCTTTCAATCTTCTTTAAAACCAACTTAAATACAAAACAGGATACCTGCATGTATTTGTACCATTATACAGGAGCAGGGCGTAAAATTACATACTGTAACCTGTTCTTTAAATTTCATAGTGTATTTTGGGTGAGCTTAAAACAATTATACACTCCGTCATCCATACCAGTTTTATTACTGTAAGCCACAATGTCAATATACAGTATATCATTCCTAATTCATACCTTCTGTATAGTAGGAATTATAACATCTATGTGGTTCTACTGTTCCTGTGGTTTGGTTCAACACTATCAAATGAGGCATCTAATCAACAGGAAGAAATTTCTTTTAAACAAGTTCTTTTACTTAGAGAATTTCTTGGTATTATCTTGTAAACATTTTTATCTGCCATCTTTGTTGCTGAATTATAGAGGTAACTGCCACTGCAACCGATAAACGTTTCGAAACCATATACAGTTGCATATTATGTGTTATAGAAATGTCTTTCCGAATCATTATATATGTTTGTCCTCCAATTTCTGTAAATGATTTTTCCACTGGAAGGCACTTGTTAGACCGCCGGTCTGAAAGGCCTGACCTTGGCATTTAAGAAGGAGACTCCATTATACACCATCTGGAGCTCGAGCATCTGGAGGGTGGTTTTCCAGATATAGATGACAGATAGAGAGAGAGAGATCCTCTGCTCTAAGGGTGTGTTGCAGAAACCCGGAGACACATGAGAGGTCAAAAAGAGTCAGGCGTGTCACCTGATACTGCACACACAGCCCTTTCATCTTTTTAATTAAGGTTCATGGCTTATGGGGTTGTAATAACCTGAATCGTTCAGTGCTGCATGTTTGACCTGTACACTACTCCTCCTTACACACACCTGGTACAATCTGAAGACGCAGAATTGGAGATTAATTCGTTCCACAGCATTGGAGACTTCTTTAATGCATTTGGACAGAATGTGTTAATTAGTTTCTATAAATAAAAGAAAGCTTTTGTCTGTACATTGGTCAGAATCTGCTCTTTTAATGATATTAATATGTTGCATATGTTAGAGGACTAGAAACCAGTCTCAGAAAATGTTCTGTCTGTCTGTCTGTATGTCTGTCCAGACAGCTTTTGTCACAGCATCAAACAAAACTAGCTGGACAGAATTGAATAAAACTTTTGCAGTACTTAGATTTCTGCCTGAAGTTTAACCTGCACCACAAGTGAAATAAAAATGCTGAGTAAGAGTGATGTTATAAACAGTTACTCAGTGGATTTACTTTAAAATAAGCTACTAATAAGCTACTTGCTCAATGTAAACAAACACCCGCAACAATAGATACTAACTGGAAAAGCGTTTAGTTCATATTTTGGCGGCACGGTGGTGTAGTGGTTAGCACTGTCGCCTTGCACCTCCATGGTCTGGGTTCGATTCCCAGCACAGGTTCGATTCCCGTCTCTGTGTGCGTAGGGGTTTGCATGTTCTCCCCGTGCTTGGTGGGTTTCCTCCAGGTACTCCGGTTTCCTCCCACAGTTTAAAGATATGCAGCTTAGGCTAATTGGCGTTTCCAAATTGCCCATAGAGTGTGAATGGGTGTGTGTGTGTATGTGTGTGTGCGCTGTGATGAATTGGCACCCTGTCCAGGGTGTACCCTGCCTCGTGCCCTAAGCCTCCTGGGATAGGCTCCAGGTCCCCGCGACCCTGAATACAGGATGAAGCGATATAGACAGTGAGTGAGTGAGTAAGTTATCTTTATCCGATCTACTTTTTAAATTTCTCATCTGTGATTCACTCTCCGATTACCGAACAGGGAGTGTATTTGGGTGAAAATGAAAGAAGTATGACTTATCGCGTGAGATACTCAACCTTATACAAAATTCTATTTCTCTGTATCAATAAGTTAGACAGAGAGTTCTGCCGTATAGAAAGACAGACAGACGGACATTTACTGTACGTGGGCTTCAATCTGAAATGAAAATATCACTGATTACATTAAAGCTGATCCGATTATTTTTAGCTTCAACCTTCCAACGTTTTCCTGTCGACGCCTGGTGCTTCAACTAATTCTCTATAACGCTAACCAAATATTAACATCCTTTTTTTCCCTAATCCACATAAACAGATTAAATAAACCAAGTGTGTAACTGTTGATACGGTGACGTTTTCTGTAAAGAGAACCTGTACGATGGGTTTCCATCAACGTGTAATCTGTAACGTTCTTCATCATCGTCAGGAAAGAGATCGTTTATCCTATTAACTTGAAAAGCTGCATTTTTGTCCTATTAACTTCACAAGAAGAAGAAGAAGAAGAGCGAGATTATTTTTACTGTAGCTGCTATAATCAAAGTGATAACAGGAAGCTTTTGCATACAGGTCTCTATCAGATCTGCCTCGGCTTCACTGACCTAGACTCACCCAAGTGTGAATCACTCTGTATGAGGGTTTGAACAATCAGCAGAGAAATATATGACATGTGGGGTTTGGAAAAGAGCCAAAGTTCTCGTCTGTGAGAGAAAAACACACACACACACACACACACACGATATGGTAAATGCTGTTTATGAAAGTAAATAAAAATATACACAATATTCCTTTTACATAAAGTACAGTGAATGTGCAACCGTTCTTACTATTATATGAAATAAGCTAATGTTAGCTGATTAGCTATTGCGGTTTCAGTCGCTTGCTTGGGTCGCAATAGGTCATGATCATTTATACATGGTATATATAGCTTTGTAGTCACTCACATGCTCTGCTAGAGCTTAAATATAGAGCCTTTACCACAACAAGCAATGACTAATGAACATCAGAGTAACATCTCACGGCCAAAACACGGTATTGGTGCTGATTTCATTGTTTTTCTTTATGTTATACACATAAAATGCCAAAGCAGCTACTTTTAAAGTTTATGCAACATGGAAGTGACCAGTCCTGCTTCCCTAAAAATGTCAAACGGCCATTTTTTAAACGGTACTGAATCGCTTCAAACAATAACCATTTAAAATGCAAATTATTCATATTTGTTTGAGTATTGATGGTAAAATTGGTGCAAGTATAAGCATATGACCTGTAAAAATTGTTGCTTAAATTTTAGCATGCCGTGCAAAATTAAGGATTTTTAAAGCAAAACATTTGTAGTGTCTGTAACCATGTCAAATTTATGTTGCAATATCTTAACAATTTTAAAAGGTTTTCAGGTTTATGTCTTTTCATGTAAATCTAAACTGGCCAAGTTTCATCTGATAACAATTAAGATCATTAAAAGGCATAAAAGGGCATTAAAATGTATTTCTTTTTATCTGATGAAAATATAAATGTGTTGCATATTTACCAAAAAAAAAAAAAAACGAAGGATGGATCAGGAGATTAGAAGCAGTAAAACGTGTTGTACGATCCTATCTAAAAATTCACTTTTTTTCACACTGATACCATGGTACTAATAAAATCTAAAC
Source organism: Clarias gariepinus (assembly GCF_024256425.1). Lineage (NCBI taxonomy): Eukaryota > Metazoa > Chordata > Actinopteri > Siluriformes > Clariidae > Clarias > Clarias gariepinus. The sequence goes on along the minus strand of NC_071124.1, from coordinate 5,416,876 downwards.
AAATATTGTGACTAGTTTTTTTTTTTATATACCAGAAATAATCTGAATTTACTTCTATTCGCCCTTCTAACACTGTGCTCCTGTATGCACGGCACCCTGCTGTTACAGCCGCCCCGCCTCGCCTCGCCTCGCCTTGCCTCGCCTCGTCATTTCCCAGATCTGCATCCTTTGTGGAGCGTTCCGGTCTAATGGGAAAAGGGAAGCAAATAAACAAGATGACTAAAACACACTCAAGCATGCGAGCCTCTGTCAGGCTTTTTCTAATGCAGTCTGCTAAAACGTATTTGGAAATAACATAAGGGACAAATAAATAATGAAATAATGAAGCTCATGAGGGTTAATATTCAGCGTACTGTAACAAGAGACGTTCATTTTGGATTCACATTTTGTTAAATCTAGTGAGGATTTTTTTGTGTATAATGCACATTACATCTCGTTTTTGTTTCCGTAAAGTGAAAAATTAATATCAATTTTTATCGAGTGCTGTGGCTTTTGTTCGCAGCAGATCGTTCTGTAAAAGACAGACTGTAACTTCTTCTTAACTAGTGGTGTAGAACAATTATTGTTCCAGGTAGCTCAAACAGTAACAACATTTTTGGTATTGTATTATGTTGGAAAGTGTGAGCTATTCATTCGTTATGATCAAGTCAAACTGGGACATTCTGTTGGAATTTCAGTTGCTCCCTTATTGACGGGTCGCCACGGCAGACCATCCGGTCCGCACTACAACTTGGCACAGGTTTTACTGACGCAACCCTCCCGTTTTATCCGGGCTCGGGACCGGCACTGCATCCAGTGGATGGGGTTTGGGCACTGGCTGGGAATCGAACCCGAGCCTTCCGCATGGCCTACCACTGAGCCACCAGTAAATGCTCCCTTTATTTTCCTGTGTAACCCATTGAGTTCCCTTATCCCAGTGTTTCAGCAGTGCTTAGATACCATCAAGGCCGAAACCTACTTACAACCTACTTCACGTCTGAATCGCTAGCCTCACCAAAGATCCACCAAAAGAGCTTTTCCTCTCATAGCTGTGTTCTAGACGGCACGGTGGCTTAGTGGTTAGCAGTTACCTTGCACCTCTAGGTTGTCCTGCATCGTCGTCTGTGTGCATGGAGTTTGCATGTTCTCCCCGTGTTTGGTGGGTTTTCTCCAAATACTCCGGTTCTCTCTTACAGTCCAAGGACATGCTGATTGGCGTCAGTGTGTAAGTGTACAGTATGAGTGTGCGTGTGTGATGGATTGGTACCCTGTCTTGCGCCCCAAGTCTCCTTGGATAGGCTCCAGGCCCCCTCGACCCTGAATACACGATGAGTGAGTGAGTAAGTGAGTCCCAGTTTAACTTGAACGGCCCTTGTGTAGAACTAAATGGACATTTATTAGGTCAGTTTGAAAACACCACAAACAGAGAAAAATCTAATCATACTAGTACCTACTTTTTTCACAAGATTACAAGATTTTAATAAACCAAACATATGGTTAATAAACATGTAGACATTTCTATTACCTTTCCAGCTCATAAGTTTGCTTAATCTATAGCCAGATCACTTCACTCTCTTTATTACCTCATGAGCTTATAGCAGACCATTTTGAGTAGAAACGTCTGGAAATCGGATTTATAATCTTTTATGTGATTTGTCGTAAAGGTGTGATAATAAATACAGGATAAAATTCACCGTATTCAAAATAGTTGCACCTGCTAAGATGCAATATTTTTATTGTTTCCTATTATAAATAGTGCAAATCATGTCATGGGGATCCCTGTCTATGGAAATCCAGTTAAATAATCTTGTGGGATTTTTAGACAATGTAATTTCATGTGATTTTTAACACTTGTAATGCACACACACACACACACACACACACACACACAGACAAGCAAAGCAACATTATCGACTGGACCGTACAGGTAGCAGCACAGCAAGCATTAATTATTAAAAGGTTTTGGAAATAAAATAGCTTCAAGACAATTGACCGAGTAGAATTGAACTGTGCCGACTAGCTGGCTGGGTTCCAGTTGGTTCCTGTTCTGCAGCATGACAAGTGAATAAGAAGGACATCATTATAGCACAATAACTGCTGAAAAACGTGTTAGTTGACTTGTATAGTGTATCATCAGGTCATAGTTTGCAAATAGCACTAAATGCTCCACACTCCAGCGGGATGAGACACAAAATGCTTCTTTTTTTTTTCTCTCTAAAGCTCTTTAGCATGTTAGCATGCTTGTACTGAAAATCAACACCTAACCAATAAATCTTGGTTCTTGTTCTTTCCTGTAGGAGCCTCCCTTCACTTCATGAAAACTCTTCCACCACTATCGGTCACTAGAGGGCGGAAACACGCAAGCACGTCTGCGTCCAGTAACCACCCTGGAATTTAACCCTGCACTGATGTATATGGTATGGTCCACTCCATGCTTTTTTTTTTTAAACAAACTATGATTTGTAAGTTCAGTCATTTATGCCTTGCTATATGTTTGCATACGTTGTAGATGATCAGCCCCCCACAGCTCCCCCGCATCCGTATCTCGGAACCAGCCATGCCTACTGGGTGCTTTTCACCTCATCCAGGGACGCACCCCGTCTCTGCCATCTCACCCCGATCACCTTGCCGCCCCCAAACTTCGCCATCTCCGCGTATGAGGAAGCTGATGCTGACCCTGCCGCTTGCTGGACACATGGTCCGGACGAATTGCCAACGCAGGCACAGCTGGCATCCCGGCGTCTTGCAGTGTAGCCATCCACAATGCGGCCAGCGCAGGTAGGAATGATATTAATAACAATAATTCTACTTTTATTTTTGTTATGTTAAAAGCACTATATAAATAAAACGGAACTGAATTTGATTTAATAATAATTTTGAAGATCATGCAGATTATTAATGTTTTTTTGTTAATAATGCATGTCTATCACCGGTTCGGTCCATGCTGTGATTTACTTCATGGCATGTTTGTGTATATAGGAAAAGTCATTGTGTGCAAATTAATGCGACTGATAAACAGGTAATGAATTAATCAATCCAAAAGAGAAGATGTTATCTTACAGTGCAAAGTCGTGAAGGGAGTCAGTAGTGTCTGAGCTTTGTAACAGTCAAAGGTAAAGATGGTAAAGATTAAGAAGTGTTTCAGTATTTTTAATTAGCAGTACTTCAATTGCATGTAGTTTTCTTTGCACTCCTCTCAGGGTAGCACTAGAGATGCGCTAAGCTACATTTACATTTCAGCATTTGGCAGATGCTCTTATCCAGAGCGACTTACATTTGAGGGTCTTTCTCAAGGGCCCAACAGGGGCAATTTGGTGGTGGTGGTGTTTGAACCTGGGACCTTCTGGAACGTAGCCCAATATCTTAACCACTGAGCTACCCCTGCCCCAAAAAAAAAAAACTACATTACCCATCAGCCCCAGCAAATCACATGTCCATGATTGCCTGTATTTTATTTCTGTTTGTTGCATCTTTCTAATCTTCCGTGTCTTTTGCACTACCTATTTTAAGGTTTGTACCTTGATTGTTGTCCAGAAACCAAGGTCATGGGCATAGTCTTGTTTAGTTTATCTTCTTGTGTTTTTATTGTCATTAAAATAAATAGAATCAGCACTTGTATCTTGCTGCCTTATATGAGAGGAACAAGAGAATGGCTTTTTCAAAATATTTTTTTTAAAGGGGGAATATAGTTGGAGACCAATGGGACAGCCTCTTAACTGTAGCTCAAAATACAGACCAATGGGGCAGCCTTCCTGGTCTGGCTTAAGCTGGAAACCAATGGGACAGCTTCCCCACTGCAGCTCAAGCCGCAGACCAATGGGGCAGCCTGCTTGCTCCGGCTCCAGCTGGAGACCAATGGGACAGCCTCCCAACTGTAGCTCAAGATACAGACCAATGGGGCAGCCTGCTTGCTCCGGCTTCAGCTGGAGACCAATGGGACAGCCTCCCAACTGTAGCTCAAGAAACAGACCAATGGGGCAGCCTTCCCAGTCTGGCTTAAGCTGGAAACCAATGGGACAGCTTCCCCACTGTAGCTCAAGCTGGGACAGCCTCCGAGTTTTGGCTCAAGCTGGAGACCAATGGGGCAGCCTGTTCGCTCCGGCTCAAGCTGGAGACCAATGGGGCAGCCTCCCCACTCTAGCTCAAGCCACAGACCAATTGGGCAGCCTCCCCACTGCAGCTCATGCTGGAGACCAATGGGGCAGTCTCCCCACTGCAGCTCAAGCTGGAGACCAATGGGGCAGCCTCCCCGCTCTGGCTCCAGCTGGAGACCAATAGGGCAGCATCCTGATTGCAAGGCTAATGTGGTGGCTGCCTCATCCCATGACTCTGATGAGGACATGTTCACCCCACCCTGCCTCAATAAGGAATCATGCGCGTCACTCCATTTCCCTGAGCCACCTCTTACGTCACTCTGTTTCCCTGTTCACCTGATGATGTCGCTCTGGCCCCTGGTGTTGCAGGGTACCTCACTCTCCTCTCTTGCACATTTATGATATCATTCACGTGGGCATTTCTCTTTGTCTCAAAACTTTGGCGTTGTGATTTTTTATATACTGATTGACTGTAAATTTTTTCAACAGATGTTGACTTGGGCATTGCTGCAAGGAATAACTTTAGACGGATTGCTCAGTGCTTAAGGAATTTGTTGATTTTTATCTCATCCACTGCCAAACAGCCACTTTTAAGCTTGTAAACAAAGCACTTAACCCTCGATTGCTTTGAGTGAGTCTCCTCTTTGAAAACCGAAAAGCAAACGGAGTAAACTGAGAGGTCAACCACCTTGACTGTAGTTGATGCAGATTTTTTTTTCTCTAGAAACAGAACAAGAAGAAGTAAAGGCAGGGCTGATATGAGACAGAGCCCGAGCTCTGTTTATTGTCTGCATTGTTCTGTATTAACATTGTACACATTGTCATGGTGAACAGAGAGCTGGCTTTATTCTTCCTCAGAGAAAGGGCAAAAAGAGAGAGAGAGAGAGAGAGAGAGAGATGCTCGGACACAATGGAGAACATCCTCGTACGAGTCGCCCTTGCCGTGTTCGGTCTCGCAGCTGGTGTCGTGCTGGGAGTTTCGGTCGTGGTCGCCTATTTCGTGATTTCTGTGCTGCTTGCTGTGGCACTTGTGGTGTTTGCGGTTATTATTTGTGTTGTGATTTTGTTTTGGGGGAAAATGCAACATCACGACCATTACTGTATCTGTATAAGCCAGGTGTAAAGCTTCAGAGAGTTTCGTTTATGATGGAGGACAGGGACAGACGATGCATCATGTGATTATGGTGGGTGTGCTTTAGGGATGCGTGTGTGTGTGTGTGTGTGTGTGTGTGTGTGTATGATTTTCTTTTAAAAGGTTTCTGTTTCTTATCATCTTTTGACCGTTGTCAGGGCCGGTCTGTCATACTGTAGGTTTCTCTTATGAAGTTAATCTCAGTATAATATTTAGCAAATACTAATCATTTGTTAATTTAAAACTTTTCTATATCTGTTACTAAATACTTTGTTGCTTATATATATTTTGTTGAAGTTATAGATATTGATTTAAATTAATTGTAAATATTGTTTACATTTGTTATATTGTAATTGTAAAAAATATGCAAATTACTGTTTATCTTTAATAGACATTATTTTATAAACTTTAATGTTCAGTATTGTTTGTTGAGATTCATTATTTGCAAACTGTCTATTATTATTATTATTATTATTATTATTATTTGTATATATTATTTATATTATTATTATTATTATTATTATTATTATTGGTATTAATTATTTGTATATATTATTTATATATTATTATTATTATTATTATTATTATTATTATTGGTATTAAAGTGTTTCTTTATTTTGTGAACAATGATGAATAATATATAAAATAATTGAGAAAATAATATACTTAAATAAATAACTAATAAACATTTATAAACATATAAATAACTGTAATAAATGTAAAAAAAAACTCTTAATAACTGTAAGAAATATATTTTGATTTCAAGTATTATTACAAATTGTCATATATTATTAATATTATTGTTATCATTATTAAAACTTTTATTTATATATTTGTAAACAATAAGCAGTATATGAAATCATCACTAAAGTAATTAAAAGTGATTATTAGATTTGAACCTACGCCTACGTGTGTGTGCGTCAGTGTGAGTCTGGAGGCTCTCGACCCTGTGGAGATGGAGAAGGTTCAATGCGGCAGTCTGAAAAAGCGAGACCCTCGCCGCGCCCCCATCACCGATTACACCGAGGATCTGGAGTCCCTGCTGTCACTCAATGAGGAGGAGGAGGAGTCAGGCTCACAGGTCTTCTCTTTCCAGGAGGTCAGTGTGAAAAACCCTGGGTGATGAAATGTCAATCAAACTCTGAGATCTGAGTTTAAAAACCGTTACTGAGAGGAACTTTAAACACACCTGATCATCATTGTTTTATATCAGGCGCGCACGCACACACACACACACACACACAGACTTTAACAATCTAAACCAAATGTGTGTGTGCAGACACACACACACAAAACCATCGCACACATAAACAGCCAAACACAATTAACGCAGTCACACATTCATACGCACACAAATTTGAACACACACACACACCTTGAATAACTTGCACGCTCACACAAACACACACAGACGCATACACACTCCTAAAACAACTTGCATGCGCACACACACACACGGAGTTCTCTTTTTTGCTCTTTTCCTGTAAGTGCAAAAGCCACAAAACTAACAAAGAAAATTTGTTAAGGGTGTGGCCACACATGGGTGCGTGTGTGTGTTTGTGTGCGTGCATGCGTGCGTGTGTTCTCATGTCTCCTTGCCGTTGTGTGTAATACAGGTGAAGTCTCCTCTGCAGAAATACAGTATGTCCGTCCCGTCTCTTTGCATCACGCCGTGTGAACCAGGTCCCTCTCTCACCAAGCAGCGTCCTCACTCTCACGCCCAAGGTAAACCAGGCACAGTGCACAAGCCAGTGGTGCGTAGAGGAAAACAGCAGATGCTAACATGCACACACACACACACACACACATGTACAGTATGTTTTCAATGACCAGTAGTTCATTACATAGATAAATCCACAGGGGCAGAGACGCATCGAATGCAGCCCCTGTTGTTTATCTGGATGTTTCTGGAACTTTGTATTGTGTCTACATAACCATCATTCACGATTTCCTAGTACGGTATGCGGCAAAATATACAGAACTGACGACGGGGCATAGCTAGCCGAACGTGTTGTTCAGTTGTTCTGATGATCAGTAATCCTGATTTCAACAATCCTCAACAAAGCAGAGTTCACAGTTTAATACGGTGGAAAACAGCTTTAAGATAAAATGGCATCGGGATTCCCCTCTACTGTTACATTTCCCCTCTGACATTTATTTCCTTAGGCGTGGTTACGGTTTTTGGGGAAAGGGGACAGAGATTTAGTCAAGTGGGTTGGTATGCTTTTTTTTATTGTATATTCGTGTCAAAGATGTATAAGACTCCCTTTGTCAGACTTAAGAACAAATCCAACTTACAAACATGCTCCCGGAATGGAACTCGTTCGTAAGTCGGGGACTACCTGTAACGTATAGTTTGGAACCTTCGGTTCGGGAGGTTCCAGGTTTAAATCCCATGACCACCAAGTTGCCACTGTTGGGCCCTTGAGCAAGGCCCTTAACCCTCAACTGCTCAGATGTACTTTATAATGAGATTAAAATGTAATTCGCTCTGGATAAGAGCGTCTGTCAAAATGTAAAACAGTACTCAGTATCATTAAAAAATGATAATTGCTAGCAGTTTTATTTAATAAAACATGACATGCTTTTTTATCTGTGTTTTTTTACAGATGTGTTAAATGTTGTAGACGTCTGCGGAAAATAAATGTAGTTCCTGTTCTCATTTGTGCTCACTATAAATAGTTGTTCTTTCACTTTCTGTTGACATTAATAAGACAGACAAATTGCACATCGCTAGGATAGAGGAACTTTTTCAGTTCTTCAGCTACTGTATCTTCTGTCTCAGCTTGCACTGAAGTCCATTTGGACTTTTCTAGTGATCCCACCTTAAGATTTGACAGATTTGGCGGTCCGAGATGCTTTTCCGCTCACCACTGATGTACAGAGTGGTTACTCGAGTTACCTGAACCAGTCTGAACCAAGCATCTCTCCTGCTCATTGGATGTTTTTTGTTTTTTGCACCGTCCTCAGTCCAATTCAGAGACTCAAACCGACTCGCACCAACAACCATCATGACACAGTGGCACTGGCTGCTTTAAATCAGTAACGTGGAAGTGCTGTAAATTCATTTAGTGTGTATGAGTCTGCACGTGTGTGTGTGTGTGTGTGTGCAGTTATGCGGAAGCCGCCTTCCTGTATTTGTTCTGCCGACTTGCTTGTCAGCGCCCTGAAGCCCTAAAGTGGTGTGTTCTCACCTCCCACACGCTCTCCCATCTCTTCTCTAATAAAGACATGAAGAAGCGTCTCTACTGTCAAGTCATGCAGGGCTATGATTTAGACGTGAAGGTTCAAAAAAAGAGTTCAAAAGTCACTTTAGAGGGATTATTCTTTCTCCAAAACATTGCTAAGAAGTTGGGGGACTGATTCAGTGCTTTTGTGCTGTTTTTTTTTTTTTTTTTTCCAGCACATTCTTCCCTTTCCTCTCTACTTGGAGGATCTACACAGAGGTAAGGGCTGACTTTTGGTCATTCTGTACAATGTGAGAACCGGTGATTGTTCTGCCTGACTCTGGATTTGTGTGTGTGTGTGTGTGTGTGTGCGTGTGGAGCAGTCTCCAGGTTGATGCAGAGCTCAGTGGTGAGCTTTGGGACAGCGAAGAGACGACGGAGGGCCAGGGGGTTCAAAACAAGGAGAGCGAGAAGCCGAACGGCCTGCGCTCGCTGGTTCGGAGTCTCAGCTTCTTGGGAAAGATGGCGAAGAATATCAAGGTAGGAGAAATAAAGCTGAACTTTTGGGAGTGTTTTTCTCACCTGGCTTTAATATCACGAGACTGGGGTGATTATATACAGTATGTAGAGCGCCGTGGAGATTTCATTTAGAGGATTTAGTGTATCCGTGTGGAATACATCCAAAATACTTAACCAAAGTGAATGATAACTATGATGCAATATGCTGTTATCGAAAAATAATCAATGATGGAGTTGAATGGTTTATATGTATTTACAGTACAATTGGGAGTCCTAGGAAATTCCCATTTGAGAATAAACTTATTACATCTCTGACTGTTTGGAGGTGCGTTCAAGTCAAATCGCGACTTTTTGTATTGCACTTACTTTTAATGCACTTATCCCAGTGTTTCACTAGTGCTTGGACACTATCAGGTTTTCTCAGTGCGTCAGTGCCACGATCACTTCTGAAACACTGGCCCCCCGGGAACCCCTTTACTGATCCGAACATGTCGGAATAGCTTGGAGCGAGGTCAGGACCATACACATACAGGGGATGTGACAATAACTCCCAGACGAGTTTCTGTAAGGTGCAAGTGGTGTTGGTGAATGATTGCGCGGACAGATCACTCCGACAGATAAAACTGTTCAGCAATTCGGTGGCAAGTTAACCGACGGTTTTTAAGAATCACTTGCTATTATATAGAAATTATATAATTTATCATGTTTATTATTTATATTCTAAATATAAAAGATTACATTGATGTTTGTATCTCCTTTCTAAAAGCTGTACAGGTTTACATAATAAACGTTTAAAGAATCAGTTTATATCCCATCAGCATGTTTTCAATTTACATTAATCCTCGTTGAAGAATTAACAGTTTAACAAAGACATGGTTGAAAAGCTTCACACTACCGTAACTCATTATTCTAAGAATAAGTTTAGGAGAATGAGGGTCAGAGGGAGGACTTCCTCTTTCCCCGTTCACAGGTTGGAGAGGAAACTGTCTGGGTTTCTGTATACCGTGTCAGGACATTAAACAATAATCAAAGTGTCAAACCATACTGAAAATGCTACGACTGGATACCTATTTGCAATAAAACCCATGCTTACGATTGTTATACTATTCAGATATACAGTAGGACTTAGAGGCACTCATAATGGCGAGGTTGGTTCGTGGACTACAGTATATATTCCAGGCTGTACTACTGTATCCTAAACTATACATAATGAAAGCAGTTTTTGGGTAGTACTTGTACATGAGCTCACGAGTTTCTGGTTTCTAATATAATCTCATTTCCTCATTATTATTAATTTTCCAAGCAGCGGCTCAGCGCTTTGCATTGTTGCCTCACGCATCCAGGGTCGGAGGTTCTGGACTCCTGCTTCCAGCATGCTCATGTCGAGTTTAGACATCCTCTTAAGGGTTTCCTTTAGGTACTCCGGTTTCCCATTACAGTCCGAAGACTAGCATCGAATGCTGATTGGTGTTTCCACATTGCCTGTAGTGTGTGAATAAGTGTGTGTTTATCCCCGGCAATGGGTTGGCACCCCATCCAGGATGTACCCTGCCTTGTTTCCTGGGATAGGCTCCAGGCCCCCAGCCCCCTCGTGACCCTACACAGGACAAGCAGCATGAAAAAAAAAAAAAATGCAGGGATCCCTGTTCCATCCATGTTGGATGTTGAGTTGTTTGTGGCCACTAGGGGGCACTCCTGGATTTCATTTGTATATCCTACATGTGCAGGGATTAACAGGCCAACCTCATGGATGACTTAAACCGTATGGAACACTTTATTTTTTTTTGTTCTGGAAATGAACCTGAGAACTTTGAGACAACAATCTAGCACTTGTTTCTGGATAAAACTGTCGTCATGATACATGCTCTTACCTGGGAGGGGCGTTCAGGTCAAACCGAAATTTCTGGTGAATGAAACTGATTTACATTTACTGGAGACCAAAGACTGATGGACAGTACGGTGATTCGACTGATTAAAGGAGTTCCTGGGAGGCCAGAGTTTCAGATGTTAAAGCATGCAGTCCGATCATGGCTCTGGCATGATCCTTGATGGTATCCAAGCACTAGTGAAACACTGGGATAAGTGCACTAGTGTAGCAGGGGATTATATAGAGACACAAAGAGAGGTTTTTACACTTATAACTTCTGTTATTCTGCACAGTCCAAAGTCCAATTTGACTCGAACACAGAAACCGTAACGCATTAGAACAAGAATAATAATCTAAACCTGGAACCTGGAACCATCAAAACATTGCTCTGGTTATGAGCAGTTACTAATTCAAGAGATTTTAATCTGACATGCGTCATCGGTACTTTAGTAGGTTCATAACACATTAATAACGCATCATGAAACATTCACGAACGCTTCCATGACACCTTCAAACATTAGAGGTCACGAAGATATTTCCAATCTGAGACCTTCAGATAGACATGTGCTGGAGATGAGTTAAGCAATATTTGTTGTGCAGGTTGTGTTGCTCGGTTGCCAGGCATCGCGCTTTTGTGAAATGCAGAAATCGGCTTGGGGAAGTGCAACAGCTGACATCATCAGCAAGACAGGGCTGTAGCTGCGAGATTATGGGCTTGGAGCTATTTGAAGCAGCTGACAGCGTCCATCATGGGCAGTTGTGTGTGTGTGTTTGTGTGAGTGAGGGGGTTAAGCTCGAACTGACAGCAGTGAATGTAGACCGCTCCAAACAGCAGGAAATGAGAAGGCAGAGTCAGATCAAACAGCCAGCCATATATATCACCGGCGTGGTCAATGTGTGTGTGTATGTTCGTGTGTGTGTAGCATTTTTACATTTTCCAAAACAAAGAGTCAGATTGAGCCTTTACCCTTGATTTCATGTCTGCACAGGCGGTATTGTGGTGTATACACATCATGTATCATTCATATCATTTTTAAAAAAAATGTAAATGTCAGCAATTTTTTTTTTCTTCACTTCCATGTTTTCGAGGTTTAAAGACTAGATCAGAGGGCTAATCGGCTCTAATTTTTTCCCTGGCGTTAACCCGGTCTCATTCTCATCACCAAAGATATCACTCAGGACTTTCTGCATCAAAGAAAACACGTTTTTCTTTATTAATTCATTCATTCATTTATTCATTCATTGAATCATTTTTGTTTATTTTTTTGCATTAGTGGTTTGTTTTTCATTTGAGTAGATGCGTTAAATCCAACCAGAAGCTGATAGCTTTCCAAACCAGATGTGTGTGACGCACATCTGGCGAGCATGTGTAATGTGTGTATGAGAAATTTACGAGCGTCGAACACTAGGTGTGTGTTTCTAAACAGCTCAGCAGGTTTTAAGATGTAATTCCGTGTCGTGTTTATAGCTGCTCTGCTCCAGGCATATGCTTTTGTCCCAACACCACTTTTGTGTGAAAATGACACACACGTATATGTGTGAGTCTATGTGTGTGTGTGTGTGTGTGTGTGCCAGCAACTGAGCGTGTGAACGCTGCACTGATTTGAGTGAGAATCGCCCTCCCCCGGCTCCGTTCATGCCAGCTGGGCAATTTCTTCTCGGACGGCAGGATTGCATCAGCGCAGCGGAGGTCCCTCCCATCCTCCTCCCATAAACCCCCCCCCCCCTCCTTCTCCTCCTCCTCCTCCCTCTCCTTGTCATCCTCCTCCTCCTCCTCCTCTTTCTCCTACTCTCACTCGGAGGTCCTCAGCTCGGGATTTCACAGGATGTGGCCTGGAACACGGAACAAACCTCACTGCTGAGCAGCGGATATGAAATGCAATAAAGTCCATGTCAGGATGTTCGCAATATTACCTGAGCATATTTACCCGAGCTTTATCATCGAGTCATGCCTCATTTTCTATTGTGTAGTAATAAAGCGCGCCGCTTCGGCCTGTTTGCTAGCCACGCTGTTGAAAATTAGATTCTCTTTCATATCCGACGTCCGGTTTAATATAACACGGCATAAAGAGAACGTCGGCGCTGAACGTCAACATCACTGGATTTGGGGTTTAATGGAAAGTCCGCCCTGAAACACGTTTTATATTTTTTTACAGTGTCATGTACAAAGTTTGCACCTAAGACTAAGCAGCTGGCGCTACAAATTCCTGCTTCTCTTTCTCCCTTTTGCTTTGCTTCCAATTATTTTTTGGGATTTTTTCACGATTTTCTTGTGTCCAATTCCTCCCCGTCACTAGGGGGCTCCCACATTAAGGCTACTACTACCACTCAGCGTTTCCTTCGAACCACGTGAGGTCAGCATCTCAGCTGACCGCATCTGCACTGTTAGGGGCGGCGTAACACACTCGGAGGACAGCGCTAACCGCTAAGCGCTTGCGTGGGCTCACAGACGCCCCTGATTGGCTCTAGAGCCGTGATTAATGTGGGAGCACCTCTCATCCCTCCCCTCTGAGACAGCTCGGCCAATCAGCATCACCCGGGAATCGGACCAGCGATCTCCAGATAAAAGGGCGAGCACCTTACTACTGCGCCACTCGGAGGCCCCAGCTCTGCTTCCAACTCGTGAACATGCTGTTTTTTCATCACTGTCTTTCGATGATGATTTAAAACACTTGCTACATCATTGAGTGTTTTACATAGGGAAAGCAAATCGCACGATTGCGTATACAGTAAAAGTCAGAATGATACGCATCAAATGCTACACACCATGGACACATCGCCATGCACAAATGTAGTAAACTAGAAAGTACAGATATTTGCTAAAGGACATAGTGGAGTAGAAGTAAAAAGTAATAAGACTACTCAAGTAAAGTAAATATGCTTAAAAAGTGTAATTAGTTACCTTCCACCTCTGATTACACCCATGTTTGACATCAAATTAAAACACGCCCTAGAACCCAGAACTGGTGGAGACGTTATCACAAACATTGGCCTCCAAGTTCTAGAATTCCATGCAGCTCTATGAGATATGGGACGTGATGAGTGCGATGGCATTTATAGCAGCATTAGCGTAAAAGTTGAATTCTTTGGATGCTGATCTGTGAGGGACGAGAGAGCTGGACGGATGGAAGGATTAAAGCACAGCTGCGTCGCTCTCTTCTTCAAGAGACCATTATCATTGCATTGGCCCTGGGGATAATGAAGGAAGCTGTTAACCAAGAAAATAGATCTTACAGAAATAGATCACAATGTTGATCAAAAGAGTTGTGACTATAAAAATAAATAAATCTAGGACACACCTAATGTGATATGAAAATGAATATGCAAGTCGTCGGCAGTTATTAAAACGTCACCTCATGACCTCATAAACTCGTTTATTTCCTTTTGTGTGTGGTGCTTCAGTTAACTAGCTTACTACCTTCCCTTAGGCTATTCTATTATGTTAGCGACCACTTTTTACGCTAATCAGACTCAGCCTAAGTATGACTCAGCCTAAGAACAAATGAAAATGTATTCTTGTATCTCTGAGCGAGATTTCGTCTGCCTGTGAATCACTGTCCCTGAGCCTCTGATTTGCTCAGAATAAACCCGACTAGAAACAGAAACTCGAATCTGAGAATCAGCCTGATGGTTTTTGCGTCTTTATTATGTTCTTTGAAATAACCCCCAGGCCCAGACCTGTAATAACCTGTAATTCATCATCTAGGTCTAAACACAGTATTTATTTGAGCAGCAAACTAATTAACAGCAAACCAATTTCTTTGCCTGAAGGCCTCCAGTCGAGACGGCTCTGGCCTTGTTTATGCACTCGGTGTACCGTTTAAACATCCTGCTATGGCTTGAGAGTTTATTGCTGATTATCACTTTATTAGATGCACCTCTTCTACTGCTTCAAGATACACCTCAAGCCGATCTGCTGAAGTTCAAACCAAGCACCCGAATAGGGGCAAAAGGTGATTTAGGTGACTTCGGCATAAACGTGGCATCTACTGGGATTTTCACGCAATGCCATCTCTAAGGTTCACAGAGAATAGTGTGAAAAAGAGAAAATAATGCCAGAGGTCAGAGGAGAACGGCTAGACTGGTTCGAGGTGATAGACAGGCAACAGTACCTCAAATAACTCTAAACAGGTTGAACCTTGAAACACCACAACAGGAAACTAAGGCTGTAATTCGCATGTTCTCGCCAAACTTGGACATTAGAAGATTGGAACAAGATTGGTTACCTGGTCTTGATGCGACATTCTGCCTTGTATGAACAGTTCAGGTTGCTGGTGGTGGGGTCGTAATGGCGGGATATTTCACGTGGCACACTTTGGGCCCCTTAGTACCAGTTTAACATGGTTTAAATGCCACCGTCTAAACAGGTATTATTGCTGAACATGTCTGATATAGTATGATTTAGATCAGCAAATTATTTTACTACATCATCTTCTTTAGTTCTTCTTTTCTATCCCATGTTTTAAAGCGTATAGGCAAGTACTTGGGTTTCGACGCAGTAGTCTAGGCATTGCTTAAGCAGTAAGTAAATGATAAGACAACCTTGAAGGCTGGATCAACACGATTAACTTTCCCTTTTTGTATCTTTCTGGACTCGGTTGGCCGATTCAGAATATCATGTGCTTAAGTTCTCTTCGATCCACATTATCAGTTTTTTGGGAGATTCCTGGGTTCACAAAGAATCCACAATCAGCATTGAACAAGGGTGGACAAGTGTATTTCAGTTGATTCAGGACAAAGCAGTTTGTGTGTCTTCATGTCCAGATCGATCGGAATTGACGTTAAGCGTGAGTAATTTCATATCGATCAGCTTCAAAATGATCCACAGCTCGTCATCCATGTTGTACGGTTGTTTCCATTTTTGTTATCATCCAGCATAAAGATGTGTTGTATTTCAGTTTGAGATCTCAGAAGTGTAATCGTACCTTTATGTATTATTGTGTACTCTTGTTGCCTGAATAAACTTCTGCAATTTGATCTCTCTCTCTCTCCCTTCCTTTATCTTCTAACCCTCCCTTCTCTTTCATTCTCTCTTTGTTCTGTTCTGGTTTCTCAGTCACACTCATCCTGAGTGTGTAATCTATCCTCTCGTTCTGCACTGCATGACATAATGATCACCCAACAATCGGCCCTTCACATAGCCGCCTGTATGTTTGTGGTTTTCAAGGGCAGTCTTTTTCAATAGACACTAGGTGACCTCTTAGTGACCTCTTAGATTATACCCCAGAAATCCGAAACACCTCAACTCACCCGACATACAGTGTTGCGGTTCAATCTCTCTATCCATCTCTGTCTAGTCATGTAAACCAAAACAAATAACATTTAGGCATTTGGCAAACGCTTTTATCCGGAGCGACTTACCTCCAGGGTCCGGGTTTGATTCCCTGCCAGGTTCAATTCCCGCCTTTGTGTGAATGTGCAGTTTGCATGCACAAAGTTTGCTTCGTAGGTCTCCTCTGGGTACTCTGGTTTCCTCCCACAGTCCAAAGACATGCAGATTAGGCTAATTGGCGTTCCCAAATCACCTGTAGTATGAGTGAGTGTGTGTATGCCCTGCGATGGATCGGCACCCTGTCCAGGGTGTACCCTGCCTCGTGCCCTAGGTCTCCTGGGATAGGCTCCAGGCCTCCGCGACCCTGTATACAGGATAAAGTGGTATAGAAGATGAGTCTGTGATGTCCACCTAGTTCATTTATTTCAAGTTCTTTATAGCGATTATCCTGTCCAGGGTCACAGGAGGCTTGGAGCCCATCCCAGGGGACTCAGGGCACAAGGTGGCTATCCATCACACACTCACTCACACACTACTGCCAATTTCAAATGCCTGTCGGTTAGCCTAATCTGAATGTACTACCTAGAAACCAACTATACACTTGAAGAACATGCGAACTCCACACACACACAGACCCTGAGGTGATAATCGAACCTTCTAACATTGAGGTGCGAGTCCACAGCGCTAACCACTACCCCAAAACTTACAAGCTCTCACGCCACCAGACAGCACCATGACCCTAAAAAACAGTGCGTATCCCTAACACAGATTCAGGACAGTGAGTCTTTCTCTTCCTGCTATTGATAAAACACCTGTCTCATCTTACCGTACCTGCGCTCCTGAGCGTGGCTGTGTGAGAAAGACTTCAGCTGGTGACACAAAAGGAGGAAATGAATGGAAAGTGAGTCACTGCAGTCAGAGAC
Source organism: Clarias gariepinus (assembly GCF_024256425.1). NCBI lineage: Eukaryota > Metazoa > Chordata > Actinopteri > Siluriformes > Clariidae > Clarias > Clarias gariepinus. The sequence continues at coordinate 5,399,923 of NC_071124.1, read as the reverse complement.
GGAGCGTCTGTTCGCTCTGCAGCCGTGGGACGATTTTCTGGGGTTTCCGACAGACAGACAGTCTGAAACAGCACACTGAAGTGGGTTGTGATAGACAAGGACCTTCAAGTTGACTATTTGTATTATGAAACATCAGCGATATTTTGTTCCATGCTCAATTACTCAGTAATTGTTAATTTTATTCATGATATTAATTCACTCACAATTATCATTACCTATGCAGAAACGATATTATGATGATGTTTGGTAACATGGTTTTGTGTAGTAGAAGCTCTAAGGCTAATAATGACCTGAGTAAAAGTAATTTGTAATTAAATCGTGTAAATTATATGATTATGGTGTATTTATAGAAGGAGTCACCAGTGTCAGTACAGTTAGAACGTTTTCCACCACGGTTATCGTATTCGATTTGACAACATGAACTATAACTAGAAAAATAAACGATAAAACGTATGACGTGACAGTGTTTAGTTTTAGATCTGTTCTAGGACAGTTCTATAATTAGTTTAATTCTCGTTTTTAGACTCTGTGTCTTTGCGTGAGCGTTCCACGTGGGTGTCTGTTTAGCTGCGGCTTCTTCTGTTCTTCCTACAGCACCCACATCTTGCACTTTTGTCTTTCTAGTAGGTGCAGCCACAATTTCCACAGGGAATCTCTGACTGTATTCTGTCTGTAGGTACTTTAGCATATGGAGCACATCAACAAATCACTGATCGCACTGATCACAGAGAAGTGTGTAACTCATCGGCATGCATGATGACCCCGCACACACCCCACACTTCTGTGAATTCCCAACAGTGAGTGGCTTTTGGTTGAGCCTCAGTGGCTACGGGTGGAGGGCGTTCCCTTTCTGTCTCGCTAAATTTAGATGATGTTGTGTTTCTTGGTATCAAACCGCCCATGACCCAACTGGGTGAAACTTTTATGCAATTTTCTCCATTCTTTTACTTCTGGTACCAGTTATGTCCAGTCTTAGAGTGTGTTAGGTTTAGTGGACATTTAACATTTTAAACACTTTAATAAGTGTAATAAAACATCTGTCATATGCTTTTGTACTTATTGTATTTGTTATATCTTTTATGTATATACTTTACGTTAAATTCATGACATATATGAATTGAATATATTAAATATTATATGTTAAATATATTCAATATCTAGTTATGTGCAATATCTTTAGTTATGTGCAATACTATGGTGAAACATGTGCATGTCTTGGGGGAACCACCATAACTGGAAAGTGTGCAATTTAAAATATTTAAAACATTATTGTAAATGCCTGTCACTGTATACATATACTCATTGTGTACAGACATATCACTAAGTCAACTCTGCTTACATATAGTCTAAAAATATCTTTATGTAAATATTTTACTACACAGATGTCCATATTCTATATCCAGATTGTATAGTGTACATTTTATACTGTTAGTATTTTTTTTTAAACTTTTATTCTGTTGTTTCTTAATTTTTAACTTTGTACTGTCCACTTTCTGCCGTAGCAAAACAAGTTTCTCACTTGTGGGACTAATAAAGGTTTATCTTATCTTATATGGGGCGATATAATTGTTTCATATTTATTATGCAAAATTATTTATTGATATATTTTCTATAAAGATAATAATAATAATTGGTAAAATTTTTTTAAGTATTTTAAATAAAATACATTTTTATATAAAATACTAATATGTAGTAAATTATAATGGACTTTTAAATCATAAAATAATAATAATAATAATAATAATAATAATAATTTAAAGTATAGAAATTATATAAAATACACTGATGAGTATTTAATTATACTTATACTACTAATGTAATACTAAGCGATTATTATTATTATTATTATATTATTATTTTGCAGTAATTTCAGAACTAATTAATCAAATTTATCTCCTTGATTTTTTATTCAAATATTTAAAACACACTCAAAATATTTTTGTAAAGGTAAAACCATCCTGAACAATAATTAAACCAGGTTTAATGTAAATTAAAATGAAAGCGCTGAAATCCTAAGCGCTGATTGGCGCTGATTGGTCTATGAATAGCGTTCAGTAACCAAAAATCAAGTGGGCGGGACTTAATGTGAAGCCGGCGTCGCTTGGCTACCAGGTTCTCTATTTTTTCCCCCCCCTCCACACTGCAATGAAAAGTCCCGCCTTCCGCGCACGATGATTTGAGAATGCTCCGAGGGTTTAATCTGATTAGCCAATCAAAACACAATGAGGCGGTTCTTTTTGGGACTGCGGTTTGGGGGGAAAAATAACGCGGCTAGCCCGGGTTTCCTGAGTGAGTGTGAGAGAGTGAGTGTGAGGAAACTCTTTAGAGAGAAGTATACAGCGCTGCATTGTGATCTTATCATCTGTTCGGATATTGGAAATAAAAGTTGATGGAGTTTTTATACGAGAGGCTTTTTATATCGTGTGTACATGCAATTAAGGTTCGACACTGACCAGTGGGATTGTACTTTAGTCGTTTTGGGGATATTTGAGAATTGATTACTTTAGGATCCGGGGGATCTGTTTAATCGGGTCCTGATGCTCGGTATGTCCCGTGTTACGGACCCGTTAATGAAAACACGCCAGGACAGAATGAAAGAAGTCAACTTAAAGGTGAGTGCAGGTCCTAAATACACAGAGAACGTTAAACGTTAATGCATTAACCTCTTTTAATGATCGTTTTTAATGTGTGGAATTTACTGTAAAGTTACCACTTGGGTGATATTTAAAACACGGTTTTTTGTTTTTTTGTGTCGCAAAAATTCCGCACATCCGATTTGCTCGAGTGATCGTTTTTTTTTTCTCGGCAGACTGCGGCACTTTAAGAAAAAAAAATACTGATAACGGCTCGCGCTTCCTTTCCATCCTTAAAAAGCTAAATAAATATATAAACATTAATATTATTATTGTTATAAATCGTAAATCCAATTTCCTTTTGCTATTATGATGACGTTTTCCTTTTGACTTTTTTCCCCCTCCTCACCTCTATTTTTTCGCCATGCCGTGTTGGAACAGAAAGCGTGGCTCGAAATACGGGTCGCACCCCAAACGCAGCATCAGTGTGCTAAGTAGGCTACAGGGAAAGGTTTTCTCGCAGTCTATGTAGTGCACTGGTGTAGGGATCAGGGCGGCGATTGGAGAGTCGGCCACGTTGTCGTCCATTGAAAAGGAAATTGGTTGGGGGAGGGAGATGAGAGGAAGGTGGAGGGAGGGGGGGGGGGTCCTTTTATTAAAGAAAAACACTGATTTTTGGTTTTGTAAAACATATACATATATGTTTTATATAATTGTAATGTATGTGGATGTGAAAGAAAAATAGCTGTATAGTAAACGATTTCTGTTAGCAATGTGTTAATATAGGAAGCTTTGCTGTGTTCAGTGAACAGGAAGGCATTTAGGATTGTAGTACAGCAGCTCATTTATTGTCACAGAAAAAAACCACACACACACACACACACACACACACAATGAACCATACATTGTCTGTTGGAATTGAAAACGTAAAGGGTGTAAAAACACTTATTTCAAAAGTAACTTTTTCTTTAAACTGGTCAGATCTCAAACTCGTATCACACAGAAGCTTTGCATGTTTTGGGAAATCGTGCGCCTACTTGAAAACAATTTGTATTCATTTTTTTTCCTTTATGATGGATCTATTATTGTTGGACAGCGGTGCCAGGATTCCAGTTAATGCATGAGATTTATGAGATACAGGTGTAAGTGTGCGATAACTCACGCTCCGGCGACTATAACGAAGAAGGAAGTGTACACACTGCATTGGTGGCTTTATTGCATCTCTAAAATTGGCAGTTAATGCAATAAACTCTGACGGTGTGTTTACACACACACATACACGCACACACATATCCAAGAACAGATGCTGGTGTGAGTGCAGATGTCCCCTTGCCTGCATGTGAAGGCTGACAAGAGTTCACACAGGAGACTAATTTTAGTTAGTAACTCTCGCTCTCACACCAGGCTTGATGATGTCATCGTGAAACCTCGACCGGTTCAAGCGTTCGCCCGTACACGCTCGGCCCAGTGTCATAATTAATGTTTAATTTTGCCTCTCTCAAATGTGGATGATGAGAAAAGGAAAAACACTGTGCATCACACACTTTGTGTTGTGGTTTGTTAATGTTGTCACACACAGGTTTTGAACACGATTATTTGGATGTAATTACAGACTTTAAAAAAAAAAAAGAAAGAAAGAAAAAAGAGGTGTGTTTTAGCTGACCTTGAGTCGTAAACATTTTTTTTCTTTTTTTTTTTAAAGCTACAAAATGCAAATTGATTTTTAAAAACATGACTGTCCTAATTATGATTTAATATGAATTAATTGTCAGTATTGTCAGTTTAAAGTGGAAATAAGGTATTATTCTTTTCACACTGGAGGCTGGTCGCTCACGAAAGCTTTGAAAAGCAACCGGATTCTAAAGAAACACAAATTTCTCAGTGTAAATACACATTATTTCAGATAATCCTTTTAGAATAGTTTTATCCCACAATGTTGCTCCAGGCCCCAGGTCACGCCTCCTATGAGCTTGTTTGTGGTGACAACAAACAATGTTTTATTTATATACAGTACTGTGGAATAACCCAAAGCCATCCCTCCTTTTTTCTTATTAAAATTAAATTAAATGGTTTTACTGCGAGATGCTGCAAAGCACCTAAAGATACAGTTTAGAATCGTTTGGTTATGCAGCAACCTCAGCAGCAGCCTTATTTCCCCTCTCGTCTATTCCAACCGCTCAACATTCAGCATTGCCAGTAAACTAATGATCACGCGTCATCATCTGCACCTGTTTCTCACTGGTTAGTGCTTTGTTTTTGTGTTTGTTTTTTATGCTTAAATGATTCATAGGTCACTGTGTGGCTTACCAAACAAAACAAAAAAATCCTCTGAAACGGTTCTAGGAACAAAAAAGTCCTACAGGAAGCTTGGAAAACTATTCGAGACTACATAAAAAAATAATCACAGAAATAATATTGAGGGGGCGCTCAAGACTTTTGCACAGTACTGTAAACACTATAATATGCCTATATTATGATATTTTCTGGCCCTTCATAGGAAAGATTTTTTACATTTTCATCTTAAACCAAATCCATTTAAACTAATCACAATGTCAGCCTTTTTTTCTTTCTCGGTCTTGGTTTTTGGTTATCATACTTTGTCTCATACAACACAATCGGGCCTAGGATCGTACCCTGAGGGCAATCAAGCAATCAGTCATCTGTGAGATCAGAGGAGACACAGAAAGGATTGTGACCAGAGCCCAAGGCTTAGACATGAGACCGTACACACACACACACACGCACACACACACAGAGCACTAACAGACCTCCTATTATTACTGGCGCGCTCACAGGGTTGACTTCACCTCACCGATTCGTCCCATCGTCTCAATCAGGCCTCTGTTCTGCATCGTACCAGACATAATGGTGGCACTCGGTGCAATCGATCCGAACTCAGACCATAGAGTGTACTGTATATAAGATTTCGCGTATCTTGAGCACCGAGCAGCAGTTGCCGGTTGCACGGCAAGCTCAAGGTGAAAAGATATCGGTGAAGGTCAGAGGAGGAAACAACATGATTCCTGGATGTCTGGTTGCCTCCGGGAATGTAGCAGTTTTCATTAGACAAAGAATGCAAATTTTTTAAATGTAAATCGATTTCCATTGGCATCAAGTTAGATTTTGTATCGTCGCTGAGGTCGGAAAAGATAATCATATCTCGATTTTCCGAGATGTTTCTGTATGTGTATGTATAGGGTTGCACAAAAAAATTCAGCTAAATCATACTGTAGTTACCAGGAAAAAAAGTGATTTTGTTTTTAAATTAAAGTGAATAACAGGAGGGTGTTGTTACAGAATGATCTGATATCTTAGAAAAGTGTATTATATCATAATTCATCAAAGTATTAATATCATTGCCTTAACCAACGCTAATCGTAATTGTGTTCTATTGAGATGGAATATTAAATTCTGATTCTTTAAGAAGAAAAAAAAACATTTGAGTCTCCATAGTACAGAAGATGATTACAGTCATCATAGAATTTTTGAGTTTGAATTCTCAGAGGAAAACTGACAAATTCTGAAAAACAAGAAGCCAGAATACAAAAAAACAACAACAGAATTTTGTGGAAAAAAAGTCAGAGGTCTGGAAAAAAGTCAGAATGCTAAAAAAGAATTCTAGGGGAAAATATAGAATTCTGGAAAAAAGTCATAATACTAAAGTCAAAATCAGAGTCCTTGGATAAATGTCAGAATAAAGAAAAAGAAAGTCAGAATACTAAAAAAAAAAAGAGTCTAAATTCTGGCGTATAAGAAATTAGATTTCTAAAAAGAAAAAAGTCTGAATCCTGGAAAAAAGAAAAAGTCAGAATTCTGAATTTAAAGTCAGAACTCAAATACTTTTTCATGGTGGCATTAATCCTGTTCCGTAGCCGAGCTGAAGGTCTTTTAATAAGCAATAATTTATTATATTATACTGCCTTGTTAGTACAATGGGAGTATCTCACTGGGTTCAATTTGGACGGAAGCCACTCGGGAGTACAAGTCAGTGCGCCCTTAGCGCCGCCCTCAAGTCCGGATGATAAAATGGAAAGGGTTGTGTCAGGACATAAAACCTGCGCCAAATCAAACATGCTGATCGGACGGTCTGCTGTGGTGACGTCTAACGGAAGCAGATGAAAGAACAGGAAGTCTAATCTAATGGAGATATAATTATAATAATAATGATGATGTAATCAATATGGGGTAAATTTCCCTAATGTGTTTTCACAACATTTCTACTGGGTCTGATACTGTAACAAAACACTGTATGTTTCTGTAAATTCTTGGTTAGCACTTTTTCTCGGTTTAAGTGGTAAGTCCCAATGCCAAAATCCGAGGTGTTAGTCATTACATGACGAAAAATGGCACCATGTGGGGTGAAGAAGGGTGGGGGGGGAGCTCCGCCTCAGCACTCGCAGGTTGGGTTATGACAATGTGGGGATTTTGATTGAGGGCAACAATACCTTTTGAGGGTGCTTTCATGTAGGAGTTGTGTATTTCGCAGTGACTCATTGTAGTCTGTAATGTCACATGGCGGGAAGGGTGATGAGTACAAGAAGTCAAATTGTTCCTAACCTTTAGTCGCACATATTAACAATCAGTGTTCAATTAATCATTAATAATTTATTGGAACAAGACAAGCAATTTAGTCTTGAATTAAGTTAAATTTTAACAGTTCTAGCTGCACAATCACAACAAATTAGTTATGTAAGACAAATGCGAGGGGTGTTCAAGTCAAATCAGGACTGATTGATGATGAAATTTCTCATAAAGCCGCGAAACCGATTGACATTTACAGAACACTAAAGAAGAGTATGATGATGAGACTCTTGGCCGCAAGTAAAACATTTAAATGACGCAAGCGTTAAAAAAAAAAAAAAAACGCTGTACATCCGTGAATGACTAAAACAGCTGATCCTTGAAAATGGACGGATAATTTGCACGTTACGAACTCAGCTGGGACATTTAGCCACATTACCCCTTCCAGTCGTGACATCACTCCAAGACAGTTCCACATGTTTGGGCTGTTAAAGGAGTTCCTGGGAGGCCAGTGTTTTTTTTTATTTATTATGGCTCTAATGTATTGAGAAAACTCAAACCAAAAGTCCCAATTTGACTTGAGCATGCACGGACACTGTTATACATGTTAATGGATAGATGAGCTACAGGAAAATATTGTGCAAAACAACCATTTAATCTATGTTTAATCAATAAATTAATTATTTTTGACAATTCACAGGGAGTTTAAAGGCATCTTTATATAATCTACAATAAATAACAAATACAGAAAATGTCTTGTTTAACAAAGGAATACTTCAAAGCATTAAACTGCAAGATGTTCAGACGTTTTGAAATCCTTTTACCTTGTGTATTTTGTAGTTCGTTATCCTCATCCTCGCAGAATTTCTCAAATCTTCCCCACTTCCTGCGGGAGTGGCGGTAACCTCGGTGCACCTCAGGAATGTAAGGAGGTTTGCTGGAAGTGGCTTTTATTTACGCACTTGGTCACACCACATGTTTTCCACTCTGATTACACACACACACACACACACACACGGTGCGTTGCAGGTATGTCAGAAATAAAAGAGGTCAGCTGCTATCTCTCAGACCACAGCGAGTTGGCTGGGGCATCCAGGACACGCGCTTAAATAAACTGATATATTTTTCATCCAAAGCATTTAGGAGTCTGTGATTTGGTGTGTCTGGGTAGCACCTGTGTCGTCTTTATGATCACTGGCGACAGTCTACCCACAGTTGAAAGAAACAAGTTTACTATTAAATGATTTATCGTGAATCTTCACAAACTAGCGCAGACGTTTGTCCGTCATCTCTTCAGCACAAACATTTGCACAGCCAACAGTTTGAGGCTAGAGCGTAAACACCAACCAGGCGCAGCCGGAGATGGAATGTAACTGCTGGTTTTCTTCTGTAGGCACCGACTTCAGTCTAAAAATATCCTACATGGATTACAACCTTAAAAAAATGCATTATAAGGGCGACAGCGTTGTGTGGGTGTTTTGGATTTCATTAATTTCATAAATAATGCGTACAGAAGTAAACTCCGCCCCTAATCTTAACTGAAACTTGTAACGCACTTACGATTTCACATACAGTAAGTTTATCTGTCCTTCATGGTTCTTTAAATGGAACAAATGGAGCAATTGTTTAAAGGTCACCTATTATCCAAAGTTTACTTAATTTTTAGATATTGTGTGTGTATGTGTTTGTGGGACATTCCTGCCTTTTTGCCCATTTCATTTTTAGTTTCGCTGGGGTTTAAACAAGGTAATAAATTTTTTCCCCTCTATTGTGACCTCATACAAGAAGAACCCCTCCCTCCGGTTTGTTTCTCTGCAACAAACAGAGCTTTCGGTACTCTGAAATGCAGTGGCTTAAGAGTAACTCTTTATATAAGAAATATATAATCTATAATTTTTTTTATTAATATGTTGTAGGAAATAGTAAAATATGGGACCTTTAAGAAAGGTGGAAAAAAAGAAAATTACCTGATTTAAAGCTTGATATATTTTTTTGGATTTTCACGTTTTTTTGTTCTGTTGCATTTACGCTTAAGCGCAGTGACGACAGATGATCGTCTCGTTTGCACGCTCTGTCTTTGTCTTCTCCTTAAAGTTGTCCCAGCTAGCGCAAAATCCCATTTAGCATCGTCTCCATGATTTAATGGCTCAAGAGTCGACTTTGCTTTCAATCATCTTTTTCATCTTTTAATCACCTCCAGTCTTTGTTGTTGAAAACGAACAGGTTTTAGTCAGAAATATGCTTGTCCACTCACTTACATGGACGGTTTTATCGTGCTGTTCTTCTCACCCGCTCACTCTTGAACTTTGACAGGAAATGCTACACAGATACGGGGTTATACCAGAGGAAGGAAGTACAGAGTCATCTATTTATCTAAAGTCTTATCGATCCCTCAGAGATTCACACCGTCACTACTGTACAGTGCAGACGGAAAGTGTGTAAAGCCTGGATGGAGTGTGTGTGTGTGTGTGTGTGTGTGTGTGTGTGTGTGTGTGTTACTGTTTTAGCCTGAGGCCATCTGCAGTGGGGGATGGAGGGCACCTGTGCAAACAGAAGGGCCAATAGAGAAACAGCTGAACAGACACACACAAACACACAAACACACACACACACACTATAAGGACCGTTTGAGGACACTAATAACAATCACATCACCTGCTACAGGATTTCTAGTCTTCACAATGTTCAGGTAATTTTAGCATGATGTCATCTTTGAGTTTAAAAAACCAAAATAAAGTGCACACTCTGCACCGTATTTAACAGTAGATACATAGAGTAAGGTAAACAAAGATGTTTGTTGGGCAGAAAAGGGATATAATTGGCCATTTCACTGTCAATCACACGAGCTACTTTTTGTTGTAATTTGAATTTGTCGCGAAACAGTAAACAGTCTATTCGATAAAATTTTTACGCAATGGCACTAAAAAGTTGTTTAAAGATGCTTAATTTTAACCTCAGGTTTTAAAATATTAAAAACTACGAAATATGTGTAATAGACAAAAAAATGCAGTGTACCTTGTAGAGATTAGATCCTGGTACGTATCGCAAATCTTTAATGTGCGAAGTTTTTTATTTTAGTTTTTTATTTAGTTATTAATTTTTTATGTTTGTTTACGGTTTGTGGGAGTAAAATGTTTCCATTCCCCGGTGCTCCTGCAGGTGGTGCACTCTAAACTATTCAGCACGATCTGTGTGTAGTATCAACAAAAGTTTGTTTAGAATTATAATAAAGTCTAAAAAAAATTTTCATTGGGATGTATATAAGATCATGATACTTAGAAAATCGCAGTACATATCAAATCAGCAGCTACGTATTGTGATATCAGGTTCGCATTATCCCTGGCGATTAACGTCCATAGTAATTTTTTATGTTGAATTGTTAGTGATGAGTAGTGATGTTAAATCGTTGAATGTTTAAATGTCTCGTGCAAAGCAGTATTTTTTTTATGGTGTTTTTATTCCTGGCCAAGCTTCAGCTCCACACTCCAGTCCAGTAGGTGGCAGTAAATTACCAACCGTTCATAAACTCAACAGAAGAAGACGCGATACTCTGTCAAAACATGAGGTTTATATTTTTTTGCAAAGGTTGTAGTAAATTTTTTTAAGAATTAGTCAAGTTTTTGAGTTTCAACTTTTTAAAAAATTTACTGAAATAATCTGAAAAAGTGCGAATTGATTTTGAAATGAATAACCGACCAATCAGTTCAAATAAATAAATTGATCAGGAGATTATACATTAAAATGTACAGCTTTATTATGATGACCTGATTTCATAAAATATCATTAAATATAACTTTTAAGTTCACAATTAGATTTTTTGACAAAATTTCTGTTTTAAATCCGAGCCTTAATTATTTTCATAGGTTTGCTCACACACACACACTATATTTTTTCTTATCATATGTTTATTGAATTTCCGATATACTGTGTGTCATAATTGCAAAAAGACTAAAAAGTACTATTTCTAGCGTAAGAACAGCTACTATGATGTCATCCACGATAATTATGCATGTGATTTTTGACAAATTAAAAAGATGTACTGGTTTAAAGCACATCAGTGTCACGGTTTTGAGTTCGTACCTTTACGTATGTGAAGTTGAGTAAACTTGAGCCGCGTCTAACTTACGTGTTTACGTGTTTCCCTGTAGTGTCAACAGAAGTGATTTCAGTTTCGAGACATCTAAAGGTTAAGCTCGGAGCAGATATCCGAGTGTGTGAGCAGACAGTGATGTAGGTTTAGTGATGTATTAACTGGGTCAGTGGGTCTGTTCTGCATCTGGGATTCTGACTAAAAACTCGTGTCTGACGCTTGAGGAAGTGACCTCAGTCTAGTCATCTGTCTGCCTCACTCATCACTTCTTCCACATATGGAGTTACCTCGGATTTCATCAGGTTCTACGTTCTAGTGCTTAGATTGTTCAGGGAAAATGTGAACGAGGCCAGATTTTAATCAGCAGTTTTTCCCAAACAGCTTGTTTAAAACAGACAGATTTAACCGCAATTATGGCATTATTACATCAGCTTGAATCATAACAAAGACTTCGCTTTGGATAGACATTGCTTTTATTTTACAGCGCTCTAATTTGCATAGGCGTTCGAAAGCACAGCTGAGCAATCACGGGCCGAGCGGTTTAGGTTTTCATTGCTGTGTTGACTCGCGTCTCGTTTGTTTTTTTTGCGAAGTCGAACAGGTGTGGGTGCGCGAGGGTGTGTGCGAGTGGTTGATTACGGGTCGATCTCCCTCCGAGCTCAGTCTTAGGCGCCCTCGTGGGAGTTTTAATTGGCACTCCAGATACTCCCGGAGGGATTAGCGGGGTTGCTCGTTAGTCGGTTTTATGTCACATAACCATTTCCGCGTTAGCAAAGGTGGAACTTGGTCCCCATCTGCTCGTGGAATGTTTAAAGATCACTCTTTCTCCAAACACACAAACAGGCACGTCTGTAACATCTCTAAAGGCTTAATTGTATTGTCAGGTTCAGTTGATTCTGATTGGCCAGAAAGTAGTCTTGTTATGACGCCGGTCCCTGCTTCGAGACACAATGTAGAGCATGGAAACGTAATAATGCTGTTTTAATCGTTTCCCAGCGTGCAGCAGAAACACCCCTGCAATGCACCAGTGTACATATTTGCATGCACTTCTACAGCAGAGTCCTGCAAAGGTCTACAAGGACACTTCATCTCCCATCTCACAAAAGAGCGCTTTGTCTGGGCTTTTAATTAGCCCTCGAGAGCTGGTGTCGAGCGACAAAACCTCGGTGCACTTCTCCGCCTCCTTCTCTTCTTTTCTTTGTCTCCTCTTTGAAATCAAGTTACCTGTTCTTTCTATCCTGCTCAGTCAGTCTAAAGGTTTTTTTTTTTTCCTTCTCCCTTTCCATTCTCCCAGAACATTTTTTTGTTTTGTTCTTTCTTCATCTGTCTGCCCTCAAACATCAAACCCCCCACCGGTATCAATGCCCCTGCCTTTTTTTTTTTTGTCTATCAGAGGTTATCCTCATCCATCAAAGGTTACCCTCTGGGCTTTCAGCTCTTTATCTTCCTAAAGCAACCTTCTTTTTATTTCGTTTTTTCCCCCTCCAACCTGAAGACACTCTGGGAATTGCTGGACACCAGCTTTTGCGCACTGCCCCGGATACCTGCCGTGCCAAGATAGAGCGAATGAATGATCCTGTTGTTGGTTGCAGCCTCCGTTTCGACTTGAAAAGAGCCAAACATGACATCTTGTCTCGATGATCATCTGTCAAAGACATCAAAAGTTTGCATAGGAAATAGCTGAGAAGTTTTAATCCAGTCACAACTACAGATATTTTTCATAGACTTATGGAAAATGTTCATTTGGGCTAGGGAAATTAAAATGCCACACTAGTATGGTGAAAAGGTGACATAAGTTTCTAGGTACATTAAGGACAGCTGCAATGTCAATAAAATTCAACATTTGTCAAGAAATCAACATTTGAATCTTTATTTGAATAAATTAAATTGGGCAAGCTGAACAACAAATGGATCCTTGAACAAATATTTGGCACTGCGGGTGCCAGCTCAGAATTTTGGTTCCTACTAAAAGTTAGTTTCAAATATAAAGTAATTCCATCCATCTATCCGTCCAGGAACCTCTGTAGTCCAACTAGGGACTGTGGAGGCCAGTGGTGACCATAGTATTTATTCCCATTTTTACAACCGTGGTAGGACCTCCGGTCAACATTCACACACTACAGGCAATTTGGGATCTAATGGGCTGTGAAACTGTGGGAGGGTACCTGAGAATCTGGAAGACACCAAGGGGGGAATTTAGCCCCGGACCCTGGAGGTGCAAGGTCACAGTGCTAACCACTAAGCTTTAAACCTAGTCATTTTTCGTAAACATTTAGAAAGTGTAACGCCTGATCTTAAAAAATCGACAGATAACCTGTCACCGACTTGAGGAAGAGGCGCATTTGTCTGAGGGAACTGTATCCACAATCATTCACAAACATCACTTGCACATTACAGGAATTCTCCTGGGAGTTATTGCCACATCCCCTGTACAGTCCTGGCTTACATACAAACCATTTCCACATGTATGGGGCATTATGGGAGTTCCTGGGAGGCCAGCGTTTCAGCCGTGAAGCAGACAGTCCGACCATGGCTCTGGAGTACTGAGAAAACGTTCTACCTTGGTGGTATCCAAGTTCTGGTGAAACACTGTAATAAGTGCGTCAGTTTAGCAGGGGATTATATAGGGATATAATAATAATAATAATAGTACCGAACCATGGAGGGAAATTGGTACACACACTTACAATGTCTTAATGAGGGGAAACAGAAGTACCTAATGGAAACCCAAGGACGGCGTACAAACTCCACAGGCACAGACCGGAGGCGAGATTCAAACCCCTTAAACCTGTGTGGATAATAATTATTTTCCCGAAATATAGATGTAGAAGATGTTAGGAAGAGCGCCAGGCAAATCCTGAAGGGGATTTTGCTACCAGACTGGCATTAAAGCGGATTAGAGTGGCGATGGTAGTGTAGTGCTCAGAGCCAGATGTGCTTTGTCTTGTGTTCCTGAGGGAGAAGGATAAAGCTAAGGGATAAAAAAAGAGGCACAAATGGGTACCCCCTTAAGGCAGTGGTTTTCCAAATGGGGGGTCCTTGGATTTGATGTTTTTTGCGACAAAAAAAACAAACCTGCGTTATCGAAAAGTTGTTATATTTAAGGATCCAAGCACCAAAGTCAAATCTAACATGTTCTGTTGGTGGATCGTTCCAGGAAAGAAAGTTTTAATTTATAGATAAACAGTTCCCAGGATACAAAACAATTACGAACCGTATATTATGTGCTACTATATGGTTTTGGAGCAACGAGATGTGTAATGAAGATTTATGTGAAGTGGTGAGGGTTAAGCGTGAAAAAGCGATACCGTGTAAAGATATCCTTAGTTTATCTTCACACCATCTTCTGTTAGACTGTATTAACCTTGAAACAGTTTTTTTAATGCAATACAAGCAGTTCAAGATCTTTCTCAAGAACACAGCAAAATCGCTAAGGCCATAACGAGCTGTTTTTTGTATGTGCCGACACTTTGGAGTTCACCCAGAATGCCCTAATGGCTGCCTAAAATCTATCTGGTTAGTGATTTACCGAAAGGCTCTGGTTACTGATCTAAGCGTGAGACACAAGTCTTATTGCATTCCCGATGGGAGGTTTGTTTTTTTGGTGTCTTGAGTCATTTCCAGCACATTTGTCCTGATTTTAATCATGCCCACTTTAATTAAGTGTCATTCAGAGGATAAGGGCACACCCGTCGCACGTCAGGGTATCAAGGGAAAGCATGTGACAGAAATTTAGTGTAGGTCACACTAGACAAACAACAACTTTTTGATTTTAGCCTGTGAACTTTTTTTTTATGATAGGAGTTATGATCAAGTGTAGAACATTTTGCTCAGATGATATTGATATTGTACATGGGTGTAGGGTTTATGTGTTAATCATTATCAAACAGTAAACTATTTAAAATGTGTCATAAAAGCATTTGCTAATACCCCTAGCTCACCTATGCGGTTTGACTCGCGATGAGATGCTGTGTTAGGCACCATGAGCCACCGCGGTTTGACTCGCGATGAGATGCTGTGTTAGGCACCATGAGTCGCCGCGGTTTGACTCGCAATAAGATGCTGTGTTAGGCACAGCGAGCCCCCGCTAATGTTCTGCTGCCGTTCCGCAAGGTTCGCAAGTTTCTGCGAGGACCGGCAAAAAAATTAAACATGTTTATTTTAACGCGTAGGTGAGATGGGGGTATAAAGTTTCTACGTTTCTATTATTTTTTTTTTGCGCAATAATCAATATAATACTAACCCTGCAATCTTTTTTTATACTGTTTGTATCTTTTTGCATTTGACATGGTAAAAGATTGTCAATGAATTAAATTTAATTGATTTTCAATTTATTTATATAGCATTTAGCTAGGGTCATAGTCGCAGCTTTAAATAATAAAAAAATTCGGATTAGTCGACAGTTCTAACATTTGCACGATAAATCATAGATTTCACATTCAAGGCCTTTTATTTTATTATCTTATTCTTTATATAGTAGGTTTTTTTTATGTTTCTGGATGTTTTCCATCACGTCAAAGTCTTGGTAGCGCGACAAGCTACATTTTAGTTTTCTAAACTTCCGATGAGACTGTTGAAGGAGTGACTGTTTATAGACGTAACTAAAACTTAGAAACCAACATGTTTTGCCGAACTTTTACAACGTAAATGCGACTATTCAACTAATTATATTAGCTGTGCTAGAAGAATAACAGAGGTTCTTCCTATAAACCCGAACTGGTATGAATTGAGAGCATAGGGAGATTGTCAGCGTTTGGTACGTCTTGTGAGAATTCAGGAGAAATTTCGAATTTCAAAATAAATTGGGCCACACTCGAAACTTTTACATCTATTTACGTTTATAGCATTAACATTAAAGCAATTCCTATGTTATTTAAAGGTAGATTGTAGCAGGTTATGGGTGCTTCGTAGACTTTATAGGTGGTTAAAATATGCCAAAGAATCTAAAAATACTACCCAAAGTAGGTAGAATTCCCTGATTAGTGTCATCAACTTGTAAAAGCCTCCTATACAAATATGGGCAAATGTAATAAAATGGCTAAATCCAGCCTTTTGCATGAAACTACTTAAATCAGAAACCTGTAATAGATGGTAAACTTTTGTAGTCATAAGCATCCAAAATACGAGTATCCAGGTGAGAAAGTTCATAGCTCATAGCAGGTGAGAAAGTTCAAGCAGTTAACTTAATAAAAGTAGTAATTAACTTACAAAGTAGTATAAGTTACGTTGTGAAATACGGTGAGTCCGTAGAGAGTTTGTGAAGTGATTGCTTTGTACTTCTAAGTACATCGTGCTAACTCGGGACGGTTTAGGGCGCCCTCGGAAAAGAAAAAAAATGGAAATGTCGGAAACCTCGTATACTCGTATTGACACATTATAGTTTCATGTTACGCTTTATTATTCCTACGAATAAATAGTCAAAGTTGCATCAAGACAAATTTTTCAAAATGTCGAACCCTAGAGTTTTGTAAAAAAAATTTTTTTTTTGCACAATAAATTAAAAACCTGCAACGCCTCCCTTTTTCTTAATAACCTCTCCTTTTCTTTTTCTTCTTGTTTTCCTGGTAATCCCCCCCCCCCCCCCCCCGGCCACCCACCTCTCCCTCTCTGAGAGGAAGTTCACTCGATATACTTCCTGCTCTAGATACAATCTGCAACCCGCGATGATGCAAATGACCGAGCGAGCAGAGAGACTTCTTTTTGCAAATCTAAACGGCTCGCACACAGTCGTGGCACTCCAGTGATTTGCATGCAGGCTTTGAGAGTGTGGTGCTGCGAGACACCGGGCCTCCGCTCTGCAACTAGAGCGCATCGCTCCTGGAACACGCTTTTGTACGAAATCTATCCCCTGACCTCGTCGTCCTCGTTACCTCTCGCGGTCGCACATCTGTTAATCAGTTCAGGCTGAGAACTAAGAGAGCGCAGCTGATGCAGAAGTCTGAGGAGGAACCACGACTTCCTCCAGATGACAGACATAACGACGCTAAACATTTACTCCTGTAAATCTCCATCCTACGCTTCATGCCATGTAAATCAGGAAGTCCCCTGTGAAAGTCTCACTTTAATGACCAGCTTGATAACACATTATTATTGTTATTATTATTATTATTATTATTATTATTATATAAAAAGAATTCCTCACATGTTGTTTATTGCTCGTAATCACAAAGGGGGACCGAGGCTGAATCTCGGAACTGGAGATAAAACAGATATGTTTAATGGCTCGTATATCACACTGGAGGACGGTTAGGTTTAACTTCCCTCACAACGTTATTGTGTTTCCCACCGAGCTGGACTTCCCTGTCTTGCAGAATGCTATAATTATAGTCGTATAATTCTGGTGTTATGGTTAGGAGTCGTGGGTGTCATGATTCGAAACTTTCACATAATGAGAATAAGGTATAAAATTATACAATTAGGTATAAAAACGATTCTTTTGTCTGGCAATCAATTAGTCTATGACCACACCGACTCCAAAACCTAATAATAAAAAAAGTTAAATTAATTTTTATATGCTATTTATATATTGTTTGTATTTGAATTAAGTTAAATTCCATTCGATACAAAAAACTTTATTTATCACCATGGGGCAGTTTAAGGCAGCAAAAACAAAGAGGTAATTCCTCTATAATAATATCTTGCAGGTTGTGCACTCTAACCTATTCACTCAGTAAAGTATCCTGTGTAGTACGAGCTAATTGTTTGCTTTGTTTGTTTAAACGGGTAAAGAAGTTTTATAACATCATATCAGGAATACTAATCGAATCGCTTCATGGAGCTCCATACAAGAAGGAAACGCTGGCGGTAAAAACATTCCTCCCGACATCGTGTTCTGCGTATCGAAAGCCTTATTTTTAGGAACCAATCACAGACTTGACTACATCACATGTTCCTCCTCCTCCTCTGCCTCCAGACATCAGTTTGCCCCGGCGTATTTTATGTGAAACGAATGTCTTCTTCATCATCATCTTCTTGTTGGCAGCGGTTGGCCTCCAGTAAGTTAAATCACCGCCATCTGTAGATCTGGGTTGTTCTATTGAATGTCGTCTCCAAAAGAATGTACGCTAAACTCAAACACTAACAAAGCACCAAGCGTTATAGTGAATTAGACAGCGGCAAGCAATTGGGGGGAAAAAAACTTGTACAGAGTGTATTTATCTGTCAGGACAGGATGTAATGGACCGTCCTTGTGCCAGGATTCGTATCTGTCTGCTGTAAAGAAAGTCGAGGTCCTGAGGTTAGAACCTGCCGTGTCCTGCACATTACCAGCCTGAAGTGAATCGATTCTGATTCATTTTTATTTTTTTTTATCCTAATGTGGCAGAAATCAAAATTATTCTTATTTTTTAATAACCGTCTGAAGGACAAAATGTAATTCTTTTCATATCGGATCTGAATTATTTTTATACGCGGCCCCAGATCGGACACGACTGACGAGATTTCATAGCGGTGCTAGCAACAGCTGCTGAGACGGCTAAAGCAAGACGTCTGGCTTTCTTCCTTCTTCTGGACCTCAACAAACTCCTCTGACTAACAGCTCGTCATCCTCCAGAGCACAACCCCCAGGCTCGCACAAATATGACTCGGGTATACAACCCAGATGTCACTCATCGATGCGCGCACGCGTGCCGTTTTAAAGGGCGGACACGTCCGCGTTCGAGTCAGATCAAAGTCATGATTATAAACGAGAAAAGCGCACGTGAAAAAATTCTGACTTGAGCAATGTGGCTCGTAACGTGAACATTAGTCCTGCCTTGTCATGATGGTTAGGATTAGTCAGTGTACGTCTTCCTGTTTGAGTGGAACTGGTGCTGAAAGTCTGTCAGATTTCTGTTGTGTTAATAAAGTCACGTCGCTGCTCGATGTCTAGAAGCTACAGGGAGGATGTGTGAATTCCTAGGCCTCCAAGTTTTTGTCATGATTGTGAAAAAAAAATAAAGGCAGAATGGTGTGTGCAGGATAAAACGAACCCCACAGCTGGATCAGACAGACATCCCCATCTGGCTCGGACCTCTCCGTCCAGCGTCTTGTCAAAACATGCTTGCGCAACTCCTCTTTCTGTTTTCACAATTGTTTTGTTTTTATACCATCCAGGGATCAAACTCTTAAAATAAAATATTAAAAGTCATGAGAAACTAAACACAATATAAAACATGTTATTGTGAGCTGCATTGCCTACGTCGGTACTGGTGCAGTAGCTCGGGTTGTGGCTTTGCAAAACAAAAATCACACTTTCGGATCATCTTACCAGGGTGTTTCTTTGTGTGTGTGTGTAGAACAAAGAGAAGGAGCGCATGAAGGAGCGGGAGAAGGAAGCGCGCGAGAGGGAGGCGCGCTACAGCAACGGCCACCTGTTCACCTCTCTGACCGTGTCGGCCACCACGCTCTGCTCGGCCTGCAACAAGAGCATCACGGCCAAGGAGGCGCTCAGCTGTCCCAGTGAGTCTCACACTCATATACACACATACACACACACACGTTTTACTCATGGCTGAACTTGCGAAAGCAGAACACATTGATTAGAATAGAATTTTTAGCGTTCATGCTGTCCTGATATCCATTGGTCTGTTATATCATATCGTACAGTACTCTATCAGCCTCAGCATCTCTCTCCGTATCATAATATACTTACCTGGCCGAGGGGGAACACAAGTCACTACCTGGGTTTGACTAAGCCCACAGGGAAGAGCCTTCCACTGGATAATTACTGCACTGATTAATAAGCTGCTGCTGCAACCAGGTATTTAATTGAACCCTAACTGATGTAGTGAGAAGCTTCTCATTTCTTAAATGTCAGAAGACATATCCTGTGGTTGTGGTGAAGGTGTTACTTTCAGCAAGGTCAAATAATAGTCCTGCGGAAAAGCAAAGAAAACAGCGAGACGAGGAGATGAAACTACTAAAACTGGATTGAGAACTGTAAAACGCACTATTTTATATAAAAAAATAATAATTCTGTAAGGATAGCGGTGAAGCATCATCTCCGAGGAAAAAATGTGGTCGGAAAACCATCCTGACTGGGAGAAAAAGAAGAAAAATAAGCACCGGTAGAACTCACACCGATGTTTAATAGTAACAGTAATGAAGGGATTGGGACTAAACAGCTGCGTAGATTTGAGACAAAGACCACTCATCAGTGAGACTAGTCTGGAAAAAAGCCCTCAGTTTGCTAGGGAGCATAAAGTATTAGACGGTGAAGCATCGGAAAAGAGGTCATGTGGTCTGATGAGTCCAGTTTTACGCTCTTCCAGGGTGGATCAAGGCGGATGAAGTCCACTGTACAAGCCTGTTGAGACGGTATTAGGATCTGTTCTGTTGGTCAGGTTGGTTATGTGTCCAAAGAATGTAGTCAGCTGACGACCTGAATGTCCTGAATGACCAGGGTACCCCATTTAATGGATTTTTCCCTTTTTTTTTTTTTTTTCCCCTGATGACACGGGCATATTCCAAGATGTGACGAGAAGATTCCACAGACTCGAAAATGTTTAAAAAATATTTTTTAGGTTTTTTTTTTAAAGTAATTTTTATAATGTTTATTTTATATTTATTTAGGATTTTTATTATTCATTTTTTATATTTTTATTATAAAAATATAGATATATTCTTTGTTAGATATTTATTATTTTATTTTATATATATATATATATATATATATATATATATATATATATATAATTTTATTATTTATTTTAGATTTCTTGGGATTTTATTGTTTTATGTGTTTTATATGTGTATTATTATTTAGTTAAATTTTTCCATTTTTTAAATAATTGTATAGGTTTTTTTATTTAATTATATGAATATAATATATGCATTTTATATATATATATATATAAATTTCTGAATATAATGTATAATAAGAGATCGTACTGTACTAATGATGTGTACAGAACAAAAAGACCTGAAATGGTTTTATATGGAAATTCCTCAACTGCTAGTAAAATAAAAACGACGACCAGCTCGGCCTTTTTTTTTGGTTTGGTTTTGTTAGCGACACGCGCGATTCTTATCACTGTTTAACTGTTGATGGACTGTCAGTTAAAGGATTTATTAATACACTGATAGATTAGCATGTTAATGAGGGATGTTTGAGGCACCAGCTTAGTGTGTGAGAGGTGCGAGTGTGACATTTGTGCACACTGTCAGGGAATTTACACTGTGTGTGTGTGTGTGTGTGTGTGTGTGTGTGTGTGTGAAGTAACGTGCGATTTGTCATCATTCAAACCGTCTAGGCATCCAGTGGAGAGTGCCAGATCTGTGTGTGTGTGTGTATAAGTGTGAGTAAAGGGGGGGAGGGGATAGGAATAAGGGCAAAATGTAAGTATTCTGACGGGAAAAAATGAGAGAGAGGGAACGAAAGAGAGACAAAAAGACAGATAACAGCCGATCGAAGCAGACTCAGAGGCAGGGGTGCAAACTGCCGGGATTCGCCACCTCCGTGCTGCTCCCTCCCTCTCGCCACGCCATCACTTCCCCTCCCTTCCCTCGTAAAATCAATCCGCTGTTGAGCCGCAGCTCCGCCCACCGCCCGCCGCCCTCCACCTCTTTTCGTCCTGCACCACAAACGCACACGCGCACATACAATGGAGTCAGTGTGCGAGGCGCCTGCCTCCATCTCCACCGCGCCACAGGAACAGCTGGGGGATAGAGGGATGGAGAAGGGGAGCGCAAACAAAGAGAGGGAGAGGATAGACAGATACATAGCTGGAGAGATCGAAAGATGGAAAAGGAAGGAAAAGAGAGGAAGTGATCGATCCCAGGAAAAGAGACAGAGATGGTGTGTGTTAGGAAAATTGCTGATCAGCAGGAATTTTATGCTGATGTTCTAAAAAAAATGTTTGTGTTTTTTTTTTTTTGCCATCATGTGATTTGTCAATATTGATAGCTGATTAGATGTTAATAACAAAAAAAATATTTCAATAAAGACGATTAGATTGAAAATGAATGAGAGAGAAAAACAGAAACCAGAGAAGCAGGTTATTTTTTATCTTTTACTGTTTGCTGTGTGGGATCAATGCGTTTGTTTACTAACTATTTACTAACCCGTTATTAACCGTCTGTTTACCCGTGGTGTTTGCTTTACCCGAAAATAATCCTGTGATCTAGCATTCGTGTCAATAAAGGATAACTGATCTAAACTGAACCGAAAGGAGAAAACACAAAGAGAAAGAGAGACAGAGAGAGAGAGAGACTGTTATTGCGATACACTTCACACTCTATTAACCCAAACACTGTGAAAAAACCCCTGCGATCTGCTTCTGTAATGTTAGTATCGATGTTACTGAACATACAGTAAGAGATAGAATGATGTCCTGGTGCAGGGAGGTGGAGAAACCCGGTGAAGAGCTCGGCGCTGTTCGGCCTGAATATTAACATCTTCATATTGTGCCTCACGTACTGTCAGGATAATCTGTGCTGCGGAGTTAATAAAACATTAATTACGTCATTAATAATTTCAGATTAATATCAGATTCTTTTGGCCGGTTTTGCGCTAATCGATGACGTGCTTGTCTGCTAAACGAAGGGCGTTACACTTCATACGACTCGACACGTCAAAAAAGGTTAAACACGTCAGGACCTGAACCGTGCGTAACGTGATGTCTCGTTATGTGCTCTTTAGCTCGAAGGGGAAGCGGAACAGCAATTTTAGACCCCAAGATATTTTTATTGTAGTGTTTTTTTATTTATTTTTTCTGTTATTTTATATGTTTTTAATTTTTTTTTTAATTATTAATTTTGTTTTTTAATTATATTTTATGTATTTTATATATTTTTTAGGGTTTTTTTATTTTTATTTTGACTTTTATTTATTTTTTAGGCTTTTTTTGTTAGATATTTCATATTTTATTTTATATAAAATTATGATTTTTTAAATTATTTCTTTGGATTTAATTGTTTGTTTTATATGTGTTTAATTATTTAGTACATTTTTAAATCTATTTAAAAAAATATTTTATAGTTTTTTATTTCATTATATAAATATAATATATGCATAAAATATACAGTATATATATATATATATATATATATATATATAATTTGTATAATATTATTATTATTCAAATATAATTAATATAAATTTTTCAATATAATATTAAGATTATATAATATTAAGTATTTAAAATTAAAATGAATTCCGTAATCACTATTCTACATTGTTGCATTAGTTTTCTATATAGATTTGTTCATATATATTTTAGAGGGGAAAGAATAGAGAGTATTTTTGAAGGAAATGATATTTCAATTAAAGAATAAAAACACTTATTTTAGAGAAATTGGGGGGGGGGCTATTATGCTTGTGTCCATGTCACTAATTTAATCATGCACAATTTGGCAACAAAATAAAGCGTTTTTTATATAAATAAAATTATATTATAAAAATTGTGTCCTTTGTTAAACCCTATGAAAGGTGCATGTTTTGTGGAGTGTTTTTTGCTACGCACATCAGCCACAGCTGACTCTCATAACCTTGACACGTCGTGGTTACGAGGTAAGAGATAGGCGGAGGGCGGGAGTGATGCAGAGAGGGGGGATGGGAGGACAGCGAGGAACCGTAGTGGAGCCAGTAATTGCGTACGTCTCTTGCCAAAGGGACAGATGTGCGAGTGTGTGTGTGTATAATCCATACTGTATACTGGTGCAGTGGCGTCTCTGAACGTGTACAGGAATTCTACTGTAGCAAGGGCACTCGGGGTAAAGCCTACATCTCCAAACCAGCCCCCGGAGGGCTATTGATTCAGCCCCAAGGGTGTAATTATATTGAAAGGAGGTATTGGACTTGAAAGGAGGCTGGACGTGCTGAATAAATTATGGCTGATGAACCGTGGAGGAGGGAAGGGGTTAGGGTTCTAGTGTTTACTTTTTCATCAATCAGTGTGTGTTTATATACAAATCACTGAAGAAAAGTTTTATTCATTTATATACATAATACATAACCAGTATAAATATACATCATAATTTGCATTAAGAATTGGGGATGATGTCACCTAGGTGCTGATTAGATTTGGATTGCGATAAAAAAAAAAAAAATAATAATAATAATAATTCTGACTTAATAAATGTTTTTTTGTTGTTGTTGTTTGTTTGTTCATTATTAGATTTGTACAATTCTAATTAATTTGTCTCAAGTGACTATCTTTCTAACAGGATTTAAAATATTAAAACTTCTAACAATAGTTCATAAACTATGAAATGCTTTATAACTTGTCAATAATTGTTTAAATGTCACAACCCGTTTTTGTTTCCTGCCGAGCTTCTGTTTGACACTCCAGTCCAGTAGGTGGCAGTATTGCACTAACCGCTTATAATCTCGGTGATCTCTCTCTCTCTGTCTTGTCAGAATAAATATACTTGTTTAAAAAATTTTAAACACACTTAGTCGTGGTTTGACCTCAACATGTATATACAGTACATATACACGAGCGCTGTTCAAGTCAAACCCGGACTAAGTGCTTATTATTATTCATTTTATTTATATACTTATTATTATTTTGAGCAGTATATATGCACTTTTTGTGAATCTTTGCCTCTAGCTGGGGAAACGAAAATTAAAAAGATGGCTTGTTCTTCTAGTGAAAAAAGTCACTGCTGGAATCTCTTAATAGTTCTCCTCCCCATCGCCCTGTTAATCTGGCACACGGCGATTATAGCACCATTATGCACAGCATTATGAGACGTTTAAATGCGGCGTGTGGCGCTTTTGTTTCCCGACTCTAAAACTGGGTTTTTCTGCACACAGTTCGCAGCTGCCACTCTCCGACCCCTCCTCCCAAATCGCCGCATGTAATCCAGGGACAGCGTGAGAGATTAACACACGTCTGTCACAACGGCATCCTCCAGCTCTCCCTCACACACCCACACACACACACACAATCGTACACATGACTACAAAGGCAGGAGCGCTCCAGAGTTCATTTACTCAAGTCTCTTATTGATTACCCCACTTTGGAAGCGGTATCGACGTTCAGCTTTTGTGTTGCAAGAAGCAAACGGGAGTGAATTGCAGCTCCCTCTGGGATCGTCGGAGTCAGAGTCAGACAGAGCTGTCGAAACCCCATTTTATATTCGTACTCACAGTCGTATTTCAACACTACGTGTTCGATTTCAACAAATCCAGCATTTTCGAGCCACGTGTGCAGAAATCACCATGCCGAATAACGTAGACAGCGCCAAAACTTTTGATTTTGTTTCGCAGAGTCTGAGGGATCAGATCAGATTAGATTCAAACCTTGGATTAGATTCTCTTAAGCTCAGTAACACTCTTTGTCCATTCCTGTACACTCTTTGTAGATTACTATGTTTGAAAGTAAGAACGAGACGGATAGAAGCTGATGCGTAGCTAGTTAACTGAGAAGCCTCGGCCATGCTTGGTTACGGTTGCTAGGTAGGTCAAGTTTCACGAAAGGTTAAAAGGTTTCAGGTAGAATGTAAGTGCGGCACGTTGGGAAAACGTTATCTTCGTTATCTTTGACTGATGAGAGTAATGGGCGGAGCTACTGTTCGAGAACACGGCTAAGCCGTGGCGTTAACGCTAACACTGTGTAAATATTCTGTTAACAACCTGGAACACGACGAACAGACCAGTTAGCTTAAAAGCTAAAAAGAAAGACGCCGGTTAAATTTTTTCCCGACTTTGATGAAAGTACAACATGAAAAGCATGTGCTCGCGTTTTGTTTTGTGATGAGCCGCGAGCTTTATCCGCGAACAGACAGGACGGCTTTTAAGGACAAAAGGATCAGTGGTGTCTCATCCCGGGATGTATGAATAGCGCAGGATTGTTTCAGCCATGTTGATTTGGTTACTCAGGGCATGGTGTGTTTATTTAGCGTTGGTGGAGCTCTGTGTGTGTGTCTGGGAAAGGCAAGTACCAGCGCAAAGGGATAAAATGTGCGCGCATGAATGGGCCTTCTGTGCTTCTTATGACAAGCTTTCTAAAGAAAAAAATTTTTGGACGCTCTTATTGCGCCGTGCGAGACGGGTGTGTCCTTTCGTCTGGTGGAAACCAGACTTGTGCCTCAAGACCGCGCGCGTACGAGGTTCGCATCTCTATGTTTAGCGACGCAGCCGTGTTGGCGGTGACCGCGCACGAAACAAACGAGCCAAACCTTCCGAGCTATAAATGGGAAGAAAATGTAGACTTTTGAGGCCAGAGGAGCGCTGACACACGGACACACTCACCCCAAGAACGTTTTCGTCTGGGATAAAAATAACACTTTTATCTGTAGATCAGGAAGTGACCTCATTATTTGCACCCTAAGAAAGTCTTGTGTATTTTCCCTCACCTCTCAGTTATGTTCAACAACGAAACTGAAACCTTTCTGTCAGGTTTCAAGGTTCACATCTTCGCTTGTTATAACTGCGATGCAGGAAATAAAAAAAAATAAAGAAAGAAAAGAAAACTTTCCCTGTTTTAATTCCCTTAGATCACGTTGACTTACTCATGGTACATCTGACCCCCTGATGAAGGGGTTATTCCGCCCTTGTCAGGCCCCCTGTGACACCCAACCCCACCCGGACCCCTAATCGCTGTTTAACTGTTCTCCAGCCAACCCTTACACACTTCCTGCCGCACAAGAACAACTTCCTGTCTACAAAACACAGCACAGGAAACACGCTCTCTCTGGAACAATGTGGAGAAACGAGATCTCGGGTGACGGGCAGGAGGGGGTCGGAGGGGTGGGGGAGAGAGAGAGATGGAGAGAGAGCTGAGGAAGGTCTTTCTTTTGTTCTTGGTTTCTTTGATCCTGAATGAGAGATGACGGTTTGAGAGATTGGCAGCGGCGATCGAGACGAGCACGCCGCTGTGCGATGAGCCTCCGAAAGCTTTCGAATACAACATGAAAAGGCTGATGATAACGAATCGACACGCGCCAGACTAATCGTTCTGGGAAAGGGTTTCTCTTTTGAAAGCTTTTCGCTAAACTCAGCACGATTCGATGAAAAAAAAAAAAGAAAAAAAAAGCTTTAAGTTTCCCGACTCACACGTCCACCCAGTATGTCAAGGGTGTTCGAGTTTTGTTTCTGGCTTTATTTGCTTAGAGACACGTAGCTGACTTAAACCTCTCCAGTCCAGTAGGCGGAACTTTAACTTTACGAAAGAGAAAGTTTTTACTTTAGAAAAGATTTATATTGTAATTATATTTAGGTAACCTTCGTGCCCCAAGCCTCCTGGGATAGGCTTCAGGCCCCCGCCACACTGAATACGAGATGAAGCGGTATAGACGATGCGTGAGAATATTTAGGTAAACTTACGATCTTTAAATTGTCTAAAATAAACTAATTTTTTAAAAACAGATGGTAAAAACGCTTTGCATCGTGGCATAAGAAAATCCTTGCAGTATACACTTGGTTTTCAAAAATTCTTTTCACTTTTTCTTCTTTCGAGTTAATGGACGGTTCAGCGCAATACTGCCACCTACTGGACTGGAGTTTGGAGCAGAAAATTGGCTGTTAAAAAAAAAAAATGCTTATCGCTCTGAGAGAAGGTTTATTAAATACCTTACATAGTTTTTAACACTTCAAGAGAAAAAAACTTTTACGCTGGAACGATTATAAATAAATTGAGCTTAATAAATGTGACTTGCTATGAAACATAGATCGTGTAAGAACATCGGCCATGTTAATCCCTGTCGATGAGCTGTTGCTATGGAAACAATAGGATAGACCGTGTCTGTTATGATCTATATATCCATATATGGCTTCTCTGACAAGATAGATAGATATATATACAATAAAAGGAGTAAGGATAAAAGAGATTAATAATTAATATAGGTGATCAGATGTTCAGTTGAGATAATAAAACAGCTGAGATCAGGCACGGTTGCGCTTTTTGCATAAATCTATTTAATTTTATTGACTAAGGTTGAGATGTTGCACATTACAGCTGTTTTGTCTTGCGTACAGATTGTGCAGTCGGGGATAAATCATCAATCTGTAAGAGATTATCAAAGTTCCTGCGAAATGTGTAGATGCGAGTGTGTAAAATGCAAATATTTCCTAAGATTCAGTGACAGTGAAGCCGGTGTTTTTCTTCACACTCGCACGATCAGTCACACGTCTCGTGGTTAAACCTTAAAGGCTCGTCGCTGTGCTTGATTACATCTTAATTAACGATCGTCCTGTTACACGCGTTTATATATCAAGTACCAAACCATAAATCCTTCCCTTTCGCCCGAGCTCTGATGATCTAGAGCAAAATTCCATTTCACTTTCTGATCCTCTGGTTTGATTTATGTGTGTTTTGTATTTTTGTGGCCAAACAGATTTACAGTGTATTAACCCCGTCTGTAATGTGATCTCTAAAGAATTCTAAAAAAAAAAAAAAAAAAACAATAAAAGCTTTAGATTTTTGCATTGATTTATTAACGTGTAAAAGTTCTCTCTGCGTATAATATAATACTCCATAATTCTTGTTGTTTTTGTTTTGCAGCTTGCAACGTCACTATCCACAACCGATGCCGAGACACGCTGGCCAACTGCGCTAAAATGAAGCAGAAGGTACGAGACGCAGCCAGGAATAATGGAGGGATTTCTGAAAAAAAAAAAAACACAGCACAGAAAGCTAAACATCACCCGAAACAGCTGCTAGGCTTAATAAAGGGGAGAGAATGTATCTGCTAATTTGCTGAATACTTACACAAAGACAAGTTTTTTTATTCTTACACGTCCTAAAAAAAAAGATATTTCAAAAAACACTTCCCTTTTTTCTTTTTTTTCGATTAAAAAAAAATAAATAATTTTTTTTAGTGCAATCCTTGTTTACGGTGAAATCCAAATATTTCACCGTAAACAAGGATTGCAATAAAAAAAAAATTTTTGTTTTTTTTTTTTCAAAAAATTTTAAATCGCTGTTACTTGTTCTTGTTTTTAAATTAAATGACTGATGTACCTAAAAGCGAACTCCTTTAAAATGTCATAGACAGACTAAAATTCTGAGCGGTTCACTGATATAACTTTTTATTTGTTTTTGTTTTATAAAACTTGACCACTTTTAAAACTTAAGATGTTCAAGTGTAAGATAACTCCCTCTTACTTTGATGATTGCACTCAAGTTCTAAAACCTTAGCAACTAAGTCGTTGATGCAACACAGGATGCTGTGCTCCCTGTCAGTTTAGATAGTTTAGATAGCACCACCTGCAGGATTATATAGGAACTGCAATATTTTCCCACCTGAAATGCAAACTTATGCAAACACACAAAAAAAAAAGAATTTTGGAGAGTCAGTGTGATGATGCATGATTTGCTGTACATTACTGAATCTCTGCTATACATTTATACATATTTCATATATCAGTTTATTTATATTTATATATATTTTTAGGGAAAACAATGTGTATTATTGCTTTTCCCTGTGTTTTATTAATATATAAAGACTGAAGTGATCTCTCTCTGGCTCTTGCAGCAGCAGAAGTTGGGAGCGAGAAACAGTTCAGCTCTTCAGAATGTGGCTCTCCGCACCAAAAGTAAGTGCCTCCCCCTCTTTTTCTTCCTGAACATACGCCTTTGCTTTTCTGGTGTTCTGTTGTTTTTATCTCCTCCCGTTTGAGCATGCAGTGTTTAACACCTCCTTCATCCTCCGCGAGTAGATCAGAGGAGCCATACTGTCTCCTGCTGGTTGTTTAGTCTTCCTACACACACACACACACACACACACATGCTGCGCTAATTAATATTATTATTGTTATTATTATATAATATTTAGGGATCGCTTAAGGGAGTTAAAAATCTCATAGCTGATGAAGATCCTGTTTTCAAGCCGTAGAAAAAAAATAATTAATCTGGCACGTTACTGAGAAAGTGCGAACTTTTCTATTACTAAGATTTGCTGACACTGGACATTACTTTAAATTAATATCTTAATTAACAGATAATTACACATTCGTTATGAATTAGCGGATGTGCCCGCGACTTTATCCGTGTGGAATTTAACTGCACACTCATAAGCGCGTATTAAAAACAATTGCAGCTCCATCTGTTGAATTTTGAGATGAAGTAATGATGGGGCGACACATCAAGATGTTTTTTTTTTGGAAGTTTTGCCTGTCTGTTTGTCTGTTTGTTTGTGCACACATCACGATAAAACTACTAAATGAATTTTAATAGGGTTTTCACAGGTGTATTCAGCCAAGCTTAAGGTAACATAGAGGCTCTGTTTCATCAAAATCGGCCCACGAAAGGAGAAGATATGCTACTTTAAAAATTTTGATTGTAAACGCCCTTCTTTACTTTTATGTATTAAGATGTACTGGTCAGTTAAAATTCGTCTGTTGATTTGCGATAACTATACACTTCTAAAATTCCACACAAATGATGTCGCAGGCACAGAGTGTATTAATATAAGGACATTTCAAATTGCAAAGTATACCAGTGAAAACCCCATTAAAATCCGTTAAGTAGTTTTTAAACGAAACAAACGAAAAAAAAAAGTTCTAAAATAATCTTGATGTGATCTGTTACTCATTACTAATTTTTTTCCCGTCTCCCTCCCTTTTTCTCATCTTTCAGCTCCCATCATCAAGGAGAGGCCGAGCTCGGCCATCTACCCCTCCGACAGCCTGCGCCAGTCTCTCCTCGGGTCCCGGCGAGGACGTTCCACCCTGTCTCTCAGCAAGAGCGTCTCCACCAACAACATCGCAGGGTGAGCGGCTGACCTCAGAAAACCTCGGCGGGGAAACGAAACTCCGTCTCTTTTTTTATTATACGTAGGAATCTTAAAACAAGAAGTTTAAAAAAAGCACTTCCAAACAATCTAGGAAGTTTTTTTTTGTTTGCGCTTCGAGTTTGTGGTCTTTTTTAGATTATTTTAGATTTTTAGAATTCTCTGTTATTCTGCGTCTGTAGAAATCTGAACGACGACTCTCCACTGGGTTTGAGACGAATCCTGTCTCAGTCCACGGACTCGCTGAACTTCAGGAACAGAGCCATGTCCATGGAGTCTCTGAATGATGACGGTGAGACAGACAAGAAGACCGTCTGGTTTTTATTATAACACACCTCTTGTTTCTTCTTTTCATCAGCGTCACGTCATTCTGTCGTCTCTTTCCTCACAGGAGAGGTGTATTACGCCTCCATGCTGGAGGAGCTGGAGAGGGAGGGCCGGGACTTCGTGGCAGACTCGTGGAGTTTGGCGGTGGACGCGTCTTATCTGCAGACTCACCGCAAAGACGTCATCAAGAGGCAGGACGTCATCTACGGTCAGTCGGTCTAGTCACCACCTGGCACTCGTGGTATTCTAGCGTCTTCATCAGACGGCGCCCTAAAACTAAAGCATGCGTTTCACCACAGAGCTGATCCAGACCGAGCTTCACCACGTGCGAACGCTGCGCATCATGGAGGGCGTGTTCCGGCGCGGCATGCTCGAGGAGGTGATGCTCGAGCCGGGCGTAGCGCACGCCGTCTTTCCGTGCCTCGACCAGCTGGTGGCGCTGCACTCCCGCTTCGTCAGCCAGCTCCTAAGCCGACGGAACCACAGCCTGGCGCCGGGGAGCGCCAAGAACTTCACCATCCAGCAGCTCGGGGACGTCCTGGTAGAGCAGGTGAGCGTAACATGACCTCATACTGTAGCACGCTCAACGCACCACATCATCTCAGACAGAAGAAAGTGTCTCACCCAGACTGTTCTCGTCGTCCAGTTTTCAGGCCAGAACGCAGACGAGATGCTCAAGTGTTACGCCGAGTTCTGCAGCCGCCACCTGAAAGCCGTGAAGCTCTACAAGGAGCTGCTGGCACGCGACAAACGCTTCCAAAACTTCATCCGGGTAAGGAGCGAGGGAAATTAAAGAAGAAGAAAAAACAGTCTAAGTTCTTTGAATTTTATGATCAAGGTTTTGTTTTTCCCTAAACAGCGAGTGAGTAGAGGGTCACTCCTTCGTCGCCACGGAGTCCAAGAATGCATCCTGCTGGTCACACAGCGCATCACCAAGTACCCAGTGCTGATCCAGCGCATCCTTGATAACACAAAAGGTGAAATCCTGTCTTATCGCTATAAGTCTTAGCTGTTATTAATTTTTTTTACCATGGTATGGTTAAATTCTTCGAATGCATTCGTCCAGACTTGATCGACTAATCAGATCTGTCTGTGCGCGTTTCCGATCCCACAGGTAGCGAGGAGGAAGCCGAGTCTCTGACGCAGGCGCTGGTTCTGATCCGTGAGCTCCTCAGTTCTGTGGATCAGCAGGTCCAGGAGCTGGAGCTGACTCAGAAGCTGCAGGAGATCCGGGCTCGCCTGGACCCTCGCGCCGAGACCGAGGTGAGGGGCGGAGGGGTGTTCCGAGGGGGAGAACTGCTCCGGAGAAGACTCCTCCACGAGGGAACGCTGCTGTTAAAAACCGCACAGGGGTCCAGACTCAAAGGTAGGACAAATATACTAACTAGAGGCAAAGTTTCGCAAAGTGTCTGGAAATGTTGAAATACATGAACTGAACAAAAAGAGTGCGACGGCATTTTGATGCATTACACTGTTTATTCTTAGAAGGATTTCTAACACTTGATTGTTTAACATGCTATTTGTCTTTGAGGAATCTCAGAGCTTTTTCTATCATTTCTAAGGAAGCCTGATTGTGAGCCAGACTTTCTGAGAATCGCTGTTTATTTTCGCAGACGTCCAGGTCCTGCTGATGACGGACATCCTGGTGTTCATGCAGGAAAAAGACCAGAAATATTTTTTCCCCTGTCTGGTGAGTGAAAGCTCGGAAACCTGGAGGCCGTTTCGCCTCGCTGTTTGAATAAGGATTTATTCATTAATTTATTTTAATATACAGAGCAAACCAACAACGTCATGTCTGCGTTTCTTTTTATCTCCCTGTAAAGGACAAGCCTTCGGTCCTGTCGCTCCAGAACCTGATCGTCAGAGATATAGCCAATCAGGAGCGAGGGATGTTCCTCATCAGTGACTCCACCCCTCCGGAGATGTACGAGCTGCACGGCGCTTCCAAGGAAGATCGGAACAACTGGATGAAAATCATCCAGCAGGCCGTGAGCAGGTCAGTAACCCAAACTTCATGTCATTTCATCCTGCCGTAACATATACAGGTTTTGTACGTCCATATTTTAACGGTTCAAACCTTCCTCTTCCGCAGATGTCCCTCCAGAGAAGATTTTCCTCTGATCGAGACGGAGGACAAAGCTCTCATGCGTAGACTCAGAGGTCGGTGTCTAGACGAGTCATGTTCACTCACTTACTCCCACTCATCTTCCATACCACTTTATCCTGTATTCAGGGTCACGGGGGCCTGCAGTTTATCCCAGGAGGCTTAGGGCACAAGGCGGGGTACACCCTGGACAGGGTTCCAATCCATTGCAGGGCACACACACGCACTCACACACTCATTCACACACTACGGGTTGTTTTGGGAACGCCAGTTAGCCTAACCTGCATATCTTTGGACTGTGGGAGGAAACCGGAATACCCGGAGGAAACCCACCAAGCACGGGAAGAACATGCAAACTCCATGCACACAGAGCCGGCAATCGAATCCGGACCCTGGAGGTGGAGTCCTGTTCATATCACTGAAAAAAAAAACATTACGTGATGGGAAATCTAGTTTAACGCCGCATTTAACACAGTTCCTGTTTTCGGACCCGGGAAAACTGTTCAGTGGGAAATATGAGTCAGTCCTGATATCTTGACTTCAGACCCGGAAATGATGCCGTCAGCCACATAAACATCTGATGTGTTTAATCTTACTGTCTGAATTTTCGTGATTATTTCAGCTTATATCATGAATTCCAGAATTCCTTCAGATAAAACAAATCTGGAATTTCCTCATTCCTTTATATTTACATATATATATATATATATATAATATATATATATTTTTTTCTTCTTGTCTTTAGCTGATATTCAGCAGAAGGACCGTGAAGTCCTTGAACTACTACAGGAGCGCGTGACCCTGTTTTCAGACCTGGCAGAGGTCACTGGAGGTCAAGAAATCACGATGCCCACCAGCTCTCGGAACGTCTTCAGAGCCGACACGCCGCACGCACCGCAGGCTGAGAAACTCCTCAACAACGCCATTGCTGAAGGTCTGACAAATAAATAAAGTTGTTTTTTTTACGCGGACAAATTGTACAATTATGGGAATTTGGATTCACCCTTTTTTTTTTATCTAGTGGACAGATTAAGCGAACTGCTTCTCGGCTCCAGCGTCGAACTTCCTCATTCCTGCAGTACCAACACTGACCAGAACCACACGGAGGCGCCAGTGAGCAGTAAGTCTTCGCCCTTTCTGATCACAATAGTAATGTTTTAACAAAAAAAAATTGGTTTTTTTACTGGACATGAGTTAATGTTTTTTTGTTTTTTTTTTTACTTTTTTTCTTTAAAATATAGACGGAGAGACGATTTCGGTAAACGGAAGTCACGAAGGGAACAGTACGTCACAAAAAGTAAGACATTGTTGGTAGAGCTCCAGACACAATCACTCTAGATGTGTGAACCAGAAATATCCATGCGTGCAAAAGTTTACACACCTCTAGGACAAAACAGTACCGAATCATTTCGAAAATGGTCATTTTGTCTATTCTAAGGTTAAATTTCCTCAGAACTGACAAAGCGACCATTTCCCTGGTCCCGGGGGACCATCCGGCATCTCTAGGGCCTTTCTGAATGTAATGAGATTATTATTTATATCATTATTACGGATGTTAAGGTTACAATTCGCATTTACAATTCACATCTCATCGACTAGTTCAAAGGTTGTTCGTACTTTGGAAGGAGAACTTTTCAGAACCTCTGACACTTTCCAAGTAATTCTGAACATTTCTTTTTTTTTCTGCAGGACAGAAACGGAAACCAGCTGCAGGACAGAACTTCCAATGAGGTACAGATTTTTGTCTATCAAATTTTAAAAGAATAATTCATCATGTAATGTGTTTCTCAATGTCCAAATCTTTGCTTTTTTTTTTTTTTTAGGAAGTTTGCCAAAGACTCGTAAACCTCAGCACGCATCTCCACGCACTACAGGTCAGTCTGAGACACAGTGCAGCGGTTATCTCATGAGATCTCATGTTTTTTCCCCACTAGATCAGTTTGAAATTTCTCACTTTCCACCCTGTCTTTAGGCAGCAGTTATCAGACAGGACTCCATCCTGGAGCTGTGCATGCGAGACGGCTCTACCTCCACCTCCTGCTCCACGCCGACCACCTCCACCCCCAGCCCTCTCGGCTCCGCCCCCCTGCGTCTGAGCCGCTCGCTGTCGGGTAACGCCCTGATGGATGGTGTGGTGCCCGGGGCGGGCACCGATCAGGCCTTGCTGCAGAGACACTACACCCTTATGCATGAGGAGGTGTGTCGCCTGCGCCCGCTCGAGGCACGGCTGAGGGAAAGCGAACGGGCGAGGGCGCAGGTGGAGGCGCAGATGAGAGAGCTGCAGGGCACGCACAGACGAGACAGCACGGACTCAACAAGCTCACAGGTGAGAGCTTAGTGTGTGTGTGTGTGTGTGTGTGTGTGTGTGTGTGTGTGTGTGTTACTTTTAGTTATTGTTTAGAAATACTGAATATATTGAGTAAATACTGAGTTATTAAGATATTATGAAATAATGAAGGTTTAAAAGCGGTTATGGTGACAAATCAAGTCAATAAGTGCAATATTGAGATATTAAGGTGGAATAGCGAGTCACAAAGGTGACATAGAGAGTCAATACCGAGACAAAGCAAGTCACTAAGGTGATATAGTGAGTTTTGAGGTGAAAGACAACTTGGTGGTTGTGGGATTTGAACCTGGGACCTTCCGAACTGTAGTCCAATGCCTAAACAGCCACCCCTGACCGCATTAAGGTGACGTAGCGGGTCATTAGGGTGACGTAGCGGGTCATTAGGGTGGCGTAGCGGGTCATTAGGCTGACGTAGCGGGTCATTAGGCTGACGTAGCGGGTCATTAGGCTGACGTAGCGGGTCATTACGCTGACGTAGCGGGTCATTACGCTGACGTAGCGGGTCATTAGGGTGACGTAGCGGGTCATTAGGCTGACGTAGCGGGTCATTAGGGTGACGTAGCTGGTCATTAGGGTGACGTAGCTGGTCATTAGGGTGACGTAGCGGGTCATTAGGGTGACGTAGCGGGTCATTAGGCTGACGTAGCGGGTCATTACGCTGACGTAGCGGGTCATTACGCTGACGTAGCGGGTCATTACGCTGACGTAGCGGGTCATTAGGGTGACATGGCGTCATTGCGAGTCGTTCAGTTGAATCATTGAGATGAAATAGTGAGATAATATGGAGAAATAGTTAAATCAATACAACCTATCTTGAATCAGTGGGCTATTAGGTGGAGTATTGCCCGTTAAATTGATCTAGTGAGTAATTAGTTCTGTGTGTGTGTGTGTTTCCTTGCAATGCTAACATTCTGGTTAATGTGACGTGCGTGGCTTTAACAGCCTCTCTTTTCTCATCCCTCAGCGGAGAGGAAGTGACGGGGGCCACATCCCCCTCGCCCCGCTGGCCTGTCAGGAACCGGACCAGTTAGACGGCGTTCAGGAGGGAAGTGAGGAAGAAGACTCCGAAGAGGAGGAAGAAGTGCGGATTTCGCCACGCTCGGACAGTCCCAGAGGTGAGCGCTGGATTCATTCAGCGTGAAGAATATCGTCTGTAAAACCCTAATTCTCCCACTGGAATTAGCGGATAGTCTAAATCTAGAAATCTTTAATAAAATGTTATTTATAAAAATCAATGAGCAAGTCTTTGTATGAACAGACAGAAGTTTAGATTCCCATGTGTGTATGTCTGTATATCTGTATGTATGTGTGTGTGTGTGTGTGTGTGTGTGTGTGTGGGTGTGTCCAATTGTAAAGTTCCATCACTCGTTCTTTCTGTTTACACTCTGGGTGGGTGCTGCTATTCTCCGTCAATATTTAACCCGCTCCTCCATGTACACACACACGCCTCTATCATTTGAAGGATGACAACACAGACCGTTTCATCAACACACACGCACACAAACTGAGACGCACCCACTACCTTTGATCACTAATGGTTTCATGTTTCTCTGTGTGTGTGTGTGTGTGTGTGTGTAGATCTGCAGGACATCCCAGAGGAGAGCGAGTGTATAAGCGAAGCTCCGGACGGTGACTCCAGTCACAGTTAACATCAGGTCCAGTCCGAATGCCCCGCATACGAAAACGCTACACGACGCCTCCGCTCAAGGAGACGAGAAAAAAAAAAACTTTCTCAGGCTTCTCAAGGACGAGATTTTCGAAGCGAAGCGGAGAAAGAAGGATTCTAAGGACTTTGTCTTTTGCCTTTATACTCATGGACTCGAGCAACATTTGTCTTAATAATAATTTATCTCAGAATAACCTCTCCTATCATGAACTGTAGCCTACGACTGCCTGCCTTTCTTTAGGGTCTCCAAGCACTAAGTGCACGGAACACTCTTGTTTATAATAATTTTTACTGTTTAGTAGAAATGACTGAAGTTTAAAAAAAAAAAAAAAAGAAAGAAGAAATAGATAAGATGGATGGAATCATGATGAAATCATGTACTGTATGTTCATCATTTATAAACGTGAAACCATGCACAAACATGGACATCGTAAAATAATTTATAGAAGTCGTTAAATAAATAAAAAAAGACGTTTTAGGCAAAATTTTTATACTTTTATATGCAAAAGCTTTTCAGCTCTGTGGATGTTTTCAAGAATGTGAAGTTTAGAGAAGTTCACAAATATGACTGACCCATAATCGAAGGAAGAAAAAAAAACAATAATAATAATAATAATAATATTTAATAAAAGGAGACCAAAGTTCGTTCGGCAGTTAGTGATGGAAATCATAAATTATACGCTCTTCTATAGATTAGACGACAGTGATCATGTTTAGTACGTTTTTTTGGTAATGCATGTAAACATCAGATATACACACTCTCTCTTACTCTCCCCTTCCTCTCCCTTCCTCCCCCCAAGACACAAGAAGTGTTATGATCCATCAGCCCATAATCAACATTTTAATCCACTTCATCCTGCGTCGTTGTTCTGAAGTAGACGGACTAGCTGAAACTCATTACTGGTCAATGAAGGGTTTTTTCTGTACTTTGTGTATATTATGTATCTGTATAAATATTTGGAATGTTTTGGAAAAAAGGGCAAAAAGCTCAAAAGAATGACCTTGTATCTTAGTGTAAACCTTGTATCTTTTTTTTTTTAAAGACTTTTATGTTGTAATTTTATTGTTTTTATTACTTGAACTTACCTGCTTGTTGGCATTGTGCTGTTAAAATATACTGTAGGATTTACCAAATTTTTGTCTTTGTTGTCCTTTTATCTTTGTGTGGCTCAAGAACGCGGGTGTGACGTTGAAGCACTTTATCGCAATTAAAATGCAGAACGTTTAGATTTTTGTATGTCAAAAAATATTTGATGCCTTCATGGAATTTGAAAGCTGGTAATCAGAGGCTAATGTAGATAAGATTTTAAATAGGTAGCTACCTCAATAATGT
Source organism: Clarias gariepinus (assembly GCF_024256425.1). Taxonomy (NCBI): domain Eukaryota; kingdom Metazoa; phylum Chordata; class Actinopteri; order Siluriformes; family Clariidae; genus Clarias; species Clarias gariepinus. The sequence goes on along the minus strand of NC_071124.1, from coordinate 5,361,303 downwards.
TTCGTAGCTATATTGAAATTATTTAAATAATATATAGCAATAATTGGACCAAAACAAAATTATTGTTCGCTCTTAACCTGTGATAAAAATGTCCTAAAATGTGATCATATGTGGAAATCAATCAATTGGAAAAAAATCGCATTTGAAATATTTTTTGGAAAAAAATATTATTTGTATAATAATAATAATAAAAATTTGATCAAATACATTTAAAAAAATCATCAAAATTGTAAAAATAAAATTGTCCAAAGGTATGACATAAAATATGCTTTTTTTTATTATGCATAAAAATGCATTCACATGAAAAAGAAAATCACACTAAATAAAATTTAAAAAAATAATTATTTTGCATATTTTTGTTAAAATAATAAAAAAAATCTGATCAAATTCAATCTATTGTGCAAAACGTTATGCAAAAATAAATAAAATAAATAAATGAGGAATCATAAGCAAAAAGCAAATGAGAATAAATAAATCCTGTTAACATGAGTTGTTGGGGAAGAAAGTCGCATGAATAATAAATTTCAAGGCGTGTTCAAGTCAGATCGAGACTTGTGATAAAATTTCTGGTGAAAACTTCAAGCACAGAACGGCGGTGTGACTCTTAGCTGTGGAAAAACCATTGAATAATTTAAATGTTTTAAAAAGTCGTTGATGTGAACATTCATAGAGTGGAACACCTGACTTCTTGAAAATCTACGAATAACTTGTCGATAACTTGCAGAAGAGATGCATCTGTCTGTGTGAACTGTACACACAATCATTCACCGACACAACGTGAACATTACAGGAACTCGTCTGGGAGTTATTGCCACATCTCCTGTACACTCCAATTATTTCAGGAGTTCCTGGGAGGCCAGTGTTTCAGGTGTTAAGCAGGCAGTTCGATCATGTCTCTGGCCTACTGAGAAAACTTTCGACCTTTTTGGTATCTAAAGCACTAGTGAAACACTGGGATACGTGTGTTAGTGTAGCAGGGGATTAAATAGAGAAATAAAGTGAGATTTTAAACTTTCATAACTGTTTTGTCATTCTGCACAAAGTCCCGGGTTGACTTGAACGACTGACTTCTGCACAAAGTCCCGGATTGACTTGAACGATTTTGTATAAAAAATGATTACAAAAATCATCATTTCAGTATCAACACTAAAGGTGTGAGTGGCATCCCAGAGGAAAAACAAGGTCAGTAGGAGGGCTCAGGATTCCTTCAGGATACGTCTATATGACACCGTGTTTTTTACTGTCTGGTCCGTAGATCATTCTATCTGGGTGGATCGCTTGTGATACGAGGAACAAAAAAAACAATGGGTGTCTATTCCGCACGACTGCACTTGACCACGGCCAAGCCTTCGAGCCTTACATGCCTCGGCCAATAGCTGAAGACGAGAGAACATATTTGACGAGAGCTGCGTCTGAAAGCACGCCCTTATCAGCAAACGGAAGAGGACGACTGGAGTCAAGTCCAACAGTCAGTGAAGCTCAGGTGAAGCGTAGGAGAGTCGTAGAGGTGAAGGATCGCTCACAGCCGAGGAGAAAACTCCACCGTGACACCCTGAACTTTCAGTAAGTAGCCTGTGGGTTTCTTTTACTGGCTTAATAATAATAATAATAATAATAATAAAAAGAAGAAGATTTTTTTTCAAAACTTAACTTTTTATTAAGTTCATGATCATAAAAAAATTATAAATACAAAAATCTCCTTCCTTTATTTTGGTTTCTTAATAAACCTGTTGTAATGATGATATCATCAAAACAGCACAAATATTTTCCTTTATTAATAATAATAATAATAATAATACTGTTAAATGGTGCCTTGGTTTAAATCGTTTAATTTTTCATAATAAATACAATATTTAATTTAATTGATATGAAAAACCGGGTAACATTTATAAAAACATCTCAACAAAAATATTACGTAATATCAGATATTTTTCTCACCATACCGTATGTTACTACTATGATAAAGATCAGAGTGTGGGACTGCTGCTGGGAAATGCAGTTTTGTAATCCATGTTTGCATTCAGTATTCAGATCAAACAACCCGAACGTTCACGTGATCATCCGACCAGTCGATCGAGTCGCAGCAGTATTGGATAAGAATCGTGTAGATATCAAGGAAAGAGCTCGAGTCAGTGTTCACGTCTGACATTAGAGTATGAGAAGATGCGATCGCAGTAACGTTATGCGTGACATGGAAACTTCTATATGCAGCTTTTCGCACAGAATGCGTGCAGTTCTAGATGCAGAAACGCCTAGTTGATGAAAAAGGTTAGATAAGAACGAGCAGACTAGTTTGACTGCGTTAAACAGAAAGCCTGGAGTGGGTCAGACGGCCACTCTGTACGACTGCGACGAGCTGAAAAGCATCTCAGTATGAAACAGTATGAAATAAACAACGGGAAGAGTTACAAATAATCTACGGATGCAATAAACAAAATAGGGATGTTTCTTAAATTCGTATGCGTTCATTATTTTTATGTATGATTTTACGTTCGAGTCAAACCGGGACTCGTGATGACATTTATTATATTCTTATTCTTAGAAGACTTCAAACATAGTACGGTGATGAGACTCTCATCTCAGACGAAGTAGAACATGTGAACGGCGCGAATGCTTTAAAGAAAGCCGTAAAGTAAGTGTGAGTGACGATCCTGGCCGAGGTGACTCGGAGCACAGCGATCCATGAGAATCGAGGGATAACTTGGGGTCACAAGAAACGAAAGAATCTGTCTGTAGGAACTGTACACACACACACACACCATTTGTACAATACAGTAGTGCGACATCCCCCGTACAGTCCTGACCTCACTCCAAGCCATTTCCACATGTTTGGGTCATTAAAGGAGTTCCTGGGAGGCCAGCGTTTCAGACTTGAAGCAGGCAGTCTGATCATGGGGTTGGCGTACTGAGGAAACTCTCTACCTTGATGGTGTCCAAGCACTAGTGAAACATTAGGATAAGTGCATTATTATTATTATTGTAGCAGGGGATTATATAAAGAAATAAAGGAAGTTTTTCTAATATTTTGTGTAATCAAAATTCCCGGTTTGACTTGAACACCCCTTGTATAGCGATGACGTTCAGGTTAGCACAAATCCAATCAGTAGCTATAAGCTGAGCTTACATTTTAGCTAGATTTTAGCCTTTGGACGAGAAACACATCTTAGATAATTGACTTTGGACTAACAAGAATATTGTTTGCATTGTTTGAATTTTTTAACGGATTTCATTTTCATTAGCGCTGGGATTCTGCTTCTTGCTCAGACATGGGAAGTGAACCGATTACTGTTGAGTATTTTCCAGCCAAAGAATCTGTACGTACCCTGCTTTCCATTTATTATTTCAATGTCACTTTTTTTAATTATTATTATTATTATTAATGTGTAAGAATGAAAGAAATAAATTTCATGAAGCAGTTATGTTCATTCGTTCCAGATGTGGTGGGGAACTCTTGGGACCGTACGTCCGTATACGCCCTTCGATCCACATCTGGATGCACGTCAGATTCACGACGCCCTGGAGAAGAAAAGTACGATCCTACTGTACATCATCCACTTAATGAGTTCACAGTAATAGACACAATAACACACAATACTGGACTGAAATACCACCTGTATACTGTACAGTGATTATCGTGTGTATGTCGGCGTGTGTGTTGTGTGTTAGATGCTGACGTGATGACCCTGATCAAGATCCTTACTAACAGGACCAACGCACAAAGACAGAGCATCGCTTTGGCCTACCAAGAAAAAACAAAAAAGGTAGTAAGGGTTTAACACCCAGCGCTGTGGAATACTCAAACCTGATTGGTCAGACTGGTTTCTCGGTGGGACACGACAAACTGCGTTTTTTTATTTTGATAATTTCACAAAAAGGAGGAGTGAATTTTATTTCGGAAACTTTTTTATTGTTTTCCAGCGAGGCAGCAAATATACAGTATGTACGAGGGGCGTTCAAGTCAAACTGGGACTTTTGATAGTGCACAGTGATAGAACACAGTTATGAGAACTTTATTTCTCTATATGATCCCCTGCTACACTAATGCACTTATCCCAGCGTTCCACTAGTGCCTGGATACCATCAAGTTTTCCCAATTCACATGTCACAAGGAAGTCCCGCTTTGAGTTGAACGCCCTTCTTCCTGTCCTGGTGCACCTCCGTTTCAGACTCCGACAGACTCGAAAAGAACAACCCAACCTCTCCCTTTAAGATCGAAGCAGACTTTATCAACTTCTCCATTCTCTACATTTTTTTATTTCCTGTACATCCTGATCGAGATATTCTATTACAATGCATTCTTTTTCGATCCTTTTTCCTTGTTTTGTTTCCTCTTTCAGGATCTGAATGCCGCTCTGAAGAAAGGCCTGTCAGGTCCTGTGCAGGAGCTTCTCCTGGCTCTCATGATGACTCCAGCTCACTTTGACTCTCACCGCCTTCGACAGTCTATGGAGGTGAGCTTTCGTCCATCCTCTAAGACTGTGGTTCTCAACCCGGGTCCTGGGAACCACTGATCTTGATGAAGTACATTGGGACGTGCTGTCATAAAAGATCAATGATGCAGTGATGGTAATCTGGCTAACAAACGAAGAAGATTCATTTATGAGAAATAATCCTTGCAGGGTGTCGGCACGGACGAGGAAGCTCTTCTGGAGGTCTTGTGCACGAGATCGGCAGCTCAGCTCCGAGATATCACGATAGCGTACCGTGAAAGTAAGAAACATTGATGGAGTCCTGGAATGATGTATATTGTACGAATACTGTAAAACACTTGCAAGCTTGTCCTGTTGTAGGAAACGAATTACTCAAGAGGAGGAACCGAAGAGTTTGACAGCAAAATGAGATAAGTTGAGGATAAGCTGAAAAACAGGTTCGCAAACAAAGCAAAAAGCATTGCAAAGTGATAGATAAGATTCCATGCGGATCTCGAGTCACAATTATTTTAGACAAGAACATATAGTGAAATATTATGTCAAATTGTTTTGGATATATAAGTGTGAATTTGGTCTGTTTTTTTTTTTTGCAAAAAGCTATAAATCCATCCCCCACAGTTTCGCCACTATTGTCAGCCTGTAGTTGTGTTTGTGGTCATTTAAAAACGCAGTTTACTGTCAATATTATGTTGGTTGACTTCCATTTGTGCACTAAGCCACTGGGTGTCCGTCAGTCATCCCCTATGGTATCATGGATGCCGAGCGATGCATACCTGGTTATGCCTGGAGTGACCGCAACAGCAGTAAAACATCGTTTTAAAACTTCCTTTTTCTCTCTCGGTTTTAACATTCTCTGTAAATCAGTTGAACCATTTAACTCACTCACGGCAGCCGCTGTGTCTCCCAGCTTGTTGTTCCTTCTCAGTGATCATGTGACAGAAAGGAGTAAAGCGTTAAGCCGGTCATGACGTCAAAAACGGGGTGGAAACGTGTCATGGTTTGCTTAAAAACATAGAACGTTAAAGCTTCTAAAAATAAGATTATATATCGGTTTTCAATATAAAAGTTCTGTTTTAGACGATCCAAAATTGCTAAAAGTAAAAAACAGCTTTTATCGTGTTTTGCTGTGAAACTGTTCAACATTTACAACCTTGAGGTGGATTATTTTTCGATAACAGCACATCCTGAAATGTTCGATTCGATTCCGCTTAAATTCTAACAAATACTACTTGTTATTGATATTCTAATTTTGATTGTATGTACTAGTGTTGTGGATCTACAGTAGTTACCTTCAAACACGTTAGCTCCTGTTATCACTTATGTTACAGCAGCTAGAAACAGCTTGTCATCCTTTATTAAGTAAAGACCTTCTGATAGTGGAAAACCTACTAATTTGTTAATTAATTAACAATTTCTTGCCGATCAGAATAAGGAATTCAACAGCATTCAACATTGTAGAAATGTCAGATATTTTATTTTTTTTTCTGTTTTTGGCCCAACAGTGTACAACTGTTATCTGGAGGATGACCTGATCAGTGAGACCAGTAAAGAATTCACCAAATTGGTGTTGGCCATATTGAAGGTATCGTCTGATTAAAACAAAGAGTTACTAATTAAAGCTCGTTTTAAAGAATTGTTGACACAGTTTGTCTAATCTACAGAAGGAGGAACGGAACACGTCCGGCAAGATTGATTATGAGCTCATCGATCAAGACGTCAAGGTGTGCCTCACTATGCTTCCTAGCGAGATCAAGAAATTCCCAGATCATAGTCAAAAGGTCGAGCAGTTGTGGATGTTCTGATCATGTCTTGGTGTGAACATGTCTAGGAACTCAGAGACGCTGTCACTGGAAAGAAAGCGAACCCTGGCCCCTGGATTCAGGTGCTCACGTCACGCAGTTCTGACCATCTCAAAAGAGGTACGAACCTCTCAACCTCAGCCTCAACCTCCAGTACTAAACTCTTACAATGTGCACCCAGTGTGACTTAACTCTGTTCTACTAGTGCTGTCTAGACTCGAGGATCTGAAATGCGAGCCAGTGGATAAAACCATCCAGAGCCACTTCTCAGGAGACCTTCGACTGGGTCTGCGGATTCTGGGTAAAGAAACGACTTAAACATAAATGTCAGGCTACAATTCAGTTTAAACGTAAAACATAAATTTAGTAAGGTTTTGCATCTTAGGTCTTAGATTGTAAAGGCTCGCAGCTTAGAAAAGCTCAGCTTACAGAATGCTAGCAAGCAATCAAGCACCAAAAACGTTAGCACTGTCGCCTTGCACCTCCAGGTCCTGGGTTCGATTCCCGTGTACGGTCTGTGTACATGGAGGTGCATGTTCTCCCCGTGCTTGGTGGGTTTCCTCCGGGTTCTCTGGTTTTCTTCTCAGATTAATCTAATTGGTGTTTTCAAATTGCCCATAGTGTGTAAATATTGAGGAGGTCCGCCCATGGTCATAGAAATGGGAATAAATACAATGGTCATCATTGTTCTCCATGATCCCAAGTTGGACTACAGAGGTTCCTAGATGGATGGATGGATGGAGACTCTTTCACCCTGCATCTCTGTGGAATAAGTTAGGGGTAGTTGTGGCTCAGGAGGTTGAGATTTACGTTGCAGGTAAAAAGGTTGAGGGTTCGAGCTCTGGCACCATGGCTGCATTGCCGTTGTTGGTTCTTAGGCAAGGATCTTAATCCTGTGGCTATAGAGTAGACCCAGTCAGTGGAGATCCAGGACATCCCAAGCCTGGAGAATTGGGTCGGTTATGGCAGGAAGGGCATCAAGCATAAAACCTTGTGGATCGAAGGAAAGGGAATAAGCCTGAGAACAAAAATAAAGAAATCTGATTAAAAAACACAATCAGAAAATTGTTGTTGTTGTTTAGTGGTAGAACTATCTATCAATCTACTGTATGTATCTGAAGAAGGCTAGGTTAGCTGTCGGGCGGTTAGCTGAAGTAATTCTCACAATACACACACAGTAGGTCTGGTGCAGCTAAAAGGCCATGAAATCAAAAGTTTTGCACCCCTTTTCTGGTACATATCGCTATTGCTTACAATTTTACTAACCCGAAGATTCATCTTCCTTCTGCACGCAATACAAGCTACCGTTAGCAACATTAGCAACATTTTCACACTGTAAGGCTAATGTTGCTAATCTTGCTCCCATTATTAACATTAGCCTCACAGTGCGCTCATATTCCTAAAACAAACTTAAAAAAAGTCTTGCTTGGTCTTGCTTTCCTGAGAAGGTCTTCATGAGCGCCAGTTTCACCGTGGTGCTTAATGGGTTTTGCAAATGGACTTATATGACAGCTAACGTTATGCTATTCAGATTCTCACGTCTCTGAAGCACATGTTTTGTCTCTGCAGCTCAAACGATCCAAAACAAGCCACTCTTCTTGGCTCAGCGCTTACACTCCTGCATGAAGGTAAGGAGGCTGATGTTCCCAAATCGTTACCACTTTAGCAGTTGTAGAGTGACTACAGTGTGTGTGTGTGTGTGTGTGTGTGTGTTAGAAAAACGCCGTGGTTCGTGGCATCATGGTGGGTCAGAGTGAAGAGGACCTCCTGTGGGTGCGGGTGGAGTTCCTAAAACTGACCAATCTCTCCCTCTACTCCACCATCCAGGTCAGACCTCACACACCAGACGCTTATTCCACATATTACAGACACGCTCCAGTATACACTGTGTATTCATGATGCCTTTATGTCGTCTGACTTACAGAAGGAATTCAAAGGTGAGCTGCAGCTGGCTCTTCTGGCTCTGTGTCGATCTGAGGATTGATGGAGGAACGAGTGTGGAAGGAAGTGCACACAGAACGCGGCGTATCGGTTTATATTGCGAATAAATCTGTACAGAATTCAGTTTTCATGCATCAGTACACTTTCGTTACTTGGAGTTACACAGATATTTAACATTAATAGCAAAAAAAATTGGTCAATTGTAACATCTTATTAAATTTAATATTATTCCTAATAAAAATGTGTGTCATTTGTGTTCAACATCAACCTGTACCTGGAAGAGAACGATTTGTGCTTTATGGATTTATATGATTTTATTTTTTTGTCTTATTAAATTCAAGAGACAGACCAATAAAAACTAATAAGGAAATGACTTATATGTTTATAAGCTTCTACTTGTTTCCTGGATGTTCCACGATGTAAACACGTCACTGTTAATGGTGCAAGGCGGCTTAGTGATTAAACACTATCGCCTCGCACCTCAAGGGTTGGGGTTCAAATCTCATCTCTGTTCTGCGTATGTGGATTTTGGATGTTCCTTGCGTGTCCTTGGGGACAATCTCAAAAACTGAGTGTAATTGAGTGTGTTGGTGCCTTTCAATGTCTTGGCACCAATCCCATCTTTTCGTGATGAAGCCTCCAGGAATAGAACACTACACCATGTGTATTTTCATACAAAATCATTTCATAAGTGATTTTTACATATCATCAGTTTCTGGTTTATGAGAGTAAAACCTTTCTTTATTTCTCTACACTTAGTCTCAGTGATTCACTAGTGCTTGGATACCATCAGGGTCGAAAGTTTTCTCAGTACATCGGAGTCATGATACGCCTGTTTATGTCTGGAACGCTGGCCTCCCAGGAACTGTTTTCAGGAACGTTTTGAAGCGAGGTCAGGAATGCGACAGTACCTCCCAGCCGAGTTCCTGTAATGTGCATGTCGTGTTGGTGAATGATTGTGTGTACAGTTCACACAGACAGATGCGTCTCTTTTGCATCCATTGATTTTCAAAGACCCACGCTGAATGTTCAGGGAAACGACTGTAGTGGACTCGGGATCGTTATTCACGAACGTGTGGCCTTTTTAAAAATGTTTTCGCCGTTCAAATAATTTACTGCAGCTAAGAGCCTCATCACCGTACTGTGCTTCAATCACTTTTTACACCATTCACCAGAAGTCTCATCGCAAGTCCCGGTTTGACTTGAACTACCCTTGTATAATGACTGCTTTTTGATATTTCCTTTAAAATTATGTACTTTGTGTATCACTTTTTGCTCTCCTGGGAACGCCAGTTAGCTTAACCTACATGTCTTTGGACTGTGGGGGGAAACCGGGGGACACGGATGAAACGTACCAAGCATGGGGGGGAACATGCAAACCCCATGCACACACAGACCACGAGACGGGAATCGAACCCTGACCCTGGAAGTATACAAGGCGACAGTGCTAACATCAAATAGGTGATTTGGGTTAGTGGGAAAAACATTTGTGCTGTGATAAAACACATATAATCCTCAACCGATTGATTCTGCTGGAGTGGATTTGATTCAAACCTATACATGTGCTATATCAATTCAGCTTAAAGAAGTCAAGAAGAAGAGCATAACCCTAACCCTTTCCCATCTGCTGATTCAGCATTTCCTTACAGGTTCACTTTGTTTTCCTATGGTCCCCCTTTCCTTTTAGGAGAAGTGTCGGCTTCCTTCCTTGTGTCACCCTGCGCTAACAATGATGTCACCGTTAATACAATGAGAAAATAAAGCGTGGGCATGAACTGCTCGTGTTTCTGCCCAGATCTCATTTGTAAAGTATAGATGTGCGCTTAAGTTAAGAACCGCTGCTGTAATCATAAAGACTTGACTTGTGTTCGTTCACTGACTTCTATTCACATCATGTAATGGTTTAGAATCTTATCCCAGTATCTGCAGTCACAAAAAACAAGGACGGGTTCCCTGCTGCCTGGTTCCTGTTGGCGAGTCTTACTCAAATTAGTCAAGGAAGTTTTTGTACTTGCTTCCTCTGTCCTGCTCCATAAGGATCGAAATCTACAAACCGGATTTCCGTGAAGCTGCGTCGTGACGAGCGTTATCAACAACCATGTATTCACAGTCAATAAAGTAAAAAATGATGAACATATGGAACATAATAACGTTGATTCATGACTGCCTGAGGGGCATTTGCTAGCTACCTGATTTCATTTTAGTCAAAGAAATGTAAGTACAGTATATGTAGCTAATGTATAAAGTAGTATGGTGTTGACTGAAACTAACCGCACTAAACACGACATGGTGGCTCAGTGGTTCGGTTTCAGGGTCCGGGTTCAATTCCCGCCTCTGTGTGCATGTTCTCAATGTTTCCCCGAGTACTCCAGTGTCCTTTTATAGTCCAAATACCTGTAGATTAGGCTAAATGATATTCCCCATTTGTGAATGCCTTGTGCCCTTATTCTCCTGGCATAGGCTCCCGGCCCCCTGTGACCCTGTATACAAGATTAAGATGATGAGTGAGTGAATGAGTGAGTTTACCATGATTTAACACTAACTGTTTGGATAATTTAATGCCACTTAATTTTTTTTTTTTTTACAGTGTACGCACTATGAATTACACCAAATTTGTACACTAAATTTATTAAAAAATTATTTAAATTACAGTAAATTTTGACTCATGTGATAAATACAATTATAACGTTCCATATACCAATACCAAAAAAATAATTTAATTAACAAAATTATATATATATATATATATATATATATATATGAGTGTGTGTGTGTTTGTGTGTGTGTTTCCAACAGTGCTCTTGAAATGTAAAGAACCAAAATTTTTAAGTTTGCCTTCTTTTTGCTTCATATGTCAGTCCACTAGAGGGCGCTAGATATAAAGATATGTTGAATCCCTGTTACAACGCGCATGAGTTGCAAATTCGTTGCAAATCCGCTATCTACTGGTCACAGACTATTGGAAATAATGATTTTTTTAATTAAAGTTTTTAATTCAATTATGTAACATTTTATTCTACATATTAATATCGTTTCATTTTATTTTCTTTGAAATTTTCTACGAAAGACTTTTAGTGAATCTAAGCGTAGACGACGCTGCGTCACTTCCGGTTTACAGGGCGGGGTAAAGCGGAAGTGGCTTTAATATGCGGAAGTTGAAAGTGGGTTACTGAGTGAGGGCGGAGAGAGAGAGAAGGAGGATTGTGCGCGAGAGCTAGAAAGGGAAAGAAGAAACACCCTACATCTTTTGCCTTTAGCCTCTTTCTTCGTCGGCTGCTGTTTTAGTATTATTATTATTTTATATACATACATATAGATAGATATATAGATTTTTGAACAGCTTTGCTGGATTTCTTTCGGCAAGAAGAAGGATATTTTACGCGATTGAGAAATCACTTCATCCGCAGAGGCTCGCGCGCGCTCCGGCTAACTCGCACAAGCTAGGCTAAGCCTTATCTAAGCTAAATTTTTGACTCGCGTAGGGTTTATTTTTTCGAAGAACAAAATCACATATTGTGATTTTTTTTTTTGCGAAATCATTGTAAGTGTGATAGGTATACTTGAAGTAAAAACGTTAATAAATAAATAAAGTCGAGTGTTTATTGGATTGTGACGTAAGTCGATACCAGGTCGCTCGCGCGCACAGATTTTTTTTTTTTACTCTGATTTGGGTTTCAGCGGCAGATCGCCACAAAGCTCGGCATTACCGCCAAATTACACGTTAAATAGAGGAGAAGGAACAAAAAAGCTTTTAGGAATAAAATGGCCGGAGTGAACAGCGTGGAAGCGGTGAAGCGTAAGATTAAAGTTCTGCAGCAACAGGCGGATGAAGCCGAAGAGAGAGCCGAGGTCCTGCAGAGACAGGTCGAGGAGGAGAAACGCGCCAGGGAGCAGGTAACATCCAAAACCCCTTCCACACCCTTCTCTATAAGGAACATCATCAGTTTGGCAGTTGAGACAGGAAACAACTGATGAGTTGACAGTTAAGAGGCTTGCTCAGGAAGTTGTAGTAGACATCTCTCAGAAGGTTTTTCTCAGATTATATCCTTAGATCAACTGAATTGTTCAACCTGAGGCTGAATAAGTTTCTAGCAGCTTTGAAGTTTAGTCCATCACTCAAACTGCAGGTTTATTTCTAAATAAAAAGGGGACACTAAAGTAATCTGAAGTTAATTCAAGACAAGATCAGAGAAGGATGCATTAGGCTTTTTAAGGAAGCCTGGTCTGGATTTGGAAAATTGGCTTTAAGAGGCCGAGAAGATGGATGGATGAATGAGAATGAGACTGCCAGTCGGCGGTAATGTAACCAACCTACTAGATTCCAACCGCTGTTAGGCAACAAAAAAAAGAGAAGGAGGTCTGAGGTTAGAGCAAACTGAAAGCATTGCATCGGAATTTGAACCCATGCCCGCATTCGGGTAATACTCCAGAAAAAACAGGGAGAGGGTTTGAACCATGAATCTGGAGCCTTAGCGATCGCTTGGCGTTGTTTCTTTCCGACATTGCTAAGCTGCATTTTTGTCCATTATACTTGTGAAGGGTTTAAGAAATCCCAGAGCCTATGCAAAGAAACTTGGGGCATAATGCGGGCGACACCCTGGGTGGGGTGCAAAGGCAGAATCTCACACACGTACACCCAGTGATTATGTTGTAGGCAATTTGGAAACCCACCAGGCACAAGGAGAATAGGCGTGGTTTAAACCCCCCAGCCTCAGAGTTGTGATGTAACAGTGTTAAAAGCACTACATCACTGTGGTTTCCAGCGACACAGTTTCAACAGAGAAAAGTCTGGTGATGTAAATGCTAAGTTTGTAGTTTTAAAAAAGTTTTTTTTTTTTTTTAGATTATTATTAACTAGATCTTGGAAGGTAAATGAGTGTAGATTATGTAATGTGTTAATAATTAATGAGCCATAATACTTGTTGAATTGCGCTACTGGAAGGTGAATCCACACTTTAGTGTATGGTCTTAATGTAAAACAGTCAACGTCTTCTCTTAAGACAGTCTGTGTTAATGGTAACAGGTTTAAGCCGGGTTACATCACACTACTGCATCATTGATTATTTTCTTATAACAGCACTAAGTGTTTTAATCCTTGCTTAACGTCTGCTCAAGACTTGATGCTGTGTAATGCCTGTGCCTCATTGTGGGAAATATCTTATGTTGTGCTTGATTACAATGGCATCTCACATTTACAGCTCTAAATAGGAGGTCTGTGTGTTTTAATGAAAATAACAAAATAGTCATATAATTTTTTTTTTAAAGTATAGAGCGAGGTGTGTCCTTTCCTAGGCCTTAATCTTTAGGGAAACATCCTTATTAGTTATCAGCATGATTTCAAATAAACTGAGAGAAGTTAAAATAGTAAGAAAAATAGTACACCAGAATGGTTAATAATGTGCACTGTTATTCACCAGCCATACCTTGGGGGCTAAACAAGGAGCAGTTCGACTGGTTGATTTAGTTCCTTAAAGAATAACGGGAAGGCGTGGTGGGGGGGCGGGGGGGTTGTCATGGAGTGTCATATCACTCTTAATAGTCACTTTGTCAGAATTCTGTGTCTGGCCTTTGTTGGGAAAGTCAACTTAAGATGAAGGAGGTTTGCAGTCTCTGTGGAGTCATGCTCAGCTGCGACTGGAAGTGTGCTTGCCAACTGATTGTGGGTCCTCCTTTGGGCGGGAGCCAGGCAGGAAGCGATGCTTACCACAACGCCATCCTGTTTTACAAATTCAAAATGCAAAATTAGTTTTTTTCCAGCAGTACACATTCACCTGTTAAGTGTCTTGTAGGAGCTTTGGGAAGAATTTCCGCCCATAAAAAATTTCTGTTTAATATTAACAGCGTTTTCTTTTTTAAGAGAGGGAGGACTTTTCCTTTTTTGCTCCAGAGAGAGTGTATCTCCATGGCAATGGTCTTTGCATTAAGGCAAGTTCATCCTCCTCATGAGCTGCTCACAGCATTGCCATGGCAGCAGTGTTTCATTTTTGCATCGCTTATTTGTCATATTTTGAACTTTGTTTGCTGTGGTTGTATATATTTTTTTTCCTAATTGTTTTTGGACCACTGATATACTCCCGTAAACACCCTCCTTAAAAAAGACAAACAAAGAAAAAAAGCAACTGCTGGCTTTCATCTTCTCTCTTTATGTCCTTTAGTTTAGTTTTTCTCCCCCTTTAAAGACTGATTCTTCTCTCTGTAATAACATTTAACAATTCATTTATGAAACTAGGCTTTAGAGGTCGCTAATTAGGACCACTGGGCTTCTAAAGAAAATCTGCTTATGTGAGACAGTCCAGTCAAGACGTTTTGTCCACTGAGCTGCGTCAAGGGCAAATGTTGATTTCTCATTCATGATTTCTCTCTTTCCCTCCCTTATTCTTTTCCATCGCTTTCTCTCTGGCTCGTGCGCAGGCTGAGGCGGACGTCGCTTCTCTGAACAGGCGCATCCAGCTGGTCGAAGAGGAGCTGGATCGAGCTCAAGAGAGACTCGCCACCGCTTTGCAAAAACTGGAGGAGGCAGAGAAGGCTGCAGACGAGAGCGAGAGGTGTGTTTGTGTGTCTGTATCTGTGTGTGTGTGGGCACTGACCTGGATAAACCAAGCCTTAAACACTGAATTATTAAGATTAATGGTTGTGTTTTATATGATGATGCACCGGTGAGTGGTTGTGTTACATGATCTATGACTCAAGACTGTATGCCAGTTCTCGCCTGATTTACATTCTAAAATGTTAATGGATGCCACGATCTTGTGCAATACAGCAGATTTAAACCTAGCTGTAGGTCATATTTCCTCCAGTAGTCCCAGTTAGACCAAATCCACACCTGGTAATTGATGCATAACTATATTGAATTAATGAATTAGGTAGTTGAATCAAGAGTTTTCCAAATGTAAGTTCAGTTAATGTAAAATTTTGTGAATCGAATTAGCTATACTGGGCAAGTAACTGAAGAAGTCTACTGTATTATATTTTGTATGGGTCAGATTATATATTTTTACAAGTGTTTAATAACTTTTACTATTTTTCCAATGCCTTTCTAGTCCAGTGTTGCTGGAGGTATAGATTCAGCTTGTCAGCCAAAACCTCCCTAATCATCCACTTTCTAAATTAAACTGTTAAATAATTTTTTTTTTTTTTTTTGCATACAACATTAAACACACACAGTCACTATAAAAAACATTTACAGTTGCCATGATTGTTGTCATGAACGCATCTCAAGTCAAAAACTCTGATTTTAGGTTCGGAAGCATTTATTAATCTTGAAAATTTTAAATTTCTATTGAGCAAATTGATCTTTTGTTATGTTACAGAGAGGTTTGTAAATTTAAAAGGTTGCTGCAGTAGAAAAAAGGTACTAGAGCTACTAAAGTTACTAAGTTCTCAAGAACAGTCTCGAATAGTAGACAAGTATGTGATTTAACATGCTTTTTGTTCGGAGAAGGTCAATTTGCTCTTTTTTTTTTTTTTTTAAATGTCAAACTGCAGCGTATCAGAAAGAAAGTGAAAAATCCCATCTGGGGTCACGGTCTCTAGTCTGCAACACCCTGACCCAAACCTGACCCCGTTTTCACATTACATGCTTTCTGAACATTTATTTAAAATTAGATTACAACTAACAGCTGGGTTTAGGTGGAACTTGAGGTATTTTGCACTTCTGTAATGCGTGCGTGCACACAGCTTAACATTCAGAACTGAATAAAAAGCGAGCAGGGTCTTGGAGTGAACGAAAATTTAGGTTAAGTGGAATGATGATGCAAATGCAGGAAAGCTAAAGAGTGTATGGATATTATTGATTGGATTATATTATAATCAGTGTTTCCCTTAACCTTTGAAGCAAAACAGCTTGTTTTTATAAAAGTCTTCCCTGTACATTTGTTCCATGTATCTACTTGCGTTATAAATGTTGCACATATGTGTTTTAAGTAATGATGTTAGGCTGCTACTGGTTAAGTTAGCTGGCTAAATATCTCCAGTAAATATATCTAGTTAGATTTTTGTGATTTTGTGTTCAGTATTGAAGTATCTGATATTATCGTGGTTAGATGAAGATAGTGGTCACACCCAGCGGCTGGTCTGTGGGGATGTAGTTTGATACCCCAGGAGAAGAAATTTCATTTATTATTTATACATGCGCAGTATTTGCAATTATTTAATATTACAGTGGCTCCAGTGTAAAATGTGGCATAGGTTTAATTTATGATGTATGGTTGGGCAGTTACCTCACTGGTGGCACTTACAAAATGCAGATTAAAAATTAATTTATTTTTTTTGTTTTTTTGACCCATTCGAGTTCCTCTTTCCAATCTGGCTATAAACAAAAAATATGTATAAAAAAAAACAAAATTTTAAAAAAGTAGGTTAATTCTAAAGTCATTTTGTAGTGACGTGACATAACTGCACTGGCTGTAATATCTGCTCTATTGGTAATGCGTTACGTTGCTACATCTGCTGTTGCTCCTTACATTGTCATAACTTCATCATACACAAGAGCAATCAAAGGCAGAGAAAAACAAAAAATTAGTGATGAAGTGTCACTCAAATCTTATACTGACTATACTAATATGCAGGTAAACATTTAGCTGTGGATCAGTTTTTATATAAACCTCACGGTCTGGTCTAGATTCTTGCAAGTTGTTTTTAGCCGGTCAAACAGCAGTATTAATGTTTTGTGTGTGTGCATTTTAGGGGCATGAAGGTGATTGAGAACAGGGCTCTAAAGGATGAGGAAAAGATGGAGCTGCAGGAGGTCCAGCTGAAGGAGGCCAAGCATATTGCTGAGGAAGCTGACCGCAAATACGAGGAGGTAAAGTTTTACCCCAGCCTATTTCTGCCCTGGGGTTAAAGCCTGCCCATCTTCTCATTCTCTAAGATTGGGTGTGTGTATCTGTGTGTTTGCAGGTGGCTCGTAAGCTTGTCATCATTGAGGGTGAATTGGAGCGCACAGAGGAGCGAGCAGAAGTTGCTGAGGCGTGAGTCAGGCTTTCAGTCATCTCAGTCTCTCACACACACACTCGCATTTCTTAATGGCCAATAGCTCATTCCTTCCCCTTATTTATGTAGATACGAGCTATTTTTGCATTTCACCCTGCACACATGGGTGACTTTGCTTTTCTTAATCTAGCAGGTCACATTTTAGAGTTCCTCTTTTAGACACTTGAGCCTGCAAATTAACATCTGCATCACCCACAATCACAGAGACCCATCCCATCATGCAGTGCCCTTAGATCTACAGGTTTTTTTATTTTTTATTTTTTCCTTACCTAATTGCATGTTGTTTTCAGCACACATCAAGAGCAACCCCACCTTTATGTCTCTGTCTTTTAAAGAAAGGCTTACTTTATCTTTGAAGCTTAGATAAGTATATAATTAAAAGGTGGTATAAAAATTATTAGAGCTCTTGAAGAGTGCTTGCATTATTCACAACACCATAAAAGTGGGAATGCCGTACATATCATGACTGAACATTACCTGTGCTTCCTCCCCCCCCCATCTGTGCCACTGGTGCGTGCATGTTTTGAAAAACTCCCACACACCCATCCCTACCTGCATGCGCTTTTGGGTCCGCCCTGTCACGCCTCGCCTCGCCCCTCCTACTTCCTCTTCCTCCCTGCCCATCTCAAAAAAACAGCAATAGACGTCGATTGGAGGAACTGCTGAGGAATTACGACCAAACGCTGAAGAGTCTGCAGGCAGCCGAAGACAAGGTACTGGCCCAGTTCTGTTTCCCAGTGGGTTCCTCTTACAGGCCCCGGGGATGAGCAAAAGTGGGCCTCGGATTTATACCGAGCAGTCCGGAACTGGTATTTTTTTATTTATTTATTTTTTTAAAGGGCTTGCTTGCTTGCTTCCTATGCCCTATGAGCCTGTTTTTTAGGGAGGTTCAGGCAGGTGTTTGAAAAAAAAAAAAAACTGTCGAATGACCCGGCTTACCCTCGCCCTCCTTGTTCACCCATCTGCTCCCTTTTACCTTCATCCTTTCTCACCCAAGTGAATGATCTGTGTGGTTTATGCTCGCAATTAACTGCATGAATGTGGTTCAGTTTGTGTTTTTTTTAATTTATTATTATTTTTTTAAATAAAATCGTCACTTCATACGATCACTTCTACTCGCCCAGTTTTTGGTTGCTGTTACAGTCGGCTATTTTTAGTTCACCTAGAATCTAACATGGCTTCTTTTTTTGTTTGAGGGATGAACTAATTTACACCCAGATCATGCACTAGCAGTCCATAATGTGTGTTGTTGTGTTTTTTTCTCTCTTCCTGTTTGTGTTTTTTCTGTTGTAAATGTCTTTCTATTTTGTGTCCCCTCCCTTCTTCCCTCCCCCCACCCCCTCATTTTTCTCATGTTTATTCCCATAATTTGCTTTCATCTTCTCATCTCAATTCTTTTCTCAACTCCCCCCCCTCTACATCCTGACTCCTCATTTTTTCCAATGTCTTTCTACTCCTCCTCCTTTCACCCCCCCTCCCCACACACTTCCCCTTCTCTTCTCTCTTTCAAACACCAAAATGTGAAATTAAAAATCACCAAAAAAAAATCCTGCAGCAAATGTGCGGAATTGGAGGAGGAGCTGAGAAATGTCACCAATACCTTAAAGTCCTTGGAGGCCCAAACTGAGAAGGTAGGAAAGGAGAGATGTAAAAAAAATAATTTCTGCATGCTTGTGGGATTTTAGGTGGTTCTAAGCCCTAATAAACTACAGTACTTAAGGGAAGAGATTCCAGAATAAGATATGAGGGCCTCATTTTGCTTATCGGCAGAATACAAGCCCGGGTCTTATCAAAAGACCACGGCTGCGTGGTCCTACTAGCCTCCAGACATTTTTACTGTTCTCATGCATGATGTGAAACATTAAGACTTTTTTTTGGGAGGGGTTTTTTAAATATATAGAGTTTAGACTTTGTGTAATAAAGCCATAGGATTTTGTGTTCTGGTTTGAAATTTTTTTGAAATGTTTTTTGAAATGAAATGTTTGTCTGTTATTTTGTCAGTTCCTTATCTTATTCAGTGTTCGCCAACAAGACCAGACTATATTTCACAATTTCACTGCCTGATCTGTTTCTGGCCATATTTAGGAAACATAAGTCGTCATAGAAACCACCACAGAGGGATAGGATTAATGTGAGGCTGTGTTAGAAATGCGCTACGTGTAGTCAAGGGTAGTGAATAATATATATTTTTAAAAGAGAACACAGTTGGAGTCTATTTTTTGTATTAGTTCTGTCCCCCCCTTCTCCTTTGGAATAATTCTAAAGGACGTTGTCGTTTTTTTTTTTTTTTTTTTTTTTTTTTTTTAAAGCATCGATATCTTTTTCTTCTTTTTTTAATATGGATGAAATTGAACTGTTTGTGATTTAACTTGTAAATCTGTAACAGTATCAATGCTTAAAAACCCACTTTGTTTAACTTTTTTTTATTTGAGTACATCAGGCAAGATGAAGGAAAGCTAGAGACAGGCTAGATGGAAATTCCCTTAAAATATTCCCTTAGCTCTGCAGAATATTGTCCAGTTTGCAGTTTAATCCTTTGAGGCATGTTTACCCAGAAACACTGTGTTTTGCAGAGATGTGTGGTAGCGTTCAATTGCTCAGCTATGCTCAGACAAGGTCGTTTCGCCATGACGTCAGCACTCCAGATAACTGTGGCTCTGTGAATGTTTGAGCTCTCTCTCATTCACTGGCTGATTCAGCTCAAGCTGTGGAGGTTTTTTTTTTTTTTCTCTTTTGCCCAGCAGTCTTGAATCTTGAGGGAGCTCACTTATTAATAGCTTCGCTTCTGTCTTTTTAAACCGACACTGAAAAGCAGGACAGGTTTTTGCTCAAGAGAGAACAGTATCGAATGAAGGTTCTATATATATATAAGATAGATAGATATAGATATATAGATATTTGTGTTGGGACAGATGTTGGTCGTAAACATGCCCTGTAGATTAGTTGTATGCACCCTGCATCTGGAATCAATCAGCTGTGTCAGTGAACTTGTGAATAGAAGACAAAGGTTTGCTGCTGCGTAACCCACGAGGCCTTGGTGTGTCTAAAATGTGTGTGATAAAAGCATCTGGTTTCAAACAGTGTGATTCTCTGATTGTCTGTCTGTTTGTTCATTGCAGTATTCCCAGAAGGAGGACAAGTACGAGGAAGAGATCAAGATTCTCACGGATAAGCTGAAGGAGGTGGGGCTCCAATACTTCTTCACTATAATAACTAGCAAAGCTCTGGTGTTTTAGGGTGCTCAGGACCCTTTTGTTGTTGTTGTTTATTATTATTTAATGTAAAGAATCAGCCAACAAAATTATAGACTTCAAGAAAAGATAAAAAAAACCTTGTAAAAATATTTTAATATTAAATGTATTGCTATATGATAATTTTATATAATATTAGTGTAACATACATCATACTATTTTTCTTTTCTTTAAGTGTGTATAAATTTTTTTTTTATATCTTAGCAGCTAGCATTTTCTAGCAAAATCAGTTTACCATCAAAAGTGAAAGGGAAAACCATTTTGCTGAAGCTTCAGTATTGATTAAGTCAATTTTGCTTCAGGACTATTCAGCAACTTTATCAATTTGTGAAATTTTATTGTATTAGAAAATCACATATGGCTCCCAAGATTTTAGTCTTCATAAGCAGAACGTCTAGAACTAGACCAGTTTTATTTTTCTTTCCCCATAACTTTACATGTGCACTTATCTCTCTAAATTATAAAATGTCTTTATGTGCTGGAGAATTATAATGTTCCTTCCCTGGAACCAAGCGGCGTCTGTAGTTTGCTTCATAAATTTCCAATAAATTTGTAACAAATGAGAGACCTGCCAGTTTAGTATTAGAAAACCCTTGAAGTAGTTCCCCTAAAGCATTTGTAAAAACTTTTTGCACCCTGAGATCGTTTTTAGCAACATCCTTTAGTTTTTTTTATTGCCGTTGTTTGTCAGAGTTAGAAACCACAAAAGCAGGTCATTGTGAAATCGGTAAAGAAATGACAAAACACGCATGCACAGTACTAAACATGCTTTGACAATGGTATTGAGATTGTAGCTCCAGCACCAAACTTACTAACCCGACTGGCTACTTTTCATGAGGGAGAAGAAACTTTTTATACATTAAGTTTGTGCGCATGTGTTCTTTTATTTGAGTTTCCTGTAAAACAAATTTGTTGACGAATCTTTGCTGCTGCTGTTTCTTCCTTCTCAGGCTGAGACTCGCGCCGAGTTCGGTGAAAGATCAGTCACCAAGCTTGAGAAGACCATCGACGATTTGGAAGGTAGGCAGCTCAGCTCACTATATTCTGATTTAATCATTCTCTCACAACTTTACATGTGCCTTCTGATCACTGTGTGTACGCCTACAGAAACTGAGTGCAAGGCCGTTAGAGGAGAGCCGGGCCATGCTTTTAATGACGCAACCTCCATGTAAATACTTAGCATGTGTGTGCAGTGGAGTGAGCTGCATGTGCACTTAGTTTTTTTTTTTTTTCTATCCCCCCCTGCGTGATTATAAAGCATCTAAAAGTGCCACTCTCAATTCCGATTGAGAAGTGTTGCTAGCACTCTGTGGGTGTGTGCGTGTGCGGGGTGTTTAACCTTTTTACAATCTATGCTAACGGCACTCATGGACGTAAACCAAAAACCCACGAAGCTCTTTTGTGTTTACATTATTATGTCCAATAAATCACTTGCACCCACTCTTATTTAATCAGCACAGCTCGGGGTCGGCATATAATACTTCATACAGTACGTTCCGGACTTGCTAACTAGTTCCGCAGTGGGGTCAGCTGACCTCGTTTAAAGAAGACAAGCCCCGGGAAGACAAGGCTCCATGGTGTTTACTCCGCGATTGACTGGACCCCATTTTGTCTCTGAACTGTTTTCCACTGTATTGGACTGTGAACCGAAATTCAGTTTATTCACAATCAGGACAGCTTTACAGGACAGACGTTTTCCATCATCGGGCTCCCGGACTGATTCATTTAAACCGGTCAGGCTGACTCATTTCTCCTGCACACACACACACACACACACGGGACTTTAGACCATTTATACAACCACTTGTATTCAAGTTAGTATCCCTTTATGGAGTTTGAGATTTTTCACTAGATGTGAAGTTACTTAAGCCTAATCCCAATTCTACAAATCCCAATTCTAAAAATCGCTAAAGTTTGCTAGCGGATAGCACAGATTGCGCGATATTACAAAAATATATTTTTATGTCAGGGTAGAAAATGGAATTGGGATTGGGCTTTAGTTACCTCCTGAACAAGAAGGAACCCTTTATTGACTTTGATAAAAGTTTTTTTTATTTGGTATATGGGTTATACCAACTCCTCATGCTTTTATTTATTTATTCAACATTGCTCCAAAGTCCAGTCTTTATGCTCTATAGAATGTTTTTTTCTCTGATTAGTCTCACTAACAAGTGGTTTTCTCATAGACGCACAGATATTTATTCCTAATCCTGCGAGGTCTCATTACATTGTATGTGTATTTAAGTGCTCTTACTTTCACTATTAAACACGGATCTGATTTTTATGGTCAGTTTCTTACCATGCATCTCCATTAACCTTTTTTTATTTTCTTCGCCCTTGACCACGATTCTTCTACGAAGTTAAAGGTTTAGCAAAGTCCTTACAAAGCTCCTCAGTGCTTGATGCAGCCCAATAATTTCACCATCCTCAAGTGGTGGCTTTATTTATTTTTTGGGTCGGGCAGTGCGTTTACACAGAATATGTAATGGTGGTGCAAATATACACCACCCTAATGCTGTTACTGTGCTCCACAAGCAACTCGTTCTGCACTACACAACAGGCGAGATCTCTGGTTTGTAAAACCACTTAATTTACACGCACATGTTAGGGGCTGATCTTTGTAGAAACAAGACCGTGCAAAGGCTGATTAAAACGGAAGAGGATGCATCTCAGTAGTATGAATGAATTGACTATGGTTTATAAAACATAAATTAACTTTGTTTGTGGAATTGGAATAACCATAGGTCGTCCCCGACTTATAAACATTTGAGTTATGAATTTCTGCGGATAAAAAAAACAGACCACAGTTCTACGAACATTCGTAGATGTGGACAAATCACGGTAGTAGCTCACGTGTATTGTCCAAAAAAAAATGGACACTGCAGTGCACCAGATACCAATATTTACAATTATATACACTATATTTTCAGTGGGTAAGTAAAGGTATAAAATATCTAAAATTCTGTACATTGTATGTATATTCTGTACATTGTATGTGTGTGAGGGTGAGTGCAGGAAATAAGTCGGCCTCACCGGTTTCAATGAATCAGTCCAGGAGCACGATGATGGACAATGTCTGTCCTGTAAAGCTGTCCTGATGGTAAATCTTAATTTCGGAAAATCCCCAACAAAACTCAGTTCACAGTCCAATACATTGGAGAACAGCTCTGAGACAAACGTTCAAACGTGCAGTAAACACCATCTAGCGTTGTGCAGCTGTATCATTGGGATTCCCCTTGCGATTTAAAGGTACAGTCTCATATACACACACGCACAACCTAATACACGTTGTATATTCGTGTGAAAGGCGTACAAGACTCACTTTGATGAACTTAAGAACAAATCTGACTTACGAATGAAACTTGAAGAAATTTAACGTTATTGTTACATTAGATAATTTAGTGTAAATTTACACGTCCTACAAATTATTTACGAATCCAATTTGCGGTGACCTTAACGAACAAGTGATGCCGAGAGAGAGAATAAAGACGCTCGTCACACACAAGTGGAGGTTGACGATGGCTTTGACAACTTATGCCGGTTCTTGGTTCGGCCGTGTTGCTTTTTTATTTCTTCATTGTAGTTCCTCTATGGTGAAGCTTTAGAGATCGTAAAAAAAAAACCTGATAAAAATAAACCCGTAGTCTGCCTCCTACACACACTGCGCCGTTACAGCACAGCCTCATTGTTTGCTCTTTGCACGTTACTGTGAAGCTCACGAAGAGCTGTGCATAGGTGTCGTCGAGGCTGGTGCGAGTGTGTTTGCGTTTTTAAGCTCACTCTACAAACTAACAGGATTAGCAGCATGGTTAAGAGTTGTGGTTAAGCTTGGTTTCCTGCATGGTTGTGTTCTGGAGCGCAGAGTGACATAAGGGCGGTGGGAGGCAAAGGAGGGGGGGTTGTCATTACAGTGCAACTTACTAAAAATACAGGAAACTGTTTAGAGCTGTTTTGATAATTTTTTAGCACAATTATTTTAGAAATCTAACCTGAATACCGTCTTTGAGCTCTAACCAGGTTGAGTATTTTAGCACACGGTAGGTATCTGTTGCTACTCCGTAAGATCAGCTCTCGTCACCAATACCACATTTTTGTGTTTCTAATGACTAAGTAAGTGGTCATTTTATTCTAATCTTTCACAACATGGCAGGGATCTCAACCAAACTGCAGACTTATACCAGCGTTGCGTTCCACTTTAGTCGCTCTTTCCTGTAAGCACACGCTTTCTCTTTCCCTCTCGCCTACATTCCCTTTCCTCCCACTCTCCACGTCGCCTCTGTGAGCAGCTCATTCCTGAACGATGTCGAGGCCAGGACTCTGTGTTCATTCCCTCCCTCTCCCTCATCACTCCATCCGCTCTGATTTCATCACTTTCTCTCCTGGCGTGTGTTCACTTCTCCTGTGGCCATCTCTATCTCTTTATCTGTCTCATGTTCTCCTCTGACTAATATATATATATTTTTTTCCCCTTACTCTACATTGCTTTGTTTTGTTCGTTTTTGGGTCGCCACTGTCTATTTATTTTTAATTTTTTTGTTGTTTTTTCTTTTCCCTGTTAACTGAGGTCTTTGAAAAAGCAATTTGTGACGAATTTTCACTTTGCTCAATGAAATATAAGCATTAGGCTGTAGGTTTAAATCTTTTAATGATGCATTAACCACACGTCGGATCGGTTAAGCCAGGGAATGCTCCCTAAATGAATCAGAGGGATTTCGATGTGGATGTGTAATGCATCATGTATTTGTCTAGTTTAATCTGTCTACACACACATTTGGACGTTGTTCGACTCAAACAGGGCAAATGGTAACATCATGGACCGCCGCTCTTGCCGAAAACACCAACAGCTTGATTCGCCCTTTGGGGAATGTTCCAGGTTTTTTTTTTCTTTTTTTCCCCCCTTCTTCCACACCCCCGCCTTTTTTTTTTTTTTTTTTTTTTTTACGGTGACTGACTATGGCCATTGCGGTTTTGTATGAGCTAATATCCTAGTATGCTAGCAGCTCGCCTAACAGCTACATGCTTTGTTTTATCCCCAGCTGCCTCTCCTCTTACAAGAGGAAAAGTTACTGTTCTGGAAGCAGGAATGTGGGCTTGCTTGAAATAATTTTCATGATATAAACAGTATTTTGTGTAGTCTGTTAAAATGTCTTGTCGAGAAACAAGAGTCTTGTACTTAACACCACTACACCATATTCGCATACACACTTCGTTTTTAATTTAACCTTCACCATCTACTGGTGAATATAAATCTTGAGGGTAAAATCGTTTAGGCTAAATCGGAAACGCATCACTAAGTGAAAGAGGTGTAACAGAAAACACTAACGTGACATCATGGCGCAAAAACATTAGTGGAGAACATAGCCAGTGGAGAAAAAGGAGATGTTGTAAGGCCTTGCTCGGATTTATGCACATGAAGGTATATAATGTGGATATTTGCTGTATAATGTTTATCTGAGATTAATTTCCAGAGGTTTAGATTTGTAACTAAGCTAATTATACGTTAAGGCCAATATTAAGAAAGCAGGTTTAACAAGGTTGAAACCACTTCAGAAAAGGCTTTTCACGCATGACATGATCGTACAAGCCGTGTTTTCCTTCTTCTTTAATATAGGAAAAGCAGCGCCTTTCCCTGGTCATGTGTTCTAAGACATTTATCTACATGGTCTTAGAATACAAAACGTTATATTTGGTACAGTTTTGTTTGCCACTTTTGGATGAAGATGTAGGTCAGTTTAACGATCACTAAAAGCAAGCCAGAGGTGACCGCAACAAAGAAAACCCCCCCCTGAGATGACATCACATATAGGTCTCGCCTGATACCTGACAGGCGGCAGCAGTTCTTAGGTTCAGTTCTGTCATCACCCGGTCTGGTTATGCACCAAAGGAAGGGTGAGGTGTAAACTGTGTACTTTTTGAAATCGTTAAGGAACTGTTGTGCAGGACCAGACGCAGGAGGGGTGAGTCAGGAGTGAGGCAGAAGTAGAGTTATACGTATGAATCAGACGCGTCTGGAAGTGGAAATAAGCCACATCCGTAATATTTCTACAGATGAAGCTAGATCTAAATAGATAGAGCTACCTAAAGTTTTACTTTATTAGAATTATTTTATTTGTAATATTTATCCCTAGTTTTTTTTTATTATGATATAAACACACTCTGAGCCGCCTTTTACCTGGAGGGTAATAATAGTATTTCTTGCAATGCTGCTGCTGTACACCTTCCTGGATGGAGGATGCCGCCTTCACTGTTTGTGACCATGCTCTATAGGTTTGAGTAGAAGGTGAAAAGATTTTTACGGTTCCTAATAATGAACTGCTTAATAACTTTAGGTTTTAGGAAAAATAGTCTTAACACTACTTTCTATTTCCTGTTTGCATTTAATATCTTGAAACTTGCAACAAAGAGTTTAACATGTTTCAGCATGGCTTTTTTATTTTCTTTCCCACCCCATGTGTAACGAATTACATCACCAGACATGTCTGTGCTTTTCGGTTTCATCATAACTTTGGCTTGGTGGCTTTATGTTGGAACGATCCCGTAGGTATTAGATTTCAATTCCTGTGTGTTTATTTTTTGGTGGGGGGCATTTGAACAGCACAGGTTTTCAGACGTTATGCTACCTTGCAAAAAATATCCACACACCATCATGTTTGAGATATTTTGTCAGGAGAGAATAAATCCATCCTTTAAACTGGCCCAGAATTTATAAAAATTTTTTCCTCCCTCTCTCTCTTTCTTCTCTCACCGCCCTCTTTCGTGTTTTTGTTTTGCAGAGAGGCTCGCCACCGCTAAAGAGGAGAACATCAAGATCCACGCCACGCTGGACGCTACTCTGCTGGATCTCAACACCTTCTAAGAGTCTGCACCGCCCCCTCTTTCCTCTTCTCCTTCTCCCTTCCTGAACACCCCTCACTCCACCAGACCACAACCCACCCCTACCTTTCTACCCCCCTCCCCCACCTCTATCAGTTACTGAGTGGCTGAACAAGGGCAAGACGTTTTTTTTTTTTTTTTTTTTCTCTCCTTTTTTTAGGTGTAGGTAGCACTTTAGCTTCGGCCCTCAGTATTTCCCATATTTTCTTTTTCATATCTATTTTTTTTTAATTTTTTTTATTATCATTATATTATTATACTTTTTTTTTTTTTTTTTTTTGGTGTAGACTCCTCTCATTTCCTCCCCATGAACAAGACTGGATATGATAAAGCGCCGATGTCTTTCTGCAAGTCGAAATATTCCTGATTTTTGATAAATTCATTCCTGTAATTGTGTGAAAGTAACGAGACGGCACGCTCTCTCTTGCTCTCTCTTGCTCGCTCTCGGTCTTTTTTCAGATTTCTGTGTTCTGGTTAGTTTTCGAGTCCCGCAGTGCAATATTATTAATACAGTATAAAGAATCTGAAAAGTTGCCGTTCAAGATACGACTCTTCTCACCTGGCTCTTTGTAACCCTGCCCCCTCCCTCCGCCCTTTTTTTTCGGCCCCGTCCGTTCTAACACTTGAGCACTATTATTTGTTACAACAGATCTACATGTTTTTCTGTGCCAATGCCAGACCATTATATTACAGTCGTTCTCTTGGCCATGTGTTTCGCTTGGGGGGAAAAAGAGCTAAGACCTGTTACTAATTATGCCGAATCATCTCACTTGAATTTGTTTCCTCTTTTCTTGTTGTTCAGCAAAAAACAAACTCAACGGTTTTTATTCAACCTTTCCATTTCTTTTAAGGCTGAGGTGTACAAACACTAGGTGACTGATTCAAGTTTGGTGTGAAGTGAGGGGGAAAAAATTTACTAAAACCAGGCGAACACTTCAGTAGTTTGTTTTATCCCCCCCCCCTGGGGTTAGAGGCAGAGAGACGGGATGTCACATTTCCACTGCCAAAAAAAAGGGTGAAGGGGTCTAGAGAGAGTGAGGGGGTGAATAAATATACGGTATTATCCATAAGCATCTCTTCAGTGTACTGTCTCTGCATCCACACATGGAGTGAGTTAAGTACTTCAAAGCACCAAGAACCTTTTTAACTGGAATTGCAAAGTTGTTAAGATGTAAACATTTTGCTATTAGTGTTTCATTGTAATAATGACACAAGATCAAAATCCTTTTTTTTTTTTTTTTTTTTTTTTAAATAAAGTACTATAACACTTAATGAGCTTTCTGGGATTCATTGTCTTCGGATATTTATTAAAGGGCATAGCATTTGGATGCTAAAGCTTTATTGACTTTTTTGAAAAAATAACGTCTAATGATGGAATTGGTTCTTAAGAGGTCTTGGACCAAGAATATATTTTTTACAATTTTATTAATTATTATTATTTTATTAAATATCATGATTTTATTTAAATTTAAATATCTTTAAAAAGAGTTTAATGATTATAAGGAATGTGCTATATTAAATTAATCTTTCTCACTTAAAAAACAAAACAAGCGCAGCATTTAACAATACAAACTTCAAATACAAGAGTTTAACCGTTAACTTCAAATCAAATTAAGCAAAAAATTTTACATTTTGTTTTTACTGAGCAGCATGTGTATCTGTCATCCACCATGATTATTATTTCTAAACAAATTTGGTAAATAATTCACTTCTACATCACGGGATGAAGAATGTGTAAATGGTTCAGAGTGCGCCACCTGTATGATTATAAAGAAATAGTAACGTTTTACCTCCTCAAACGCAGACTTGTTTTGAGACGTGTATGTGTGTAATGAGTGGGTTTGATACTAATTGATACAAACAGGGTTTGGGAGAAAAAGGCAGATCAGAAGCTGTAACTTAAAACTGTAATGCCATCAGAATGTGTTTGTTGCTTCACTTGAAGTTTCTTCACTTATAGAGCATGGTTTATATCTGAGGATGATCACCTCACTGGTGCTGATTTGTATTAGGATTATGTAA
Source organism: Clarias gariepinus (assembly GCF_024256425.1). Classification (NCBI taxonomy): domain Eukaryota; kingdom Metazoa; phylum Chordata; class Actinopteri; order Siluriformes; family Clariidae; genus Clarias; species Clarias gariepinus. The sequence goes on along the minus strand of NC_071124.1, from coordinate 5,331,996 downwards.
CTATTACTAATTTATAAATATCCCATTTTAATATCATCCCCCCCAGTTTTGTTATTCTAAACAAACTTAAATAATTAAAGCCAAAAAAATAAAAATCTGCTCCTACCACACAGGATGCTGCGAACACTGGTTATATGTCAATAGTTTAGAGTGCACCCCCTGCAAGAGTATAGAGGAACGGCATAGTTTCCCCCCCCCCCCCAACATACATATATAAAGAAACAAAACGATTTGCCACACGAAAGAATCATGATACATACATGAATCGATATTTTGCCCCATTAACGAAAAGTCACGATTTCGGGCCCAAGTTATAAAATTTTATTTAAAAATATATAGAGAGATTATTTTAAATGTTGGTTAAATTTATCTGTAGATTGATTTTTCCAGATGGCCCCATCAGTACAGACGGCGTTCCTCCTTTCTTGTGGTAGATCACGGTTTGATTAGTTTTCTGGGAACTCGGTGAAGCTGGAAAAAAAAATTTGTGGAGGATTCTGTCAGGAAAGGCGTTCGGCATAAAACGTGCCAAATCAAATATATACGGCTCGGATGACTCATTAGGGAGGACATTGTTTGTCCATGGTTGCACTATACCACTTATATTACCAAAAGTATGTGGACACCTGACGTATCACACTACCAGTCAAAAAGTTTGGGATCCTGATTTTTTATGTCTTTCTACCTTATGAAGCAATGCTGAAGGCGATTCATCATGATGCTTCATTGGTTATGCAAATGCACTTGACAGTACTGTTCCAGAACAGCTGACCCTTGTGTCTTAAAATAACATTGAATAATTTTATTGTTATCTAGTTACCAAATACCATATGTGTTATTTCATAGATTTGAAATCCCCAGTATTGTTCTAGAATGTAGAAAATAAATCACAAAACAAAAGGTGTGTCCAAACGTTTAACTGTGTGTGTGATTCTTTATCAAGCTGTTGCCACAAACTTGGGAGCACGTTCGCGTATTAAATGTCTTTTATATGCAGTAGAATTAATATTTCCCCTCGACTGGAACCAAGCGGACAAACCTGTTCCAGTAGAACAACGCCCCTGTGTGCAAAGCCAGCTCCGTGAAGACACGGATCTCGAGTGTGACATAGAGCCCTGAGCCAGACCGCTAACCCACTGAACACCTTTGGGATGAATTGTTGTCCTGACGACGTCTCGGGTCTCCTCGTGAAACATCAGCGTCCGAACTCATTAAGGTGAATGTATGCGAATTCCTGCTTCAGAATCTTTTAAAATAAAAAAAAGCAGAGATTTAATCTGGAACGGGATTTTCATCAAACCATCAAGTGAGCACTTGTGCCCGGAGGATGGGGCGGAGTCATCCTGAAAAGACACCACTCCCATCAGGATAAAGACGATGGAATTATTCTAACATTAGAACAAATGCATTCATGTAAACCTGTAATCTGAGTTATAACAGACCTTTTTTTTTAAATCAAGAGTTATTGTTTAATACATTTTAATTCATAATTTAATACATATTTAAAACACTTACATGATGTTCTGTGGAATTAAACTCAAACCAATGTGTTGAGCTTAACCTAAAAATGTATGAAAATTATGTGGTGATAAATGAGAGAGTCTTAAAATGTTTGACCATTAGACAATTTCTAATCGCCTTCCTCAAGCAACACGATATTTAGCAATCGTTCACGTGTGTAAAGAAAATGCTCTGCGGTAACGGCTCATGATCCTTTTGTTCCACAGGCATGTCTCCTCTTCACTGTCTGTTTAATTCCGTACTGTCTTGTGTGCACCAGCGCTCACGTGTCCTCTCCCTAGCTAACGCCAAGAGTCCCTCGAGCTGTCTGTCGAGAAGATCGACGTCTCCGTCGTTTCTTATGGTCCAGTCGAAGTCCACTCCCTGATCCAGACCGCATTCGGACTCGGCATCGTCTACTCCTGAGGAGCGAAACAACATTAGTCAGCTTACGTACAGTACAAGGTTGAGCTATTCCTATTGAGCTGTTGTTAGTACGATCCACCCTTAGCTGAACTGCTTTTAGAATAACTCTTGACTTTTTGCAAACTGCCTTTCACCAAGATGAACATCAAGACTCATTTTATGAGTAATTCTTGCAGAAATCCTGGTCACTCTTAAGCATTTCCCTCATTGTAACTGTTGGTATGTTTAGGATACACCTGCACAGTTAGTGTGTATGGTTTGTAATAGTTCTTTCTCTTACCTGCAGTGAATCTCCATCCCCTCTGAGCCCTGGTTTGTTCAGAGGCCTCCACTCGGACACAGACACACCGCTCTGGATATTCGTTCCAGAACCACTGCAGATCAGACAGGCGCCTGCAGTCACTCACAATCTGGAGAGACAGAGAGACAGACAGACAGTCAGACAGACAGTCAGAGAGAGACAGACAGGTCGGAGCCGGTAAGCGATAAGCGGCTGGTCCGGTCATGCAGTCCTACAGTGCGTGAGGTTAAAGTCTAACCATAGTCCTGAGTTATGGAGCATACAGGATATGAAAAGGAAATTATAACAAAGTGCTTCAGAATTAAAACTAAACAGAGCTTTACTGTATTAGCCATCTATCTACAGTATATCAAGCTAATCATTGCGTGAGACTGGGCTTTCTCTTTTACCACCGTGATACTGCACTTATGTGAAGAGAGGTGAAAGCCCCAGGCATATGGAAGAGAATCAGGTCCCTAAAGACTCCCTACACACTAGGTCACTGATTGCTTATGTATGAAGTGTCCTATTTCTGTCATAATGCATTTGGAATATGCTTGATTTCTGACAAATTGAGCAAAACTATGTGGTTAAAAAGTGAATATTTGAAGTTTCTTGAACCCATCCCCTATTTCCACCTGAGTACCCAAAGCTCAAACTCTGTACATACTGACACTGGTTTAAATAGTAGCATTAGCAAAGACTGTCACATAAGCGGTAATTGTAATGCTTAAGTGAAGTTGTAATGCTTATACAAACCACTAGAGACGGGAATCACGATGGACCATCCAATACGATGTTGTTTGATTTGTATTGTGATCCTGTAACTATCATGATTTTATTAATATCCTTCAATTTCATTACAATTTTAAACAAACTCAGCAAAAAATCCGCTCCTACCACGCATGATGCTGTGCTCCCACCCAATGTGTGAATAGTTTAGCGTGCACCACCTACAGGATTATAGAGGAACTGCAGCATGTTACCGCCTCAAATTCGACACTGCAAAAAAGCCTGTAATTTTTTACATGTTAAAGCATCCTCCTTTTAGTCCTGATCAGACTTTAACCTGTCTGATCCCCTGAAAGCAGCCCTATGATGGAGGACAAAGATTCACTTCTGATGAAGAAGTGAAAACAGCGGTGCATTCCTGGCTCACAGGTCAGTCTGAAAGATTTTCTTTAATGGGGGAACTTGAAAGCTTGTTGACAGATGGTGGACAAAGTGTACTGAAAAGCGAGGAGATGTTAAATGTCGAAAAATGTTTGTTAATCAACTTTTCTAAAAGTTAATTAAAATAAATTCTCCAGCCAGAGAGACGATAATTTTTTTTACTCACCCTCATGACTTAAATAGTAACTATATATTGTAAAAAAAAAAATTCAATTATTATGTCACATTTAATTCTATCACACTATTCTAAACCGGAACACTTTAAGCCGATCGGAATGCAGGCGAGTTAAAATGCTCCTAAAACCCTGTTACTCACCCACACGGGCTGAGAGGCTCCACATACGGCCATGCGGCAGAAGAAGCCCTGGTCCTGATTCCTCCTGCTCTCTCCCCATCTGATCATCTCGGCTCGGTGATGCTCTTTATACTGGCCTGCTCCCAACAGCTGCGTGTAGTCCAGCCCGTGCTCCTGGTGATGCGCGGAATTTTAAATGTAACAAATTTACAGTGAATTGATATTTTGGAGTTAGGATCTGATTTATACCTTTGCATATTGCTCTTTAAGTGGAGCAGAAAGCCGGAGGATGCAGCACAACTCTGGGCTCAACCTACACAACAGACAGGTGACAAACAAACAAACAAACAAACAAACATGTCACCCCCTGCATCTGTCTGGACCGGACCATGGTTTACTAAACATGTTTTCTCAGCCACAGAATCTCAATTGTCCGAAAAAAAAACTGATTAAAACAAGCATTTTAATCACGGTGTACATTTTTGTTCAGGTTATTTTTTTATTATCATTACTGATAAGAGTTGCTTATTGCACCTTTAAACACAATAATAGCACTGAATTAAACTTCAATACAAAAGAATATTATTATATATCACCGTTGTTGTATTAAATCTGTTACGTAATCTTTTCCAGACTTCCGTTTTCCGCTGAATAACATAATAAGTTTATTCTCTGAATCTGTCATGATCCATAAAACTTCTACGCTTTCTGTGCATCCTCACTCTTACACACTTCCGCGTTCTCTTCATGTAGCCACGCCTCCGCTCTCTATCCCAAACCGTGATTGGTTAAAATCCTTCCTGACGCGGGATCGCGTCATCTTCCGTTCTGTGTACCGTAACATACACAATACACGAGCTCGACTATACGTATATATTATATATATATATAATGTCATACTTCTTTACTTACAAAATGCACAGTGCTTTATGTATAACAGCATACATATTGGAATAAAAATAGACATTTGTTTATAACGGAAAAAGTGTCCCTTTAAAAAAAAAAAAAAAAAAAAAACACAACAGCGAGTATATTTTTGTCTTTACGGTTATCGGATGAATGTCACGCCACGCGCGTCGTTTTTGTTCCCTCTCGCCTATTAATAAAATACATATATATATTCATGATTATTTCTACTTCCTATTTTATATTTATTTATTTATTTATTTATGTGTTTTTTTATTTAAATAATTATCAAACTCATAAAATAGGCAATACAACAAGAAAATACAAGCAAAGAAATTATATATAAATTATAAAAATAAAACAAAGTCATAAAAATACAATATTTAATTTGTGATGACTATATATGCACTATTTGGATATTACTTGCCTTTTTAAAAATAAAGGTTAATGTATTTAATTATTAAATTAAAAAAGTAGCAGCTCAACAACATTAAAACTAACTAACTGAATATTTTAGACTTTTTAAGGAGCCAATATTTTTTATAATAATAATGATAATAATCATTTATTAGAATATTCAAAATATCTCAGTACACATTTATAATACTAAATATATTAGTAAATGCATTTAATTTATAAAATAACAGCTAACCAATACACTTTCGCGATAATTTAAAGCATTTCTTCTTAGTTTTTTTTCTATCACACAAGTATAGGTCAATACTTGATAAAAAAAAAAAAGAAGCATTTTCAGGAAAAATGGCGAGATGTTTGTTTGTTTGCTTTGATTTTATTTGTGTTTTGTCAGCTTCCTTTTTCCGCCCAGCGACTTTTATTTTGTTAACACGACCGGAAGTCTTTATCATGTCAACAAGTTGTGAGTGAGAGAATATTATTTGGACGTAAGAGCGGATTTGTCCCGTTTCGCCGGCTGCAGGTGAGTAAATGTGGCCGTGAGGAAGTGACCAGCGGCTTACAGTCATGAACGGAAGCTGTAATGCGGCGCTGGATAAAGAGGAACATGTTTTAAAGCTGGGAGAGAGCTTCGAGAAAAGAGCCAAGTCCTCGTTCCACACCATCCGCTGTGAGTGAAGCGCTTTATTCCTGCTTACACGCCTTTTAAACACACCTACACACACAGAGGGGCCGAGAGCCATCATCCCGTACTGTACCGTCAACTCTCGCGAGATTTCACTCCTGTTCGTGGGCTGCTGAAGATCGTGTGGGTCTCAGTTTCATTATTACAGTCACATGGACATTTCTTATTAATGCTTTATCACCCTACTGATGTGTTAAACACCAGGCCTGAGAGTGTGCATGAGGAGACAGACACACACTTCTTTTTAAAGTGGGGTTATAATACTGTAATTATCCTGTAACGCTTTATACTGTAGACCTGAGCGCGCTTAAAGCTCTAGTGTGTTTACGAGGGGGGTTCTGGGGTTGATTCATTTCTTGTATTCGCAGCTTTGACAGTAACGATGGTAGTGACAGTAATGACAGTAGTGACAGTAACGACGGTAGTGACAGTAACGACGGTAGTGACAGTAACGACGGCGGTGATAGTAACGACGGCGGTGACGGTAACGACGGTAGTGACGGTAATGACAGTAACGACTGTAGTGACAGTAACGACGGTAGTGACAGTAATGATGCTAGTGACAGTAATGACAGTAGTAAGGGTAGTGACAGTAACGGCGGTAGTGACAGTAATGATGGTAGTGATGGAAGTAACATTAGTGACAGTAGTAATGGTAGTGACAGTAATGACAGTTGTGATGGCAATGACAGTAATGTCAGCAGTGACAGTAATGATAATTATAATGTCAGCAGTGACAGCAATGATGATAGCGATAATGACAGTAGTGACAATAATGACGGTAGTGACAGCAATGATGGTAGTGATGGCAGTAACATTAGTGACAGTAGAAACGGCAGTGACAGTAATGTCAGCAGTGACAATAAAGATGATAGCGGTAATGACAGTAGTGACAATAATGATGGTAGTGACAGCAATGATGGTAGGTAACCCTGCAGCGAGCCTCTACTGCATCACAACGACGCAGCTTTATCATCTGTGGAAGTGTCACAAGTGATTTTTCTTTCTTTCTTTTACTTTCTCTCTCCCTCTCTCTCTCGTTCTTTCTTTTTTTTATCCCTTTTCTCTTTCCCCCTCTCTCCCACTCTTTCTTTTTTCTTTCTTTCTTTTTCTTCCTTTTTCTCCTTCTCCTTCTCTCCCACTTATTCTTTTTCTCTTTCTCCTTCTTTTTTCCTTTATTTTCTTTTTTCCGCACTTATTACCTTAAATATAGAGACTAAAGGCAAGGTTGCTTAAGGGTCTCACACATTTTGATTATATTTGTTTCAATCCCATGGCAGATGATTTTAAGCCGGCGTCCATCGACACGTCGTGTGAAGGAGAGCTGCAGGTGGGGAAAGGAGACGAGGTCACCATTACTCTCCCACACATCCCAGTGAGCACTCCTCTGTCCTTCACACTCACACTCACACTTACCCGACTTAAACTTATCTGCCTGCCTTTTCACTCTCATTAACCGTTGTTGATGTCACAAGGGTTCGACTCCTCCCATGACGGTGTTTAAAGGCAACAAGCGGCCGTATCAGAAGGACTGCGTGCTCATCATCAACCACGACACGGGCGAGTTCGTGCTGGAAAAGCTGAGCAGCAGCATTCAGGTCAAGAAGACCAGGTGAGAGCTCGTACCTCAGTGCAGTTTGTGTGTTATTTTCCATCACTGATAAACGACAGTGTTGGCAAGCTGCTGCTGATATCCGGCTGACCTTTGACCCCCGTGTTGTTGTGTCAGAGCCGAGGGCAGCAGTAAGATCCAGGCTCGGATCGAGCAGCAGTCAGTGAGAGCCAGTCAGCCCGCGTCTCAGTTCCGAACTCCCACCAAACCCAGCGCCGGGGTCAAGACGTCCCCCAGTAAGGACAACCCGTCCCCCGAACCCCAGCTGGACGACATCAAGAGAGGTGAGGCGGCAGTTAGATTCACCTGCACAAATATACACACGCTTCATACAACGGGGACACACACCCACCTCACACTGACTAAACCTATCTCACTCTGTCTCTGTGTCTCACTTTCTCACCACCTCTCTGTCTCTTCCTGTTTTTCTGCCTGTCTGTCATTCTTCTTCTCTGTCTCACACTTTGTCTTTTTGTCTTCAGTCTGTATTGCTGCACTTCTTAAATGTTCTTTCTTTTTTTGTATCCTTTTTCCTCTGTCTCTTTGTTGCTCTCTCCCATCTCCTCATCTTTCTGTCACTGCCTTTCTTTCTATGTCTTTCTTTTCCAATTCTCTCTCTCTCTTTGTGTATAAATGCCCTAAGATTATTTTCTTTTTCTTTGTTTCTTTCTTTCGTTCTTTGTCGCTTTCGTTCTTTTTCTCTCTGATGCTCTTTTTAAAATTTTTCTTTGTTGTTCTCTCTCTCTCTCTCAGAGCTGCGGGCGGAGGTGGAGATCATTGAGCAGATGAGCAGCAGTGGCAGCAGCAGCTCCTCAGACTCGGGTAGTTGTTCTGGTAGCGGAGACGACGACAGCTCGAGCAGCGACGGAGAGCAGGAGAGTGCCAACCTCCATCTGTCGCCCAGCCGAGAGGCTGTGAGCAACGGCACGGAGAAACCCCAGGGCAACAACCAGCTAATGAACACGCTGAGTAAGTAACGCACACTAACACATACACTAACACACACACACACACACAGCTCAATTGAATCTAAATTAAACAAAAATAAGCTACTAAGCCTAAATCCAGGCATGGTAGGAGCATGGTCAGAGGAACATTGGGTGGTGCTAAATGTTTGTTTTACATGCGGGTCATGTACACACACACACACACACACACACACACACACACACACACACACACACACACACGCAGAGTGTCTAAAAATAACTAACATTCACTTAATTCTTATTTTTAGACATGGAAGTGGGTCTCCAGTGTGTGTGTGGGTGAACACAAAGGAGAAAACATTCCTTTTGCTTAAACAAGCTAATTAGGTTTTCCTCCTATTGTCACCTCATATTATTTTTTGTGTTTGTACACAGGTTTTTTTTTTTCGTTATTTTTCCTTTGAACAATAGAGAATATAATAATAATGATAATAATAAAATAATAAATATAAAACAACAATAAATAAATAAATAAATAAATAAATGAATAAAAAAATAGAGTAACATAAAAATGATGTACACATGTAAATCAGGGCTACAGTATAAGTTCCAGTACTAATATTATGTGGCCTGGAGTACTTGAGGTTCTAGCAATACACATGGGGATTTTGTCAGTGTGATTTGGCAACCCTGGCCAAAGTGAGTGCCTGTGATGGAGAAAATATAATTAGTTGTTGAGTTTTTGCTCAGGAATGAGGCGAATATACCACCATCCAATGGCAGTCCCAATTTTATTTTGTATCGATGGTTAATCTTTGCAGTTCAGCTCTGTGCTGAAGCATAGGGAGAGATCTGTACTGTACTGAGGGACCTGTACTATCATCCGCCTGTTAAACCAGTGGCGGGGTTTACACGCCACTGCTACTTTGTGCTGGTTTAAGAAGGATAAGCTGATCCAGAAGAGCATGGCAGGTGAAGTTCAACAGAGATCACTTTGAAGAAAGCAGTCACTTTAGTTTTTTGAGAAAAAAAGTAGGGGAGCTGATGTTAGCCAGAAATCATAAAAAAAAAAAAACCCTGAAAGAATTTATGCTCTAAACCCTGTCTCTGTGTTTGTTCTCTCTTCAGGAAACGATCTGCAGCTGAGTGAATCAGGCAGCGACAGCGACGGCGATTAAGGTCCTCCCATCGTCCCTCGTTCAGCACTGCTCTCTTTCTGATATTCCATTGACATCGTGACAAGCTGTTTCTCCTACGTTACGTTTTAACATAAGCTGCCTGTGCTTTTACGGTTTTGTCTTTGCTATGAGATATATACATAATGTATATTTAACTTCATCAGAGCAGAAAGTCTAGTTTGTATTTTTTATTAGATTATTTTTATTTTTGTTAAAGTGTATTCTAAGGATTGTTACCGGATTTTACCGGATAGGATCGGGAATCACCAGGGATCTCCTGATACGATATTATCACGAGCCGATTTTATGGCAACTTTATTTTCAGAGTTTTTTTTTTTTACAATTTTAAACAAACTTAGCAACTTATATAACACAAGAAGCTGTGCTGCCTGCATATGTTTGAATAGTTTCGATGGCATCACCTGGAGGATTATACAAGGACTGCAACGTTTAGCCATATTTAATATAGAGTTTGGCTTTGTTTTGGTAACGTATTGTATGTCACCAAAATGGGTGGAGCCTCAAGTAGCCATATAATTACTAGCATGTCACTTCATTTCTTCAGCTCAGTGTAGTGCTTAGCATTAAATAAATATACTGGAACCTCAGCATGCAAAGGCCCTCCCTTTAGAATTTTTGCCTTAAAAATGTTAATTTTGCAAGAAATTTTACTCTGCATTTTGGGTGGCTGAAACAGATTAGATTATTTCTTAAGGGAAATTTCCCATCGCATTTTGAATTTTCTCCTCAAGAACTTGCCTTCAGAATGCATTAAATTCGTATGCTGAGATTCCGCCATAATCCATTTAGTGTGTTATGTATTTGTCGTACTATCACGATCAGTGACGATTGACGATGTTGGACTAAGCCCTGTGTCTGTGAATGCAGAAACAACAGCACATTCAGGATCCTGTACAGCTTTTGTAACACGATTACTGTTATCAGCTGGATTATTCTCCACAAGGGGGCAGTATTCATAGGCTACATGTCCACTGTACGCAAGTACCTCACAAAGAGGGGCAGATAAACTGGTAAAATATATAAAAATGCACGACGGATTGTGGTATAACGGAGAAGCTATTATAGCGTAATAGCGATAAGTATCTTTACGCAACTGCGTACATTCACATTGTGCTGCTTACAGTACATCTGTAACTTCCATTAATATTAAATTCAGAATGTTTTTTGACATGTTACCTCAAATAATAAGTAAATTTATTAGAAACAGAGTGTTTTCAGGTTTCTTGACGTCCTGCGTTGTAAACAAACACGCCCTTAAAGCAGCGTTGATGTTCATGTCGTGTGCAGTGGACATCTAGTCTTGGGTTTCCTTAGATTGCATATAAATGCAACTTGTGCAAGTAAAGTTTGAATGTTTTTTTCTGTTTGCTTTGCTGTCATTTTCTGACTTTGCCATGCTGTGAATTTACCGTCTGTCACGATGCGGCTTGACTGTTTATCCACATTTTATCTGAATGAATGACTGTGGCTTTCTCTGTATAAATAAAGAAAGAAATTGTTCAGATGAAATAGTGAAACTGTATAAAGGACTTTAGCCTTAATTGTAGCTAAGTGTAAAGGTTTTAGCTTAAAAGCTGAGAAGAAACATGGACTCGAAAAGAGTCAAGATCAGTATTTTGGAATATAAATGCTTTTTTGCTCTTTGAGTCATCTTCAACTGGAAAGTTTCCTTTTTCCGTGCCTGTGTAATAAAGAGCCGTTTTCTGCAATATGCAATGTCCAGGATCTGTCTTTTAATGTTCAGGTAGTAATGCTTGTGTGGAGTGAGTTTTACAACATGCACATTAAAGAAATATTCAAATTAAATTGTATTCTCACTCACTCTTATTGTCTATACCATTTTATCCTGTATACAGGGTTGCAGGGGGGTCTGGAGCCTATCCCAGGATACGTAGGGCATGATGTGGGGTACACCCTGAATGGGGTGCCAAATCTTTGCAGGGCATACACACACACTACGGGCAAGTTGGGATTGCCAACTAGCATTAAATCGTACATCCTAGGACTGTAGGAGGAATCCAGAGTATTCAAAGGAAATCCACAAAGCACGGAGAGAACATGCAAGCTCCATGCACACAGACCCTGAGGCGGGAATTGAACCCAAACCCTGGAGGTGGAAGGCAACAGCGCTAACCACTACGCCGCTGTTGGATTTCTAATTAACCATTAAAGGAATAAACATAAATAATAATTAAAAAAATTAATATAATTAAAAACTACTTTTATTTTGAAATTAAAATAAACCCTAATCGACCAGGTAAAGCTTGAAAGCCTCGCGCTTACTTTTACGACATCCGGGTATTAATGTATGTTGTGCCATACGGGAAATATAATATTGCTTTGGCACTGCGTATAATTTTTTTTTTAAATGTATGTATAGCTAATATGAATCTTTTTCCCCCTTTTAAACACAAAATGAACCACCATACACATTTACCGACGTATGGAGTCGGCTTTTATTTTGAAAACCTGAAAACAGTTGTAGCTCTTCCGTTATCCGCTTGAGGTTAGTGACAATACCATGGCAACCGCGACGTGAGCGCACGCGATGAGGTGATGCTGGCGCTCGTGAAGCAGCGGTAACGCTTCCAGGACTTACCCTTTAAAAAAAGGTACAACAGCAACACACCGGTCCGTATTATTAATTTTATTCTCAGTAATTAAAAAAAAACATATATTTCACATTAAACGGCGATGGAACTGTCGGTGTGTAGCAGCGCTACAGGATAACTGGGCGAAATAACAAACCGCTACTTAGGTGACATCCTGTGCACTACCTAGGATAGAGTGGAAGCCGTGTGTGTAGTGCGCTATCTAGTGAGCGTCGAGTGATTTGGGATTGGCCCACACACAGACGCCAAGCTAACTGTAACTAGCCTGTCTGAGTAGTTAAGAGTATTAACGTAAAGCTGCTCGAGTCCTAATGAAACCCTTGATCACGTGATGCACACACAGGAATAATGAGAATCCTGTGTGGGTTCCTGTGGGTTTGCTGAACTAGGAAAACAATCAACACCTTGGTGCTTACATCATTGTCTTTAAATCAGTCCTGCAGTATAGACACAAAAAGCAAAAAATAGTGAAGAGACAATGCACTGACTAACACTGGAGACTCCTTCCATAGATGGTAAAGAAACATCTCCAGCATGTTGTAAATTCACTAGGTCTAGTTTTATCCAGTGTTAATTGTGACAGGAATCACCAGTCACCACCTGGTCGGATGATATCACGATACATCGGTGCTATAAGATTCTATAAGTATCATGATTTTACAAATATCTCGATTTTTTACAATTTTAAACCTTTAAAAATGTTTCGTTCCTTATAACATGAGTTTTCTCACTTAAAAGCCAAGTGTGACTTTTAAACAATACATACTAACTTTAAATTATTGATGTGTTGTTCTTACGTGTGACTCGGAAAGAACGAGTCGACTCGGGGAATGATTCGCCCTTGCGAAGTATATTGGGTCCTGTACAGGAGTTAATTAATCCGTTTTGCGTCTTCTGGTTTTCCCGAGTCGTTCGTTCATCTCCTGACAGCCCCATAAGTTTAACCTGTCCCGAACGAGCTACTCAAACCCGGGTATGGTCAGAGAACAGGTGAGGTGTGCTAATTGTAGACTAAAGACCCAGGTAAGTAATAAATTTATATATATTTTTTCTTATAACATTACTGTGCATTTTTCTCTTGTTTGTCGTGTGATCAAGGTTTGCATAAGTAGTAGATGTTAGGGACGTAACACATAACATTTTAATTGCATTTTGCTAAAATGAACGAAAGTAACCAAAAAAAAATGGTTAGTTAATTTTGCTGCACGGCCACTAGCAGCTCCAACATCGTTGTGAAGTTTGCGGACGACACAACAGTGGTGGGTCTTATCACCAACGGTGATGAGACGGCATACAGGGATGAGGTCAGTGCCCTGACACATTGGTGCCAGGAGAATCATCTCTCCCTCAATGTCGGAAAGACCAAAGAGTTGATAGTGGACTTCCGGAGGTGTAGGGGTGCACATTCCCCTATTATCATCAACGGCGCTGCTGTGGAGAGAGTGAGCAGCTTCCGCTTCCTGGGTGTCCAAATAGCAGAGGATCTCACATGGTCAGTTCATACTGACAAAACGGTGAAGAAGGCGCAGCAGCGACTCTTCTTTCTCAGGAGACTAAAAAGATTTGGCATGAGCCCCCGCATACTTAGGTCCTTCTACCGCTGTGCCATCGAGAGCATCCTCGCTGGATCCATCACGACCTGGTACGGCAACAGCACCGCCTACAACCGCAAAGCTCTGCAGAGAGTGGTGCGTTGTTCCGAAAGGATAATTGGAGGTGAGCTTCCCTCCCTCCAGGACATCTACAGGAAGCGGTGCCTGAGGAAAGCGAGGAGGATCATCAAAGACTCCAGTCACCCCAGTAACCACCTATTTAAACTGCTCCCGTCAGGCAGGAGGTATGGAAGCATCCGGTCCCGAACCAGCAGGCTGAGGGACAGCTTCTATCATCAGGCCATCAGACTACTGAACACTGACCAATAGGTCTCCACTTGTCACTTTCACAATGTCACTTTACAGTCACTAAGCCACTTTATGGATTCCACATTGCACATAATTGCCTTTTTGCACAACAATCATTGCGGTCATTCCTTATACATTATACACAAGTAAACACTCCCACAATCGTGTGTGTATGGGTATATACATGTATGCATATGTGTGTATGTGCATATGTAGATATATGTATATATATGTATGTGTATATATATACATAGACGTGTATATGTGTGTATATTCTGTATGTGTAGATGTGTATACTTATGCTCACTTTTTATTTATTTATTTTTTTTTTTAATAAATTATATATATATATATATACATTGTTACTGAGCAGCGCATATCTCTGTCTTTACCATATGATGATAAATGTGTACCGCCTGTAGGATTATAAGGAAACGGTGACGTTTTACCTCCTCAAATGCCTCCAAAGTCTCAAAACTTAACTTGACTGTAGGGGTTTGGGCACACAGGGCTTCCAATGCATCGACTGATTAGCACTGGCAGTGTTTTAAGGCTGGTGTAAGCGTGTGTAATGAGTGGATTAAGAATAATTTGCTCTCAGAGTTTGGAGAAAAAGGGCAGATCAAAGGCTTTTAACCAGAGATTTATTTTATAATGTAACGCCATGGGGATGCATTTCTGTTGCTTCAGTACAGAATCCATTATAAATGTAAAAATAAGAGTCAGTCCAAAATCTTGGAGTCAGTGTGGGCGATACATGAACCGTTACACGAAAGAATAGTGATGAAAATTTTGTATATAACTGTAAATATTTATATTTGATCCACTGCAGTGACTGTTTTTTTGTAAAATACACGTGAGCTACTTCTGGGAATTGTAAGCATCTACAAATGTTCGTAGAACCGCGGTCCGTTCGCATTTGCGAAAATTCGTAAGTCGGATGTTCGTAAGTCGGATGTTCGTAAGTCGGATGTTCGTAAGTCGGGGACTACCTGTATTGTTGATCTGTTCATGCACTATTATGATTAGTCCAAATTTTTATTCTTTCTTTTGTGCCTGATTGATGCCTTTACGCAGCTGAGAACGAATGTTAATTTTCACCAGATTGCACAAATATTATGTCTCCTCACATGGAGAGAAAAACTGAAACTGAAGTGACCAGTCTTTTTGTCTTCCCTTAGAGAAACGAGATGTCCCTGTTTAAGGCTCGGGAGTGGTGGTCGGCTGTGCTGGGCGGCGGGGAGGAGTTTGATCAGGGCTGCCTTTGCGTCGGAGATGTGGACAACAGCGGAAGTGGTTACGGTTAGTGGTGACTATATAGATATCACGTTAAGACGAACCTTTTAAAATGTTTTGATTTTGTATTTCTATGTGAAATGAAAGTTTTTTTTTCATCTAGAAAAGTGTTAGTCGAATTACAGTCGTTATTTAGTTCCTTTCATTTGCAAGAACAAGAAGTCAACAGATCTCAGGATGATTACGAGTAACACTCCTAATCTAACAGGAACTGTTTGTGTATAAACCTCTACTCTCTACAGATAAGGTGGTGGTGGGCAGCTACATGGGCATGCTGCGGATCTTTGCCCCCCACGCCCCCAGGCCGGCCGAGCAGAGCGGAGTGGATGCCCAGCTCCTCGAGGTCCAACTGCGAGACCCCATCATACAGGTGGAAGTGGGCAAGTTTGTCTCGTAAGTCATCGCCGCCTCAGGATGAGCAGAGACACATAAGAGATGAAAAATCTTCCTTTGTTCTAATGAAAAGCGTGAAGAGTTTAATTCGTGCCCACAGTTATCTGGTTTATGATACAGAAGTGAAAATGTGAACACGAGATCTGAGACTTGACCTCATATGATGCCTCAGCAGGCCAGGTACTTTTTGTAAAATTTGATAATGAGTTTCTGTATGTTATAATACAGATATGATGATATTCTTTAATATCAGGTGGTGTATTATTTGTTCACCACAAGTGATAGATTGCTTATTTAAAGACTTTCTTCTTCTTTTTTTTGTATACCTTTTTAAACTGACTAAATTGCCCTAATTATTAGAGGCAGTATAAACCTAAACCACATTAAGAAGCGTTCGACTTGTGACAACTGGGACTTTGTGATGATGTTTCTTCTGAATGAGGGCCTGGAACCAATTTACAGACAACGTCAGGCACAGTATGGTGATGAGATCTTAGCCACAGTAAAAACATTTGAACTGTGCAAAGTTTTTAAAGAAGGCCGTACATGCATGATCTCGCCACATCCTCATGTACAGTCCTGATCATGCTCCGAGCTATTTTCACATGTTTAAGCCATTAAAGGTGTTCCCGGGAGGCCAGCGTTTCAGCTGTGAAGCAGGCTGTCCGATCATGGTTCGGATGTTCTGAGAAAACTTTCTACCTTCATGGTTTCCAAGGACTAATGAAACACTGGGATAAGTGCATTAGTGTAGTGGGGGGATTATATAGAGATTTTAATCTTTTTTGGTGATAAATAATATTGATTTCAGCTTTTTAGTAGAATAATAATAATAATTGTAGTTGTTACTGTGCAGCTGCACCACATACCTTAGTTTCATTTAGTGCATTAGTATGACCATGTAGTTATATCTCTATCTATATTTCTCTGTAAACTATTTTGTGCATCTCAGAGATGTGTCTTTTATTTTTATTGTTCAGGACATTCTGTTGAAATGTGGTCTGCTTTTATCTCTTCTTGTTGGTTTAACACACAGGAGTTAAAGTGTAGTGAAAGTATCTGTACATTCCCTTTTTTTTTGTTTTGTTTTCCCAAACAATATCTCTGGGTTGAAAGACCAAAAACTCAAATCCAGCACATTGTTGAGGCTTCAGAATCAGTTCTCTCACGGTTCTCTCGTGGGTGTGTGGACCGTCCCCGGTGCTTATACAGCTGGGACGTCTTAATTTCCTGATTGCTCACATGTGATGTTGGAACAACACTGGAATGTCATGTTTGCAGGGTGAGGACGTCTCCTGATTGTGAATGACCGAATGTGTGGCGTGTTCTGTGTGTGTGTGTGTGTGTGTGTGTCCAGGTGCTCAGAGCTGCTTCATTTGGCAGTGTTGCATCCCAGAAAACTGTCCATCTACGCCGTCTCAGGTTAGTGTCCCGTCAAGTGAAGAGGTAGGGTTGTGTTATAGAAAATGAATGAGCTCAGTCTGACCAAATGGAATAGAAAGCTCACTACTAACGTTTATTATGTCATTAATATCATGTTCTTGCTCTCTGCTGGTTTTAGGCACTGCTGGAAACGTGGAACACGGAGATCAATACCAGCTCCGACTGGTTTACGAGCACAACCTGCAGAGGACGGCCTGCAACATGACCTACGGCCCCTTCGGAGGGGTCACCGGTAAGCATGACTCCGTTTGTGTGTTCAGCATTCCATGTGGAAAGTACACAGTTTTTGCACTTCAGCCAAATCTATTTGATTAAATTAAATTAAATTAAATTAAATTAAATTGCTTCCTTATTTACCTGTTCATTATTTGCTATAAAGTCTGTTTATGTGGTGCACTGTGTATAGTGCAGCAATAAGACTTTTATCATTTAGCACTCAGCATAAAATATTTTCTATCATATAACTGTACTGTATATTCTGTTACTAGCAGTATTTAAGTAAATCAATCCATCGTCTATATCGATAACTCTGTGTAGAGTAGAGGGGAGGCTTGAGCCCGTCCCAGGAAACTTCCAACAAGGAATCTGTCTTTGCTTATGGGGTGCCAACTAATACACACACACACATTCTCACACACCTACTCATACCAAATTTGGAAATGGAGGTGAAGGAAAGAGGAAGTGCCTCTAGGAAACCCACCATGCACTGGGAGACCATGCAAAATCCATACACACAGACCAGGGATGAGATTCGAACCTCCAACCCTGAGGCCACAGTGTATTAAATACAGTCATATAGTCATGCAATCTAAAAATAATAAGATTTCTGGGTCAGTCTCACCTCGCATTAAGTCACATCACACCACACTGTTGAAACCTTGCTGAAATCATTAACACTTAACACAGAATAATCCCTAGTGTGTTACTCCTTAGTAGCCAGATAGGGCTTAAACCACTGACCTTATGATCAGTAACTCCTTAAGAGCTTTAGCACTGCCCGCTAAATTAACCCTGTTCACGCTAGTTTTAACCCAAGGAAATTTATGTGATCTTGATATGGGAACCAATCTCACACAGTACTGGCACTGCTTCCATGGTAAAGGATTATTTATGTTTGTGCATAAGGGTGCCGGCTCCTTCGTCGTTCTCAGACTGGATTATAATAAATCAGACTGGATTATAATAAAGCTTCTATAAATAGATCACCCTTCCATGTCAGTGTTTAATAGGCTTACTGTATGTTTTTCCTCATGCAATTTTGTGATTTTCCACATGGTGGCAGCAGAGTCTGTCTTTTTAACCCATGCATACGTTAAGCTTTAAACAAGATACCCTTGGGGGAAACGTGGAATAGTGGCACTTTAAATGTGGTTTCTGTGTGTGTGTGTGTGTGTGTGTGCGCGCGAGAACTGCTGAAGTAATCACAATGCTGAATTACAGTCCAGAACCTCCTGTGGAAAATAAAATGGCCTAATTAGTCATATATATGTCCATATTAATGACGACCCCGGAGCAGGAGGAGGTCCAGAAGAAGGGAAGGAGACAAGAGTAGAAGCTGAAAGGAATGTACTGTGTGCAGCGCATGGTGGCCGGGTGCTGACCCAAGCCCTGTCTGGTCCACTAATTACACAAGTAGCACTCATTACTCTGTGCTGAACCTTCCTGAAATCATTAACACTCACTCACACCTACTCACTCTTTCAACCACACACACACATACATGCTCTCATTAGGTTTCCATACGAGTAGGAGTAGGACTGTCTTTGTTGGTGGTTCTCGTTGACCTCTCATTGACGAGCGTGCAATCTTTTTTAATGGAGCAGTGAGACCTAATTAGTAGAGGCTGTATTTTTTTTACAGTGCATTGCAAGCTTTATTCTCTGTGTCATAAGGAGCGGGTCTGAGTGTAGTGTGACACAGACGAAAACCTCCGTACACACATCAGCATGAACATGAGGAAAACATCTGAAATGCTTAAAGCATGAGCCAATGTCAGCCCAGAACGAAATAACACTCCTCAATCCCTAAATGATCGGTTTATTTTCAGTGAAGGGAATGAGGTTTGTCTGAATAGTTGTGGTGTTTGTTTCTGGTGTGTTTTGTCTCTCAGCAAGATTTCTGCTTTATTTCTCCTTTTTTTTTCTTTCTTTCTTTCTTCCTTTTTTTTTTTTTAATTTGTTTGCACAGGACATCATTTCATCTGTATCCAGTCCATGGACGGAATGCTGATGTTCTTCGAACAGGAGAGTTATGCATTCGGGCGTTTCCTGCCTGGATTTTTACTCCCAGGGCCCCTGTGTTACTGCCCCCGGACCGACGCCTTCATCACGGTCTCCTCCTCCCGCCAGGTGGAGTGCTACAGGTCAGATCAACAACAACAGAGATTCTGATTATCTCTTAGTTTACAAAACATTGAGAAATTCAAATTCTGATAAAAAATATAGACAATAAGGTCTTGAAATTCTCAGTAGCTTAGATGTCCAGCAAGCCTGTGATGACCAACAACAATTTTTCAAACCCTTCTTGTGTACTCACGTTTTAAGAGAAATTGATAACGTGAACGAGATGTCCGATATAAAAACAAGACACAACAGCTTAAAACACAACAACGTTAACTAAAAACTGTTTTTTTAAATGCACACCCTTTTAAAGAAAAGTATAGTATAACAACTATTGCCCACTCGTCAGGTATGCAGAAATTTACAGTGGTACCTCGTCATATGTACGGCCTTAAAAGTTTTGGCCTTAAAACTGCGCATACTTTCAGGAGTATAGAAAGTCAGTGGAAAGCCAAGTGAAGCGAGTTTACACTTTAAATTTTTTTTTTTAATTTTGTGCAAGATTTAATAAAGACAGAATGAATGAAACGTGAGCCACTTATCATTCATTTACATGTCTTTCATATTTTTTATTGCTTTTATATGCAAAAATATGATGTCGGAAAATGGTAATATTGGTAATATTTTTGGGTGGCTGAAACGGATTATCTGCATTTACAGAATTAACTATGGGAAAATGTGTTTTCGCAATACGAAATTTTGCCTTAAGAACTCACCTCCGGAACAGATTAAATTCATATGCCGAGGTATCGCTGTACATCCATTATTGGTTTGTGCTAAAACACTTAGTTTATAGAAAGTTACCTAACTAGTTATTACATCACATTAGCTAGGAATTTTTTGCCTCTTCAATTTAGATTACTGTCTTGGTAGGATAACAGGTTTATTATGATTTGTGCTCGCTGTGTATTTTGTAAATTTTGGAGCCCTCTGCTGGTTATGACTTTAAGTGCAACTTTTAAGAAAATATTCAATCTTGAGTTTGTTGTATTAAAACTTCAATTAAAAATGTTATTAAAACATTTAAAATAAAAAAATGTTATGTGCTATAATGGGCCTACTATTAAAAAAAAGTAAAAATAGCATTAAAAAATTTAGTTGTAGTATATTATTATTATTATTATTTAAAAAAATTTTTTTTGCCTTTAAATATAAGAAAAATTTCACAATATGTAAGAAAAGATTTCAGCATTAATATTTGAACACATTGTTTTAATATGCTACATTTTGCCACAGTTCTTAACCTTATTTATAATAAATATTACTCATTAATTATATGAAATATTTAAAAAAAAATTTATATCACCACTTTTTCTCCATAATAGTATGATTTTAAAATGTTGGTTATTTTTTATTTAATAAAATAACCTTTTAAATAAACCTACCTTTTTTTTAGTTTAGTTTTAGCTTTTCTTAGTGCCCTAAAATGCTCTTGTAAAATTGTCCACACAGTTTGACTGATGAAGCCTTTTTCTTTTTTTTCTTCTTCTAGACGAGGTGTGCGACTAGAGAACTTGGCCCTGGTTCAAAAGGTCAAGGGTTCAATTTTAGCTGATTTCTCCCAGTGCCATTAGCGAGGCACTTACCCCAAAGTTGCCCCAGGGGAGCTGTCCCTGCAATTAGCAATAAGTCACTCAGGGCAAAAAAAAAGTCACTTAAACGAACTACCGCTATTGCTTTGAATGTGGTCCAAGCTCTTGTAGAATTATTCTCTCGTTTTCTTTGGCGTGTTTGACAGGAAAGGAGAGCGGGGATAAGCACGTGAAACGGGCTCGATCAAATTTGTCTCACCTTCGTATGCAAAGTTATATATGAGCAGAGAAGGCCATTCTTATTCTCACTTGTCATCCTGCTGACCACATCCTCTGTCTCCGGCATGTGGGGGGAAAGGGACATGGGGAATTGTGGGCAGAAATAGTAAAAAATAGTAGCCGTTGGACGGCGCAGCTGGTCGAGTAGGCGTTGCGTGGCTCTGGTGCTGTTTCCACAGCTGAGTCCAGTTAGCGGCAAGCCGAGGACCGTTTCTCACGTCCTAATGAAATTTCCACTCGCAGATCGCCACCATTTATTCTTCCATATAAGTTATGTATTTGGAGGTTTGAGAATGCAGGAAATGTGTGCAGACAGATTCTTGTGAAATGATAGCACGCGCGATCATCGTAGACCCGATCAGACTGAGCGCAACCACGTATAATTAAGGAAAACAGTTTTTTTCGAGGTTTGAGGTTGTACTGAATGTCGAGGTTTGCCTAAAATGCTGAATCGTGGAATGAGAATTGTGGGAGATTGGGGGGGAATACAGGTCTCGATGGCGTCGCGGTGAAGGTACTGCCCTCCACTGGACTCTCGCTGTGTGACGGTGTGAATTTCAGGCCGCCCAGGTTTTTCGTTTATTCAGCCGGTCCGGTCGTTTCCCTGCGTGCCGAGAGGAAGGAGTTTGATATATGTGTTTTCCGCGCCAGGTCCGTCCGGGATCTTCTTTCATATGAAAGACTCTTGTTGTTTCCTCTGGCGAGACCCTTTGCTTGTTGGATGATGAGTGGATGATGAGTGAATATAACACATACCCTGAGCTCCAGAAATATTGGCACCCTTAGGAAAAGTAGGGTTTAAAATCGTTTAACCATTTTTTAAGGATTTTCGATACTTCTGACCTTATCATAAATATAATTAATTAACTTAAACTAAATGTGATTTTGTTTTTAATATGTGTGGCAAAGCTATTGACACCCAGTTAATACAATCGTAAACCAGGTACAAATTAGGTGCAGTGCTGTGAAAAGGTATTCGCCCCTTTCTTTTTGCATATTTGTCACACTTAAATGATTCAGATCAGCAAAAAAAATGTAAATGATATTACAAAATAAACAGAGAAAATGCAAAATGCAGTTATTAAATGATGATTTCATTTATTAACGGAAAAACATGCCTGACTCTAATCTGCATGTCCTTGGACTGTGGGAGGAACCGGAGTACCCGGAGAAAACCCACCAAGCACGTGGAGAACATGCACACAGACCCCGAGGCGGGAATCGAACCCATAACATAGAGGTGCAAGGTGACGGTGCTAACCACTTCGCCACTGTGAAAAAAAAATTTTGGCCCACTCTTCTTTGCAGAATTCTTTTAATTCAGCCAAATTGAAGGGTTTTTGGAGCATGAATGGCCCGTTTAAGGATCTCAATCTGATTTAAGTCCAGACTTTGACTAGGCCACTTCAAAACCTTAATCGGCTTAATCATTCCAGGCTGATACATGTCAGTTACTTTGTTACTCATCTGTTCTTGAATTTCTTTAGATCTGGGTATGTTGTGAGGTTTTTTAGCGTGCTTTACTTTGTCAGACAGGTTGTATTAAATGATTTCTTGATTCAACAGGTCTGGCAGTGTTCAGGCCTTGGTGTGGCAGGAGAAATTTATCTCAGCTTTTAAGAAAATATGCTTAATCACAGTTCATTTTATGATTTAGAGGAGGCTGTGAATTAGGCAATTAAAAAAAGTAGAATCAGCTTTTGGACAGCTTTTTCCCCTTTAATAAATGAAATTATTATTTAAAAACTGCATGTTTTGTTTCCAGGGACTTCCTTAGTTTTTTTTTTTTTTTTTTTTTTTTTTTTGGATGGGTAATGGAAGTAAATATGAGGTGGGCAGCATGGTGGCTTAGTGGTAGCACTGTTGCCTTACATCTCCAGGGTCAAGGTTCGATTTCCGCGACCGTCTTTACAAAAGAAAATGAGATAACTATAAAGGTTATTTATGATCATAAGGGAAACCTAAAACACAAATGAGAAATGGTTGTTCAACTTCACAAATCTGGAAATGGATATAAAAATGCGTAGGCAGGTAAAATTCAGGTTATCCATAATATAAGTCTGGAACAATCGAATTGTTGCACTTAGCAATTTGGGTAATGCTCTGGGATTTTTATTTTCGTCTTTTTTTTCCTCGTTTGAGAAATATCAACCTTCTCATAAAATTCATTACCTGAAAATGATATTGAGAATAGTTTAGAAAGCACGCTTCTAGTTCTTTTATCGCCTCGTATTCTACAAATCATCCCACGCCTTATTCTGCATTTTCAGCCACCCACTCGCACACAAACACAGTCCTATACCTCATGCTCTTCCAAACATTCATGCATTCAGGATCACCACAAACGTAACCTCTGACACAAACACACACACACACACACGTTGTGTGTAGGTGAGCATTTCCTGGGCAAGTTGTATACATGGATTCGGACTTCATTATCCACACCACCACTGTTTCTCATCCTTTTCTTTTGGAGGAAAGAGAGGAAATGTTTATACTGTACACTGTGACAGCAAACCTCATCTCCAGTGGTTTCCTTCATTCTTGGCGTTTATTAAGTACGGAAACGAACCCATGTCTATAAAAAGGCAGTACTTTGTAATAAAAGCGACAGTGACGTTTTAAATTTCCAAGGTCCCCACATAAGGACGTGAGTTCTCATGACCTCATGCCTGTACTAATATTAATAGTGCCATAAAGCCATTGCGCTCTGTCCCGGTTGCAGGTACGAGACCCTGGCGGTCGCCACGGACGCAGATACCAGACAGAACCCGGAACAGCAAAGCAAAGGCTCTGGAAAGAGGCTTACGGTTAGTCTGTTTGTATTAAAAATAATACAAAAGTGACAGGAAGTAAGAAAGTGAGAGTTATAGGTTTGTGTGTGTGTTTCAGGCTGAATGGACGCTAGTGTTAGGAGAGCAGGCGCTGGATATCTGCGTCCCCTCTGTCTCTCCCTCAGCCTCCTCCATCTTTGTGCTCGGGGAAAGGAACCTGTTCTGCCTCCGGGACAACGGCCAAATCCGCTTCATGAAGAAACTCGAGTACAACCCCAGCTGCTTCCTTCCCTACGCCTCAGGTAACGGTACGATCCAGCCCGTCTGTGCCCGCTTCCCCAAGTTAAAGTCAATCCTGGTCAATTTCACCCCCCCCCCCCCCCTCCTGCTCTCAGAATCGGACCGAAATCCTCCCTCCTGCCAAAGACCAAATGTCCTGGAAAACAAATCTGGCTACTTAAAAATACACTTTTGTCACGGCCGGAGACGTTGGCTCCGTTTCATGGCAAGCTGCTGCTACGTTTGCTTCTCACTGAGCCAGTTATTCTTAACTGTTCCTCAAGAGGAAATCCACTGCGCTCGGCGCTTATTGCTTATGACAGCGGCCCCCGCGCGAGCTTCCTTAATGTGCCAGGATGCTTTTATTTGCGCAACATCTCGGGTTTATCAGATAAAACATGCAGACTCCTGCGCGTGTTAGGTTTGGGAGCGAGACGGGCCCCAAAAACAGGCCTGCTCTGTGTCTTTGTGTCGGGCCGCGAACGTGGAAATATCAGCAGCGAGACTCCGGTTTCATCCATCGGCCTCAATTTTAACACTTTGAGACAGCCAAGTGGGGTAAACACCTCGAACAGACACACACTGTTTTTATTCTTAAACCGTAGGTCATGTTATACAGTACATGTAACCTCATTATAGTTATGATCACTCTGTAAATTGGTTCAGTTTTTTTTATGGCACAGAAAATCATAAAAAAGTGTACGCGTTTCGCATAAGTTCGACTCCACCAGAGAAAGTCAGTGACCGCAATCTAAACAGATCCAAACAAAAGTGAGATAATCCCTCAATTCCTTTAAACTCGCCTACAATGCCAAGACCCACCTGACGCTGCGATCGACGCAGGAGCGAGGACAGAAATGCATCCGGTTTCCTAATTAACGTGCCAGACGTGACCGCGTCTAGGAAATTACATTACGAGGAACCAGACTCGAAACTGTGAAGTTCTTAAGTACAAATCTTTTCTCATTAAAGAAAAGTCTGGAGTGTTAAGTAGCAGCGTTTAAAAAGCACGCGCAAGAGAGAGAGAGAGTGAGGGTTGTAAGTCAGCTCTGGCAGCTCGGACAGGATGAATGGATGAATGAACCCGGTGTGGAAAATCATTTCCTGCCTTTGTAATATAGCACACACTTGTTTTATATAAAAAGTTCCAAGCCATTTAAATTGTCATTGTTTTGGCTGGAGCGCGAGTGACTTAGAAAATTGAACAGGCTTCCCCTTGGCTATTATTAAAAAAAAAAGTAAAAAAAAAAAAAAAAAAGAAAATCACTTACCTTTTCACATCCTCCTTTAACCCCATTTATGTCTTTCATTTTCCTTTTCTGTAATCCTGCATCCTTTTTAAGACCTTTGCAAGACCTTTATAAAATTATTCAAGCTCTTAAGTTAAAAGCACTTTTGTTTATGCAAAATAAGAAATTCTTCGGAGCTAGGCTAATGAATGCTGTTCATTCAAAAATTACACTTAAGCATTAAGGTTTTGTTGTGATAAAAAAAATCTGTATGCATGATTTAAATAGCTGAAAATCAGTTTCTCGAGTGCTTAAGTATATGTAACCTTGGGTTGCATAAAACATAGTGATTTTTTTTACAGACACAGTAGATATGGGGGGAAATCTATTCAGTTATAGTTTTTTTTGTTTTTAATAAAAAATTTTTTTTTGCGTATTTTTACATTTCAGGTGGTCCAAAATTGCTGTTCCACTATACTCCTGCAGGTGGCACACTCTAAACTATTCACACATTGGCAGGCAGAAGGTAGTGCACCAGTGACCACCAGGGACATGGGACCCAAAACAAAACAAAACAAAACAGAACAAAAAAACCTGGGGAAAGGAAAAAAGGGGGACATGGGATGCCAAATAAAAAAAAAACAGAGAGGGAAAGAAAAAAGGGACATAGGAAGGAAAAAAAAAGTCTAGACCACATGACACACTTAAGAACAATCTTCCAGTGCCAAAATACAGAAAGACCAAGCTCCAAGTACAAACTTTATATTTATATTTTAGGCCAAACTGAAAGTAAAACTTAGTAATTCTCTCCGTGCCTGTTTAACAACACGTGTAACTCTAATCCGAGTATTATTTGGCCTCTTCTTTGCTTCTTTATTTTTTAGCGGTTGTTAGCCATCTAGGCGGCACGGTGGTGTAGTGGTTAGCACTGTCGTCTTGCACCTCCAGGGTTCGGGTTTTCATGTTCTCCCCGTGCTTGGTGGGTTTCCTCCGGGTACTCCAGTTTCCTACCACAGTCCAAAGACATGTAGGTTAGGCTAATTGGCGTTTCCAAACTGATCGTAGTGTGTGATCGTAGTGTGTGCCCTGAGATGGATTGGCACCCTGTCCAGGGTGTACCCCGCCTCGTGCCCTAAGTCTCCTGGGATAGGCTCCAGGCCCCCGTGACCCTGAATACAGGATAAAGCGGTATAGATTATGAGTGAGTGGACGAGTGAGTGTTAGCCATCTTTTAGGTGCATTACTGCCACCTGCTGATCTAAACCGGTAACGCTGCAAAATGTTCGTGAGATCTCGCAAAACCATGTCCTGTTTTTTCCCCCCTTTTTAAAGATTTGATTTGATTTAGGGCTTTATTGTTATCACGATAATGGTATTCGCAATATCTGTATCGCAAAGAGTTGCGATAAATAAAATCGGCTAAGGTGTATGGTTACACGTAAATAAAAAGTAATGTTTAGAAGTAATTCATATTGTGTTGGCAGGTCTATATGGTAACAGCAAACCAGAAACCAGAATATCTGCTGAGGGTTTTAAGTCATTCATAGTGTTTTTGAAGTCTAAATCTTTGCAACTTCATTGACATATAGTTTATTTTTAGCCTTAATTAGATTTAATTACACCAGACGAATATCTATTGCCTGTTTATTTTAGTATGATCATTACATATATAAATGATTTTTAAAAAATAAACTAATAATAATAATAATAAATGCATTTCTCTAGGGAAATGCTGTATCGCAAGAAATATCATTATCGCAATATTCAACAACAATATTGCATGTTGCATATTTTCCTAATATCTTGCAGCCCTAATTTGATTAGATTTTGATTTTATAAGTATCAAATTGTTTGATCAAAATTTGTTCTGTTACAATTCTAAACAAACGTAGCAAATAACAGGATGCTGTGCTGCGTCAATAGTTTAGAACGTGCCACTTGCAGAATTCTAGAGGAATGGCAACAATTTACTAACTCAAATGCAAGCTTGTATACATTTAAAACTAATAATTAAAAAAATATTTTGGAGACTTGGCACACAAAAGAATTGCAATACATCATTATTTTTTCCTTTTTACCCCCCACCTCTAGTGTGTACAAGTGTAAGAGCGGGTGACCGAAAGGCCTAAATAGCTGTCAAAGGCGTTGTTCTTAATCCCAGGGCTTTTCTGGAAAGTGAGAAACAGATGAGAGCAGGCGGTTTTGAAGTGGCTTTTTGGGCCAGAGAAGGAGCCTGTCATTTACCTGACCTCCCTGACAATTCACTCCATGTGAGGCCTCTCGGTCTTTCTTCCTTTCTTCTCTCTCTCTCTCTCTCTCTCTCTTTCTTTTACACAAAATAAACCTTTGCGTTCCTGTCCTACAATAGCGCCTCACTCACGGTGTCCCTGTGTCCACAGTTTCCGAAGGTACAACCAACGTCCTGCTGGCCAACCATAACAACATGCTGCTGGTGTATCAGGACACGACGCTGAAGTGGGCGGCTCAGCTGGCCGGCGTGCCCGTGTCCGTGCGCATCGCAAGTTTCCCGTAAGTGCGCCCGCTTCTTCTCGGGTGAGGTCACGGCTTTAGTTTTATATCCCATTTCATCTGGAAATGGAAAAGTTTAACCGTCATGTGTTATTATTTATTTCGAAGCTTACGCTGAGAGTTTCAGGTCGGGTTACGGTTCACTCAGCGCCAGGATTACATTCTGGACCTTTATTTGAAACCGCAGTCGAACGTATGGCTGTACATTACTCACTTTCAGTCCATCCGTTCCTCCAAAATGGAAGAACTTCATTTTAATTCTGCTTTAATCTAAGCATCATAACATCTTCCATCCATCCATCTTTCATTCTATCCGTCCATCCATCCGTCTTTAAGTTTTGTTTTCTGTGCAACTTTTGTCTAAATTGAGTTTGCTTCCTTCTCATCTGATAAGGTAACAGATCCTCCTGTAGCCTGGAATGAGTGAAGGGTTCTCCTTCTTCTTCTTCTTCTTCTTTTTATTCTGTTTCTTCTTCTTCTCTCTGTCGCTCTTTGGGTCACTTGCTCTGGTTTTGTCCTGTCTGTCAGCACCATCTGAATAAGCTTTTTGTTCTAAGCTGAACACAGCTCTCGAACTCTTCCCCTCACACACGCACACACACACACACACACACACACACACACTTTAGAGACAGACAGCATGGAAATCAAAGCAGGTCGGCTTCCTTCTGAATAATCACTTCTGGATTTCCTAAGCATGATGCTCGCTTTTACCATCTAACTCTCGTATCTTTGCACTCGGGTTTGTTTTCGGATCGAGGCCACGAATTATTAACCGGCGCAGCTCACACACACACACACACACACGCACTGTTAAGTCGCACATTGGCTCGGAGTTATTTCACATCCCCGGTCAGAATCGCTGCCTAATCCACTACGCAGGAAAATTGCTCCAAGATGTCCCATATCTGGTGGCCAATCCAAACAGATAAGGAGTGGCCGCAACTCAAAATATCACATCTGAAACTGCTGTAATCGCACCGCAATTTTAAACAATTGTAATCCAAACATCAGCGACTAATAACTGCGGTTTTGTTTGTGTATTTAGTTTGGAGCGGGCTTACAGAAGCCAGGACTTTATGTACGAGTGTGTACGTATACGCATTACGTGGCCAGGTTCGTCTGCTTTACACTGATGTGATCTTAACGATGATCTTAATGATTTCTGCAGAAGTCCTGTCCAGAGTTCAAATCATGCACTCACGTTATTACAGGAACTCACATTAAGGAAGTTTAAGAGATGAATCACATGACTGCCCAAGTGCCATTGTTCATCACCCGAAACGTCATCATCGTTTTTTTTTCACTTTGCTTTAAGTAAGAATTTAAGGGAAAAAAACAAACCTCTAATAATTAATAAACATTGTGGACATGGTTTATTCCTCTTATTTCTCACTCACTCCTCAGTTCTTCCCTCGTCTCTTTCCATCGTGCTTTGTTTCTTCCATTCTTCCTTCCTTTTCACCGTGTCTGGCCTTATTTGTCTCCTTCCCTGATTTGTTCTGTACAGTAAGAACCTTTTAATCTATCTTCTATCTTTCTCATATAATTTTTGTTTTTCGTTTCCTTTTTTTTTTGTTTTCTTGATTGTTTCTGTACTCTCTTCTCTTCTTGAGCTCCTAAACCCCTTCTTTTTTCCCCTCCCTCCTCTGTCCCTTTCTTTGCTTCCTTTCTTGTTTTCATCTTTCCTTGCTTCTTAACTCTCTTCCTTCATTCCTCAGCCCACTCCTTATTCCCTTGCTCTTTATCTTCCTTCCTTTCTACCCCCGTCTCCATATCTTCTTTCCTTACTTCCTTGGCTCCGGTTTAATCCTTAACTCTTTTTTGATTCTTTCCTTCCTCGTTTGTTTCTCCATCATTTTTGCTTGCTTGATTTATCCTTGATTTCTTCTATTCTTTCTAGCTTAATTATCCCCTCTTTCTTTCTCTCTACGTTTCCTTCCTTGTTTCCATCTTTCCTCGCTTCTATACTCTCTTCCTTTGTTTCTTATTCCTTTTTGGTCCCCTGTTTCCTCGCTCCCTTTCTTCCTTCTTTGCTCTATCATTTCTTGATTTCTTAGTTCCTTTCATCCATTCTTCTATTATTTTAAATTTGCGTCCTTCCTTGTTTCCATTTTTCCTTGCGTCTGCACACCGTTTTATTCCTTCCATCCTTTCTTCCTTCACCATTTCTGGATCTCTTTCATTTATCCATCGTTTCATCCTTTGCTTTTTTTTCTTGCTAAGCTTCATTACTGTTACACCATAATATTTTCTTTATGACTAAGTGTCACAACACGCTTTTTATCCATTTATAGATACGTTTATCGTTCTAGAAAAAGTAAGCCGAGTGTTTTCACTTGAATCATACCGGATATAAAAACGTCTCTCATCTTTCTTTGACCCGCATGAGTTTGATCTCCCTTGATTTTAATAATATAAAAAGGAAACTTCACAGCGTCTCATCTTACTTAGAAATCAGATGATTTAAACATCCCTGTTTAAATAAAAAAAAAAAAATCTGTTGCTTTATCAGTTTTATCTCCGACTGGTTGCTACCATTGCTACCACACATCTAGTTCTACTGTGTGTGAGCCCTGGGGTTTGGAGTGTGTCCTGAACCGGTTGGTGTATGCTTTTTTTTTTTTCTTTTTCTTTTTTTCTTTCCTGTACTGTACCTCCACAGCTGGAGTGTTTTACCACCCAGCTCGCAGAGTCCCCTACACCAACCTGCCCTCAGCAATCGCACTGTTCAGGAAAGCAAAACACAGATCCCACACAGCCAGCGTGTGCTCTAGCAGCACACACACACACACACACATAGACACACACACACACACGTGCACACCCTAGTACCTACATTACACACATATACAAGCTAAAGTTAGATGAAGGGCGCTGCATGCAGCAATTACAGCCCAGCTGAGCGCTGGTTTGAAAAAAAAAAAAAAAAAAAAAATTCTCCATAGAGAGCTAATCTCGTCTCTGCTAATCAGGAATTACTTCAAAGAGGGTCAGTGCTGTGTGCAAATCTGTTTTTATTTTCAACCGATGATTAAACTACCGCGACCAAATTTTTTCATTCAGACAATGAATAGAGTCATCGAGAACCAGAGGATCATGGGAGATACAGTTTTTGAAAAAGACCAGAGCAGGAAAAGGGGACAGGAATATCAGGCTCTGTACATGCTTTTGTGTACCGTCGACACTAATCAAAAAATTGAATAAGTAGCATATTACAGTACAAGCTGGGCTTAAATCATCTCATCAGACCAGGAGGAACGTGATAACCAAAGGCAGATTTACACTGTGGACTTACTGTAGTTTAACAAAATCTATAACAGACTCTCAGGTCAGATCGTGACATTAGCTCTGACAATGGAGAAAGTCTTACTATAGATGTTCTTTTTAGCTCTACACTCCTGCAGTACAGTGCAGTACAGTATGGAGCGAGGAAGCAGAACTACTGTTACAGTACAGCAAAAAACGTCCTTCTGGTTGTTTAAGGCTTTTGTGTAGGCTTTCAGCAGGACAAAAATATAGAAGTGTTTACTAATTCCTTCCTTACTCCCCTTCTTCTGTGAAAAACAGAAAAATGACTAACGAAGTGACTAATGATTTAAGATGAACGATTTGGTTCTTGCATGCTTGCTTCCTCCATCTTATTTCATGCTTATTCTAAGCTTCCTTCCTTCCTTCTTTGTTTCCTTTTTTCGCACTTGCTTTCTATTTAGCTACAGTCCTTCCTTACTTCCTTAATTTTTCCGTTTCCATTCTTTTCTTCTTCTTTACATTCTTAATTTTTGCCCCTTCCTTCCTTACTCCCTACTTTTACCCTCAGTTATTTCCTTCCATTTTTTTCTTCTATTTCTTCAATTTGTTTCTTTTCCATCTTTCCTTCCTTCCTTTCTCTCCTTCTTTTCTTTTTTGCCTTCCTTCCCTCCTTTTTTCATTTCAATTTCTCCATTCATTGCTACCTTCCTTTTCTGTCTTCATCATTTTCCTTGCTTCCAATCTTCTTATCTTGTTTTTGTTACCTCTTGCTTATGGAGGATCAAGAGCTTATACTAGAAAAACTGAGGTGGGGTAAGGGAGGATTTGAAAAACAGTTAGTTTATTTATGGAAA
Source organism: Clarias gariepinus (assembly GCF_024256425.1). NCBI lineage: Eukaryota > Metazoa > Chordata > Actinopteri > Siluriformes > Clariidae > Clarias > Clarias gariepinus. The sequence continues at coordinate 5,299,865 of NC_071124.1, read as the reverse complement.
TATGATGTTTAAAACAGAAACTTTTTCTGGTTTTGTAATTTCATAGGTTTGTAAGATACATACGCTAGGAAATGCTATTGTGTATGAACATGTTTATTGTCCCAGAGTTCCCCAGAAATCCCATCCTAATGCCCTTATACTACACACATGCCCATACTACTGCTCTTGTACTACCCACATGCTCTATGATTGATAAATATAAGGCTGAAATAGAGAAGATGATCTAAATGACCTTAATTGTTGAAGTAAGTGTTGTGGTGGTTAATGGAAATGAATATTGGTAATGCTGGCTAAATGTTGCTCTGTACATCCATGTTTATTGTCACTGCTCGCCCCCAAAAATCCTCCTTGGGAATGTGGGTGAGGACGATCAGGTCGAAGGAGAAGCAATGAACTTCACCATGGGCGTGCTTGTTTGTTTTCATTCGTAATTCTGCTCAGGAAAAGGCTAGACAATCTCCTATAGAACAAGACGCCAGGGGCCTTGGGGTCATCTCGTGTTTTTAACATATGCTGGCTGTCGGATTCCTTTCCTGTTATGTTTTTATCCTCAAATCGCTCCAAGACGCTGATTGTTTCATGTACCGTGAAAACTCGGTTTCATAAAATCCTCACAAACGCTCCGGGGAACTGTATTTACTTGGCAAAAACAGACTAAAGTCATGGTTGAAAATATCAGCCAAGTCATCTGGGAGATACTCAGAAAGAGCATCAGGTCAGCCATGACCGTCAGAGGTTAGGACTTGGGCATAGCTGGCCTTGCTGTTGGTAAAAAAGTCCTGTGCTATTTGGCAGGAAACACAGGATGCAGAAATCTGGCACGGGCTGCGGTGTTTTATTAACAAAAAAGTCAGATTTGCACCTCCCTTTGCAGGTGCAGCCGCTGTGCTGGATCTCGCTCAACCAGAGTTATTGCTTCTTATAACCTAACTGCCCACGGAACACATCTGCTTCCAGTTAGCATTCCTGCTGATCTCAGACCTGCCCAGATACATGTCGGTTATCACATTGTCTACTCGCACAGCTCCTAGATCTGAATCTCAGAACAACCTGACACGCTTGCACATGCTGAAAAAGGCAGATATGTCCTGAAAGAACCTCACACTTCTTCCAATGTCCAAGTCTCAAGGCCTGCAGCATCTTGTTTTGTTCTGCCTCTCCTTACCAATATCATTTCCAAAAATGCTAGTTAAAAAATGTCTTTAAAAAAAAGTTGATGTAGATACTAAACACAGTTGTATGATATGAAAACTGAATGTCACAGATGTTGCCTTAAGGAACTGTTATTTTGTCTTTTGGTTTACTTTTAAATATGCGTTACTTTGACCAAACCATATGTATAGTGCTGTGAAAAAGTAAATAACCTCTATGAGATATTTTATTCTCATTCTCTGGTTCTATTTAAGTGATTTCTTGATTCACTAAGACTGGCAGTAATCAGGCCTGGGTGTGGCAAGTAAAAATTAACTCAGCTGTTGTCACACACAGATCATCAGACAGATTTTAATTTTATACTTCATTGTGTATTTTCTCGGGTTATCTTTGTGTAAGTGTGACAAATATGAAAAAAAAAACCCTGGAGAAAACCCACCAAGCACAGGGAGAACATACAAACTCCAGGCACACAGAGACGGAAATCGAACCAGGACCCTGGAGGTGCAGGGCGACAGTGCTGACCCCTACACCACAGTGCCGCCTGTTTCAAAACTGTCGAAATAAAATGAATTCACAAAATCAGTTCCATTTGTTACAATTTGCCATACCGGACCGTAGATCGGCACCTCTTCTAGTATCGATGGATTTCTTTGCTGGAAATTCTGCTAGAATAGAGAGCTTTAACTTCCACTTCATGCTTTCAAATCAAATGTTCCCCAATGTGCATCTTAGGGAACTCAAGGGCTTGGTGGTGACCCTGAGCTCTGAAGGTCATCTGCAGTGCTCTTATATGGGCACGGATCCCTCATTCCTCACCGCGCCCAAGGTTGATTCCCGGGAGGTCAACTACGACGAAGTGGACGCCGAGATGAAGGCTCTTCAGAAGGTCATCCGTGAAGCCACCAGGAGCCAAGGTAGGGCAATTCTACATCTTTTACAAGAAAACAAGTAGAATGAGCGGTGTTCTACTGCCACTGGTCTGAACTCTTCAGGAAAACCAAATAATGAGAAAAGACATTCTGGACACTTTTTTAAAACAATCTAACAGGTGTGAAAATCTAGGCAAATGTTTTCCCACTGGTGTGTGTTGAACTTGTTTTGTCGGTGTTGGGATTAAGAGTAGCTTTTTGTCCTTCGCCAGACTAACACCAATCATGAAACCTGAGCGAGCATTAACCCGTCGATGTTTTCCCTAATAACAAAGCACACATCGGTGGCAGATCCAAGGCCTCTTCCTGACCTGATTTAACCCTTGGTGGTGCAGGAGACTGGAAGCCTTTTGTTTTGCAGAACAGAGCCTTTATGTCCTTTTGAGGAAGGGAGGGGGAAAAGTTCTCTCTGCTGCTTTTTACGAGGCAGGAGCGGACATTCGCCATGTTATGCAGCAGCGTAAATCTGGGCTGCAGGGTTTGGGGCTGGGCGTGTACGTGGTAGTGCCTGGTGCCTTTCAGAAGATAAACATCTGATGATGCAGAAGCCGAGGATGTCAGATCTCTCTGTTAACGCATTCTGGAAAGTCTTCTTAACCGAAGGCGTTTTCAGCAGCCTGGCCTTACTCATCGAGTCTGCACATCGTCAAGGTTTTTAAATCTGTGACAGCGGTTAGAAACCTTGCCAGCGTGTAGTCTTTGTTTTCTGTAATCTTTTCTTGTGATATCTGTGTTTGCCCAAGGCTTCTCTGCATTTCTAATGACCTGAAAAAGTTGAAGGTTACAGATTCTAAGGATGAGCTGACTCATGGGACTTTTTTTTATTTTTTTTCGTTTTTTTTTCCGAGTACCTTGTAATGACTTCTGCATGCTTTGAGATGTTCGGTGCTCTGTTTTGAATGTCGAAGCACAGCGCTGTCTTCATTCAGCACAGTGTAGTCAAAAACGAAAAAGACGCCTTAATGCAAAAAGCGAGAGCGGTTTCAGTTCCTGAGTTCCTGACTGGCGTCAAGCATGAGCTTCCAGACAGATATCTGCTTCACTGATCCACATTAAAGCATCTCTGATTGGTTGATGCACAGTTACGTCTGAGTAAATCTCCTCAAAAATGTAAAACACATCAGTGTTTTCTTTTTTCTTTATCCCCTGTTTTTCTTAGACATCATCCCCAAAGCTGAAGCAGAGGACGACCTGACGGTGACGGCTGTTGTCTCCACCAACCTGGATGATGTCTCGGTACCTGTCACAAATATATAAATTAACATGATATGGACACAGACACAAGAGCTCTTTTATGATCATTAATATTTTTACATACGGAAATTATTCAGACCTTCACTTTTTTAAATTTTATGTTGCAGCTTGACACTTTTTTTTTTTTTAGAAATGTTTGTAAATTTATCAATAACAAAAAAACATATCTAATGGATTAACTGTAGGTATTCAGACCTTCCAAAACAACACTTGAAATTCAGCCCAGGTGCCTCCACTTCCTCTTGATCATTGCTGAGATGTCTCTACACCTTGATTGGAGTCTGTCTGTGGGAAATTAAATTTCTTGACATGATTTTTAAAGGCACACACCCCTTTGTATAAGGTCTTGCAGCTGACAAAGCATTCCGTTTTGAAGCGAAAGTCCAATAAGAATGAGTTCCAAGGAACTGCCTGCAGAGCTCAGAGACAGGATTATTGCAAGGCACAGATCTGGGGAAGGCTACAAATAAAATTCTGTTGCACCAAAGGTTCCCAAGAGCACATAGTTCTCAAACAAAAGAAGTTGGAAAAAACTAGGACCTTCTATGAGCTTGTCGTCTGGCCAAACCGACCAATTGGGTGAGGAAGGGCCTCAGTAAGAGAAGTGATCAAGTACCTGATGGTCACTTTGTCTGAGCTTCGGAGATTCAAAGATCCAGGGGGACAACCATCATGTCAGCCCTCCACCGATTTAGGCCTTTATATAGGAGTTTGCACCTGATGCACTTGCGACTTTACTAAACAAGTTCTCTGGTCTGATTAAGTTATTATTGGACTGTTTGGCCTCAATTCTAAGGAAACCAGGCACCGCTCAACACCTACCCAATACCATTCCAACAGTGAAGCACGGTGGCGGCGGCATCATGCTGTGGGGGAGGTTTTCAGCAGCAGGTACAGGGAGAACGTTCAGTGTTGATAGAAACCTGAATGAAGCAAAGTACAGAGATATCCTTAATGGAAAAATCTGTTCCACAGCCATCAGGACCTCAGACTGGCCGAAGGTTCGGCTTCCTACATGACAAGTCATGCCAATAGGGAGGTGCCAATATCAGGGAACAACAACTTCTTACACATGAAAAGACCACGTATGTATGAGGAAGAGAGCAGATAGCAGTTTCCTCCGAGTATGTTGAGAATGAGAATTTGCAAAACCATCACTCATCTCCTGATCATCATATCTCAACCCCAAGAGTAGGCAGTAGGCAGAAGTATCTCTGTGATAAAGGTTGTATACAGACTAACTATTAGGCTTGTAATAGAAAAATGCATGGACATGTACTGGATTAATTCAGCTGCATAAAATCATTATTTTATATAAAAATTCATGTTTCGACAGCCTGACTTTGAAATAGATTAAAAAAAAAATCATTTTAAGTTTATATGTGTTTGCATTTTAGGTGGTAAAATGTTGCCGTTCCTGTCTAATCTATAAACTGTTCATGCAAATTGTTTAGAATTGTGAAAGAAAAATCTGAACAAAGCTTAATGTAAATAAAACCGTGATACTGTAGTTACAAAATTTAAATACAAATCAAATCGCCAACTAGGTATCGTGATGATATTGTATCAGGCCTGAAGATTCCCAGTGCTTTCACACACAGGTCAAACCCAGGCCTTTGTTTCCATAGCATATCTTGACTCTACAAACTTTGAGCTGCATTTAATCAGTTCACTTGCTCCATGTGCTGTTAGTTTTCTCACGCTAATCTTTCTTTATCCACAGCAAGCCCTTATCCCGGAGATTAACGGCATTGCTGTCCCTTCTGTTACAGTCAAGGTACAAACATTACACTTGCACATCCATGCAGCTGTTGGACTTTCTTCTACATTATTTCTAATAAGATATTTAAAAATTTTTCAGATGAGTCACCTTAATTTTAAGATTCTGATTCCTCTGAAAGTGTTGATTAATTTTCCATGATGGCAGCTCTGAAATTGAGGCAACTGTTTTGACAGCTGCGTGGATATTGTTTCCGTAGTAACAAGGCGTGCACAGGCTTGTATGGCAGATGTTCCACATAAATGAATTAAAAATTTTCTAATCATTAATAAAGTGATGAGAAAACATCAATTTTTTTTTTACGTATCAGTTTTTCACTGTTGATTATTTTCCAAATAATATAATTTTGTATTTTTTTTCCCCCCAGATTAAAGTGAGCAGCCGCTTTCCCGCCCAGAGTGCGAAGATAAGTGTGTGTGTGCAGCCACCTCTGGCTGTCACTCAGGACCAGTTCATTTTAGACTCCTTAGGTACGTTCAGCCGTCTCTTCCTTCCGTTCCCGTCACTTTTTTTTTGACATTTCAGTGACGCGTATGATGTATGACCGGTTTCGCTAAACCGGCGTCAAGCAGTTAAAACATCCGCTAGGTTTTTAAAAGGAAATGACTGTGATTGACAGCCAGGCCTCAAAGCTTTGAGGGGAAAAAAAAAAATCTAGATCCAAGTAAAACACGTGAGCACGTCAGTGCTAGTGTTGTGACCGAGGTGGACACGGTGGAGAGGGAGCAAAAGGCTGTTACGTGATGCCTGCTCTGGATAAACGTCATCCCTCGCTCTTTATCTCCTCCCCGGTGAGTGTCCGGAGGGAGGCTTGCTTATTATCAACACTGTAATAGATCTGACAGATCAAAGGCTAGCAGCTAGGAGACAGATTAACAGGTTACATCCTCTCATTGTGTGCGCAAGTAAGGACTTTAGTCAGGCATCGAAAACAACCAAACTAACACACACACACATACACACTCACACACACGCACATGAGGAGTGACAGGAAGTCTGCCTGAATGCTTTGATCAAAAGTGCAGGTCAAAGGCCGATGTTTCCTTGGCCTTATGATCACGAGTGATGATGTCAGAGGAGCATGGGATCTGGGTTTCAAGTTATCAACTCATCTTATTACCTTACGCATCATTCGAAATATTTAGTAGGCCACTGTTTAGACATTTGTTGTTTATTAGGGTGAGTCAAACATTATCTGCGCTGTGGAATTTATTTTAACATAATCTTCTCAAAATCAAGAGCACCTCATAATCAAGTTTTTGCAGAGTGTCAACAGTGAGGGAAGAAGTGCGCAGACGTGCGTTGTCTTGCAAGATCACAACCCCCTTGGATCCTGTGTGTTTAATCCGTAGTTTAGGCTTCAGCTCTTTAATAAGCGTCTCACTGTAACGAGCACTCTTGATGGTTTAACCTTTTTCCTGACTCTGTTCCAATACTTATGGTCCCGCAAGAATCACAGAAAAACTGTAAGCATTGATGAATTTTCCAGCTGATGGCCGACTTTTCAATTTTTCCTCGATTGAGGATGTTTCCGTTCCAGACTCTGGCCGTTTACTCTCAGGCTCGTAGTGATGAATCCGTGTCTCATCAACAGTAATATTTCTCTTTAACAAACTTTTACCTTCCTAAGTACACATTTGGTTTGCAGATATCCATCTCAGGGAGTTTTTCCTTGCCACTGTTGCCCTCAGCTTGCTCATCAAGGACTATCTGACCATTTTGATTCATACACATTCAAATTTCATAGAAACTTAAATAATTCTTTTGATTGTGGAAAGCTGCTTTGGGACAATGCCAATTGTTAAAAGCGCTATACAAATAAAATTGAATTGAATTGAAATTGAATATTCAAACGCTTTCTCTATACTTTCCCTATACACAAAGGCTTTGATGAATAACGGCATCCCGTACACCCTTAGACCACAAAACAGCCAGTCATCTCATGCTGCTCGTCTTTCGATCAAATGACAAGCAGTGCATCCATTTTCACTCGCACCACAGTTGCACGTGAACTAATCTAACATGTTCACACCTGCAAAGCAGTGACTGGGGTGACAGTAGCCTTAAACGGATAAGCACTAATAAGACAGTAAGTTTTCATATAACCAGAGTGCGGATAATTTTTGACTCTCCCTCATATATTTTTTTTTTATTCCACAGCCTTGTTGATTTCTCAATACTGACTGCTCAGAAGTGATTGATGTATTTCCACATGGCCAAAGCATGGTATTGGTGCAAAAAAATGTCTCACCCGGGTGATAAAGTGAATTTTCAAATAGGATTTTTTATAATACTTCATTTTTCATAGTACTTCTCCCAATCCATGCTTCTTTTTTTGTTAATATGCATACACATATTTAGATTTTTATCAGATAAAAAGAAACACATTTGTACATATGTGTACAATGTAATAATAATTAGGATTTTTTTTTTACTGCTTTATGTACCCCGGTAAAGAGTTTTTAGGAAGAGTTAAAAGGTGAAAGCTAAAAATAAGCTCATCAGCTTTAATGTAATCAATGATATTATTATTTTCGGTTGAAGCCTGCAATAAAAATGTAATTTCACAAAATGTAGTTTGACGTGACAACATTATATGATATTGGTTTCTACTGGATTGGTGGCTAAATACAGTTTTACAATTTTATGCCCTTTTATGTCTGTGGTTTCTAACTCTTTTAAATTAAAATCTTTTAATATCTATTAAATCAGATGAAACTCGGTCGATTTAGATTACACATGAAAAGACATAAATGTAAAAAAGTGTATTATTCTAAAATGCAAAATTAAGATATTGCAACATAAATTTGACATGGTTACGGACACTACAGATTTTTTGCTTTTTAAGCTTTTACTAAAAACCGGATTGCTTTAATTTAAGCAACAACACATCTAGAAGCTTACACCAGTTTTAGTATAAATACTATTATAGTATAAAATATGAGAAATTTGCATTTTAAATTATGATTGTTGTTTGTTGTCTGAAATTTTTAGGTAATCAAGATTGGTCATAAACTTCAGAAGTAGCTTTTTTGTTATGTTATGATTGACAAACTTCTTGTGGTCCAAGTGATTAGTCTATTGATCGATCGATCGATTCAGTCACCATTTTTTTTATTATACTGTACGCTTATTCTGTGTAGAGTTATGGTGGGTTTGGAGCTCATCCCAGGGCACAAGGTGCGATACACCTTGGATAGGGTGCCAACCCATCACAGGGCAAAAGCACACATTCAACCAACATCCAATCACACATTACTGGAAAATTGGAAACCTTGATCAGCCTACAAGGCATGTCTTTGGATTGTGTTAGCAAACCGGAAAACCCAGTGATAATATACGGACTCTACACACACTGGATTCAAGCCCCCAACTTTTACTACAGAAATAAGTACTTTTAATATAAACCTTGCAGCCAGAGTTATCGTATTTATTTTTTTTAACAAAAAATTAATCATCACCTTCTAACCAATCAAAAGAATTAGGCAGTGCTGTTGTAAAAAAATATTTTTAATTATTCTACATGACTTAAAAGTGGGAATATGTATGAAAAACGGTCCTCAAACACAAGCCGTAACCATCGTACAAACGGAAATCCAAAGTAAATGCAGCATTGGGTAAAGAGGTGCCAAACCTGACCAGCGCTCAGCACACACGCCCTTTCACTTCAGCACACTCGGCTAGGGTTTCTCCTGACCCTAAAATGTCAACCGCCAGGCCAGCGTATCCCTAGCTCAGCCATTATGACCTGGCAGCGGTAGAGGAAGTTTTAAGCGCACACACACACACACACACATTCACTTGCTCGATTACTTCGAAGATGCCTGAATGCTTTATAGACTTGCTTATCTTGATGGTTTTTTACATACACAAGATGTGAGAAGTGCTCAACACGCACAAGCTATTCATCCGTTTGCAAACACACACACACAGAATAAGTCCTCGAGGCACTAATCCGAACAAGCCGCCTTTCATGCCTCTTGATCTTTATCTCAAATGTTAAGGCAAGTGTACCGGCTCTCTTGTGCCGTGACTCCTGGCAAACAGCGGCTCCTCGATTAAATTTCAGTTCCGTCAATTGATGAGACAGAGAAGGTTAACTCCCTCGTCTCGTGTTCTGAACTTCTTCAAGCGAGGCTTTCCTCATCTCGTGTGTCGGTTTCAAAAAGCGACGGGGATTTTTGAGATGCACCTTGATAAGTTAATACAAAAACGAGTTCAGGGTTATTTGCTGATTTCTCAGGTCAGGTGATGTTAAATCCTCTTTGTAAAGAGGCAGTACAGCATCACTTTTAGTTTTCATGGAAATCGGACACTCGCTTATTTAAAAAAACTAAAAATGTATTATCTCTTGCTCACAGCCTTTGCCTGACTCAGTGTGTCAGGGCAAATGTTCCCACAAGGGCAGTTCTCATGTGTTATTAGTGTTATTTAAAATAATAACTGTTTAAGTCAAAGCAGGACTCAACAGAAAGGATTGTACAGTACCTAATAACAGAACGCAGTTATGAGAGTAAAAACTCCCTTCATTTCTTTATATAATCCCCTGCTACACTAATGCACTTGTCCCATCGTTTCACTAGTGCTTGGACACCATCAAGGTAGAAAGTTTTCTCAGTACACCAGAGTCATGATCGGAGCCACTGCCAGCTTCAAGTCTGAATCGCCGGCCTCCCAGGAACTCCTTTGGCTTGGAGCGAGGTCACGATTGTATGCTGGGCGTGGCAATAAATCCCAGACAAGTTCCTGTAACATGCAAGTGGTGCCGGTGAATGATTGTGCGTACAGTTCCCACAGACAAATGTCTCTTCCAAGTTATTTTTAAGGATCAGACATTTCACTCAGCCAGGCCTTTTTAAAAACGTTTGCAGAATCTCATCACCGTACTGTGCTTAAAGCTTGAAGTGAGATTCACGCCTTCATTCTTTTGCTCATGTGATGACAAGTCCATGTTTGGAACGCCCTTTATAGAAAAAAAAAAAGAAAAAAAATATTCGACCCAACTCGTTTGTAAATGAATTACATTATATTATATTACATTATATTTAATCACACAATCAATTTCTGGGTTTGGAAAGAAGGAAAGAATTAGTCGTTGTGAAAACAATCCCATAATAATGATGATGACAACGACGATGATGATGACACTTTCCTACAAACGAGTCCAGAATCGATCATGGGTATACAATATGGGACAACTTTAAAAACGCCTCAAGATTTTTTTTTTTTTTTTTTTTTGGTATCATTATTCCATCTCCAATATGACTCATAAATGCTCCGATTCATTGTGATTCACACATACACAGACTTCTTTGTTTCTGTTGTTCTTTTATTCATGCTTTCTCACTTTCAGCTACAATAAGGGCGTAACCAAGGGCGCATATCGTTTCATACAATAACAGCACAGTGTGTTTAGTGTATAATCGACACGAGCAGACATTCCTGCTCGATGACTTCAGATATTTTCTTTTCTAAACAAATCACATCGATTAACCTTTAAAGGAACGGGTTATGTAATCAATCGCAGCAAAGACTTGTTTAATATTAAGTCTGCGGTTTCTGCTTCTAAAAACAAGTAATGGGTTTATAAACCTGACTACGAGGCTGTTTAAAAAAAAAAAAAAACTTCATGTCGGCCCTCCCTGGATTGGCAGGTCTAACAGGACCAGACTCCGGGTGGTGTCGTTCTCAATTTTTTCCATTTTTTTTGTGGGTGTAAACTGACAGTTCTCTAAATGTTTTTGAGTGTTAGAAAGCTCTCTTCGGACCCAAGGGGCGTCAATCGTCACGCACAGCCCTCAAACCGTCAAGCTGCTTAATACCTAAACTCAAGTTAAACTCTGTCGATAATGCCAGAACTTTTTGTCCAGGACTGACACAAATTGCAGGGAACTTTAGCTGAGAATCCAGGTAATATTAATTTGATTTGAACCATTTTTTAAATTATATTTGACAGGCAACAAACAGTTACGCAGGGACCATATTTGTTTGCGAAAAAAAGCTTGATTTGATAGATGCATCATAACTAAATTAGCAAAATGTCTGCATATACATGGATATAATGAACTGGTTGGTTTAAGCCCCTATTCATTATTACCCATGTTAGCCTTGTAGCTCTATTTTGGATGTTTAAAAATTAAACATGGATGGAAACATGGATGACCGAACCAGCAGGAATTTTTTTGCTAGTCAAAACAGTGTGGTGATGTTAATTTGGCAATGCTACGGATGTTGGAGCACCATTGGTATTGGGTTGTTTTTGAAAATTAGAATTACTTGATGAAATGACGTCAGACCATCTGTCAACTAAAATACTTCCTTGGAGCACTCAATACAGTAATTTGAGTTCGGAGCTATGATGCACCTCACGGTAATATTACTTAAAAGAAAATAAAAAAAATCTGAACCCTCTTGGAAAGTTAAAGGTCCCGTATTTCTTCATAACTCAAACTCCTTTTATTTTACTCCTCTTCCAAATGCAACATTTCAGTGTCAATATAAATGAGCCACTGCTGAGACACACCGCTCCAGAGAAAAGCAGCAAGGCGAGGGAGGGGTTATTCTTATATGAGGTCACAATAGGGGGAAAAAATTTACAACAAATTTAGGCCCTGGCCAATACAAAAACGCTTAAAGGACAAAAAGTGTGTGTTGTTTATGCACGCAAACCGGAGACCCATCTAAATGCCAAAAAATGTCTTAAAAGTGAATTTTTGCGAGTGGATGAACATTGTGTGAATGGACATTAGGCTGTAAGAAACGTGAAAAATAAATGTTAAAATTTTGTTGTTTTGGGGTATGTTTGCAACATTGTTTTGTGGTCTTTCGTTCAACGTTATCTCAGCGTCGTTTTCATTTTATACCTTTTAGACAAGAAAAAAACTTATTTTGACATCAGATTTGTTTTTGACATTTATTTTGACATCGTATTTTGGCTAAACGACGCCGCAACATCATTACAATTATATGACGATGGTCATTTAACATTAGGGTTCCAGCTGTGGAGTGGTTTAAACAGCCAAACTGTTGAATGAATAAAACTATAAAACCAATGAATAAAATTCAGGAATGTGCATTTTATCAGTGGTTTGCCAGTAAACCAACGTTTGCTTGGATTATAAATACAATCTATATTAAAAATGCATTGATGCAGAGACTGTTTTTTTTGGGAATGGGATATGAGTCTGATATCCTGCTTGTTTATCCCTACTTGGTAAGATGCCCTCGTACCAGGCAAGTCTGGTAAACATGAACAAAAGACGTAAAATAACACATCCGGATTTCTTGCGTGATTAATGATGAATCAAAGTAGAACAAACCGTACTGTGTGAAAATTCTAAGAGGACTCACTACTGTAAGAATCTCTACACAATACAAGCATCACTAAAAAACAAGAGCCAGGTGCCATAAATCGATACACGCAAAGGTATTCGAAAGGCGGATCTGTGAGAAACGGTCAAATTCTAAAACATGACCTGGTTCACTGATGTCACTCTCGTGCACTTTATTATAAATGCTGAAAAAACATTGTACTTCTTAAACATAAATGAATTAGGTTGATTATTATCAATATGTATAACTTAAGGCCTTGTTTGGCTCCTATACAGTCATGTTCAAAAGTTAGTTCCCCCCTTTTTTTTTTGGTGTGTAAAAGTATAATAAAAGTCAGTTGATCTTAGCGGGTCTCAGTATTCGGCAAATACAACCTCGGACAAACAACAACATATAACCTGTTATTTATTTAACAAAACTGGAACCAAAAAAAAAAACATGTGGGCAATACTAAGTACCCACCATGATTCAATACCTTGTAGATCTATCTTTATCAGCAAGAAACTTGAAGGAAATATTTCTTGTTTGACTTTATCCGTCTCTCGTATCGTTCCGGCCCATTCGTCTTTACAACATTGCATCAGTTCATTGAGGTTTTTGGGTGTTTGTGTTGAATATTTCCATTTGTGAATAAACTTTCTCACTGTAGAATGTTAAACTCGAAATGTAATAATTAAAAGTGGGGGTACTAACTTTTTGAACATGACAATACTCAAGGCATTAGCTTACCAACCTCTAAATAAAGTTACTGTGAAAATCTCAATTGCGGCCTGTTTTGACACTTTATTAAGTTACTCCCTATTTTGACCCCTCTCTCCTTATGTCTGACCCTTTACTGAATCACAAGACACCGGTCTAAACTGATCCTAAGTGCTCAGGGGGCATGTAGCCACTGCTTTTAAACGCCTCCTGGGTCAGAGGTCGCCATTTCCCCGTCAGCCAAAAGCGACCCCACACACACACACCTTAGCACAAATCCCAAAACCTCAGATCCACCCAGATGAATAAGTCCGCCAGGGAATGTCTCCCTTAAGTGCTCCCTTTGTGCGGAGCGTGAAGTGCGGATCAGCTCGGCCATGACCCCTCTCAAGAGCGCGTCCCAAGAGAGGACCGAACGGGTCGCCGGGGGTCAAGAGAGATGCCCCTGTAGTTTACTCAGAACCCCCGAGGGCACGTTGCGATCCAGAGTTATTTCTTCCTCCTTTCTTAGTCTTGTTGCGCTTTCCTTTTCTAATAGTGTGGGAGTGAAGCGCGAGTGGTCTCGGCGTCTTCGGGGTCGTGCGATTGTCCCCTGGTCCTGGTATGGAGAGGTTAAAAGCTTGCCCTTACAGACCGATCAAAAGAGTGAGGTGGTGGAGAGGAAAAACAGCGAGATGTCAGAATGACGAACCGTTCTCACGATTCCAGAGCCGTAAAAATGTGAACTCTTGATCCGCATTAATCTGAAATATTATCAAGAGGAGAGTATAAAGCTACTTTATTTGAACTTGAAAGCAACATTAATTGTTCATTAGCTAGCCTTTAAAGATCTCGCCCAGAAACTCGACAGTTAATATGGAAGGTGTGACAACATCAATGTGGAAAAAAATACGTGTGCCTTCATATTTCCTGCTGGGGATATTTCATCCTGAAGGCAAATTAAGAACAAGCTGGCAAGATAACTAATGAATGCTAATTAATGCTTCATTAACATTTTTCATTCTGTGTGTTGTTGTTTTTTTTTTTTGGATTAAAAATACAATGTGGTTGACGTGTTTCCACTCTATTAACTGTAGGTGAAAAAGGAAACCGTATGTCATAATGACATGCATAATGACACATTTATCATGGAATGAACGATTGTGTCAAGTGGGCAGGAGCTTTTATATTTACCTTTTGCACTTTCAGATAATGATGTGTTAGCAACTAAACAAAAACAATTGAAGAGAATGGATGGTGTAGACTTCCAAATAATAATACAAATAATTATAATAGTAATAAGCATAATAATCTAAAGATACATCGATGTGACCGAATTGTGGTTTCTTCCTGTTTGGTGTTGTGTTAAGGGAGAGAAAGGACCGAAGGACTGAGAGGAAGGAAAGACATAAAAAAGAGATGCAGGCTGGTAGAGCACTTAATCTCATGGTGGTTCTCAGGAATCTTGGGACATAGCTGCAGATCACTCACCTGTGCTGGCCCTGAACACATGGCTCGTTAACTCGTGAGCTGACGTGCACCAGGCGGGGCCCTCGAGGCACCAGAGAGTGTGTGTGTGTGTGTATGGGAGAGATTTGAACTGAGACAAACGTTCTTTTATCAAACAGACACTAACTTCAATCTTTTCTTTAACTTTCTATTTAACATCGTCCTCACTGTTTATATATATATATATATATATATATATATATATATATATATATAATTTTTTTTTTTAACTAATTTAAAAAGTAGAAAACATGTACAGCTGCACCAAAAATGAGTATAATAATAAAAAAGAATAATTATTAGCAATATTTTATTGTTTATAATATTATGCAAGATATAAATGAATACATTTTTATGTATTAAAATATAAAATAAATATAAACATGAATATTTTATTATTGTTGTTGTTGTTGTTATTGTTATTTTTTGTCAATTGGATTTTTTTTCATCCCGTGTGTGTGTGAATTTGATCTTTACACAACATTTTGAAGTTTGGGTCAATCGCTCTGACAATACCGATCTTGACATTTTGGATACTTTTTTTGTCTTTGACCTTCGACCTAATGCTTTGGTTCTCAGGGAGCGGCTCTCAGGTGGTCCTGGGTTTCTCAGCTTTCCTGAACGGCCACTACACGCCAGCTGACCTGACCGGAGACGTAGCCGTGTCCTACAGTTCACCTACAGGTACACACTCACTCGCACACACACCCTAAGACACATTTACAGTTGCTATTCTGGATTTTGTGGCATGTGTTATTCAACACCTCTGTTTATTATAATTTTTTTGCTGAATAGAGAGATGACTGTTGTAAATTAATTCTAATTTTTATATTTTGGATATGACAATGTCTGCAAAGTTATAATATTTTGCAGACACCATGGTTCCTTCTACAATTGAAATGTACATTTGAACTTTGTCTTTTCTTTTTGTAAAGTATTAATTTTTGTGAAATTCTCCTACAATTTTTCACACGTCTGCTTTCATCCGAGGCATATTTAGCAGATGTGTTTTATTTTAAGTTCACGCTGTTGAACTCTTGATTCTAATAGATTTAAATCTAAACCCCACCTGCTTAAAATATTAAATATGAACTAATAATGTACTTAAGGAATATCACATGAGATGAAGTGCTGTTGTATTGAATATCAGCATGGCCGTGATGCCATTGTATGCAGCCCGAACATATGTGCAGTGCTGATAATCAGTACAACAGCATGGCTGCGAGTGCCATATACTGTAGCTGTTATGCAACAGTTCTGCAAACACCATTTATTATCAACAGATTATGATGTTTGTTTATTTCAAGTTATTTTAGTTAAACATCCCAATGCTGTTATGCTCTCTATTTGAACCTAATGTTTCTCCTCCAATCAGAGTACTCCGTCAGAACTAACCGGTGTATAATATTCATCATATCAGTAATCTCATGCATTCCTATTGCGTTTAGGTCTCGAAACTTATTTTTTTCTACAGGAAATGTTTATAATGTCACACTTTCAAGAGTCTTCAGAAAATATCATGTTGAAAAAAGCGCAGAACAGGTATTACAAGTCGGAAACTCTACGTTACTGAAATTCTAAAGTGACACGAAGGCCATTTATGTTTTGCAGTCAGTTGAGACCTTCTACATTTTGCCTCTTTTTAAAAAAGTTTAATATTCAATTCAACATTTAATGGACAAGCTTCTCAAAAACATTATCCTAAATATTAACCTTAACATTTTCTGTTTTCTGTATTTAAACAATAAAGACTTTTCAGTTCTCCACTAAGCTCCATATTCTGAGAACCATCGTCCATGCGAGTGTGTGAGGAGGCTGCTGGATCCAGGTTGCGTTCACGTTCTGGAAGACATTATCCTCGTCCCTGAGCGAGCCTCTTTATTTTCCGCGCAAATGTCACCCCGCTTTTTACGATTATTTTGCCGAATTCGAAAGCCGCACTGAGAAATAGTGAAAAGTCCGCCGTTTGTGCCGCTGTTTCCTTTGGACGGCGTGTAGGTTGGCAGAGGCTCGTGGAAAGCTTCCTAAACGAGCTTTAAATCTGAACTCTTTTTCATTTTACGATTATCCCCCTAAAAATAAGTGAGTGGAAAGGCTGTCTGTTTCTCAGGCTGACATATTAGATCACAAGTGGAACCTGGGTCTTTTTTCTCACATGTACAAACACGCACACACACACACACACACACACACACACACACATCCTGACACATTGGCCATTTAACACTGACTTGTTACAGAGAGGGAAAACCCCACTCACAATGGACATTAAAAACTGTACAGTGAACACACACACACACACACACACACACACACACACACACACACACACACCAGATCAGTACTGCCTTCTTTCTGTATATACAGTTGATTACCTTGACTTTAATATATAGGATATTAATGTCAGATATCAAACTGAGAACACTCTGAAAGATTAAGTGCCGTGTGTCAATCTTGATGAAGGAGGCGTGTCCTTTCCTTATCAGTCCCAGTGAAGGAGGCGTGTCTTTTCTTTATCAGTCCCAGTGAAGGAGGCGTGTCTTTTCTTTATCAGTCCCAGTAAAGGAGGCGTGTCTTTTCTTTATTAGTCCCAGTGGAGACGTGTCATTTCTTTATCAGTCCAAGTGAAGGTGTATTCTTTTTTTATCAGTTTCAGTAAAGGAGGCGTGTCCTTTCTTTATCCCTCCCAATTAAGGAGGCGTGTGCTTTCTTTATCAGTCCTAGTGAAGGAGGCGTGTACTTTCTGTATCTCTTCCACTGTCCTGTGTGTCAGTCTTGGTAAAGGAGGCGTGTCGTTTCTTTATCAGTCCCAGTGAAGGAGGCGTGTCGTTTCTTTATCACTCCCACTGTCCTGTGTGTCAATCTTGGTGAAGGAGGCGTGTCGTTTCTTTATCAGTCCCAGTGAAGGAGGCGTGTCGTTTCTTTATCACTCCCACTGTCCTGTGTGTCAATCTTGGTGAAGGAGGCGTGTCGTTTCTTTATCAGTCCCAGTGAAGGAGGCGTGTCGTTTCTTTATCACTCCCACTGTCCTGTGTGTCAATCTTGGTGAAGGAGGCGTGTCCTTTCATCATCAGTCCCAGTGAAGGAGGCGTGTGGTTTCTTTATCAGTCTCAGTGAAGAAGGCAGGTCCTCTGTGTCAGTGTAAGTGAAGGAGGCGTGTCCTCTGTGTGTCAGTACCAGTAAAGGAGACGTGCCCACACACCTAAAACCACGTGCAGAAGTCAGTCCACTCCCAGACTGCTCTGGTTTAAGGTATAAACCACATACTTCACATTCACTCACACTCACGCAGAAGTCCACAGGGCAGCCGCCTGTGTCACATTAGCACCTGCTGTCACCATGCCAGCATGACTCTTAACACCCTCCGCATAACCCGGGCCAGAAAAAAAAAGAAAAACAAACATCAGTAAAGGGATTAGCATCTGTCAAGACCACTTAGAAAACCACTCAGCTGGGATTTATACACTTTTAAAAGCCTTGTCTTGTGTAGACGCTTTGACAGACTGAACAGGCCACAGTGGCGAGCTCAGGTGCGATACAGCTTTCTACACTCTCTTACCTTTAAGACATCAACCTTAGTATCCTGTGTAGTGAGTGAATGAATGTTGCACAGCATCTCTCAGCACTGAGCTGCAACAAGCACGTGGAGCCGAGCGTCAGCTGTCGGATTTCATCAGCTTTAAGGGAGCATGTGATACAAAACGGGTAGCATCAAAACACAAACCTTACACTCATGCTAACACTCTGGTGTAGACAGTAGCCGGGGTATTTTTAAGAAAAACTAAAAAAAAAAAAAACTGAAACACTTTTTGGTGATAAAGTTGTACTGCAAATTTTATAATTAATAAAACGTCTAGTAACTAATAAATGACAACTACCTGCTGTTTTTACCATATTTATTGATCATATTCAAATAAAAAACAGACTTGCATATTTATTTAAATGAATTTTTTAAACACAAAACTATTCTGTATAACATAGTATTTTGTTAAATATAACATAAAGGAATACTGTTATTTTTTTAATAATTGCTAATTTTCTACATAATAAAGGCCTTTGTTGTCGATATTTATTAAACAATATGTCCTTTGTGTCACCCATATGTATGTACAGCACATCAACTAAATTTATTTACTCTTTACCGTGGTCATAATTGTCCCCTCAGAACTGTCGAATCCAGACAGTGACCCCGAACAAATCCCCCCAAAAAGTTGTCCCCTCTAGTGATAAACCATTGAGGTAAGAAATGTTTGTGTAATGTGAAACATGTCCTAGAAGCTCTCCAGTGGACTATCTGGTCCCAGATCAGTGTAAGAGAACTTTCAGCTGTAAGCAATTTTAATCTGTGATTATTTCCAGGTTAAAAATCGACTTCTTGGGCAGCGATGACAGATTTAAACGTAAACTCGCCAGCACTGTAGGTAACGCTGTCGAGAGACGTCTTGTGTTTTCAGAAGCGCGGTTTGAATGACTGATGTGGCCGCTACTTAAAATGCCTAGCCCTATACGCAATGGCAGTTTTTCCTTTTTAGCGAATAAATAAAGAGCCGAAGCCCTTCCAGGGAGGCACTAGGGCTCGCCGGGGGTAGTTAGAATTTCCGTTACAGCACAAAGGAGGTGCGTACTCGTAGACACCCATGCCACATCGGGTTCTGAGAAGTTTCCAGCTTCATTTCAGGTGTTATTTCAGAAGGTGTGACATGCCTGCGAATTGTTGAGTGCCATGGCAGCTATAATGACCCCGGGCAAAGGAAACCTAAGATCTTAAAGGCTTTTTAAACTGAAGTGAAATCCTGTCAGGACGAAAAGCAGGGATTTTACAGTGAGCAACAGTTTTCTTCCTTTACCTTTTGACTTTTGCGCAGGACTCCCGAAACAAGTCAAGTCTTAAACAGAAGGCCTACACCTTCATGAAGTGTACAAATGTCCACTTCTCATCTAAGGATGGACAGAATCCCAGAATATTTCCTTTGTAGAAGTCTTTCCTTTTTATTACCAACTGGCTGTTGACTAACTAAAGATATAAAGTGTCTAAAATATTTAGGGTGGTTATGTTTTAAACTAAACATTCGCATCGAAATGAGGATTCAGGTTTACTGAAGGTCCTCCTTTCACTGAGCAAAAGCAGAAGTACCTCCACCAGAGCAACCACAAACTTTTTTTTCTTTTACTGTAAAGATTTTTATATTTTATTCAGTGTTCATTCAATGTAGAGACGTCTTCATAAACTATATGAAAACATTACCCGAACTGAAAGATGAAAAAAAAAAGAGGATCCGCTGATACAATCGGGTTTCAGTATCGGTACCAGAAATGGAAAATTCTAGTCCTGATACTTCACAAGTGCACATCTCGCATCGTTTCCCATTATTGGAACTTCCACTAAAAGAATGCAGAATTAGAGCTGTGCGATTGAATCGATTACGCAATTTAAGCAATTTTTTGTTGGTCAGTTCTTGGTTCAGAATCGATTCTTTTTAAAAATTATTTAGGTAAACTTCCAACTTTTAGTTGCTTTTGCAGAAAATACAAATCACAAACACCCATGTTTTGCTTCTTCTTCTTTTGAGTTTTATGGACAGATGATGCAATACTGCCACTTGGACTAGAGTGTAGAACATAATATTAGCAGGAAAAACAAAAGATTATTGCTTCGTATGAGATATTCAGCATTTCAGTGTTTATTAGCTTTTTTAATAGTTTTTTATTTCAAAATATGTAAGAAATACAGCTGCTTGAGACAAATCTGATGAAAAAAGTAAAATAAAATAGGAAAAGTGAAAAATTTAAATAGACAAATGACAGAAAATAGAATTACACTATAAATAAAAATGTTAGGCTAGAAAATACAATTAAACTAAAGATAGGATTTGTAATAAAGTTTGATTTAAACTGGAAATGACGTTAAATAATATAGAAATTGAAATTTAACAAGGAACAGAATTTACATAATGAAAGTGTAATGTGAGAAGTATAAAAGTATTAAAATCTAAGAATATAGCGCGGATGTGACGGCAGCGGTATGGTTTGAAACGGAGCATGAAATAATAATAGACGTGTGTGTCAGCAGCATGGTGATTGTCCATGACCTGAATCACAAGTCATCTTCTTATGCGCTTACAGTAGTCCTGTAGATATACCTATGAGTCAGGGCTCTATTCAGAATGGAAATCATTGCCTCTCTATAAATCTATAGATTTACAAGATGCATTACATTTTTAAAACTCAACATTTTGAAGTTACATTACAGGCTTGCATGTCTATATATATCTCTGCATGCATACAAGCTCTAATAATATCTTTGTAGATTAGTTTCTACCAGATTTACATTGGGAAGTCTTGCACAGGTTGTGTGCGTCTCTGTGTCAAATTGTCTTTGAGGAGAATGCTGAGCAACATAATGTAAAAGTTGTTTTTGCCTCTCTATCTGTCTCTCTCTCCCTCTCTCTCTCTCTTTACGCTGCCCATGACAGAGCTGAACCCTGCAGGTGAGTGCCACCACTGACAGGATGGACTAGACCAGTGTTTATGTTCATTTAAACCATAGTTTTCATATTTAAACTTTTGCCCATGCGCAACCAGTTCATCAATTCAATAATTCATTTTAGATATTTGTATTGCTGTTCTGAATCCAGATCCTTTACAGTCTGATACATTTGAAGGAAAGCATTTCATTGTACATTTTATTGTCTAATTTAAACATGCCCTTTTTTGTGACCGCTGATCTTTGTGAACACAGTAAGCGAATGACATTTGGAGTGGGGTGCAGTATCAGCACAGGCCTGTAAGGGGTGATAGAGATCCCATCAGACACAGTAACACTATAAAGGATAGATCATGGCTCTAATGGTCATTGAGGAACAACAGAGAGGGTACACAATCAACCCCAATCAATTTTTAGCAAATAAACGTGTCTGTGAAACATTGGCGAACTCTAGACTCCAGGAAATTATTCCATTTCCAGAAGTATTTATAATACAAAGATTTGAAATAAGACAACAAGCGATTCAAAATCACCCGAAAACCTGGATGAAAAAGCATAAAGTTTGATTCCCTTGGAAAGATTGACGAAAAGGTTAGATAAATTATTATTAGTCATTTTCTCTCATTATCCTAAACGCTTTTCCCAGCCGTCACCTCCTAAAGATCACCCTCCTTTAAAGTCAGTCCAAAGTGGGTGTACCCAAACATCACCATGGGGCTTTGTTCATGCCACGTTATCTTGGTGAAAGTGACATGAGCTGAGCCGTGTTGAGGCTCTGCAGCTCTGGTTACCTGGCAAGACGTTACAGGACGGGATTAGGGTAGCAGTGGGGAGCGTAGCTGCTGATATCTGTGGAAATACCAGGGACTAGTCAGGACTTTCTCACAGCCAGAGTCTCTCTAAGCTAAGAATTAGCAATTATTTGAATTAGTGCAGCATTGAGCAATCAGTTCTCTTGATATTACTTATTTGCTCATCCACGTTTGCACCAATGGGGAAAGTGTAAGTTTTTATGCAAAAATGAACAGATTTACACACTGTTCTCCATAACCTTCCATTCTCCTTCTTTCTTGGGTCCACCAGATTAGGACCTCATATCTCTATGGCATATTTTTGTCTTTTATTTACTATTGTGTTTGGCCTGTTAGTAAAAAGTTGTATGTCTATGCTACCAGGAGTTCCACGAGTCACCCAGTGCAAGTTTGCGCTGCCGCTCTGCCTGGTTTGCTGCCCTAGCACAGCCTCCAAGAATGCAAAATACAAGATCACTGTGGACACCAACAAACCGCCCATCAACCTCAGTCAAGCCTTCCCAGGTACACCATCCCCATATGTACAATTTGCTATCAATCTGAAGGCCATCTACAGTATGTAGGATGAGTATGTCAGCATGAGTTAATTTGTTTTACAAACAGTCCTCTTTTGGTAATATATCATTACATCATCAATTTCCTCAATCCCCTTCTCTGAATGCAAAGAGGAAGTCGTCTTAGAAGTGTGTTGGAATGCTGGACCTGCCTGTGACATTGGCTTGTTTTACTTTAGAACAGCAGCCTTTAAACGAGTGATGTCCATCATCACGTTTTCGAGGAGCTACAGTGTGGAAGGAAACGGCTTCGGTATTGACTTCCACACGGTCACAGCCAAGTGAAATCTAAACAGTCTTCTGGGCTACATCCCCCCACGGAAACTCCACGCTGACACACGGAGAGTTTAATACCACCATTTAGTGGAGTGTTTAGTCACCATGTACACAAGCTGAAGTAGAGTATTTATTGAACTTCTACACATTGTTTAGAAATATTTTACAACTGTAGGATTTATTCATGGATATGTTGGTAGGTCTTTGAGGGAAAAAAGGGCATAAAATTCAGACCCTGACCTTCATTACTGATCGTAAAACTAAATCTGAGTTCAAGTCTGAGTATCGTCACGCTGGGACCTTGAGCCTTGTACAGTTTTGTGAAGGTATTTGTCTCTTCCTGATTTTTTTTTCTTTTTGCATATTTGTCACACTTAAATGATTGAGATAACCGGAGTAAATATGAAATAGAGTTTTTAATGATGATTTAATTTATTAAGGGAAAAAAGCTGTCCAAACCTGCCTGTTGAAAAAAGTAATTGTCCTCTAAACCTACTGTAATAACTGCTTGTGCCACCCTCAGCGGCAACAGCTGATATCAAACATTTGCGATGTCTGGCAATAAGAGAAATTTTGGCTCACTCTTCTTTTCAGAAAGGTTTAATTCAGCCCCATGGGATGGTTTCCGAACATAAACAACCTGTGTAATCGGATAAGTTTGGACTTAGATTAAGCCACTCCAAAACCTAATTTAGTTTTTTTGTGGACTTGCTGGTGTGTTTCGGATCATTGTCCTGCTGCGTAACCCAAGTGCACTTGAGCTTAAGGCCATGAACTGATGGCTGGACATTCTTTTTTAAGATTTTCTGATAGAGTGCAAAATTGTGGAAAAGTCGTCCTGAAGCTGCAAAGCTTTCCTGGACCATCACACTACCACCACCATGTTTCTGTTGTTATGATGTTCTTTTTATGAAATATTGTGTTAGTTTTACGCCATATGTAACAGGAAGCACAATTACTTTTTCTTGTTGGGCCAGGCAGGTTTGGACAGCCTTTTCCCCATAATAAACGAAATCATCATTTTATATTTTTGTATAATGTTAAAATTTGTTTGATGATCTCGCTCATTTTAAGTGTGACAAATATGGAAAAAAAAAAAAAATCAGGAAGGGGCAAAGAAAAAGTGGCTTTTTCACAGGACTGCAAGCTTATATTTTTAGTCTCAATAGCTATAGACACATCAGCACATCTCTCAAGCCTTTTTGGTGATGGGAACATTGCAGAAAGTCCTCTCCTCATTATCAGCTGTGTATGATGGGTTATCTGGTTGCGGTGAGCGGGTGACGGAGGGGACAGCCTTGGCACAGCAGACAGGGGGCCGCGCGGACTCCGAGATAAAAGCAGGGGCCGAAAGCAGGAGGGCAGATAAGGGGCACCGCTATTGTGCTCACTTCACCTTGACTGGCGTCCTGTAGGGAGATAAGAGCGTCTATCTCTGTCTGACATCCCTTCTGCCACACAGTAGGACAGTCTGAGAGCCGTGTGTGTATGAAAATGGGATGTGTAGCAACAAACAGGAAAAAAAATCTTGTTGCTTTTTTTTTTGTTTTGTTTTCATGAACTGCTTTTCATTGTATGTTGTTTTTTTTTTTCCTGCTTATTTTAATAAAGAATTTTCAGGGAAGGCTGAGGATAAGGAAGGTAACGCCCTGGCCTTCCAGTTTATCGCTGGCTCTCGGGTCACCGTCCTGGCCTCCAAAACATCCCGTGAGTGACGCAAACACACATCAACACACATTCATCATGAGAAAGAGTCCTGTGATCTGCTTTACGTTAGCAGGGGTTAATTACAGGTGTTGTGGAGAGGTGTGCAAAGGATGATAGCACTGCTTTGTGTGTGTGTGTGTTTGCACGGCCCTCCTGCAGAGCGATACAGGATCCAGAGCGAAAGCTTTGAGGATATATGGCTGGTGGCCAAAGAATTGGTTCAACGTTTCGAGCGGCATTTCGGCAACCTCGGAGTCAAGGATTTCCGCAACAGCTTCCCAGGCCCGATCCCACTAGTGGAATACTTTGAGACCGTGGACCACCACTTTGAGGTGAGGTCTCACATTCCTGGACACGTCTCGAATAAATATATTTTATACAAGAAAATATGTAACCTGACATTTTAATTAAAGAGAAAAATAAGAAAATGTAACGTTGTTACTAAAAAATGATAACATATTGGAACCAGCATATGTAAATATATATATATATATGCATGCTGTATAAGTACACTGAACAGCCATAACATTACAGTGCAAAACATTATACACAATATTGTGTAGGTTCCTCTTGTGCCACAAGGGCAGCTCTGCCCCCTCGGTGCATGACTCCACATGACCTCTGAGGTGTGCTGTGGTGTCTGTCACCAGAATGTTAGCGGCGGATCCTTTGAGTGCCGTGGTTTGCAGGGTGAGGCCTCCAAAGATAGGACTTATTTGTCCGCTGCATCCACTGGGTGCTCGATCGAGAGTAGATCTGGGGGTTTTGGAGGCCATGTCGGCACCCTTGGGCTCTTTGCCTGATAGGCCCCTGGTTCCCGCAGGCTTAAATGATTCTGTCAATAGTTTACTGGTATATAATTGATAATCAATGTTGTTATGGCTGAAGAATTTCAATGTTAATAATGTTATGGTCTGTGGAATTTATTTTAATTAACATTTAAAAAAGACAAATATGTATTCCCTCATTAAAAAAAGTTTTAGGCCGAGCTGTAAGCCACGAATGCAGTGCTGTCTTCACTTCTTTATCAGAAGTAAATCCTTATCCTTGTAGGGCTGCTTTCAGGGGACCAAACACAAGTAATGACTCTCTTCGAGAAACATTCACCTTCCTCAGAGGATCGGTCCTCAGACCACAAAATGAGCTGTCCCTGCACACTGCTCTTCTTTTGTGCACATTCAGTTCTGTTCCCAAATGAACTGATGTAAATTGTTCACATTTACAAAGCAGTGCCTGGGAAGACAGAAGCCTTTGAAAAGAAGCTGATAAGACAGAAGTTTTAATATAACCTGCGTGCGAATCATTTTTGACTGACCTTCATATCAGAGCAAGTTCATTATAACCTGTTCAGTAGCAGAAAACTGACTGTTCAACATGGCCGGTACGAGAAACCAATCCAGAAGTTACAGAATTATAATGTAAGTGAGGACTGTTATATAATTTTTGACATCTTGGGACAGTAATAAATATGACATTAAATGTTGCTTGTGCATACTTGTAGCTCAGTTTACATATACTTTTACGTAAACAGAGATTTTTAAACAGCTCTCCGAGTTTAGGGAACATGTAAACAGTTCAGTCAGAATGAGTTTGCTCTGACTGATGATAAACACGGCTAGCAGTTTGTGTTCTTAATAGTCTGAGAAATGAAGCCACACGTGCACACACACACACACACACACACACACATAAACATATGCGCTATAGTTGTTTTTATGCTCTTTGCAGCTCCGAGTGAATGCACAGAAGTACCAGGACCTGCTTTCAGAACGAGCCGTCCAGTTCAGAGCCATCCAACGGCGACTGCTCACACGCATCAAAGACAAGACTCCAGCCCCGTTACAGAATCTTGACACACTTATGGAGGGCACTTATCGTCAGGTTAGAAAGCGCACACACACACTCACATACAGGTTGTCTTTCATTAACACTCTGAGGACCTTTCATTAGGCGTAATTTTTCACGTAGCTAAGTAATAATATGCTCACAACTAAATGTAACCCTATCCTCAGTAACCATAAGAGAAACTTTTGTCTCTGTTAGATAGTTTGTTTGTTTTAAGGAGCAGCAAGAAAAAAAAATCTTGTTGAGTCCTTCTAAAGGTCCCCACAAGGTCAAATTTGTTGAATAGTTTTATGCTTGTCCCAAACAAAATCTTAAAAACCCTAAACACACACACACACACACACACGTTAACTTTGTGGGGACATTAGTATGATATGAACAACGTAGAGCTGATATGTATATACAAAATGGAGACACACACACATACACACATTCTTGGAAATATGAAATTATTAGAACACAGATCACACATTTTTAGAGACCAGATTCATGTACAAATGATCGCACCCACCCACACACACACACACACACACACACACACACTATTTGACTTTGTGGGGACATAAGTGCAACACGGACATCTGTATTTAGAGACCTTATTTATGAACAAAATTATCATTTACACACACTCACATGCACACACACACATTAACATTGTGGGAACATGAAGAAATGGCATGAAGAACTTTACATAAAGATTGGATTTATATGCAATACACACACACACACACACACACACACACACACCCGCATACATACGCATGCACACAATCACGAAAAAGGCAGATCAAACATTGAGTAGTGGGGACATGGAGACCTGTATTCCGAGACCTAATTCATGTACAGAACGATCATTTACACACACACACACACACACACACACAATCATGGAAGGAGGACATTATTGGGACACAGATTGCACATTGACGTTGTGGGGAGAGAAGTAAAACATGGAGACCTGTATTTAGAGACCTAATTTATGTGCAGAATGATCATTTACGCACATACACACACACACACACACACACACACACACACACATAGTGCCTTGCACTGAACGAGCACAGATTTATGACGTCTCTCTAATGGGTCTCTTGATGTTACATTACCCTCACAGCTAATAGCTCAACCTTTCACTCTTGACTAACATTCAGTAGGCACATATGGAAGCTCCACTGATGTGTTTGTACACTCGCTTTTTTTCCCTTTTTTTTTTTTCCTCCATGTGCCGTCATAAAACAGATTAGCACTTTGCGAGACCTTGTGTGTTCATGTGATTACAAAGTGATGGTCCTCTGAAAGAGCTGTTTACTGCAGTGACACAGGGCCACTCCCTTCTAACGAGCACCGATTTGCATTAGGAAGATTGTGATTAATCGTGCGGTCGCGTGTTTTTAAAAGCGAGTAGCTGTCGATTTTAGCAGAAGGGTATAGGAAAGGTACGCTAACCTTAGATCGCTCTAGTGTAGCAAAACTTAAGAAGAGTCTCAGTGATCGTTTAAACAAAAGCTTCTTGTCAAGTTGACTACAAAGGTTCAGCATTGAACACTTTATAGGGACTTCTTTGTATGGATGTAATTACAGACCTTGAAGGATTTTCCAGACTACAGGCCTTCGACTTTCGAAAGCTGTCGTGTCTTCACAATTTTTGTTTTGAACTAAATGGATATTTGGAACAGATGAAAATAGTTCATATTTCACATGAACAGCCCACTCTTCTGCTTTTTCCTAATTAGGGAAATTAAAAATGTTTTGACAGCTCTGAGTTACACTGATGATATGATAACATTTCTCATTATAGTATAGTAAAAAAAAAAAAAAAAGTATAAACAAATTATATATGCCAGGTTAGATGTCTTTAAAATGTAATTAAAGTGTAAATTTAGTCAAACCTAGTCTTTGATAATTTGATAACTGTATGTTTGGCTTAACATTACCTGACTTACAGTAACAGATTTAATCGACTGAATACAAACATTCTTACTTTGTTAATATGCAATTGACAGAAATACAAGGGTCAAAATTATCCACTTTCTGACTGTAGAAATCATTTTAATTTACTTTTAGAAAGGACAAATACATAATTTCTCGACATAATCTCTTGTCAACAAGCTTTCAAATTCCCTGGCTGCGAGCCGCGAATGCACCGCTGTCTTCACTTGTTCATCAGAAGTGAATTTTCGTCCTCGTAGGGCTGCTTTCAGGGGACCAAACAGGTGAAAGACCGATGGAGCAAGATCAGGACTACAGGAAGGATGCTTTAACACCTCAAAACGAACTTTTGATGTGTTAATGGTGTGGGCGGAAGTTTGCGTACATGCATTTTCATGCAAGATCACAACCCACTTGGATAGCAATCCTCTTTGTTTTGGTTGATGTTTTTCTTTAAGATACATTTTTGCTCGAACCATGGTTATAAATGAACTGTTTTGACTTAACCTCCCACAAGCCTCGTACCTCAAGTTCCAGTTGAACACATCCTGAGATACCAAAGACTGTACCAAAAGCTTGTTAAAGGCTATAGAGCAGGACAGTTTCTTTGTGAACCAGTTACCTGAAACGAATAGGAATGAAACGAATAGCTCACTTTAAAAGGCTTTTTTAATTCAAAGCTTCTTGCACCGTGATCGGTCTTCTTGTCTCTTGTCCCACTGCTCGTCTTGTGGATGGCATGCGGGAAATGGCGACACATTATACACGGTGTAATGTAATGTATATTCACACACACACACGCACACACACACCCCTGTCAGAATGGGGACGTATTGATGGGCCGGAAGAGTGATGTGCACTCTAAATGAATAATTCATCTCTATTTATTTGCAAAGCAATGCACACTCAGGAAAAAAAATCGAGGCCTGCAGTGTTCAGGCTACAATAAGGTGAGGAAATATACTTTATAACACATAAATTTCCTCACTGTGGGATGAATAAAAAAATATCTTATCTAATCTTATCCGTATGTAGTTTTCTGTAATGTTCATGTGTCAGACTAGTCCCTCATTATAGCAGATATAAACAGTTGTTCCCTCACAAGCCTCCCTTTTACCCTAAAAAAAAATAAACATATTGTTTTTTATTTAACTGAGAGGTGGTACAGTGGCGTAGTGGTTAGTGCTGTGGCCTTGCACCTCCGGGGGTCACCACTAAGTCCTGCCTTTGGGTCCTGCCTCTGTGCTTGTTGGGTTTCCTCCCACAGTCCAAAGACAAGCAGATTATGCTAATTAGCATTTCAAAATTGCCCATAGTGTGTGAGTGAGAATGTATGGCACTCCATCCAGGGTGTACCCTTACTAGCACTCTGAGTACCCTGGGATAGGCCCCAGGCCTCCTGGGACACTGTACAGGATAAGCTGTGTATAGAACTTGTTTCGTCTTTTGTATTTTTTATATAAAGTAAGCAGGGCAATGTGTTCCCCCATTGGGATTGTTTGGGGAAATTTGGTTCAATGATAAATTATTGCTGAAGAAAAGATGGCTTGAAGCAGGGACCCCAATGGAACTTCGCCATTTTGAAAAAGTGAGTTAAAAGACATCTGGCTTTTATTTTTAGATGCTACTGAAGGCTTGATTAGCTGAACCAAGTGAGTTAAATTTGGTCTGGAACTGAAATGTGCATGAAGCTAGGAGCAGTGCAGGAAAACCAGGTTCACAAGATGTCTTACAAAACAATTGTCAACTGCTTTGTCTAAAAAACAAACAAAAAACACCCTACATCTTTTCTCACTTTATGATTGTTGTGGTTGCCATTAAAATTCCCATTGCAAGCAACTGAGGCCTCAACAGATGTACAAATAGCCTCTGTCATGAACGGTCTTCTCTTCTGGCTTCGACCCAACCATGAAGTTCACGTCACTCATGCATTTTTGATGAGACTCTCTCACCGTACATTAGCAAGCTGTGGCTTGTGCCGTGCAGCCACGATGATGTTCCACATGTTTTGTGGACAGTTAAGATTTCACCTTCTCATTCACTCTCTCCCTTATATTTTATTCATGAAAGGATGTGGGTGATGGTCCCGTGCCATTCTGATCAGCTCTGCTTTTTATAAAGTCGCTCTAGGCGCTCACACACGTAAACACGAGGGTCGGTATGTACGCTAATGAACCAGGGAGTGTTGCTCTAGCTGGTGCAGTCAACCACTAGCGAAAGGGCTTGGCAATCGTTTTAGAACAGGGTCAGGAGATGGAAAACAAATAAGAGAAGTCTCAGAGGCAACTGGGAGAATTTTAGGGAGGGGGAATCCCCAGCAGTCTCCATTCCCACAAATATTTTACTTCATACTGGAGCCTTAGAACGAGTTTGGCCTGCTACTGCACAAGCCTGTTAGGTTCCGTTTGCCTCCCTGTAATTAGCAGCTGAAAGGTGTAAGAGGCTGCGCTGTGAGTGACAGGCCTCGGCAAAGGCTCATAATAGAGGCCTCTCTCCTGACAAGCCTGATTTATTTGGGCTCAAATGGGGCACTAAACAGGCTTAAACGGTTGCTAAAAGCACCCAAATAAGGGCCAACACTGATCCCGCTGTCTACCTGAAACCTGCCATTAATGTTTGACGGTCAAAGATTTGCGTGCGCGCGTTTGCGTGACGCCCAGTTCGAGAAAGGGGTCTGCCAGATAGCAGTAGTTCTGTTTGTGTAGCACAAGAAAGGCCTGAGGGAACCTGTCCTACACTCCAACCTCCAACCACTCAAAGCTCATCAAAGCGATACATGTGATACTCCTCAAAAGTTTCTAGGCAGCTCCGGTTGACATACACATCTAAGGAATTGTGATGGAGATAAATGAAAGTCAGCACCAAGCAAGAGCGAAACAGCTGTCCCGACCACATTCAGGGCGCTTTGTTGTGTAACTTTCACACTAGAAGAAAAGAAAGCAAAGAAGTACCTCCCCAAAGCCAAGAGTCATCACATGAAGCCAAGAGTCTTTGTATATGAATCTCTCCGTGTTTACAGTACTCGTGCATCTCTTATCTGTGCCACTTTTTTTTTTTTTTTTTTTTAGATCCTGGAAACGCACAGGCACAGCGATATCCTTGTGAGAGCTGTCCAGGTGTTTGCCCAAAGGGAGGCAGATTCAGTGGGGGGTTGAGGCCCAGGCATGCTGGCAGACCTTCTGTAGGAATATCTTGGAAAAGTTTACGCTTCCAGTTTTAAAAAGTATACAGCTGGCATCACAAAACACTGCCGTGTGTTGTGTATACGTGAGAAGCAGCGGCAGCAGCGAAGCCACATTTGGTTTCTCATCTATTCCTATTTCTCCACCTATTAATGCCTGCATGATATGAGTAATGTAATATCTTGTCTCAGTACGATGGATTCGGGAGCTACAATGGCTGTCTCTCCACCCTACTAAACCAGCTCATTTGTGGCCATGTTGCCATAGAATCGGGATCGTATTAAGAAACGGAGCATATCTTCTTCCTGCTGCTCTTTTGTACGCGACTCTGAGCCTTTAGCACCATGCTAATAGGATTACCCGTATTGTAATTAAAATGGCCCACACTCAAGCTCAGAACCCTCTCTCAAACAGAGATGGTTGCTGAAATCACTGGCACTAAGACACACTGTCATTATGCAGTTAGAATTTTTGCTGCTTAGTAATAATTCCTGTCTGGAGACTTGCTGGCATCTGATGCACTGATTTACTTGATGTATTTGTGGGTGGGAGACTGAACAATAAACTGCCAGTGGGCTAATCTGACATGTCGCCCATTTGTGGAGCCATCACCCCTGAACTAACCTGATAAACAATCAGAGTTTCCGAGTCCAAATAATATCTCTGCCATACCGGATGAAATCTCCTCTAGATACAGAGGCAAAACACGACTTAAAAGCTTGCATTATCTTCTCTGTGGAGAGATAGGCTTTTTTTTTCTTTTTTTTTTTTTCTTCATTGTTTCAAGTCACAACTAAACATGTTCTCACAATCACCTGGAATTTTGGGATTCAGTAAAACAATGGCTAATTGGGGTGACTGCTCTTTTCTTGAGAACTTTAGGTAAAACTGGCAATGTTTTGAAAATGTTTGTTTGCAGATACAATCAAACAGTAGCATTAAAACTTTAAGAAATTAGGAAATGAAATTGTGTATAAATGCAGAGTGTATTCCCACATTATGCTTGGTGTTTTCCCCGACCAGACTCCAGATCCATTGCAACCCTAACCATGACAGTGTGGTAAATGAAGATGATATTTAATGGAACAAAAATGCTCACTGTAAAAGCAAAAAGAATTCCATTTCATTCAGTTTGCATAACGACATCATTCTCAATGATCCTGGGATATTCTTAGCATTCGCATTCACCCTGACCTAGCTCGCAGAAGAATGAATATGGAGATGCACGATCCAATGAAATTCTGTGACGGACTACAATCTCATTGATGGCATGTTCCTGGTTATACCCATAATTGCTCATAATTAGTAACTGTGTTAATTAATATTGAATGAATATGCAGGACTGTATGTATTTTGCCTGGAAAACTGTTTCTCAAAACAGGCTTGGATCCACCATAATCCTAACAAGCATGATGAGATGATTGAATTGATGGATGATTAAATGAAGAATAAATTAATGTATACAGTACTGTGCAAAGGTTTTGATCCACTCCTCATTTCTTCATATTTTGCATCCAAACAGCCAATTTCTAATATTTTTTCAAATTGTAGTCTTTAGGAAAAGTTCCTCAGAGTTCCCTGGCTCTCTCGTCCTTGGCTCTCATTTTCAGTACATCAAAAACATCTATCTTACGACATGACCCACTGGGAAACAGGTGCAGATGATGACAGATGATCAGGCCGGTGATTAGTATACTGGGTGATGGTGAATGCTTAGTGGTTGGGGCGGGCGAGAGGGGAAATGAGGTTGCTGCTGAGGTTGTCACATAAACAAATGCTTTTTAATTCATATCTTTGCAGCTTTCTTGTTTCTGTTTCTTTTGTAATTCAGTTATTTATTTTCATTTAATGAATGGAAGTGGATCAATACTTTTGCACAGTACTGAAAATACACTGTATACAATGCAAGTGTATTCGGGCCCGAAACCTAGCGTTCCTAAGACAGATCCCTGACCCATAATCAGACTCTTACTGAGGATAAATGAACGAACGACTCTGAGCACAAGTGGAGCGGTAATGAACTCATCATCTGTGTTTAATGTCAGCACACTCTGGTAGATACCTACTGTATAGGAACAGGTTTGTTTTGGAAGACGAGAGTCGAAAGCATACAGAAGATATATAGCACTTGCGGAGAGCCGCGGTTTCACAGGGAAGTTCTTGTCATTAGATTTAAGACCGCATGCCTTGGCTGTAGGTGTCTGTGCCGGCGATTTCTCAGAGTGGAAAGCGTTGAGATTTACACGGCTTCACGGCTGACCTGCATGAATAAGTGCATATGTTCCAGCTCGGCATGTGAACCTTTTTGCAGGTTGCAGGGAATGACCAGTTTTCCAGGGAGTGACCAAGTTTCCGAAGGTTTTATAAAGACTAGAATATTGGTGTCCTTACAGAGTTTTTTTTTTTTTTTTTTAAGCAGTAATATAAAATATATAAGGTTAAAAAAAAAAAAAAAATGGGGAAAATTTCTTTTTGAATTTCTTTTTTTGGTGCTCAGTAAAGAATGTCTTTTTAAGTAGAATGAAACATGCTGCAGTTTGCTCGGATGACTTTCCCAAGCACGTCTCACTAAAGTCAACACGTCCTTCGTGTCCACCTTTTCTGCTTTTCCGCTGCCTAGATTAGCGCAACAATGGCAGATTTATGTGATTACGCGTATTTGCTCTGTAATCAGAGGCCCCGCGTGGCAAAGGCCAGGCTTCACCGGATATTTATCTTGTTCCTGTAAATTCTGAAGCTGCCTGTGTGTGTGTGTACGTGAGTACGTGTGCGCATGTGTGTGTGCATGTAGTGTGTCTGTTTTCTTTCGTCTTCCCCGGAGCGAAGCTGTTCAAAGGAGGCCATTGAGAGAAAAGCAAACAGGTATGATGGAGCCAAACAGGAGCATGCGGCGCGCAAATCGGTGGCCCACAATCAGCCCAGTGTCACCCTGTACTACCCCCCCCCCCCCCACCAACACCACCACTTCATCCGAATCGCCATTAGCATTTGCATCAGAGGGGAGGATGGAGAGAGAAAAAGAAGAGAGACAGAGAACTGAGTGTAGAGGAGAGATTCAACACGCAGCACAATCGCGCACGCAGCGAGCACGCGCCAGCTTGCCGGCTTCGCCTCAAAAAGATTCCAGATGCGACCTTAGCTGCTGTTAAAGGTTAAACACACATGAAAACACACTCCATATAGTTTGTTTTACCGAAGATTCTCTTTCTCTTTGGAACTGATGGCTTGTTATATTTTTCCTGGATCTGTATGGCAGGTTTTGTATTAAACCTTTCTCTTCCTTCCATCAGGAGTCAGCCTTCTCCCGTTGCCTTCGCCTACTCCGGAGAGCACTTTTTAAAGGCGCTCAGTGCTTTTAACATTAATTCGAGCCATTTAACCGCAGTCAAATGACTCTCTGTCTTTTCAGGCTCATTTTATATTAGTCATGCGGCAGGTTTCCCCCCCCCCCTCTTCCCAGCCTGAGCGGCGAGGCCGCCTGCCTGTCACACGTCCATTAGCGCTTTATGTCGCACATATATCCGCGTACAGTATATTCGCCCGAACGAGAGTTAAAATGCATGTCAGATCTGTTACGCGCCCCTGAAGAGCGGGCAGTTTAACAGGCTCTCAGAGGGCAATGGAATGTCACGAGGGTCTGCTTTCATGGAAGGGGGGATGGCATGAGGCAGAAAACGGAGACGGGTGAAGGGAAGAAGGAGAAAAAGAAGAAAAAAAGACTGAGAGTGAATTAGGTGAATTAGATTTTGCATGAACTAAAAAGCCCTGGTGAGAAAAGGTCATATTCGGCCCCTCGGACAGGGTGGTGCACTAGTGTCTTCTTTCAGATTGTGTGATTGTGTGTCCTTTGTATAGAGAGATGCCACAGTTGCACACCTGGCAAGGTTTCTTTCTGTTTTTCAGACTCGCTGGCACATGCGCACACACACACACACACACACGCACGCACACACACACATATATATACAGGTGCACGTACAGTATTTCGACTCGTGATCTACACAAAGATTGGAACAGGGAAGACATACTGACTATTTACTTCTCTAATGTTGTGTTGTCTTAAGGACACAGTCAGACAAGAGTGTTATCTCGTGTAGATACACACACACTGGCGTCTCAGCCGGGGTTTTGTCTTGTGTTTTTGTTTGTGCGCTTGTTGGTGTGTGTGTGTGTGTGTGTGTGTGTGAGAGAGTGTGGAATCCTTCATGCTGTTGAAAAAATTGTAATATTAAAAGGTTCTCCTGTAGTTAATTTATTTGATTGGTATTTTACAGGTTCCTGAGGGTTCTGTGATCAAAACCCTCAGGACTGGAACTTGACTGAAATTTCTGGTGAATAAGGGCGGAAAAGTGATTGACATTTACAGAAGACTTCAAAAACGTTTTAAAGAAGGCAGTACGTCGGTGAGAGATAATCCCAAGTGACTGCAGACGTCCCCGTGAACATTCAACGAGTGCAACGCCTGATTTTTGAAAATAAATGGGTAACTTTTCACAAATTTGTGCGCATATGTCTATGGGAACTGTACACACGATCACATTGTGCACAACACTGGAACTCGGCTGAGAGTTATAGCCTCAGTTCTGATCTTATTCCAAGCTATTTTCACAATTTTAAAGGAGTTCCTGGGAGGCCTGTGTATCGGATTTGAAGCAGGCAGTCTGATGACGGCTCCGGCGTACTGAAAAATCTTTCTACCTTGATGGTATCTAAGCACTAGTGAAACGCTGTGATAAGAGCATCAGTGTAGCAGGGGATTATATCGAGAAATAAAGTGAGTTTTACTTTACTTTAATGTACACTGTGAATTCGATATGGTATGGTTGTTGGTGCAACATCGGGTGCTGCATTTTTTTTTTCGGATCTGAGACTACACCGTTCACAGGCTCACCAAAAATCTGACAGGTGAGATTTAAACAAAGACCATTTTTTTTAACATGTCCTGTCCCGCGTCCTTACTGTAGGTACCCTAAAAGCCACCCTTAAATCTTTATAACATTTTCAAGGTATCTCTCATCCTCATCCGTAGCACAGAGCGTAGTTTGGCTAATCGTTTCTGAACCAGTTGAACAATCTCACCATGGAAGATCTCAGTTTTTTGCACACGCGTGTGCAGTGTGAGCAGGGTCACTGTGTGGAGGTGGCCTGGCTGCAGCATGGGAGGTGAGTTTGGGCTGGTGATTACAGAGCGGGAGCAAGCGTCTGCTAAAATGAGTAGAGAAAGCTGCTCTAATGAAAGGCCTCCTCTCTGCCCTCTCCGCGGCTAAATTTGGAACCTCGAATGAACTACAAACAAACGTACACAAATCTCAAGCGGCATATCTCTGCAGATCCGGCGGCACACGCGTTCATTTCTAGCCCAGTTCCAATGAAACGTGCAGTCCAGATTCAATCAGGACGCGGCACAGGTTTTATTATATAATTTTGGGTTTAATGGCCGGTCAAGATAATCCTGTGTGCTATTATTGTTTGATTGATCCTTTATCCTGGATCTGTGATTAATTTAATGAACCTTACTTGGCAAAAGTTTCTGAAGCTGTAGTAATTAGACAGACTCGGTTTCAGGCTCTGATCTGATCAACACCTGACCACACTCCACATCCGCAGGTTGTACTTTTACCTGTCTGCGTTTTGTAATATACTTCTGGTCACGAATGTCATTTTAAATCACACATTTTACTAGTTCTCTTGTCAGCACGTCTCAAAGTGTATACTACATATACAACTGTAATTTTTGTTATTTAAGAATGTTAAGAACGTTTTTATTAATTAGTCACATTAAGTTTTAGTCCCCGGTAGGGATTGGGTAAAAAAAAATAATAATTTAGTTATACATCACGATTCGTGTATTTCTACACTCACTTTAATATAAAAATGTTCTTTTACTTTTGCATTTGAAGTGGTAAAATGTTGCAGTTCCTCTATAATCCTGCAGGTGGTGCACTCTAAACTATTTGCACGGCACAGCATTGTGCAACTACAGTAGGAGCAAATTATTTGTTTTAGAATTGTAACAAAATCTGGAATAAAATAAATTTAATATATAGAATCGGGATTGTTTATAAAATCCTGATTACTTACAGGATCGAAATACAAATCTAATTGGTATCTTGTACTTTTTTTGGTCAGGGTTTGAATGAGCCTCCCTAATGTGACCTCACATAAGTATATTCCCCCTCCTGCGGGTCATGTTGTTACTCAGCTCCACTTGGTCATCTTCGCGGAAAACATGCAAAACTCTGGCCATCTGCATGCCTAGCCAAGGCTAGTTATAAAGGTACGGTTTAGATGACTAAAATATGGGTGTGAAATAAAATCTTGATCGATGGACACGAAGAAAGCCTGTGTTACATAATCAGACCAAGGAATTTACAAGAGCGTATTGGCATCGGTGCATTGGAGATACATTTCATTGGTTTCCTTCTTAAGCCATTCAAATTTAGGGATCTGAATTTAGGGACAGACCAGATTTGCTGGACGAACATAGACGTTTTGGTGTAACAGGATCAGAGTGTCAGCCTCACAGAGGAGCAGGAAGATTAACAAGAATCAGGGGAGGAAAAAACAAAACAAAGAGCCCTGGCCTTATCAGGCCGTGTGGTTTGGAGCCTTCCACGGCGGCCGATAAGCCGAGCTCAGGTTGCCCATGCAGGTTGCCAGATGCTATCGCGCTCGCGAGTCTTTCTCGATCCTGCCTGATTCTGCGCTCCAAGGGCTCAGTTTATAAACAAGCATTGTTAGGGCCAAGCGACCGAGCGCTATCGAGCCGCGTGCTATCTCCGCACCGTGACCCAACACAAAAGCAGTTACTGTCTAGGATTATTTGTTGGTATGATGCTGATCTCTCTGTCTCTCTCTCCCTAGGGAGTCGTTTCCCTTTTCCCACACACTTTTTTTTCTTTTTTGAAATACACAGTGTGCGAGCACACACTCTCTTACTGTTATTTTCTGCTTGTGTAAGCAAAAGTGACATTTCAAAGACATGTGATCTATTTCTCATTTCTGATTTGTTCAATCTCAAAGCGGCAGTGCGCTCAGGCTTCATCACGCAAATGATTTTCTCTTGACGGTTTCAGCTTGACAGGGTATAATTTTTCCCCTCTATCTGTGATTCATCATGCCTGTCTCTACATCAGTTTTTATAGCAGCCTGTCCAGAGATTAATATAGACAGCATCTGTCCGTCCAGTTTCTGTCTCCGTCTCCCTGAATCTGTTTTCCGAAAAGTTATTCTTCCAGATGGGTTCATCCAGCAGTACATGTTGCCACAAACACAGGCGCTGGCACCTAGCACATACCGTCTCAAAAGTACTCTATTGTACCTGACCAAAAGTCGAGCTCGTTTCAAGTCTGCATCCGTCTCATAAAACCTCAGCATTACGATTCAGTAATTCGGGTTCGAGGGGAAAGTCCGCTCCCGAGCCACAACAGACAGTCCCACACCTCCAAGTCGTCCTTTGTACTTTTCCTTTGTGGGTGACCTGATCTCACCCACAGGGCATCCGAAACGCTCCCAAATTTCTGTAAGAGCGAACCGACCGACCAACATCGAAGCCTCACATTGGGATGAGCAAATTTTCCCCGTCAAGGTGCAAGCAAGACCGCAAACCAAAAATCATCCCTCACCCAAAAGAAAAAAACAGCGAACGAATAAATATGGGCTGTTTAACCCAGCTGGGGAGATATTTCTGCCTCTCAGCTCCAGCTTGCGGCTCGGTCCCTCAGGAATAATGGATTTGCTTGGCTCGTCCCCGGCGCTGGTTACTGGTCACGGTTTGTTTTGGGTCATAAACGTTACGTCGGAAATAGACGGGTATATTTAGGATGTGTAATTTTTGAGAAATGCGAGGGTAAGCAAGCGTCTTAAAAACCGGGATGCTTCAGTCAAATGCTCTGCCTGAAAAAATGATTATATAGAGATCATTTTAATGAAGCGGAATAGGCTCGCGTGCCATTCGTTCGTGGTTTTTCAAGGCCTCGATGAAGCCTCGGCCCGACCCTTTAGTAAGCTTGAACGCTTCAACCTGAGCCTTTCACTCTTCCTTTTGCAGTATGAAACAGGATGCGAGGCTGCACTCTGTTTGCTAATCTTCTCTCCTGGACAGTCGGGCCTGGATCCAGTCCTTTACACCACACACACACATACACACATACACATACATACACACACCACACACTCACACGCTCACCACCCTGGCTTAAATGTGCCTTTGTTCCTCCTCAGCTGGCATCAATCAGGCCTTGCGCTGGCCCTCACAAAAGCCCCTTCACCACGGCTCAGTTTGCCTTGGCACAAGAGCCCGTTTTGTCACCACACACTCCTCTCCATTAGCGGGCTTCGCTTTCAAAGGCGGCTTCCTGGTTTTCATCCCTCCGAGACCAGGCGGTTCGCGAGCGATTAAACCTGAGTGAAAACTACTAGGCGTACAGGTGACAGGTCACTTTAGCAGCAGCACTGGATCGGTGTGTGTATGTGTGTGTGTGTGTGTGTGTGGTATGTGAAAAATACAGCATATAAATAACTCCTGTTTTCGTCAGATTACAATTTCTGTATTTTTTTTTTTACCGCACTGAAATAATTGGAAGGTTTTTTCTTATTTATTTATTTTTTATTTATTTTTCCTCCTCGTCTCTGTCAGGTGATGGCGTTGGCGGACGCAGCGGAGGAGAATCGCGCGTGTCTGGTGCAAGCCTTCTCCAGGTTACGCAGCGCCACACACCTTCTCATCCTCCTGGTCTCTCTTTGGCAGGGACTCGGCAGCGATCAAACCGCTATACTGGAGGCCACGCTGCTGCCACTGCTGCAGGATACACCACAACTGGTGAGAACACACACACACACACACACACACACGTATACACACACATCACTGCGTGGATATACTGTAAGGAAGGCACAAGGAATTAAATTCACAAGTATTTCACCTCAAGTATTTTTTATAAAGCGCGTTCGACTGAAACCGGGACTGATGAAATTTCTTGTGAGTGAGGCCATAAAAGCGATTGACTTTTAAAGAAGACTTCAAGCACAGTCAGGTGATCAGGAAAACCTTTGAATGGTGCGAATGTTTTGAAGGCCGTACATCCATGAATGACAAACGTGGCTCAAAGCAGACACACAATCATTCATCAACACCACTTGCACATTACAGGAACTTCAGCTGGGAGTTTTTGCCACATCCCTCCTCCGTACAGTCCTGACCTCGCTCCAAGCCACATTTCCACATGTTTGAGGCTTTAAAGGAGTTCCTGGGAGGCCTGTGTTTCAGACATGACACAGGCTTTCTGATCAAGGAAAACTTTCTACCTTGATAGTGTCCAAGCACTAGTGAAACACTGGGAACATATCTGCTCATTACCTGGCTATAAAAAAAAAAATCAGGTCAGGTCAGATAGCAATATTATTCGCCACGCTATTGTCGCCTGTCCAGCGCACAAACACAAAATAACGGGACAGTTCTAGCAAAGACTGCACTAACGTCACTGTGATGTGCGTCTGTAGGAAAAGAACACTCGCGCACTTTCCCTTCCCCTATTTCAGGTACTACCCTTGACCTCAGAGGCCCCGAAGCGTAAACCCATGCTGTCCATGTTGGCTGACGCTGCTGAAACGGTTTATGCTCTTTAGGAACAGTATCTTTTGTGTGTAGTTTGTGTGTGTGAACTTGCCTGTGAGTGATCGGTTCAATAAAACAAACACATTGAAAGAAGCAGTCCACCGAGCGCTGACAGTGCGGAGAGACAAAATGCTTGGATTATTTGAATTGTTTATTTGATTTGTATATTCTGCCTTTACTAACTGTGTGCCGCCGTCGAGGCATGAGTCGATCAGACATTCCTTACTAAGCTTCCTAAGCTTTCGTTGTCCTGATGTTCCACTGAAAGGACTACAGTACACACATACCATGGAACGTGTCACTGAGCAACATTTTAAAAATAGAAGGAAATCACGTCCGTATGCAGCTTTTCATTCCTCCTTTAGAGCGCAACAGGCTTGTCTGGTGAATTGAATTATGGGATTGCCCTCAACTAGAGGTAACCATGCTATCGGGTGAAGTACAGTTTATACAGACCGCCCGAAACGCATACAGAGAGAAAGAAGCAGACTAAAAGGTAGACGGGCGGGCAGCCCACCGCTAGGCAAACCGTCCAAAAGACAGACCGATAGATAGATAGACGGGCAGGCAGACGGAGCAAACAGTTGGGTAGACGGAGCACCCGACAGGCCGAAAGACAGGAGGGTAAACACACCGATCGATAGACAGACAGGCAGGCAGGCAGGCAGATTGACGCACTGATAGACAGATAAACAGACTGACAGGAGACCAATTGATTGACTAAATGACAAACAGAGAGATCGACTCACTGATAAATAGATGGACAGAATGAACACCAACACTGGGAAAACTTGCACATGCTTGATGAGTAATAATTCACCACAATTAATAATTAAGAGCTTAGCTTAATAATAACTGATTATTTGAAACAGGAATAAATAAATATGTCCTTGCATCTGGTTCTCAAGTGTGTGAATGCACTTACTCCTGTGATGCTCTAGAGGGCATATTTTAAGATCTGTCGCATCGCTCCTTCCCAGTTATCAATTAGCCAGCATTCTGCACACACACACACACACACACCGCATAACCCAGGGCTAATCCCAGCTGCAGGCGTCACTGCGAATACCTCCAGAGTGAAAGCGGTGAGCTCCTTCTCTAGTAAACATGCTCCACAGCAACAGGTGGCACACACACACACACACACACACACACACACATGAAAACACTCGGCAGAGCTGTAATTTTCTCACAGAGCTTTATAAGCCGAGATCTAAAGCAGGACGATGTCCTCATCCGAATGCACGCGTTACTTTTAGATCAGTTCCATATATACATACATGGACCGCTATATTTATACACCACTTCTCCGCGCGTGCCACACGCGTGAGCTAATGCAGGCCGTGACAATTACCACCAATTACAGCCAATTACCGGGGAAATCCTTTTTATAACGCAACCGCACAACAAGCAGACAGACCCGGTCTTTAAAGGTAGAGCTATTTCCGTCCGTGTTGTTGGAAATGCTTTATTATCAAGGACAAAGGGAACGATAAGAACGAGGGAACGAAACATGTTTCTCGAGAAAGACAGCTCGTTTTAGGAAGCCGCAACGGGGTGTAAACATGGTAGTTTGGATGGTGACAGACGGAGGGTATATACAAGAGAGCGATTGGTTTCTATAGCTACTGCTGAGAGAGAGAGAGAGAAAGAAGAGGAGAAAGAGAGAGAGAAAGAGAGAGAGAATGAGTCAGACCCAGATAGAATCAGTAAACCAAGCCAACCGCTCACTAATGACACGTATCATGAGCTTTCTCTCTCGCTCCCGCTCATTTCCTGTTCCACCTTCATGTCCCCAACTCGAGCAAATCGTATCGCCATATATATGTGTGTGTGTCAGGTCAGCCCACACATTTGGACACACTCACACACACACACTTTCCCCATCGCCCACCCAGAGCCACGGTCACCGTATTCGTTTTTAGTCCCTCTTATCTTTCAAAGCAAATAATCCCGAGTAAGCAAGCGCCACTGGAATTCCAGCAATGCACTCGGGCATGAGGAAAGCACTCGGGTTTTACTCACCTGTGACCACCTTACCTGGGAAACTAACCTCCCAGGAACACACACACACACACACACATTTTCTTGCATTTGTGAAAAAACTTTTACAGAATAAATCACGGGCAATTCCTGGGTTATGAAAAACTCTTCCGTTCATTTCTTTCTCACTCTCTCTCTCTCTCTCCCATACACTCTCACTCTCTCTCTCACACACTCTCTCTCCTACTCTCTCCCCTCTGGCTGTAA
Organism: Clarias gariepinus; assembly: GCF_024256425.1. Classification (NCBI taxonomy): domain Eukaryota; kingdom Metazoa; phylum Chordata; class Actinopteri; order Siluriformes; family Clariidae; genus Clarias; species Clarias gariepinus. The sequence continues at coordinate 5,256,570 of NC_071124.1, read as the reverse complement.
ATGGCTCTTCCCTGTCATCATCATTACAGGACTGATTACCTGTCATTAGGGTTCATTAAGGGCTATCTGGATGGCGGCAGGGGACAGCGCAGCCCTGCCCTGCCTGTCAACACCAGGGTTCATCCAACATCCCTGGGAGTCTTGGACACACACACACACACACACACACACATTCGTCCATGCGTAAGGCTGTCCATCCAGCCTGTCCACAAGCAGTTCCTGTTGAGATCATTTTTCCCCTCTCTGAGATTCCACTTGCACTTACATCACATACCAGTGAGCTTAAATATTCGAACCAAAAAAAAAAACAGTAAAGCTTTTCCATTCAATTTAAAATGCTCTTATTTTATTAAACATTTGTGTCAATTCAGTGCACAAAAGGACTCCATAGATGTGATGAACCTGGTGATTCAGTACCTTCAAGACGTCAGCTGACTTCATTTCATTGCCACATGACGTTGCTGAGTCTCGACCTGAGCAACTGAAGCGACCGCAGATCATAACACACTGCCTCCAGAGGCTTGTACAGTGGACGCTATGCATGATGAGTGCATCGCTTCCTCGCTCAATCTGGACGCGTCGGACCACACAACCTTTTCCCATCAGTCCAAAGTCAGATCTTCATGCTCCCTAGCTGATTAAAGGTTTTGTTTTTTGTTTTCTTGACGTGTATCGCAAGAACAAGTTGCTTTCTCATGGTCACACAGCTGTTTGGCTGTTATGAGTTCTCATCACATTATTTTGTATGGAAATTCTCTTACTTTCACTTACTAAACATAGCTCTGATTTCTACTGAACATTTTTTTTTTGCAACTTCTGTCATGTTTTTTTTTTTTTTTTTAATTATTTTCCCTCGCCAAGTTTCTGCCATGAAGTTGACAGTTCAGCTCTGTACTTCCAGGTTTTAATAATGTGTTGGACAGTTCATAATGCAGTTCCATTTGCTCGATGCAGGCCAATAATTTAAATCTTTAGGGTGTGCCAGGTTTGGAAAATGATTAACATTCGGTTGAGGTAACAGTGACTCTGTTTCAAGTAGTTCAACTTCTTACTGAAGTTGCAGGAAAACATTTAAATGGTGCAAAAATTTTAAAGAATCCATGGCTGTACATCCATGAATGACGGTCCCGAAGCGCACTGCAGTCGTTCCCAGGATCATTCAACAAGTGGAGCGCTCTCAAGAAAAAATTAAATAAATTTGCCACTTTCCCCATACAGTCCTTTTCCACTGTCCTCAGGCCATTAAAGGGGTTCTTGGGAGGCCAGCGATTCAGATTTTAAGCAGGAAGTCCAGTCACGGCTCCGGCACACTGAGAACTTTCTTCCTTTATGGTATCCAAGCACAAATAAAACACTAGGATAAGTGCATAAGTGTAGCAGGGGATTATATAGAGAAATAAAGGGAGTCTTTACTGTTCTGTTATTCCGCATAATCAAAATTCCCAGTTTGACTTTGTATAATCAGAATAAAGACAGTTCTTTTAGTTCAGCTGAAGTTGAGGATGATGTAATTACTTTTTTTTTTTTCTCTCACATGATGCCAAAATTCCTTAGCGTTTAGCCTGAAGTCCTGTCCTTCACTGTCTCTGGGATTTAACGCATTACTTGAACTGTACCACTGGGGGCACTATGTAATCAAAGTTCATCCCTCACCTTTTAAAGGTCAATTTTAGCTATCACATTTGATTGAAATTGACCGTCGATAAAATTATAAGTGATTTACCGCCTCACTAGTTACATCAAAGACACATGTCCTGCGCACTCCTTTGTAGCCTGAGCGCCTAACATTCTCCCTCTTTCTCTTTCCCCTCAGGGCTGGGAGGAGAGCGTGGACGCAGCTGTGTCTCATCTCTTGAGAACGTGTCTGTCGAGAAGTCCTAAGGACCAAGCAATTAGCCTGAGCACGTCCCAGCTGAGCATGCCCAAAGATACCTCACGCCTCAAGAAACATATCACGCTGCTGTGCGATCGCATCGGTAAAGGAGGACGGCTGTCGCTTTCCTCTGAAGCCAATGCTCCGACACCTGTTATGATGCCAGGTCAGAATAAACAAACAAAACAAATAAATAAATCTCTTGTTGTATTTAAACTGTATATATAACAAGGGGTTCAACAAGGTTCAGTATGGTGTATGATTCACTTTCACTTGTCCTTGTCTGTCCTGTTATAAAAGTTAAGAGCTTCCGAAGGATGGTGTTAAAGCCCCCGTTTCATTGATCAGTGTGTTTGCTGTCTGGCTGTGTGCTCCTGCATACCTTAAAGGCTCCAGGCCCTCAGCAGGGCCCATCAGGACAGAGGCTCCTACGCATCATTAAACTCCGACAATAGGACCCAGTGGGGGCCGAAGAAGCTGCCTGTAATCCTCTGCTTTCCTAAAGCACCGTAATTCCTGCCCTGGCTCACCCTCCGGACCTCATCCTGCAGCGTGCTCAAATAAAACCCACTCATTCTGCTTCTTCTTCTTCCTCTTTGTGGATTTCACCCTTTTTTCAGGTCATGTCACATACATGTGGTTTTTGGCCATGTCACAGAGAAGAATGTGTGAAGCAGTGCCGCAAGTTTGTCGAGTTTGGTTTTGAAGACCAGGTATTTCGTCCTGTACTATTTTGAGGTAAGTAAAAAAAATTACGAAAAAAAAAAGGATTACAAAGCATTCTGACAACACTCGACACACCAGTTGGACCGGAGAAAGGAATAACGTCTGGAAAAACTAACTGGACATGAAAACGTTGGGCCGAAAACGTCTTAGACTGACAATTCCCAAACTTAGCGTTCAGCGAATGTTGGATCAAGGGCATCAAAGGAAAAAAGAAAACCCAAATCATATCCGTCAATTTGACGTGCTAATCATTTCCATGAATTCTTCTGTGCTGATTCTAACCCCTTACTGGAGGAAAATAACGTCAAAACAAGTTGGCTCCAAGCAACAAGAGCAAATCCTGTTGGCTGTGATGATGATAAGAATTATTACAAATCGATTAAGATGTTTAAAGAGATGCTGCCGCTGTAGTTACAGTGTGAAGATTGTCCCGTGCTTAGAAAGGAGTCTTGTTTTAGTCTATCAAGATTATTTAAAAATAATTTTAAGGTTAATTAACCACAGAAGTGTGATTTGCGGTCTTGGGAAATGTTCATATCCAACAAGGGTTAATGAATTCTGAGTACAAACTACAGTAGGACTACTAACTAACTAACTACTAACGGGTAATTAGCATTCATGAATTCCCGTAATATTTTTTTACGCAATATTCAGAAAACATTCACACATCGTTTGTTTTATTCAGGGAGGTTTTCCCTTATCTGCTGCCTCTGGCTTAGATCAGATCTTAAAGATCTGGATTTCCATAAAGCAGCTTTGATTTGTGAATAAAATGGAATTGATTCCAATTAAACCCAAAAATAGCTAGCATGAAAGGTGAAATTATTCTTTTGAACGTCACGTCCGCGATCATATCGGCGCAGTTGCGGTAGTCGCGGTTGGTTTCACAGCCGTAACCGCCACCCAGGCACAATCCACACATACACTCGCGTCCGAGAGAGGACGTCTCACTCGAGCAATCAATTCTCGATGAGAGTGGCAACCCCGATTCACTTTTCCAATCTCTCTCTCTCTCGCTCTTTCGTTTTTCCTCGGTCGCTTTCCTCACTTCCTGGCTTGGAGCCAAAGCACACAGCCGGCTCCCATTCGAGCAAAAGCCTGTCAGGCTGTAGATAAACAGTAATTTATTACCCGATGCTTTTTCAACCGGCTGTGAATGCAAAGTGTTTACGTTTCCACCAGCACCGGCAGCAACAGAGACCTCTGTGCCCGTTCGGGCCCCCGATTTTTCAGCTCCCGTGTTTGTCTGTGTGTGTTTTCAGAGCGTGCAGGGTGTTTACGTCTGTGTGTCGCTTTGTGTGGATTAAACGGCTGGAGAGTCGGTGATTCTTTGAGCTTTTTCTTTCTTTCTCTCTCTCCATGAGGATAATTGCAACTTTAGAAAAGGAAGAGAGGGAGGGTCCAAGGGAGGCAGAGAGAAGAGTAGGGGGTTATGTCTGATGAGGACGCTCCAGCTCTGTGAAGAATGTGCGAATGATTAAGCGAGCGAGTGTCATCTTCTTCTCCTCTCCCCTCCACTCCACGTCTGCAGCCTCCTATCCGATCCCTCCCTCCCTTATATCCCTCCCTGTCTGCCTTCATTTCTCAATCTCTCCCCCTCTCTTTCTCTCTCTCACTCTCTCTCTGGTGATCTGGCCCCGTGTCCTCTCCATGGCAGCTGGGACATGTAGACAGTCCATGATCTCACGCCGTCCTCATCCGTGATAGCGAGAGCTGATAGAGGGATAGAGTGTGGATGGATACATTGGACGAATGGAGAGCGACGAGCTGTTCTCAGCCGTCCACCGAGCATTCCTTCTCCCTGATGAACTGCGTCTGTAGGACACGTTGCCTCGGTTCCTAACACCGAGCTCAGGACACACACACACATACACAAATCACAAAAGCAGACCTTTCTGATTTGTCTCTTTCTGTCGTTTTTTGTTTCATTCTCGAGAGATTCATTGCTCAGTTGTCCCATTCTTTTATTTATTTATTTTTTTTACGGATTTAAAAGTCAAACCCATTCCCTCCTGTCCTTCAAACTTGCTTCCTGTGTCGTCTCGTGCTGCACCTGCCTCAGAGCCTAAAAGTCTCCCGCACCCTTTGGCAAAGCAGAATGTCCTCCCACCGAGACGGTAGGACAGACTGCTTGCGGAATTCTCCATCACTCCCACTCGTCGCTGGCTCAGAGCTCGGGACCGAGGTCAGGCTGAGAGCCGACCTGACTTTCTGCCACATATCATGTCTGACGATGATGGAAAGGTAAAGTGGGAGTTTGGAGCTATTAGCAGGACTAAACTTGCAAAAGTGAAGAAAGCTCCTGAATCCCTGACCTCTTGACCTTAAATTTTGTTCATCATTTTCTGAAGTTTTGATCCTTGGGTGCTGTTACAGTTACAGTTTTTTTTTATTGTTTGTTGGTGTAATATTACATCTAAAATTTTTTTTTTGGCTTAGACTAATTAATATTTTGTTACAAACAATGCAAATAGAGATAAAAACAAAAACAAAAAAACGCTCACTTAATGTTTACACATCCAACTGGTCGGTCAGAAGGGAGTGTGTCGTCTTGTGTTATTTGGTGTTAGTGTAACACCTCATGCACCTAACCAAGCCCAGTGCATTTAGGCATGAGATTCAAGGCTCCTTTACTGCCCTGTCTCCTATTCAGCTTCTTTATGGAGGCCTTAAATGCATTCCGGAGTTCCTGTTCCCCATCAAGGGAGACTTTTTATACCTCCTCTAAGACGTCTGAGTTTTTTTTTTTTCTCTTTCAGGAAGTGTTTGTGTTTTTCCCAGGCACTGTAGCTGATGAAACCCCTGCTGTAGACGTGCATTTACATATTAATGCAGGCTTTATTGTTTAATCGAAGCGTGATTTATCCTCTTTCATACAGTATCCGGCTTCCAGCCATGAGCGCAAAGAGAAAACTTTTGGAAGCGCAGCCGTGTCGGTGCAAGCATGTCCGACGCACCTGCGGATGACTTTTACACAACACTCAAACTGTTTGGCTTCTATGAAATCCTCTCTGGAAAGCTTATTATTCCACTTTACATAATGTGTCAGCAGTAATAAAATCCGAGCAGGTTTTATTTGCTTATCGGTCACAGCTGTTAACTCCGATTAACGATGACGAAGTGAGGTTCGATGTGGAGAAACACCAGTCAGACCGAGTTCAAGGAAAAAGTAAAAACGCTCGCATATTAATCTTCATAACAGACCTCGTAACGAAACCGTGAGGGAAAACGTCATTTGTTTTTGTGTCCGTTTCCGACTTTGCCGAAATGCACTTCTATTAGTGATCAAGTGGGATTTAGTGTCCTCTTCCAGCGTCCGTACACTCCCATAATAGTTTAGAGTTAGTTCGAGTTCGAGGGGTGACTTTATTAGGGACGGAAATCACAAGGGGGCCAACCGGTACAATATTATCACGATATCTAGGTAGCGATTTGATTTGTATTGTGATTCTATAATTATCATGATTTTATGAATATCCCGATTCAATGTTCAAATTTATTTCTCTTTTTTTTTTTCTAAACAAACTGGCTGCCAAGTTGTGAATAGTTTAGAGCGCACCACCTGTATTATTATAAAGGAACTGCACCGTTTTTACCACCTCAAATGCAAAAATATATAAATAAAATATTTTAGCCATTCGTGCAAGTCTGTGGGCTCATGTATGCAGTAAAGGAAGTAGAAATCAGTTTCGTGAACGTGTCAAAACTTTTTTGACTCTTTCAGAAAATTTAACAGGAACCGGCTCTTGGTCTGGTGCTGCTCAGTTGTGACAAGGGGGATACACACACACACACACACACTATCTTGTCTCGTGTGTCTGAAATCAGAACTTTCTCTTTTTTTTGGATGCGGTCCAGTGGAAATGAGGTTTTACCGAGCTCCAAGGGAGGAAACGGGAAGCACGCTGGACAGGAGTATAAAACGAAATAATTCACGCAGGCAGATGTGGAGATGTTAAATAAGCAGTAATGAGATGAAATGCATTTTTTAATCAGTCTTCTGACAGGCAGCGGTGAGGTAGTATTGCGATCGCAGGCCACGACTAAACTTGAAGCCGTGACACCGTAAAGCATCAGAATGTTATGAGATCACCAAATGTCTGATTTCGTTCAGTCCTGCTTACCGCCAAGACAAATCTCAGCCTTTAAACTCAGTTTGTGAAACGGCAAAACCGCGAAAAAGGTGTATCGAGTTCTCCGGGTGGCCGATAACACCGCTCCTCTGCATTCTCACACCAATCTCCTTTCGACCAGACGCGCAAACCGCCGACCGCCGTTTCCACTCGCCGACATGACCGTGTTATCCTAGCAGGAGGGACGTGTTTCCTTCTCTTGTTGATCCAACCGAGGTAGATGGTGATCTTGACCTCTTCTTTTCTGCCAGGCTGTCAGCTTATAACGTTTATCAAAACACCGGCGTGTATCCCGTTTCAAGCGTGAACCCTGAACAAACAAGAGTGTTAACGTTAGCTAAATCTAATAGTCGGCTGGTGTTCCGTGTTGAGCAGATTGACTTTATTGAATGGGATTATCCTAATCAGCCTGGTGAAGAAAAAAGGTGGGGTACGGTGTTTGAGGATGTAGGACGGGAAGAGAAACAACCTAAGGGATTGTACAAAGGCTGTTCGGAACGCAAGGGGTGCGGCACAAGGGGTTCAATTCATAAGCTCCTTCCTCAAGGGCCCCTAATGCTGCTTGATCCCTAGATAGGGAGCAGCAGACACAGTCTGGGGACTCGCTGTGCAGACAGCCGGTGGGGATTTGATAGCTTTCAAGTTTCAGGATATTTTGAAAATTTCTTTCAACAGGTACGTTTGATAAATAGACTTGTGCCGCAAAGTGGTTATGTACTGCCTAGTCTCACTTAGCAGCATGTCAAGTGTTTCATTCTAGCACTACAACAGAAATGATCAAATCACAGTTTGAATCAATTCCTAAATGAAAAGTTGTGCCATTTACCTAGTTGTAGAAATTCTATCAAGCAATTTTGTCCCAGTTCCTCATTCAGCCTGTTTTTCTCTCTTCTTAGGTTATTAAGATGGAAAAAAAAATCCTCTTTGTATTATGAAGAAACCAGACACTCCCATGTTTGAAAACCAACATTTGAATTAAACTGGCGACTCCGTTCATAAATGTTAAATATCTTCTACATCATATAAACAATATTGTTTTTTTTTCTTGCAAAAAAATGTCATTTAAATATTAAAATCCACTTATTATTAGTTTTGTGTCCCATAAGTCCCTGATAATGAGCTGTTACCATAGAAAAAATAGCATCAATACAGTATAAACCTCTGTTGACATAAATGCTATTTTTAATTTAAGGGTGACCGATGCCCTTATCTAGAGTGAATTATTTTTTTTTTCTCATTATACATTTGAGCAGTTAAGGGGTTAAGGACCTTTTGAACTAGTGATGGAAAGTTTGGATCATTTTAGCCTCTGTTCTTTAAATCTCGACCATCAAAATGACCAAAACTGTTTTGGAGTCATTTAGTTAATTTCGATTTTTAGTTTTGATCAGAAATAAAGTAAAATGTAACATCCTCAATAAACAGACCCCCAGCACGTCTACATACACAAATTTTGGCTCTAGTTCCAGTAATGAAAATATTACAATGTGGCAAAGGATTATGATAAACAGAATGAGCAGCTCACCTCTCATACTGTATCTTCTGGTCCGTCCATGAAGGAGCCATCAGTAGTTTAAAACTGGCATTTTCTGATCAGTTGTCCGAGGCCTTAAATACTGAGCTACCCCTGTCCTCATTCAAAAATTAATCAACATCGGTCAACAATTAAATGGTTATAATGTAAATTATACAAAAGGTATTTCCGCCTGAGCAATCTGATTGGATGAGAGAGATCTCAAAATGGGGTAATAATAGATGGTAACAGCACTGGGACGTTTACCTACTGTATATGTATCACTCCAGGTCACAGGTCTTCTAACAATCGTTTATTACTGTACACTAATTCTCAGCTGCCAGCATGGATCAAAGTAGGTCTGTATGGTTCGCAATACTGCCTGCCAAGAAACACATTCAAAAGCAGTCATGGAAGTACTTTCAGCTAGAAAAATCATCTGATAACGTTATGTTATCTTAAACAACACGCTGTCTGCATAATAATTCCAAATTCCCCCTGTAATCTGTTTGCCTAAAATGAGCTAACTAAAGCCAACTAGCTTCTTAAACAAGGCTGCATCCCAAATCTTTCTAACTTTAAATCAAGGGAACTATCAAGTGATTATACACCATACCACAGTAGCTTCCCATGTAACCCTATTTGGGCTTTAAGCCCAGAACCCAGAAGTTAACAAAGCTGATATTCGAAAGCGGAATACGTGGAAATATAAAGAGAAACTTAAGAGATTTACAGGACTGTCCACCCGTCCATGGTTTATTGTCCTTACCTTTTTAGCTACGTAGTGCAGGTAAGAATTTAAATCTAGTTTCATCCCTGTTCATAACGCAAACTGTCAGCCGCCAGCATCTCCAGTCGCAGTTACTGTAATTAGTTCCGATAGGACTGAAAGGCAGAGGTGTGTAGAATAGCCAAAAAAATTTACTTAAGTAAGAGTAGCTGTACTTCAAAATAATATTACTCAAGTAGAAGTAAAAAGTAGTCATCTAAAATATTACTTAAATAAGAGTAAAAAAGTATTCAGTGAAAAGATACTCAAATACTTATAGAACACCGGCTGAAGATTTTTTTTTCCCACTATGCCGTCTGACCTGATTGGTCAAACAGCGTCATGTGATTATTGTTGCTGCGTCTGATTGGTGAAACAGTCATGCGGTAGATTCACCGGCTGCATGTGTGGAATAAATGGTTAGAAAAGTAATGAGTTGAGTGGAGCCAAATGTAGCGGAATAAGAGTAGCGTTTCATCTTCACAAATCTCAAGTAAAAGTAAAACGTATGGTGCAGTAAAACTACTCATAGATGTATTTTTTTTCAAAAGTGTCACTCAAGAAAATGTAACGGAGTAAATGTAACTCGTTACTACCAAAAATGATGTGTTTACAGAGCAAAATTTATTGGATTAATTAAAAAAAAAAACAATTCCTAATCTGTTGATAAATTTTTTATGTGGAACTATTGTATAAATGCAATATCGCACTCGAGGTCGTGCTGTTGTACTCGATATCACAACATTTTTTTTTCTTTTTTTGCCAGCAGTGTAAAGGCTAGTGGAACTAACAAGCATTTAATATTTATTAATGCATCTGTGTGTTAATTATGTGAATTCTCTTCTAGCGTGCTGCGAGGGCGTCCCCGAGCCGATCGCGGAGGAGGAAGAAGATCCAGCCTTGCAGCTGGAAGCCACTGAGAAGATCATTAAGAAGAAGCAGCCCTCGAAGAAAGTTAAAAGCAAAACAGGTGAGCCAATATTTGCTTTTTCTTTTTTTTTTTTCTCTCTCTATTTACTTATGGATAAAATTTAATCCATTACTGTAGAACCGAATACTGGGAATTAAACTCGCAGCCTTGTGGTCATTAGAAGAGAATGTTAACCACTGAGCCGCCATCATACACATCACTCTGCCCATCGCCAGCGATGGAAGAAACCCACATCTGGAGCTTCTAGCTCGTTTTCTTGATGGGTGTGCCTCTGTGTGACTTTGTGGTTCTCTCTCTTTTTTTTTTTTTTGGTCCTACTTTGCCCTCTGTCTTCATCTCATGGTCCATCTGGTTCTACTCTCTTTTTCTTCTCCCTCGCAGCCTGATTGGGCATAATAGCTGGCGAATCGGGATTTTTCCGCCCATTATCAAACTTGAGATTTTGCCATAGCGCTCCAATTTTATTATTATTTTTTTTAAATCAAATGAACTAAAGCTGTGCGATTTGATTCATCGAATCACAGCTTTTGAAAAGACTTGCATGTGCGTGCGTGTGCATGTGTGTATGGGAGAGTAAGCTTGAGTAGGGTGTTTTCCTCCGGGATCTGAAATATAAAAAAAAAACAAAAAAAAACAGTTCAGAGGAAATGCATACAGTGTTATTTTTTAAACACAATTTATCTCACATTGTGTGAGGTTAAGTGTGTGCAGGTGGTTCCTCGCGTAGCTTGCGTGCGTGTTCATGCGCAATCGTTCCGGGCAGGCCGTCAAACAGTGCATCATATTGCTCGTGCATTAATATGATTGCGTTTTTTTTTGTTGTTTTTGTTCCGATCGCCTCTAAAAATCCCGACAAAGCCTTAAATCTGCGCTCTCTGTTTGTAGTTTGCAGTGACATCTCTCATTGGCGTACACATGCACACACGCACACACACATGGAGAAATAACGTCATAATCCACTTGAACTGATGTTTACTTTGGTTTGGAGTCAAACCCGTGCTATGAGCAAAGCTCCAGTTTCTCTCACACAACATTTTATTTATTTTTTTATTGTCTGAACCACATCAAGATTGAAAGCTCTTCATTTGTCAATGGGAGGACGACAGATTTTTGACATCGCGTATCAGCGCTCCAATCTACAACATATTCCGAGTGGTGACGGATAAAAGGAAAATCAGACATCGAGCCAGAAGGACAACAGATCTCTGGAAGTGTCCTGAAGTGATGAACACTGATCTTCCAAATGGTGTTTCTTCAGGACGCTGGTGCGATAAATGTAACGAGCTATGACGAGGCAGATCTCAATAGTTCAGATGTCAATAGCCTCGATGTCGTTTAGATCTCAATAGCCTCAGAAGATGTTTATTTTTTATTTACTCAAATCACCAAGCTTTAAAAATCAAATTCAGTATGGAAACGTAGCCATTTTCAAAAGAGAATATTTCTTTATTTCAATCGAAATTATTCCGATTAGAGATTCCAGCATAACTTTTAACATGGACTCGTAAATGTAATTGAAGAACAAGAAGTAGGCGTTTTTTCTTCTTCTTTAAGGTTAGATTAGATTTTTGCCAATGAATCCCGCCTTCTTCATTATGATTGGTTACAAGAAATCAGTCCTATCTATGATTGGTTTGCGAGCCAATCGCTGCTTTTTCCTCAGCCAGAGACCCAGTGGATGAAAGTCAAGTAAAAGTCAGGTGGGAGAGAGTTGTTCACACAGAGTTTACTGATCTGGAACGGAGGCAAAACATTCGCCCTGGGAAACATGTCACATCAGCTAATGTTACCCCTAAGTGGGGCAGACATGCGCAGAAGGAATATATTCATTCAGACGTTTAGATCACGTGTTTACACGGCTAATATCTACCAACTGAACAGAATATCTAAGGTTTAACTCAATTAATTGATTTTAATCATTTTAATTTACGCACTCACAACTTTACTTCGTATCTAAAGATCATTTTTGGACACACAAAGAATAGCTTATAACCAGGAATGATTAAAAGCAAGCTGCAAAGATTGTTGGTTTATCTGGATAGTACTGTATATGAAGCTAGTGCAGTTATCTTGGCTTGCTAATCTGCAGTGAAGTTAGCACAAAGCTAAGCACATTGTATATAAAGCAAGCAACCAGTTTTCTTATATTAGTATTGTTCAAGTCAAACTTGGGCTTGTGATCAAATTTCTGGTGAATGAAGGCATAAAAGCGATCAACATTTATAAAAGTACAGTACGGTGACGAGACTCTTAGCCGCAGTAAAGCATTTGAACGGAGTAAACGCTTTAAAGAAGACGACTGTCGATTACAGCCGAGGGTGGCTCAGAGCTTACTGCAGTCTTTCCCGTGAACATTCAGCAAATGGAACGCTTGATCCTTAAAAATCAGCGAATACCTCATCGCGGAAGAGGCACATCTGTCTGTTGGAAACTGCGCACACAATCATTCACCAACACCACGGTAAAGTCCTGATCTCACTCCAAGCCATTTCCACATGCTTAGACCTTTTAAGGAGTTCCTGGGAGGCCAGCGTAACAGACGTGAAGCAGACAATCTCTGGGGTACTGAGAAAACTTTCAGTTTTGATGGTATCCAAGCACTAGTGAAAAACTGGGATAAGTGCATTAGTGTAGCAGGGGATTATATAGAAAAATAGAGTTTTTACTCTTATACTGTAACTGCGTTAAGTTATTCTGCACCATCAGAAGTCCTGTGTACTGTATATATACTATAAAAATGGCCACACCCACTAATGACAAGTTATAAGTTTGAATGTGGGGTGACACTTTGCTCCAAAATCTTCCATAAGTGGTTGATTGGGTTAAGATCCGGTGATCTAGCAATTTCCCTCTAGGATTAATAAACTTCTTTGAATCTTGAATCAGAAGATGGCGGAGGGGTCATTGTAGATGAGACCACGACAATCGCTATAGGCTAGAAATATTGCTTATACTTTAAAGGCAAAAGGTGACATAGCATCGGTATGTATAATGAAATTGGAAGTGATCCATGGTAGGAATTTGGTGTAGTGTAACATGCTTGGGTATAAAAAAACATAAACACACACACACACACACACACACACACACACACACACACACACACACACACACACAGAGTGGTTTATACATTTAGGTCTTATAAAAGCTTCCTTTACAGTTCCAGCACAGATGTATGCAAGTATACATGTGCAAAATCCACAAAGTCTTAATGTGGTTAATCCGGCCAGGCGTCTTGCCTAATGAGCAGCGCCTGAGTCGGGAGGTGGAGAGGTTGAGAGTCAGCATGTGCGATGCGTGCGGATCGTTAAGACTCAATTACGCAGTTATTTTCCTGTCAGAAGTACTCAGAAGGAAAATCAGCAATGCAGCGTGAATGTACGTACTGCACATCTTTAGAGCGGGTCTTTTTTTTTTTTTTTTTTTTTTTTTTACCAATAAAGTGAAACATAATGTACGTAATGATTCGAGAAGTGTAAAGGTTGTTACAGGTTAAGTAATGCACTAAATACAAATACATGAGTTTTGGTATAAAAACATGAGGTTTGTGTTGCCATATTAATCACTTTGACAAGAGACTAACTCCTTACCTTACAAACACAAATAGATCCAAAGAACGTTGCCCCAGTGTTCAGCAATTAAATACTGTGTGTGTGTGTGTGTGTGTGTTTAGCAGCCCTTGCCCACCCAGCGAATCCAATTAAAACTACGAAAAACAATATAAAAGGCAAAACAAACATTCAAAATCGAGTAGAGTTTTCCACAGTGATGCCAATTAGCGGCAATGCCACACAGATCGCGAGCAGTGACGTAGTGAAGCTTGGAAACTGTTTCCAAACAGATTAAGGACAAATGAAACATTTGGTTGTGATCATTGGTAGGAGTATTGAATTTATTTTCTTAAAAGGTTAGATAATTGTGGCACAGAAATCAATCATTCTGGCAGGTGTTTACAAGTGTTGAATCGATTATGCAGTTTAATCAAAGTAAATAATGTTATATTGTCTGAAAATTGTTGAATTCCACGAAAACCGACGGATTTCTCAAAAAAAATACAATCCATTTGCATCTAGTTCAAACACACAAATTATTTTTCTTCTTCTTTTGAGTTTATAGAGCGGTTAGTGCAATACCACCACCTACTGGATTGGAGTTCAGAGCAGAAGATTAGCAGGAAAAAGACAATCGATTTGTACAAGACAGGACATTTAAACAATCAACAACACAAGCTACACAGTATTTCAGTGTTTATGAAATACAAGAGGTGTTCAAGTCAAACCAGGACTTATGATGAAATTTCTTCTGAATGAAGATGTAAAACTGATTGACATTTACAGAACCCTTTTTTTTTTGCATTGGAGAAAAAAGTTTCACTGTATAACCACTTAGCATATCTTGTTATAACTGCCGTGTTTTCTTGATTCATTTCCATAAAATTACATAAGTATTCACACAAAAGCTCTACTGTTATGTTTCAGTGTCGTAATTTAATTCCTATTGCCATTATGATTCGCCAAGTACTGATGCGTCTTTTTTTTCTTTTTTTTTTACTGTTTACTGATTACCTAAAGTTTTCAATTCGACACATGTGTCAGAATTCCACTTCTTCTCTATGAACTTTCAACCAAAAAAAGGGTAATGACCCAAGTTTAGATTACGATTTTAAACATCAAGGAATCAGCAGACGCCTGTAGTGCTCCGGATCTTCCACAGAGCTCTGTGCAAACTCTCAAAACAGCTTTTGATTCTCTTCCTTTTTGGATCCCACCTGTGCCAAAACAACAAAGTTTTCTCTTCCACCCCCACCACTCATAAAGAACTGAGGAGAACCAGGACACCTCAGACGGTTTCAAACAGGCTCTTTCGTCTCCCCCGTGCCTTAGAGGAACAGCAAAAGCGGAAGTTATTAATCCCTAATTAGTTGTCTGTATTGCAGATCTTCAGACAAGGTTCTTTTTTTTCTGCAAAGTGCATCTGCTTAGACATGCCCTTTAATAACCACTCCGCCCCTTACCCTTGACCCATCACAGACAGAATGTTAAAAAAAGAAAAAAAAAATCATACATTTCCCTTCTGAACACACACACTCATATAGCCTAACATAAAGCTAATTAGGACGCCACCTAACAGGGTTCAGGACGGGCAGGAAGCATCTCTAATGGAGTTGAAAGGCTTCAAAAGGTGGCTTTGGATATGAGCTGCTACGCTCCTTGGGTGGAACACATGAAAGGTAGATAAAACTGAGATGAAAGGGAGAGTGTCTGTCTTTTTTTTTCTTCTAATTTCTTCCCTCTTTCAAATACAAACACACTTACATGCACCTAGACCCATTGACCTGCATTTACAACACCACCGGCTGAGCCGACGGACAGGCTCTCGCAACATTATGCAGCAGTGTAAATTCAGGATGATGCATGGTAGCGTGGACATCGCTATTATGATGGATCGGTCGTTGGTTTCACCCTGCGTGTTTCCATACATATAAATCAGCATGTAGCTCCGGTCAGATCGATGTCTGCTGAGAGGTTTGCTTGTACAGTGGGGTAAAAAAGTATTTAGTCAGCCACCAATTGTGCAAATTCTCCCACTTAAAAAGATGAGAGAGGCAATTATTAGAAAATGGAAGACATAAAAGATCACTGATAATCTCCTTCGATCTGGGGCTTCACACAAGATCTCACCCAGTGGGGTCAAAATGATCACAAGAACTGTAAGCAAAAATCCTAGAACCACACAGGGGGACCTAGTGAACGACATGCAGAGAGCTGAGATCAAAGTAACAAAGGCTACCATCAGTAAGGGACTCAAATCCTGCAGTGCCAGACGTGTCCCCCTGCTTAAGCCACTACATGTTTGGGCCCATCTGAAGTTTGCTAGAGAGCATTTGGATAATCCAGAAGAGGATTGGGAGAATGTCATATGGTCAGATGAAATCAAAATAGAACTTCGTGTTTAGAGGAGAAAGAATGCTGAGTTGCATCCAAAGAACACCATACCTACTATGAAGCATGGGGGTGGAAACATCATGCTTTGGGGCTGTTTTTCTGCAAAGGGACCAGGACAACTGATCCGTGTAAAGGAAAGAATGAATGGGGCCATGTATCGTGAGGTTTTGAGTAAAAACCCTCTACCATTAGCAAGGGCATTGAAGATGAAACATGGCTGGGTCTTTCAGCATTACAATTATCCCAAACACACTGCCCGGGCTGGAGTGGCTTCGTAAGAAACATTCTTAGGTCCTGGAGTGGCCTAGCCAGTCTCCAGATCTCAACCTCATAGAAAATCTTTGGAGGGAGTTAAAGGTCCGTGTTGCACAGCGACACCCCCAAAACATCACTGCTCTAGAGGAGATCTGCATGGAGGAATGGGCCAAAATACCAGCAACAGCGTGTGAACCTTTAACCTCTGTCATTGCCAACAAGGGGTATATAACGGAGTATTGGGATGAAATTTTGTTATTGACCAAATACTTATTTTTCACTATAATTTGCAAATAAATTCTTTAAAAATCCTACATTGTGATTTTCTGAATTTTTATTGCTTATTTTGTCTCTCATAGTTGAGTTATACCTATGATGAAAACAACAGGCCTCTCTCATCTTTTTAAGTGGGAGAACTTGCACAATTAGTGGCTGACTAAATACTTTTTCGCCCCACTGTAGCTAGGGAGAAATCAACAGGTGTTTTCCACTGGCTCTTGCTTCTTCTTTATACTTGGAGCTGGATGCCAGGGATCGTCAAACTCTGACCAGAAACCCAAGCCAAACCCAAACAGCGCAAATCAAATTAGTCCAACATAATCAAACGTCACTTGTCCATGTATTCCGCTCGGGTTCCGAGCGCCAAAACCACCAACGCAAAACTGAATTTGTTAGTCATCAATATCTAATTCAGTCAGACACATCTTTTGGTGGAAATTCGGTGATGAGATGGTCAGAGCTACAAAAGTTAAAGCTTAAGATTTCACACCTATCACTGTCATCTCCTCCAGTTGTTAATCCTTTACATGATTCTCCGGGGAGTCATAGGGAAGTTAGAGTGTAAGCGAGAACCTACATTGAAACAGATGCTAGACTCAGAGACTAATGCCAAGAGAGGAAGTATCTACCCAAGACTCGTATTTTATGACCTTGCTGTCCTTGTTGGGAAGAGGGGAACTATGCTTAAGTGTACACAGAGCTCCTCCTTAGGAGAATCTCCCAATGAGGTATCTGTCTACTGATCACTCCCAGTCCCAGCTTTTCATTTTTTATTTATTTTTTGTTTCCCTTTTTTGCTTTCACATCTGCTGGAGCTCGTAATTGATTTTCACGCTTGAAATCCGGGATGATATCGCTATACATTTAGTGGTCATGTTTAGGCATTTCACATTATTCTTACTCAAAACTTGACATGAAAGCTCCATCAGACAGGATGTAATGTTTTCTCATCTTCTGCCTGTTTTCTGAATTTGTTTTGTCTGTTTTCTGGCCCAAGTTTTAGAAGTTTTATATTTAGGTTTTCAGGGCAAGATATACAAATTGGTTTGAATTCCAACATTAAAAATTATTGCAGTTTTGTCTTCAGTAGTTAGAGGCGGGTATATGTGATGGAAAAATGGTTGTGGTGGTCAGAATACTTCTTCCTTCTGTGAAAGTAGATCTAGACCTAGTAGATTCTAGAGGGTTAAGGCGCTCTGGGTTATTGATCCGAAGTTCTTGGGTTCTTGGGTACAGCGCTCTGCTTACAACAGATCATTTGTTCTTTCAAACCTTAAACAGCATTTTCCTGATTGCTTAATTGTTTTTTGGGGTAATTCTACTAACTTTTAGTTAACATGGATTATTTATAGGGCACTAGATGGTGGTAGGCTGCCATGCGGAAAGCCTGGATTTGATTCCAGCCAGAGCCCAAACCAACTGGATGCATCTTTTGTGCCAGTCCCAAGCTTGGATAAATGGAAGGGTTGCATCAGAAAGGGCATCCAGCATGAAACTCGTTTTAGGTCGAATGTGCGGATCAGGTCCACTGTGGCGACCTCCTAATGGGAGCAGCTGAAAGAGTGATGACCATAAAGATAGCCCTAAAAAAACAATATAGCTGGTGAATGGAATTTGGAGCATTTGTATTTAAACTCCACTAGTACCCTAACCGTGGTTCAGTCCTTAGGGCTCCTTGCTTAGCTCTTGGTAGTTTCTTGACGGTAACTAACTTCCTTGTAGGGCGTACATGACCGCTTGTTGACTTTCCCAGCTGTAGATTAATGTGCAATCGGACCTGGTTTGCTGTATGTTTACTATACTGCAGTAATGAGTCTGGAATGTTCTATCAGATGGAAGTATTGAAATAGCGTGCCGATGGTAGCTGCGATCAAGCCGGAGTTGACGACAACCTGCTGGTGTCCTGAAGCACAGTCCGTATGTTTGCCTGGACCCAAGCCTTATGCTTTTGCTCAGCCCGGGCATCCCTCTCTGTCTGTGGGTCCCATAAAAATCTCATTAAACGCGTACAGATTCCAGGGAGCGGAGCAGGAGCGAGAACGCATAATGGCTATCAACATTCCTCGCAGAAACAGACGCACGTGTTCGTCTTGTTCGTTCTTCTCTCGAAGTCTAAGCCTGCGTCTCTTTTTCCGTTCTTAAAATAATGTTTTAGATGTAAAACAGACCTACGCAACAAACAGCCAAAAGTGGTCCAATTAGATTTTCAAATCTAATCGTCGGTTAAGGGCATATTTGGTGATTGTGAATATCTAAAATCTCTAGACTAAATTTGCTGCTGGTGAAAAAGAGCTTTTTGAGTTTAAATATGCACTTTTACCAGTCTGCGCCAGAAAAAAAAAAAAAAGTTCATTCATTTTTTTTAGTCTTAAAGGAAAGCTTTACTCTAAAACTATAGAACAATATAGTAGTGAAGGCATGCTGAAGCGACAGAGGGACATCACAAGTGAAGAACGATAGCAAAAAATATCCTGTTAAAAAATGTATTAATTTCCCCGAGTGCAATGCATCTATAAGACGAGTTAGTGCCCTGGTTATTTGATGATGTCGACAGCGGTATTAGCATAAAAATGAACAACAAATAAGAAACACCCGTTTCCAGTGCATACGCCAGAAGTTGTTAAACCCGTGTTAATTTTGAACGCAAGCATCGCTAGAGTGTAAGGTAAATCGTCAATGCTTTATTCGTAAATAATAACTACAAATACCTCAAGATTTTTTCGCTCGTTTGAACCTTCTCCGAATGTGGAACAGTTTAGTGTCCAGCCGTGAGAAACTCAACCTCGCTCTTCCACTCGCACTGTATTCTTTTCATTGGAACGGACCTGATTATGCACCGAGGTGCACTGCTCCTGAAGAGAGCTCTAACACATTTACACACACACACACACACACACACACATGTACACATGGCAAGCCCAGAGTGAGCTGTATCCTTTTACGAAAACAAAACAAGCTGATTGGGAAGTGGGCCCTAGAAAGAGGCCGTGAGTTTGCTCAGTAACAAAAGCTGCTTTCGTTTGACAAGTCCTGTTTTTAACAAGAGGCCTTTAATTTTGCGAGAAGGAAGCAATGAATTGTAAAATATACTTTTCCAGAGCCGGACCGTTAAGTACGCTCTGTAGCCCACTGCACATGGGATCGACCCTGTACAATGACTAACATATGTGTTTTCCATCCTTCGTCCATACCGGCACTTTCCTTTCCTTTTAATTCCCTCCCTTCTCTCTCTCTCTCTCTCTCTCTCTGTCTTTCACACACATTTTTTGTTTCAGCTTAGACACAAATTTTTTTTTTAATAAATACTTTTCTCATTTATCTGTCTCCTGAACAATATCCCGGTAGAACAGCGCTGACAGTCTGGATGTGCCACTGCACTCCTAGTTGTTGCACGTTAAACAGAGGTCAGGATTGAGGTCGGCAGCTGAGAGGAGCTAGTTGTATGCTGTCAGATGCTATAAGCGAGAACACAGGTTCGAGCACACGAGCAGGCTCACCGGAGTAGCCCTGTGTACTGCTCAGTCTCTTCACAGATCGAAAGCGCTCCGGTTTTCTTAATGGTGTCGTCGGGTTTTTCGCCTCCGGCCAGGACTCGAATTTGTGTCCGTGCATTGCGTGTTTGTTTCTCCAAATGTACAGTGCATGGTGTTACTGTATGCCAAGGCACATTTGGCAGCTGGCAAAGGGTCGAAGGTCATTTGTGAAACGAACCACAAAATTGGGAGGACGTGCGGTTTCAGTGGAGGAAAAAATACTCCATGTTCGCTTTCTCTCTCTCTCTCTTTCTCTCTCCTCCCACATGCCGTCTCTGCTTCCCGCTTCTTATTTCCTAGTGGGCGGACAGAAATATATCTGTCCCTGTGTACAGACGCGAGCAGTGCCCTTCGTTACCTTGTAAAAACAGGAACGCGCTCCATTCAAAATATTGAAGGATGGAAATTACCTACGTTTCCAGGTACCCCCCTCCCAAACACACCCACTTCCAGAACAACCGTGAAGTAAAAACGCGTTGACAGCAAGACTGTCGGCACATGTTTTTAATCGCACTAATTAAATATTAAATTTGACTCTCAGTTAGTGTTCTAGGGAGTGACCCAAATCCACCATTTGAGAGACATTGCCAGAAAAAGGTCCCAGATGGTCGGGAATGAGTGTGACACACTTCTGTAAAGAAACGGATTGTACAGATGAAGTTTTTATTAAAGGAAAAGAAAGCAATGCATACACTTTCGTGTAACAGACTCACTGGGAATTGACTGATTACTTTACACCCCTGTAAGCGAAGTTCACGTCCCTGATAAGAATCAACAAGGCTGGAGCGCTCAGTGGGTTTCACTCAGTCCGTGCTATCAGATCTGGGCTGGATTTGTTCACTAATCCCACTTCCTGGTTTTTCATGATGACCGTGGCACGATGGGAGGCTCAGCTCTGCAGGTCAGCGTGTTCATGGCCCGTGTACAGCCTTGGGGGATAGATATACATACGTTCGAATTCTGATTAGGCGTCTCCTGTAATGAATAACATCTAATCCAAATATTTAGAAAATATTCCAAGCTTTTTCAAGTTTTACTGGAGTAAAACTGCTGCTCATGCTGAGGTCCGGGCCCCCAATGGACGGAGAACCCATGGCAGATCCAGGACCTACCAGAACAATTGTATCTCAGTTGTTTTTGGAGTCTCAGGGGATCCTCAGGAGGAACCGGACTTTGTGGCTAGGGATAGAGAAGTCTCGAGCAAATATATATACATATATGTCATAGTGACAGATTCAATACCAGTACCAGTGCTCTCTTAACTCTGTTTAAGACGTTTCATTCCCATGAAGTGGAACAGTGTTTTTCCAGCCAAGTGGAAGAGATCCTGGCTAAGGGAAACTCCTTACGATAACCCCTCTTGCGCTCCCTGCTTCGGCTTTGGCTGTACAGATTTATGCCTGTCCTCCTGACTCCAAGATGGAGCCTTTTTTTTTTTTTTTTCTTTTTTTTGCAAAGGCATTGAGGTTGCTTCATGGAATAACAGCAACATTTCTTGGAAGGTGCAACCTCCTCTTGCCGCGTTGGATATTTGCCTGCATGTGTGTTTTTACACGGCCAGGGTGTGTCAGTCTAAGTGGAAGCTGTGCTGCCTTTATAAATAGCCCGGCTTACCTCTTGTCCATGTTTATCTCTTTCGTTGCCTCTATCCATCTGGTCGAGGCCTGCACGGTCAAAGGATTTATGTGCTTCTTTGGTATTATGGGTTCTCCGCTGGAGCTCTGGCACCATGCAGGCTTCCCCCAGCAGACGAGGAATCCCTGATTAGAATGCCTTTGAGCTTGAGGCTGGTTCGCTTCGCCCCTGCTCACATGTCTAATTAAAGATGTGACGTGTCTGCAAGAGGTCCACCGTTTACAGATCGTCCACCATTTCTTTTTTTCCACTGCACCCTCTGGTTTAGGTTGAAGAACGACATGTTGGACGAACGAGGGACGAGTCGATCTCATTTGTCTCGCCTTTAAGTCCCTGAGCATTTTAATTTAAACCCAGAATTCTCAGTGTGACTCGTGAAGCCTTGTGGGTGTCTGGACCACTTTGTCAGACGCTTGTACACATTTTCACTTGTCCTTCTGCCAGGTCATGGATTTCCTTTGCATGTCCCGTGTTCCCCCGTTCGTCTGAGTAATGCACTTGTTGGCTCATTGTGTCTGGAGCAGACAGTGCAGAGGCTTGCAGTTCCCAGAGGCTGTTCAGGGTCAGATAGAGGTCAGCCATGCTTTCCCCTCACACATATTTCTCATAGCCGGCTGAGATTTGTGAGATACTTTTGTGTGTGTGCTCTGATCCTGTTTGGATTGTTCAAGCCACTGGCCTTGCAGGACCTGTTAAGCTCTTCCTGGTGGAGGACTTGGGGTCTTGTTTTTTCCTCTCCTCTTACGTCTTTTTCCACCTTCCTGCGCTCGTCACCTGTCTTCCAAAGACTTCTATCTTCCTGATGCGATGATGACATAAGTTTAAACAGTCAAGCCCGATTCCCATACACGTTCTTATCAGTGGTGCGGCAATAGCATACTTTGTCATAGCTCTATGAATGCACATTCTTTTTTTATTTTCCTGTGCAGGAGTTATGTGTGTTTATTTTCCATAAATCTCCTGGACATGATCAGATACCCATTTCTTTCAGCGATCCAGGGCAAAGGTCAAGCTCATTGTCATTCTTGCACTGTTTTCTGATTTGGTTTTATATAGGCTTAATCGGGTGTCATGGGAAGGATGTGGTAGTCAGTGTTAAACTCATACACTGATTGGTCCTTTATGTCTCCCAGGAGAAACAAGCAAAAGAACTGTTTCATCAGAATCATCAATTTTGCGAAATGTACTGCAAGGCTTCAGCAGCTATGCTCTGTTTCTGGCCTGGTTCTTCATACCTTCTGGGAAAAATAAATCAGAGCTCCAGACAAAAATAAGTCAGAGATCTTGCACCATTCTTAGATTTGTACAATGCTGTTTTCATCAGCTTCATCTATTTTGGGAAACCCGCTGCATGGACTCGGTGGGCTGTATTCTATTACCAGGGTGGTTCTTCATAATGTCTGGGAGAGGGATGTGTCATAGATCCAGGTCCAGCACCTCTTTTTGGTTAAAGCTAGTTTTTGTTCTCTAACGATACAAACTCCAGCCAAACCTAATCAACTCCTAAACAAAGCTTCGTCTATGAAAGGAAATAAAATCCAGGACGTGCGTGAATGGCGTCAACACATATTCCTTGAAACCGTCTGATAAGATGATTCAAAATAGAATTCGACCAACAGTAGAGGGCAACTCTTTGAAAGTCAGCAGGCGGGAATTACCTCAGCTCTGTGCTATGGTGACGACGGGGTCACACAGTAGAGCTGATCCTGTGGTAATGTTGTAGGGCTTAGGGGCCGGTTTAACTTGGCGAATCAGTTAATCTAAGAACAACAAGGATTCCCAGTAGAGTCTGCAAACTCGAACAAAAAAGAAAGTCAAGGGACCTTGACCTTACAAACCGACATTCTTTCCCAAATTCTGGTTATGATCTGATGATCTTCATTAATAAAAATAAATAATTAAATAAATAAAAGATTTAAAGCTTTCCTTAATTAAATTAACAACTTGTGGCTATAATGTGAACACCACAGTGCTGAGAAAGCTTTACTTTTATGTAAAACTAGGCCAAATCCTCTACATCTAATAAACACTAAATGACTGAAAGTTTATACGTAACCTTTCTATCACAACCAAATCAAAAACAGAAGTATCAATATGGAGTTGGTCCTGGAAAGTGAAATTGTAATGCTATGGCATACAAAGGCATTGTAAACAAGTGTGTGCCTCCAGCTTTTTTTTCGAAACAGTTAAGAAAAGAACCATATACAGTATGGGTATAATGGCCAGGTGTGTACATACTTTAAGCCACATTTTAAACACCAAAGGGTTGATCTATCTGAAAATGAATGGATCCAAAGCAGACATATTCAACTAATATTTGAATATGTGCGCTAATCAAATAAGATGATTGAAAGGTGATGATGCACCTGAATACCCTGATATACATCAGTTTATTTTCCTCTACAATGTTCAGGTCTATTATGGAATTTTCAATCCACTGAAAACTCTAAATGCACCAGTTGGATTTCAATGAGCTACTCCTGAGCCACAACCACTCCAGAGAACATCGGAGCTAAGCAAGAAGCTGAGGAAGGGGATTTTCTTATATGAGGTCACAAAAGGGGGACAAGAAAGTTCATTTAGGGTTACCAGTCTCAGAAATCAACAAAAGGCACCTCAGATTAGAGCCGTTATGAAGGCTTTACAGAACATAAGTTGCAGATACATCTCGATATCAAGATTATTGATATTGCATATTATATATTGCATATTTTGGACGCCTACAGCATTGTTTTACAGTGTAGAAAGAAATAAAAATCTGGAAAGACCGTGGAATTAAAATGTTTTTTCAATTTTTTGAGTGGTAGTGTACATGCACAATGAATGTCTTTCTAATAAATTACAAAAAATGTTATCATTTTTGAGTAATAACGATCATTAAAAAGTTTAACAGGAGTAATTAGTTGGTTAAATTCACACCTGTATATATAGTCATGTGCATGTTTATAGAAGCAGAATTCTTTTTTTTTTTTTTTTACAACATTTACCTCATTAAAGCACCTTAATATGCAGATTTTCAGATTCCCATTTGACTGCACTTTTGGAAACTGTGCATTATAGTTGCTTTTTATATACAAAGAGACCCAAAACAAATATTTACACACTTGAACAGTTATCTATGTCCTTTTCAAATCAATTCAAATTTAATTATAACAGCAACGGGTAGTATTACAGTATGTTTCCTCTAAAGATGTCAGTAGTCGTACCATTTGATTTTAATTAAAATTTAGTAAGTAACATTTGAAGCATTTCAACATATATATATATATATATATATATATATATATATATATATATATATATATATATATATATATACGTTGAAATGCTTCAAATGTTTCTTGCTAAATTTTAATTAAAATCAAACGTTAAAGTTATCTCAACTTTTATTACATTTTAATCTGACTTTAATGTTCACATTCACTTTGTTGTTTGTATGTTGTTGTGTAATCAATTTTAATTCGTTGAAATTTTATTAATTAATGAATCAACTGGGAGTAATAAAGTATCTATCTATTAATTCAAAGCAATTTACCAAGGGTTACCATATCCTCAGTTACTGAGTCAATGTTTAAATGCTGTCTGTTGTAATGTATCATGCACTATCTTAAAAAACCCTTCGATTATTTTTTTATTATTATTTCTTTTTCATTCATTTAACTTATATCATCCATTTCCATTCCTCTTCCGTGTGCCAGGGTTCCACCAGCTGTTATTGAGTGTTCTTTTGTACTTGTGTTCTTCGACGGTTTGGAAAGGGAGTGATTTAAACCAAACTGATTACTTTTTATAGCGGACGAGAGCGTAAAATCTCGGAATGCAACGGACTGTGTGAAATTTATAACCCGACAGAGGTCTCAGCAGTTTTTCATTTGCACCCAGTTGTGTATTTTTATTCTTTTGCTTCAGCTCTCTTGCTCCCTGTGTCTTTATTTGTGCTAACTCACACACACACACACACACACAAACCCTTCCACCCGTCCATCTGTGAGCTGGAACGAGTCTCATATTGGACTTGTATTGCTTGTGTTGGATTCAGCAAAAAACAAAAAAATGAAACACAACTCATGATGGAGATTTGTCATGCATGCTCAGCGTATTGCTGATTTAAAACCAGAACCGCCCTGGTCCGGCTTGAAAAAGATAACAAACAAACATCGTTAGTCTTTCGAGCACTTCCTGCGTGCTGTTAGGACAGACTTGTCGATGGAACCTTGGCCTCGGCTTCTGTCTCACTTTGTCTCTTATTTCAGGAAAGCCCGAGTATGTGTCGGGCGTATTTTTGAAAAAGAGCAAAGAGTTATTGTTTAGCCTGAGAAAGTTGGCTAGAGAATGAATTGTGAAAAAAAAGCTAAGTGGAAATGGGAACCGTTAACTCACATGACGTAAGAAGTTAAACAATAAACTTTGTTTTGATGTCTTCCTTGCCTTTCCTTTGATAAGAAGATGTGTGTTTATGCTAGCATAGATGATGCTAGTTTATTTAAGCTTGATGAACTAGCAGAACCTTGTGGCTTAAATTTGGTCTTGCTTGTGTACTTATTGATCGATTACTGGTTATACTGGTTTATGAAGGCACGACAGGTAACACTACGACCTCATGGCTCCTGGTTTCAGCTTCAGGATTTGCTTTTTGAACAGAGTTTCTCTTGTTTCTCTAGCGTACGAGTTCTCTTCGGGATCTCCTGGTGAATGCTGGTTCTTCAGCAGGATCTTCTTTAGTGTGTGTTTGTGTTTAGTTTTTTTTTTTTGTCTTATTCCTGCTTTGCTCTCTAGTCTACACCAACACCCTATCTTTTCTTCCTTTTTCACTCACTTACCAGATGGAGAGTAATTTTACGACTGCGATACCGATCTCTTTTAACATCACTCTTCTCTGTTTGCTTAAGCGCTCGAGTTAAGCTCTGTTCCTTTACTCCCGGCCAGAAGCGATGCAGCCTTCCGTTAAGTCCAGCCTGCTCTTAATACCTGCGACCACAAAGCCGCTACACCAAAGTCCAGTAAAAAAAAAAAAACAAGCGGAAAATTTACGATCGGTAGGTTTTTTGCGTACAGCGACCGCCGAAGTGACCGCTGTGCTTTTCATGGCCGTGCGTTCTGTTTGTATTTGTTTTATATTAAAATGGAGAGATGAGTCACCAGGCCGCGGCTTTTAGCGATGTCATACATAGAGGCTTCCCTCACTGATTCAAAAGTCTGGAGCTCATAAAAGCGAGAGTGAGCCATGCCAAGCTCCGGGTTTCCTAGTGCCGGGGACGCCTTGAGCGCCATTCCAGAGACGTAGCGATGGGGGCTTTTCATTAGTGCTCTGTGTGTGTGTGTGTGTGTGCCTTGAGATTAAATTATCCCCTCTGAGGAAAGGCGGTGATTTATTCAGATCCCTTGCTAGGTTGCTAGCAGTAACACGCAGGCTTTTCCCACTCTCTGCGCCAGCTCCCTGCAGTCACACGGCTCTCTCCCCTGCCACCGCTCCCCCTCAGCGTCACATATTAAAAAGGCAAATCCTTTAGTCTCGCGTAAGGAGTGTATACGAGACCGGGGTTGTTTGAATTAAACGCCTTGTGTTCGCATGGTGGAGCAATCAAACTCAACCTCACAGCTCAACCTAAAAGCAACAGCGAGGTGTCCACTGCTGCCCTAAACGTGCCGCCGAGATCCAATCCACATCACATCACGGATCACCTCGAACGTCCCAAGTAGTCCTACTCCATTTTGGTTTATTGGCAGCAGCCGTCGATCCCGCGCTCTGGAAACCTTATCTCGTCCCGAGAGAGCTCTTCAACAGAGGAGAGCCTCGTGCTTGTTATGGCCCTTCTTGAATATATATTTATTTATGTTTTTTTTTTTCACTGGCAAACTCTAATTAATCATTTAACAGCAACCAGGTTTTCTCTCCCACCTGAAATGGCTCGTGGTAATAAAACAAAGGAGACGCGAGGAAAGTGTGAAAGTTTAACGTGCTCTTTATTGCCGCTCGTTTTATCGGCATCTCAAGCATTTCTCACAGTCGAAACTGATCCTGGTTTTGAAGTCTTGCGTGTTTTTCGGGTTGGAGGAAAACAGTCCAGGTAGTGACGTCAGTGTTTGCTTGCTGTTTTGAATTATGACATTAATCTGTTCAATATTTTATTAACAAGCGCATGTTACAACCGGCGCTTACACAGGGTGTGTCGGTAACGCACATGGAATTTTTAGCGTGGTAAAAGCTGTGTACAGTGTAATCTGGGTCTTCATGGTTATTTGCACAAACACCTTTTATTCAGTGTGAAATGATAATAATAATAATAATACAGTCGACCCCTGAAAATCGCAGGGGGTTACGTTATAGTTTAAATCCTAAATATGCTCCTAAAACACTTTAATTTCATTTCAAATTTAAAAAAAACTGAGTGTAAAGTTAAACCTGTATACTGTACACTACTGTACTGAGTCTCCCGCAGTGCTAGAATGTAAAATACAGATGTTACCCCTAAACGTACCGTAACTCATGCAAGCGCGTATTCTTTGTTATGTCGAGTAAATACAGTAATAATTCACCATCCCAAGCTGCGTAGTTTTTCTCTATGGTTGCTCTGTGTTTTCTCTATACAGTATTATATTTTAGATAAAAAAATTTAGCTGAGTTTCTGTTAATATTTCAGTTACAAAATTAGTGAATTATATTGTTTTTAATAGTTTAGCGTTAAAACGCGTGAAAAAAATATATAGCCACGAAATAAGTCGTAAAAGTAGGTGTGGGAGTGTACTGTATTTGTGCTTACTGTGAAATTATAGGGGTTTCCACAAACAATTATTAGGAAAAATCCACCAACGACGAACTCTGAACCGCGACTCCACGAGGGTCAACTGTAATAATAATAATAATAATGACCAGCATTACCCAGCTTATGAAGAAATATCTCGAAATAGTTTATAACAATTAAGACTTTTGATGATGAAGGATCTTGCGTCCGTAAGGCGAGCCTCTCTTTCCCATGCACTCCGCGTCGTTATTAGTAGCTCTAACACCATTAACAGCCCCGCTGCACACAATCGCTCCCCGAACAGGAACCTGAATCCACCGTAACCGTGGAGCTCTCTTTCTTTTCCTGTCACTGTTTGCCTCCCGATGTTAATGTAGCTCATCTCCATCCGCCCGAGCAGCAGGAATCTCTCTGCCTGACTGAGTGAAGCCAGAGTTCTCAGGCTCTCAGGCTGGAGACGCTGTTAGCGCTCGGTGTGGGAGCCAAGTCTCGGGCGTTTACACCAAGAACTGTAACAGAACAGGCTGAGATTTACAAGGGGGCGTTCGAGTCAAACCGGGACTTTTGATTGCCCGTGCAGAATAACAGAACATGGTTATGAGAGTAAAAGCTTCATTTATCTCTCTATATAATCCCTTATTCCCTCGTTTCACTAGTGCCTGGGTACCATCAAGTCAGAGTTTCCACTTTTCTCAGTTCGTTGGATCCACGATCAGACAGCCTGAGTCACGCCTGAAACGCTAGCCTCCCAGGAACTCCTTTAAGGACGCAAACGTGTGGAAATGGCTTGGAGGTAGGTCAGGACTGTACAGGAGGATGTGGCGATAACTCTCAGCCAAGTTCCTGTAACGTGCAAGTGGTGCCGGTGAACGCTACTGTGCTTGAATGTCAATCAGATTCACGTCAAACAGTTCATCACAGTCCTGGTTTGACTCGAACAGCCATCATATTGTTAATCTTGAGTTAAATTTATTGCTTTTTCATCATAAGTGACAGCAAAGTGAGCTCCATGAAGACACGACGTGCCGAGGGTTGGAGGGTTCCAAACTATATCATTATAACAGAAGAGAAGGACTAAATCTTGTATGTGTTGTTTAAAAAGGACACACGGATATAATGGTCAGACGTCCACAAACTTTTGACTGTATAGTGACAAAAAAAAATAAATTATTGCGAACTGCTATAGCTATAAAACTAAAGGTGAAGACTAGGTGCATTGTCTTATAAATGGGGGGAAAAAAAGAATAATATTTGAACTGTTTCTTTCAATGAGCAGGATTTCAGTAGCACTTGTTCGTTCCAGCAGACTAGCTAGGATTAGTGCGAGTGTGAGAAAGTGTCTCTCGGTACGCAGTGATAAATAACCACGCGGGTTCAACAGGCCGTGCGTGTCGGAGCAGACAGGCTCGGATTACTGTTTGTTTAAGCGCCGTAGCGGATAACTTTGAGACGTTGAACTTTCTCTCTCTCTCGCGCGCGCACTCCAGACATTCTTAAAGACGCAGACGATCTGGAAGACCTACAAATCACGCCGTGACCTTGAGCGCCTTCCTTCACTTACAGCATCTATCTTTCCTCATCTCTCCCTTCAAATAAACAAGGTGTCTGTGGCTAAATGTTCCTTTTTAATCCAGGAGCAACCTGACACCGCATGGTTTACGGTTCAGGGGCTGATGTCAGAGACCGGGGAGTAGAACTGTGTCTCTCTAGTGTTCGGTTTTTATTCTTTCCTGCAAGTGGCAAAGTCTTTTTTTTTGTGTGTGTGTCTGAGAATCGCAAGCATCTGACCGGGTTTGTTATAAGAGTTTCGTATTGAAGACGCTTTCTGAATGCAAGCATTGTTCTTTGTTACCCACAATGCTCTCCTCTCCTCCCCTCACATTAATCTCCTGCGTAAAAAAAAAAAAAAAATCCCGCTCTGCTCGCGCACGCTTTCTACATTGGTCTCAAAGAAATCGGCACGAGTCTTCTTTCCGTTTCTCTCTCTTTCTTCCTCGATTTCATTTTGATAGATTACACGTCGTCCTGATCCGTGTGGGAATGGAAAAGCATGCGATGCGATCAGCTTGCCACATCAAGGTTGCGACATCCACACGAACGCATGCGCACGCACATGCTCTCAGGCTGCGTCGTCCAAATCAGAAGGCCTGACCACCGAAGCTCTCGAGTGTTCCGCCTCAAACATAGCGCGCCCTTTGTTCTCATTGTTCCAGGATAAATACGCTCGGAATATTTACTTTACGCCTGTGCACGACGTAATCCGATCGAGATTTATGCCCGATCTCTAACCTCAAGCCGCACACGCTCCAATCATCTGCTCGCCATCAAAAGTCCTTTTTTTCTTCATGTTTTTTTTTTTTCTCTGTACTTTTCGAAAGATGTTAAGAATGCTTCCTTTAGCTCTCTCATCTCACCTCATCATATCACATGTACACTCTGCTCAAACAGATCAGCTTCCGAAGCTGGAAACATTCACGCTAATCCGGCCGTCATCTCGTAGGACGCTAACTAGCCGAGCCGTGTCTGTTATGAATTATGGGATTTTCAGTTATTTTTAATGTTTGCAGCAATATCGCTTCCATGTCTACTACAAAAAAAAAAGTAAAGCTCTTGTTTCAACCGTGACTGCCTGATTCATTGCGGATCAAAAGATTATTAGCATTAGAAACATGAAAGTGATCGCAAATATTGTTTTTTATAAACAAACTACAAGTGATTGACAAAGTACACAAATCCTTAACTTGAGTAAGAGTAGAGGTACGCTTAAGAAAATATTACTCAAGTAAAAGTAGAAATCCTCCATTTACATTTTTACTTGAGAAAAAGTATTTTACTTATTTACTCACAGTAGCCTTCGAACGGAGGTAAAAATAAGTGCGTAAATCTACTTAATTACTGTAGTTAAGTACACATTTCATGTATTTATACTTATCTGTACTTTTACTTTTATTAGTGGATCCTTTTTTTATTTTTATTTTTTACTTTTACCCCACTACATGCCACAACAAATATACAGTACGTACCTTGTACTTCACTACATTTCTGCATGGCATTGGGTCACATACCAAAGTGGTGAGTAGCATCTGAAGCGGTAATATGGCTAACAATAACACCTGTCAACTATTACGTAATCGTATTTCCTCAGCGAAAAAGCTTAATCATGTAGCGGATGTTTGAAATCAGAAGTGGAGACGGTTGCAGACAGCGACAAAACAGCATGTTCACATTCAGGAAGAGGAGAGAGAGAGAGAGAGAGAGAGTTTTACTGTAACTTTAAAGCTACTGTGAGAAAATACAACTTCAGTACTTTTGATCTTAAGTAAAATTAAAGTTAAGTACTTTTGTTCTTTTTCTCAAGTCGAAATATAAATTGACTTGTATTTTTCCTTGTGTAATATTTTACCATAACTCTACTTTTACTTAAATACATGATTTGTGTTCTTTGTCTCTCTCTCTCTCTTTATCTATCTATCTCTATCACTTTCTCATGCTGTCTGCTTCCAGACTATAAACGTGCAGGTTTCCTCGCTGTCTAAAACCACCTTCTCTTCAGATTCTAATTAAAATTTTTCTTTTCTTTCTCCCAGATTTTCTCCCTAATTTAGTCGTGTCCAATTCGCATCTTTTCGAAACCGCTCGCTCACGCACTGTTGGGGGCGGCGTAACACACTCGGAGGATAGCGCTATCCGCTCCTTCCGCGTGCGTGAGCTTACAGACGCTCTTGATTGGCTTTAGAGCCGTGATTAACGTGGGAGTACGAAGTACCTTTCATCCCTCCCCTCTGAGAGAGCTCGGCCAATCAGCTCTCTCTAGACCTCCAGCTGCGAGATTACAGCGATCTCTAGATGATACGGTGAGCACTTTACCACTGCGCCACTCGGAGGCCCTCTTCAGATTTTAAACACCTGCTACACGACTAAGCGTTTTACGGAGGGAATGCCAATATGGCGATATTACCGCTACACACCGCTGTGGTTATGTAACGCAACGCTATGCTTTTTTTTTTTGTTGTTGCCGTTATCTAAACAAACAACATTGACCTTGACAAGTAATCAATAATGGCATCCATCTTTGCTATGGGTTGTTCCATATTTAATATGTGAGCGTATTTTAAATGAGTTATCTTCTTGATTATTTTATTCAAACCTCAAGTCATCAAGAATCCAAAGAAAAAATATAGATTTGTTCCGTCAACGGTTTCTCCTTAGCTACTCTTACCCTGATTCTTTGTAGTTCTCATTCTTTGTGTGTGTGTGTGTGCGCGCACAAAGCCTTTTTCCGGAAACCTACGACCTTTTTCAGGAACTCAAGAGCTTAAGAATTGTTTCCACCGGATAAACGAGGGCTGTTTTTAGTACGCGCTCAAGACGATCTAGGCTTCAGGACCGAGCTTATCACGATGAACGTTTGCTGATCGCTTTATGACGAGCGCTAAAAACATTACAAGGCGGCTCTGAGGAGGAAATACTATTATATAATTATATTAAAATATATATATTAAAAATGTGACATTTATGAATACAAGACAGTGTAGTTTTGGTTTAGATTTTTGAGCACCAGGTAAGAAATAAAATACTTGAGCATGATTGAGTGCGCTGTTATAGGAAAGTAAAAAGTGTTTGTTTTTTTATCTGCATTTAAATTTCACTGATTTATAAATAATCATTATTATTTAATAATAAAAAATATATAAATATATAATAATTATATATAAATAATATATAGACCAAATATATTAGTTCTATAACCATTTATAGTTTCACTGGATTCTGTACAGGTATGTACACAACGTGCTGTGCATAAGTATTCACCCCCCACCCTTAAAGGTGTTGAATTGATATTAGTTCTTATGAATCTATTGAAAATAGCCATATTTATGGTATGTCAGGGGAAAAATTAAATGTTGAGAAGGATTCTTTACATATAAGGCACTTTGTTCCTATACAGTATAAATGCTTGTGTGTGTCGAAAGAGATTTTCACAATATCGTTTATAGTAAAATCTGTCATCTTGTAAATATGTGAAATTAAGAAAAAAAATTCTAATAGGAAAATATTTACTAATGATACGTGAAAAACTGCTGCTGTTTCTTTCTCTCTACAGACCACACACCTTTCATTTAGGCCATGACCTTATGTACAACCACACACACACACACACACACACACACATATTACATACACACTGTAGCTTTGTACTCTAAATAAAGTTACAGTTCAGTGCCACCCCAGACAAACTGCCCCCTTCCCGGTGTGTTAGCAGCATGACAGCAGGAAGTGTGTGTGTGTGTGTGTGTGTATGTGTGTGTGTGTGGGAAACGTAAATGCCAGGTTAGGCCCTACGTGGTATGTTTTTGTATTACCGGTGTGCACAGGACATGACTATTTTTCAGTCATTAGTGCTACTTTAAACAGGAAGTCGACTCGGATGAGTTTGTTTACAGCCTCTAATTTCTACTTTCTTCCTCTTTGTAAAAGACACCAATTATTCACTTCTTTCTTCGACAAAAAGCCTCTATTTCTTCCCTGAACACGTTTTCTGATCTGATCCCTGTACCCTCAGCCAGCACCCGTACCCACTCTGCCCCCACGGAGCGATGGGAAGGGATGAGTTCCTCTCCACACATAAGCACAGCATCTCTCCCACATCCAGCCAACACAGCCTGTGTGTGTGTGTGTGTGTGTGTGTGTGTAAGGCTTAAACCCGGGGGATCCATCCCCATGTCTTCACTGTTGTGGCTGTGGCACAGAAACCGATTTGGCCAGATGTGTTCCAGATGAGCCCCCTCCAGCCCTTACTCCGCTTACTTCTGCCGCTGATCAAAGCGATCGGTGAGTGAAATCGATACGCAGACTACGTGCAGTTAACTTCGAACCCTCACCCGTACATCTGCGATATCACAAAACCCGAATCCCAACATCTACGCGACCGTAGAGTCATCATGAGATGAGCTCCCTCTCTCTCTCCCTATCTCTCTCTCTCTCTCTCTCTCTCACTTAATCCATGTATTTATTCCTGTGATGATGGATGGATTAAACGCTTGAGTGAGATCTGAGCTGTTATAAGCATGGTTTTTCATCTCTTCTACATTGTCTATAATTGTATGTGAAGCAGCCATCAGCGGAAGGCTACACTTTGCATCCATATCACAAAAAAGGACATTAAAAAAAATGTAACACAAAATCGTTGTTATTTTATAATAATTTGCAGTGTTTATACCATTAATTATTTTTTTTTACCGCGTGTTGTACTAAACTATCTGCTGTTCAATCAGTAGCTCATCTGAATGCAGATTTTTATTTTATTTTAAAATTCATTTTTATACAAACAAACTGATTAATTAATAAATTAATAGTACTAAATAATTAATAATATAAACTAAGCAAAAGTGCAATCAATAAACATCAATATGACAAATAGAATAAAATATTCAAAATATTTTTCAAAATCTAGTTATTAAGTAAAACAAACTAACGAATAATACTAAACAATAAATAAAATAAACACAAATGTAAAAAAAATGCAATTAAAAATGCAGTAAATAAAAATCAATATGATAATTAGAATAACACACTAATTAATTTAATGTATTTATTTTTTTATTTAAATATTTAGACATTTTATATTTATTCTTTTCATTTATTTATTACTATTAGCTAAAATTCCAATTGGCTTCTGTTGTATTATATACACTTGCTTGTGCACAATAATGTCACTTTCGGGGCATGTAATTTTTTTATTTTTAAAAATAAATATTACTTATATTTAATGATTAAATTAATACATCACTGAGAATCTGTTAATTTCATTTATAAACGTATATAACACAATATTACGAAATTAACTAAATACAGTATCATACAGAATAATTTATACCAAGAACTTATTCAGAGACATGTTGTAGTTATTAGATTTATTTTTTATTATTATTTTGTAAAAAAAAAAAAAAGAAAACGGAACATATTTCAATAGACTTTCATTAGGTGACTAAAAGTAGTACATGGAAACGTTAACGCTCCAAAGTAAATGTTTTTGCTTTCCTTCTATTCTCTTTTCGTTTTTTATGACTGCTCTTTGGATTACAGACACCCCCAACGCGCGCACACACACACACACATGCACACATTGCCCACCCCAGACCTGCACACATACTGACAGATGGATGTACACTCCCGTGCCAGAGGTTCTGCCTTTGTTTTAAAACGTGTCCGTCACGTTAGCGGTGGAAACGAGACCCTTGGCAGCTTCCTGTACTGGAAGCGGCGTGTCCGAGGCCACGGGCTCCCGCTCGGCTAACCGCAAGCCTGCGTGAGAAAGAGGGAGGGGGATTTGCATCAAAGACACACCAGTGTATATTCTCCTAACCTAAATAAATATCAGTGTTTCTCCTCCATGAGAGAGAGAGACGCACACAAAAAGGAAGAGAGAAAGAAAGAGAGAGTGAGTCTATTGATCGGATCACATCTGGTTTTTCGCCGTAAGACCGGGGGTCATACCCCAGCTATTTCACCATCAGCAGTTCCTCGAGTGCTTGGTGTGTGTTATTAGCGCTGCTTTTCTTTGTCTGGAGTTTGGCTTGGCACTTTTGACCAAAGACAAAAGTAAAAATTATTAGCTTTTAATAGATAAGGACATGGTTTGCGTTTCAGTCCCAGCACGGCCATTGACTGACCCTCGAGCCAAGGTCCTGAGGAAATGTAATTCAGTCCTGATTACAAATTACACGACTAAAGATGTAATCAGTAACAAAGTCTTTAAGGTTACTTAAACCGTAATCTAATCTGATTACTTTTGGACTACGGTTGCTTTCGGTCCAACTACACTTGGTTTTTATACTTCTGTGTAGAATTTCTTTTCTTTTCTTTTTTTACTTTTATCAATACAAATAGCCAAAACTTGGTGGTTTTTTTATATGCTTTATAAAATATAAAAGAATTAAAGCAACAACAATTATGTATTCTGTGTTAAGGCCACTTGTCAAACACACAGAAATTAAAATAATGTCTCAGGCTTCTGAGCGACGCGACAGAAACACGAGTTCACGAGTTTGACACTAAAGCTATCTTTTTAGGTTCGATAGCAGGTTGGCTAAGCTCTCTCAGAGAGGGGGGCGTACTCGCACTCCCAAATCAGTCATACCGACAATAGCCAATCATGCGCATCTATAAAGTTAAGTATGTGGAATGCGGTAGGGGCGGATAGCGCTTAAACAGCAGTATGAAAAGATGCATCAGCAGCTTCATGTGGATGGGGGAAAGGTCGGTGCACTACAAAAAATGACAGTAAAGATTACAACGAATCGGGCCTCCGAGTGGCGCAGTGGTAAAGTGCTCGCCCTATCATCCGGAGATCGCTGGTTCGATCCCCGGGTGATGCTGTTTCCTCTCACAGCCGGAGGTCTAGAGAGAGCTGATTGGCCGAGCCCTCTCAGAGGGGAGGGATGAGAGGTACTTTGGGCTCCCATATTGATCACGGCATTGATCATTGATCAGGGCCAATCAGGGGCGTCTGTGAGCTCGCGCACGCGGAAGGAGCAGCTAGCGCTTTCTTCCGAGTGTGTTTTTCCGCCCCTAACGGTGCGAGGAAACACGTGATAGTCTTCGGCCCTCCCGGCTGAATGGTAGTAGTAGACTTAATGTGGGAGCCCCCTAGTGACGGGGAGGAATTGGCCATGACTAAATAAGGGAGAAAATTGGTTAAAAAAAAAAATTTTAATTTAAAAAAAGATTACAACAAATCCAATGTAGTGTTATTAAGGTTATGTCTAATCAAATGTTATTACAATTGCAAGCGGAAATTTCTTGTTCTGTTCTAAAACTAGCAAATAAAACAAGAAATTTTCGCTTGTAATTTTAGTAACTTTTGAATTTTGTTTGTTAATAATTTTATCTTAAGAAGGTTTAGATTAATGCAACTATATTCAGGATATTCCCTTTTTAAGGTATAATATATATTTGCAATATAATTTTTTGCACTATTCTTGTCGCTGATAGTGAAGTGATGTAACAAAAGGGATGGAAACTGGCTACAACTAAATTGGGGAGAAATTAAATAAACTGGAAAAAAAAATCTCCTTTTCTGACATTTTATTTTTGTTTTTGGTTTATATATTCATGTGCTTGCTGTAAAATGTTATAATTTCCACCAAAACAGCAAAATTCCACAGTGGGCAGACTTTTCACAGCCCTTCAGTTTAAGTCTAACAATTTCACAGATTTTGCAATGTCGAAAAAGACATTTTCGTGTAACTCTTGATGTAAGGTGAAGGTTTCTGCATGGTCATGTTTACTGAACATTTTCGGAAGGAGTCTCCAGCGTAAGCGCAACATAACAGAGGTAACTTTTTCACAGAGCGTCCGAAGAAACAATGATAAGCCTGTTAATGTTAAATATAACTACAAATGGATAAAAAATTTTTTTTTTTTTAGAAATACTAAAAATCATCACTGGTACAGGAAATTCCGTTATTGGAAAGTAATCAGGTCTGCTAACGGTTACTCCACTTGATGTCAGGCTGCACCATTGCACCTTGTCGTGGATTATTTTCCTATAACAGCACATCGTGTGTATTATTTTTATATTTTTTTTTTCTTCCAGCTTTTGTTAAAACAAGTTAACTTAAGATTAGAGTAAACTATTCCAACCACAGTGTTTGGAAGCTTGTTAGATAGGGCAGGGAATCAAGCAGTAGTGTGTATGTGGAGTAATTTTGTATGTACTTTTTAGGGACTAAGCTTAGCCATGGGTGATGAAGTGTTTAAAGGTTTCAGCATTTTGGATTCCTGTTCTAGCCACTCCAGCAGCTGTGGTGTTTATGGGGAATTTGTTTTGAGAAGCGTTGGCACACCATGTGCCTCTCTACCAATCTCGCGCGAATCACCAGCCAAGCTGGAATTTCTATTGGCATCCTTTCCAGCTTGCTTGCTTACCCTTAAAAAATTTAACCAGTTTGCACCATGTCACATTTTTTCTATGAAGGAGAGACGAGGGAACGACAGGGACAAGAGCAGAGCTGAAGAATGCGAGTGATGTATGGAGTGTGATCTCTGCGGTTATTCTGGGGTTCTTGCTCCAATTTCCTTCAACACAATCCGCTTCAGTGTTCCGTCAGGCAAGCTCGCCCTCAAGAGCTCGATGTCAAAGAAGCCCAATGTCAATTGATGCCACTGTTCTTTGTGAAAACAGGCCGTCTAGAAGGGGGGCATCACCCACCAGGTGATAAATGCTATAGGGAGTTTTGGGGGAGAGAAAGGTGGTGGAGGGTTCGATCACTCGCAGCCTGAAAAGAGCTTCTTTCATCGTTCCTCTCTTTCGCTGCCTCTCGCAGTGGGCAGGATGAATAGCGGGAGCAGGATGAAAGTTTAAACAGGGGGCTGTTTGCTCTCGGCAGGCGCTGGCGCTGTAATTCTTCAGGCTTCTTCAGAGCACAGGAGGCCGGTGATTAGCTCGCTCGGCGGTGTTTGTTATCCTTCATGTCACCACAGATTTAAACGCCTTTCACCTCCCGCTGGCCGCCTGGCTCGGCAAATTCGCGAACGAGGCAGCCCTTGTCTTTGCCTCGCCCTTGCCGGACCCCTGAAATCTCCACTGTGAAAACAAAACGATGTCAACCAGACAAGCACCTCAGCACTACATGTTCTCACCCACACTTTCCCCCTGGAAGTCGTGCACTGTTCCCATCGATCACTCGCTGTCGTCTTTTCTGATAACCACTTTTACAATCCCAGCCTTCAAGTTCCCACAGTTCTGCACTTCGGCTACCTGCTTCCTGTTTCCTTCCTAGCCGGAGTTATTCCTATTGCCCCGTATTGAAAAT
Organism: Clarias gariepinus; assembly: GCF_024256425.1. Taxonomy (NCBI): domain Eukaryota; kingdom Metazoa; phylum Chordata; class Actinopteri; order Siluriformes; family Clariidae; genus Clarias; species Clarias gariepinus. The sequence goes on along the minus strand of NC_071124.1, from coordinate 5,217,418 downwards.
TTCGAGTAGAATACAACAGGGCTCTATTCAAGCTATCCAAACCTTTGATCTGTATACAAATGTACAGGTCACTTGAACACCGGTTTTGTTCTGGACTCAGGGGATACGAGGTAGTATGTCCGGTACTTCATCTCTCAGATTAGATTAGAGAAGAAGGAAGTACAGAACTCATGTAGTCAAGCCTGCCATGTAAATATTCTGCACCAACTGAATGTTTTATTACCAGCTTGTGATCTACCACTAACTTACTGGTTAGCACTGTCAACCCACCAACCTCCAAGTTTGGGTGCCCGACTCTCACCTCCAGGTTCCCCCGGTTTACTCCAAAGACAGGCAATGAAGGTTGCTTGTTGTTTCCAAATTGGATGCAGTCTATGATTGGGTGTGTGAGTCTATGTGCAAGTGCCCCGCAATAGGTTGATACCCCATTCAGGATGTACCCCAACTTGTGCCCTGAGATCGCTGCGATATGGTCCAGACCCCCTGCATCCCTACTCAGGATACTTGGTATATATAATAAATAGAAGACAATCCGGTTTCCTGAATTTCTTCACAATGTCAAAAACAGTGGACACCTTTGTGGAACTTCTGGGGAACATAGGGAATTCGACGAAGGGACGTGCGATTCGAAATCGTTGCTGTCATCCTTGATTTTTTACCGGTCCACATGAAGAAATAATGGAATAAGTGCGGAATAGACCAAACGTAGTTTTGAGCATACAGTATAAGGAATACTGTACCAGTTAAAAGGAGTGGAAACATCTTTGCTTGTATACACTACATGGTTTTCCAGTGTGTGTGTGTGTGTGTGTGTGAGTGAGTGAGTGAGTTTGGACCTGAGCCCGGAAGCGTACACAGTCCATGGTCCCTGGTGAGGAGACGAGCCGCAAAAGCCCGGCAAATGCCAAACAAATTACGGCGCAATTAGGGATGAGTGGGACGAGCCGCCTCGCTGCAGATTAGGACGGAGCGTTTGGCCGCGACTGCGTGTCACCAGACTCCGCGCGGAATGTAGACGTCCACAAGAAAGGGGCTCGGAGATTTACAGCCGGAAACCCAGCGCTGCACAGAGGACTTTTTAATTACGCCTTCACTCGCTCGTGGACTTCTCTTTTGGTTAAGGGGTGGGTGCATATATGTGTGTGTGTGTGTGTGTGTGTGTGTGTGTGTGTGTGTGTGTGTGTAAATGTGCTCTGCAACACAGTTTTGGTTTCAAAACCACTAACATTCTCATGTTTTTCGTATCATTTTTGTCCTTGCATTTCTTTCTCTCTGTCTCACTTTTCCTTCATCTGTCTTTCTCTTTATCAGTTATCTGTCTCTCTTCCCTTCTTGCGCCCTCCTTTTCTCCCAATTTGGCTGTGGGTTTACATCTTTCTCTCTATCTGTCTCTCTTTTTATCTTTCAGCTTGTCTGTGTGTGTCCAAGACTTGTTGCCTGTCAGTCTCTGTCTCTCTCTTTCTTCCAGTCACTCTCACTTTGTGTCTCATTGTCTCTCTTTGTCTTTGTGTCTGTCTTCTCTGTCAGACAGTTAGTCTCTCTCTTTCTCTCTCTCTCATATTCCGTCCTTCAGTCTGTCTGTCTGTTTCCCTCAGTTTGCCTCTCCCTTTCAACCTTTCTGTCTGTCTCTCTGTCTGTCTCTCTCTTTGTCTGTTTCTCTGTGACTCTTTGCCTCTCAGTCTGTCGCTCTTTCTCTTCCTGTCATTCTCACTTTGTCTTCCCATCTTCTTCTCTCTCTCTGTCTCCATCTCCCTGTCAGTAAGACCAGTAGTCTTTCTGTCTCTCTCTTGGTCAGTCTTTCTCTCTGTCTGTCCTTCTGTCAATTTTTTCTGTCTGTCTCACTAAGAATGTCTGCCTGTCAGTCACTGTCTCAATTATACACTTTCTGTCTTTCTCTCTTTCACTCTCTCTCTCTCTCTCTCTCTCTTTCTCATTACTGACTCTTTTGTGTTCCATGGACACTCACTGACATATCTCTCAGATCACTGTTACCATTAAAGCTGTGACACACACAAACGCGTGCACACACACAAACGCGTGCACACACACACACACACACACACACACACACACACACACACACACAGCCAGTAAACAATTCCAGATCTTATCGGCCTGTAATGCAGACTACATGTGCTGATGTAATCAGCCAACCCCACCATCTCCACCCACCCCAACATACACACACACACACACACACACACACACAGATCCTGAAACAACAGCCATAGGTGTGGTGGGAAACCAAATAAGTTCTGGACAATCATTGTCATTTGATTCTGTTGTGATGTAGGTGTGTGCAACATTTTTTTATTGTAACTGTCAAAAGTATTGGCACCCTGTTGGTCTTTTTCATGTGGTCTCTAAACCAGTCCTGTCTGTGTGTGTGTGTGTGTGTGTGTAGCTTAAATCAGACATCTTGTAAAAACAGTTGTCACACTATAAGGCTAGTTACGTAAACAGTTTCCTGCTCACTAGCAACCCAGACAAAGGGAAAACACACAGCGTGAAAATTGTAGTGGGTGTGGCAGGAGCATGTGTGGGTGGGTGAGTGTGTGTGTGAGAGAAAGAGAGAGTGAAAGGAGTGCACTGTCATTCATTCATCCCAGCGGAATACTAGTTGTTATATAATTAGAAGACCTTTTGATGCTTTGTGGATTTAACACGTGCGTTATTTGACAGTCGCGTTGAAGCGACACACTCACACAAGCCTTTGTGCTAGTCTTCCTGTTTATCCATTTAAACGCTTTCTAGAGGGTATATTTCGAGCCCCCAGGGGAACTTCTTGCTCCGAAGTTGCAAAGCTTGTTTAGATTGTGCAGGGGCATGGTGTATCTCAGGCACTCCTAGCTGTCACCGTCGGAAAGAAATATGTTAGAATGAGTCGAATCTAACGCCTTTAAGCGATAGTAAGCGACTTCTTGGTTAATAACTGTTGAGAGTGCATGCTTTCACTCAGTGACTCATGAGACATTCCGACGGTGCAATCTTGTTCCGAGCCCAAAACGATGCCCTTACCTCAGCAGAGGTTTGATCCGCTTAGTATTAGCGCAGATGAAAGATAACAGAGCAGCGGAGGGAGGGAGGGCCACGTGTGACCCCATAGACCCCTGATCCCTACAGCTAAGGATTCTTGCCATCATTTTGAGGTATTAGGACGGCACAGAGATGCACAAAGCAGCCTCTGTTCTTTTTTTAACCACAGTTACACAGACTCACACACAGGCAGGTTTTGACCTTAGTGTGTGTTTAACGTCCTGCGACATGTCGTTTTCGTTAAAACCTCACACGCTTATTTTCGGTGCGTTTGAATTGATTTACGTGGAACGCGATTAAATTAAGGTGCGCTGCTCCAGGAAAATAATCGACAACATGGTTTCGTGATTTAGCCCGACATGAATTTCATTATTTCTTTATTCCTTTTATCCCACAGAAACATGCCAACACTGAACATTTTAGTTTATTTAAGGACGACGTTTTGTTCGTTTAATGTTCATGTTGAGGCAGTGGTGGTGGCTCAGGCGGTTGAGGCTCTTGCTTGCTGTTCAGGGATTCAGACCCCACCAAACCCTAAGGTTGCCATTGTTGGGCACTTGGGGAAGGACCTTTACTCTATACCTATGTAATAATGTTGTTGCCAGTCCAGAAGCCTGGATGAGACAGAAGAAGGGGTGGTGCAGTGATAACGAGATCGCCTTATCATCCGTCGAACTCTATCAGGGTAAGGGATGGAAGGCACTTTAGCATTCTCTTATCAATCGTGCTGCTAGCTAATCATGGTCATCTGTGAGCTTATGCAAGTGGAAGGAGCGAATAGCGCTATCCTTCGAGTGTGTAATGCTTTTGTGAGAGCAAGCAGATCGACAAGATGCAGTTGGTTGGCATCACATATCTCGGGAGAAACACATGCTAGCTAAACCTACCAACCAGAGAGGGTGAAGGCTATGACGAGACACATGATGGCCTTCGCCCCCCATGGTTGGTACTTGTAGCTTTGATGGGGGAGTGCCCTAATGGCATGTACTGTAGGAATTAGCTATGACTAAATTAGAAAGCAAATTAAAAAAATGGGTTAGGTGACAGGCTAGCAACCTGTTCCCCATGAAAACCACCAGGAAAACTTTACAGTTGTTACAGTCACAGCAGTTACTACACACTGACACTGGAGACGCTGCAGTCCGTCTTTGAGATGTTGCTATAAAAACATATTATGACAAGCGCACTATTACTATCATAACCCTGGGATTTGCCGTGCAGTCAGCGCTACTGTCAGAGCTGCTGTTCTGGAAAATTCATCAACAATTTCTGACAGACAATTGTTCACCACCGTGGTATAAAGCAAACTCTCTGTACAGCGTTTTTTTGTTTTTTTTCCCTCAGAGGGCGTTTACAGGCTTGGAGCGGTAGGGGGAAAAGCTCAGCTGTGCATGATTCGATCCTCTCACCGTCCCATTATTCACCACACCAATCTGTCATTAGCTAATATTCAGTTTGATGGAAACACATGAGCTCGAGCATGTGCTCAGACGCTCGGGTTACCTCAAATTAGATTATAGAAGAGGAAAATTTGCTTGTATGTGAAGCCATGACTAACTGCACCCAGCGGGGAATGTGTGCGTCTGCATAATGAACCTACAGTGATGATGGTATTTATTTCTTTAAACCGTAATGCATTAGGAAAGAATTTCTTATTAAAATTCAAAGTGACTCGTCTGAATACTCCCTTTTCATGTGACGCATAGTGAATCAAATAGACCATTTTTGCCAGATTTGTCTTTTAATTGTCATAATCAGAATTCCAGGTGATCCAATATTCAATTCAATTCAAATTTTTTTATATAGCACTTTTAACAATGGTCATTATCTCAAATCAGCTTCCCAAAAATGAAAAGAACATTTGAAAAGAACATTTATGGAAGTGTGTATGTGTGAGAAAAATGTGTCTAATAATGAGATTGTCTCTGATGAGCAATATATATATATATATATATATATATATATATATATATATATATATATATATATATACAGGTCCTTCTCAAAAAATTAGCATATTGTGATAAAGTTCATTATTTTCTGTAATGTACTGATAAACATTAGACTTTCATATATTTTAGATTTATTACACACAACTGAAGTAGTTCAAGCCTTTTAATTGTCGTAATATTGATGATTTTGGCATACAGCTCATGAAAACCCAAAATTCCTATCTCAAAAAATTAGCATATCATGAAAAGGTTCTCTAAACGAGCTATTAACCTAATCAACTGAATCAACTAATTAACTCTAAACACCTGCAAAAGATTCCTGAGGCTTTTAAAAACTCCCAGCCTGGTTCATTACTCAAAACCGCAATCATGGGTAAGACTGCCGACCTGACTGCTGTCCAGAAGGCCATCATGGACACCCTCAAGCAAGAGGGTAAGACACAGAATGAAATTTCTGAACGAATAGGCTGTTCCCAGAGTGCTGTATCAAGGCAGCTCAGTGGGAAGTCTGTGGGAAGGAAAAAGTGTGGCAGAAAACGCTGCACAACGAGAAGAGGTGACCAGACCCTGAGGAAGATTGTGGAGAAGGACCGATTCCAGAGTCTGGAGTAGAAACATCCAGAGCCACCGTGTACAGGCGTGTGCAGGAAATGGGCTACAGGTGCCGCATTCCCCAGGTCAAGCCACTTTTGAACCAGAAATCAAGGTGCCAGAGTCTGGAGGAAGACTGGGGAGAGGGAAATGCCAAAATGCCTAAAGTCCAGTGTCAAGTACCCACAGTCAGTGATGGTCTGGGGTGCCATGTCAGCTGCTGGTGTTGGTCCACTGTGTTTTATCAAGGGCAGGGTCAATGCAGCTAGCTATCAGGAGATTTTGGAGCACTTCATGCTTCCATCTGCTAAAAAGCTTTATGGAGATGAAGATTTCATTTTTCAGCACGACCTGGCACCTGCTCACAGTGCCAAAACCACTGGTAAATGGTTTACTGACCATGGTATTACTGTGCTCAATTGGCCTGCCAACTCTCCTGACCTGAACCCCATAGAGAATCTGTGGGATATTGTGAAGAGAAAGTTGAGAGACGCAAGACCCAACACTCTTAGAGCTTAAGGCCGCTTAAGGGAGCTTAAGGCCGCTATCGAAGCATCCTGGACCTCCATAACACCTCAGAAGTGCCACAGGCTGATTGCCTCCATGCCACGCCGCATTGAAGCAGTCATTTATTTTAGTCACTTTTTTTGTTTTAAAAACACTTCTTTTATTGGTCGGATGAAATATGCTAATTTTTTGAGATAGGAATTTTGGGTTTTCATGAGCTGTATGCCAAAATCATCAATATTAAAACAATTAAAAGGCTTGAACTACTTCAGCTGTGTGTAATGAATCTGAAATATATGAAAGTCTAATGTTTATCAGTACATTACAGAAAATAATGAACTTTATCAGAATTTGCTAATTTTTTGAGAAGGACCTGTATGTATATATATATATATATATATATATATATATATATATATATATATATATATATATATATACAGGTCCTTCTCAAAAAATTACAGTATATATATATATATATATATATATATACTGTATTTTCTGAGTGAAGCAGCAGTGATTATCAGTTATTTACGGTCGAATAGTTCTGATAGTTTTTCGAAAATTTGTTCAAGTGTGTATGTGTGTTAAACATTTGGACTGCTTTCTCGATGAGCGACAATTCCAAGCTGGTTTTGTGAAAATAATTAAGCTCAGGTGTGAATCCTGAAGTCGTCATTGTTGCTACGAGGGTGAGGCGAAAATTATACACACTCTGGCTGTAGAATTTATGTTTTTCAACATAATCTTACTTTCTTAATACACTTTGTCCATGCGTCAACAAGCTTTCATATTCCCTCATTAAAAAATGTTGCCATGAATGCACCTCTGTCTTCACTTCTTCATCAGAAGTGAATCTTCATCCTTGGTTGGCTGCTTTCAGAAGACCTAACAGGTGAAAGTCCGATGGAGCTAGAGCAGGATTATAGGGAGGATGCTTTAACACCTCAAAACGTCAAAAGTGACGACAACACTTTTCAGAAGTTTGCGGATGTTCGTCTTCAGCCAAGGAAATCCGGCTTCTTGTTGGTGGCTGACACTTGTTGGACCTTCCTTAAACTTCTCTATCCATTTCACTTCTTCAATAAATCAAGTCACCAGGTACACCCTCAGACCACAAAAAAAAAAAAAAAATCATGATAACACAGTGCGACTAGCTGACGTTTTGATCATTTTTGACTCTCCCTGGTGTTTTAAAGTTATGGTTTGTTAAGCTTGTTTGTTAATTTTAGGCACGCTATAAGGCTAATGTTGCTAACTGTAGCTTAATCTCTTTTAGCAGCAACAGATCTATGGTGTTTGGATATAAGTGTTGGTTCGATATAGATATTCTTAATTTCTTCTGTTTAGGAAAATAAAATATTAAACGTCAGCGTCATCTCTGGTCCCTTTGTTTCTGAAGAGGTAAAGACGAGTAGGTTAGCAGCTATCCGCTAACGACTAACCTAGCCTTGTTCAATTCTTAGTTGTATAACTTTTATTTCACTAAACAAATGTCATCTTAAATTAAAAACTGTTGAATATACACACAATACATAAAACAATACTTTTTTTATGTTTTAGATTGAAAAGTGTGGTTTTGTCTCAGTCGTTTCAAGTTTCAGCATTTCGTTTCAGTTTCTGATTGACTAGAAAAATTCACTTTAACAAAGGGACAACATTTTTGAAACAGGGTAGACAAATGCAAGTCAATTAAGTTATGTCCGAATTGACAAGCTATAGGATTATTACGTACTGGCTCCAGGCCTACAGCTAATCAAGTTTAAGCTCAGTCCTGATATATGGAGATACACGGATGCCAAGTGACAATTATGCAAATGTAGACTGGTTTGGGGATTGTTGGGGGAAAAAAAGTTTGAAACATCAAATGCGGATTTACTAGAATAGCAGACAGATGTATGTTCAAACCACAGTGTATTTTGTCTATAAAATGTCCAAGCCATAAAAGTAAACCTATCGAATAATAAAAAAAAAACTTTATGCAAAAAATGTACTGTGCGGACATTTATAGCATCTCTAGCATCATTGCTCATGACATAAAAAGAATTTTTTTAAAACCCACAAAGTTATAGTTTATGCTGAAATTGACATGAGGTCTTTGGAAAATCTTCAGCAGAAAACCTAAAGAATTCCTGAGAAATAAATTCTGCGAAAACTGTTTTAAGAAGTCAGAGACCCTTACGCCTTTGGAATATACCAAAAATGTCATGTTGGCTTGTTATTATAATCATAATTTTCCTTTTTTTTTTCTCTCTCTCTCTTTCTAATGTACTAGTAACTGTAGACCTTCACTCTCCAGAGCAATTGAGGAAATGTTTAAAGCTTCACACAGCCACGACTCTGACACCATTCAGGGAGTTAAAATAACACGAGGACACAGCCAGTCCACACGCTGGCCCATTTACAAAGCTAATTAAGAGAGCACAAGATGGATGCCTTCCAATTTGTTTTATTTTTTTCAATAAAGCTAATGTATCGAGAAGCTCTGGGCCAAAACGCTACCCCTCAGCCCCGGGGGTTTTGGCCATTTGTTAACAATTAGTCACAAATAATTTTGGTCGTTCTGAATAAGTGGGATTCCACAGACATGAAGAAAAGCACTGTTTGAAGGGGAAAATGGGGGAAATGTGTCTGCGGTGTATTTCTCAAAGATGGTTATGTGTGGTCAGCAATTTCACCTGGGCACACACGTATAAACACAATATCGAATCTGTATTCTTGCGTTTAACATTAATAGAAAGTGGCATGGAGTAATAAGCTGGTCATTGAGCAAACTTGGAATTGGACGAACCTTAGGGGTCTGTGGATGTAACCGTGCATGAATACGTCCTGTGCATGAACACGTTGTTAGGATTGAGCAGATGTTGTGTTTCAAGCAGATACAAAAACACAAAGGAATATGAGGTGGATTATGATATGGAAAGTTCACGTTAATGGAATGCACTCATTCATTCATTCATCCTTAGTAGCTGCCTGGTCTGGATTGCAATATTTAGATAGTAAAGTAGTTTATTCATATTTTCAGGGAATGGAGTTAACTCCAATAAATTCATTAGAAAATATCACAGGAAGGTGCAAACAAAACCATATCCTAAGCACATCCCTGACCTTGACTCCACTAACGTCCTTTGGGATGAATTGGACCCCCAGCAATGTAACAGATGCTTTTATCGCTCAATGGGCAAAAATCTGGACAGATCTCATTTAAAAATCTAGTAGAAAACCTTCCCAGAATATTGGAGCTTAAGACCAAAAGGGAATAAATTTGCAATGGATTTTCACAAACCCTGTGCGATTAATCGGGTGTTCAAATACTTTTGGCCATACAGCGTGTATTTGGAGCACTAAACGGACACGTTGTTTTTTTTTCTCCCTCAACACTTTCTGTCTGTGTCATGCACAGTCAGTAAGGTTAGTGTTATGAATTATTATTGAGATCACCGTACCAAGATGAACCTTTGAACCAGACATTCCTGCCTTTTCACAGCCGTGTGATCTGCTTTAGAATCTCCAATCTCATCTCCCTAGCACTCGCCACTACCTCGAACCCTCCCACCCACATCCGAACACACAGTGTGCCTGTCATGAGGGGGCCGCGGTAGTCCAGTCTCTCTGTCTCAGCCTTTTTCATGTCTACAAGGGGATTTGATCAAACCGGGATGACGGATGGTATAATAAGCGTGCGCATGCATCCAAGGAAGCACCTCATCTCTGCGTTGGCTTATCTAAAATGACTCCAAAGCTCCCTTTCTGGCTAAACCTTATGTCGACACAGTCCTCGTCATCGAACTGACTCTTTACTTCTTAACCACATTGCTGTGGAATACGGCGTAAGCGTTTTGAAGATTTTCTTCAATAAGTAGATTTAGCAATTTTGCCTGTGCCAAAGAACCTCTTTTTCGGTAGGCAGTAAACTTGAATTATGGCACACTTTAAATTGCAGTTAAGCCATCTCAGGTGCTAGAGGTTCATGCCGGTCATAAATCGTGTCAGCTCCGCAAAGGCCTTACGCTAGCACTGAAAATGGACCTCTCTATCAAGGGTCCTGACTTTCCCCAATCGTGCAAACTTTCTCAAGGAGAGAAAACATAAAGAAAGAAATGGATTTCGTCCACTGATTTTTCTCCTGACATAATGTCTCTTTTGTTTCTATTCTACATTAAACTATTTCCTGCCCTTTTTTTTCTCTTCCCTCTCGCTCGTTTAAGAAGTCCACATGGTTTATAAAGTGTCTTTGGCAAAGGTTGACCGGCAAGCTGCCGCTACATTCATGACCAAAAACAGAAATCGTCTGTCTGGCCAAGAATAAGAGTTTTTTTTTTTCCCTTCCCTGTTTAGTCAAGTGATGATATCTGGTGCTTTATGACATGCCTGTCATAGCTATTGAAGTTAACATTAGATTGTAAAGGCCGATCTGACCCTGTGGGAAACGAGCAGAATCAAAACAGCCCCTTTGAAAACAAGCAGGGAAAAAAAATAAAAAAAAACTTTCTGCACAAGGTGGCTTAAGATAGATGAGACTACTTGACTCTCGGGCATCTTGGAGATTGTTGGGTGTCTATTGCTTTATTTGCACAATGCTTATAGGGTTTTTATGGTGTAAGACCCAAAGATAAATAAGTCTAGACGCTCGAAATTCTTTATGACAACAGAGGGGACTGTGTGGATTCAAAAGCATTGGTTTTGTGAGATTTTCATTATGTTTCACTCCCTTAGAAGAAAGAACACATCATATTTTTTAGTGGAGCAGGTGTTCTTGACAAAACCATCCAACATCCCAAGGGTGATACAGATAGCACCAGAGAGAGAGAGAGAGAGAGAGAGGGAGGATAGAACCGCCAGCAGATTTATGATTTTGTAAAGCTGCAATGAGGGAGGAGGCTACCTCGGGTCTGAAATAACGCCTGCAGTGATAAAATCCAGCCTGACCCTGTGAGGCAACCATCGCCTACAGTGTCCAGCCACAAGCACAAAAAACCAAAAAGGGTTGCATGCAGAATTCATTTTTGGAAATGATTTAATTTTGTGACTGCTTACAGCACCTGTTTGAGGTTTGAGTTGAGCTGAACTATGCGAACAAGGGGGCAAAAAAAAAAAAGTCCCATTTCTGTAAACCCAGACATGCATATTTTTGTGTGCTGCTGGTTGGATTTCTGTGAAATCGGTGGCTCAGTGGTTACGAGAAGACGCATTGCCAGTGCGAAGCAGCAAAGTGGTAAAAACCCATTTGGATTCCCTGCAGCGATTTTTCAAACGTGCTGCCGCAACAAAGGAAGCCTGTGGCTTTCCAGAGACAGAACCCATCGGCTTAGCGCCGTAGAAATCTAGCGTGTGTGGTTCTTTTGTGCGTTGTATGTTTTTTTGTGTGGTTTCTTTGTGCACATATTCCTCTGCAAGCCCGGCGTATTAAATATGTGCGAGTGTGTATGTGTGTTCCTGCAAACACTCAACTTTAGCATACCTCGCAATGTGTGTGTGCGTGTGTGTCAGCCTGCATGATTACACATTCAGGATTCGGTGTGTATGCGTGTGTCCACGGGTCCTACCATTTGAATTAACCCGTCTTAGATGTGGTAAAGCTCTGTGTGGGTAGAATGCAGACTTTGCAAACCCCCGAGACAGTAGACCGGAGTTGTGCGAGTGTGCGAAGGGGAGACGTCGCGTACCAGGGCGTCGACAAGAAAAGAGAAAATATCTCCGCTGACCACGGGAACGATCACGCTCGCACCACACCCTCGAGCGTCGACTGAGAGCGGCCAGAGCAAACACAGATTGCGCAAGGTCCTTCCTCCTGGTGCACCTCCATTGTTTGCGTCCTGCAGGTGCGCGTTCCTGCGTGCTCAGAGCTCTATTCGAGTTAATTACCCAGCGGGAGAAGCTTTTACCAGAATACACAGACGGATCAGCAAGATTGGGTTCCTCAACCCCCACGCCTGCATTCCAGGAGCAGGAATAGTATTAAGAAACCAAATCAGCACAACAAGCAAACCGCCGTAACCATCCTCTTTCTCCCTCTGTCTGTCTCCGTCCATATATCCTTTTCTTATCCACCCCCCCGGCAGACTTGCCTCCCATCCCAAAAACATGCAAACCGCAACCCGTCTGGCTTTGGCACATGCCATTGTGAATCGCTATGCTTTGTTTAAAACAAAAAAATTCCCAGTTAGTCACCGTCAACAAGCTCATCCCTCTGATTTACGGCGAATAAAATATGAAGGGAATTTTTCCCAAAGTAATCCACGATAGAAGATCCACTTCATCATCCTTTGCTTATTCTACTCCCGGAACTTTCTTGCGCTGTTTACCGTCAGGGTTACGACTTATGACAGAGGTCGTAAGTACAGAGAACAGTAGGGTATCATTGTGAAAATCCCAAAGTCTTAAACTTAAAGCCACTCTCTGCGATTTTTCCGTTTGTCTCAGTCTGACTGCGCATAAACATTTCCCGTTCGGGACAATTCGCTGCAGATGCAGCCAGACCTCATCCCGGTGCAAGGTTTCTTCCCTCTCCATGAGCTAACATTTGACAATCTTTCATTTTCTTGTTTACAAGCAGTCATGACGTATGCAATTATGTCTTCCGAACAGGTTTTATCAGGATCCATCAAGTGGTGTTGATCTAAAATCAGAGAGTGTGCTTATTGTAAAGGTTATACTAGAGATCCATCAAAATTCCGGCAAGATTCTCTTTTTTTTCATACTCGCTCTGTTATGGTTGAGCAAGAACACGTCCAATAGTTACTGATTTGTAAAACTTTTTTCTCTTTCAGAAAACCTATTATGTTTTTAATTCTTTTTATTGTTTCTTTTTTTTTTTGGACTGTTTACTTTGCTAATTTATTTATATCCAATTTCCACCCATCCGATGAGTGTAGACATGATGCGGACAGTTGACTGATGTTGCTTTGCCTGGAGGGGAAATCGAAATCTCTCTTTCCCAATTTGACAGCAGAGCCGCTTTATTGTGGGATTCAAATTCGCCATATCAAGTGTTAATGGTTTGTTACAGTCATGTATGAAAAATATATATATATTTTTTTTATTTTATTTGTGTAAAAACATGATGAAAAATTATCTGATCGTTGCAGGTCACATTATTAGGCAAATACAACCTCAGATGAACAACAACATGTAACTGTTTTTCATTGTGCCATTAGTTATTTAACAACAAAATGAAGCCAAAAAGAGACAAAAACTAGCAGGCAATAGAGTATTACTTACCCCTTTAATGTTTCCGCAGGATTTAAGAGGGTAAATTGCAGCCAGGTGCTGCTAATCATCAGCCATTGATTAATTGATCGTCAGCAATTATGCCGAGCTCTATAAAAGCTAAAGTTTTGGCAGTTTGCTGGTCTGGAGCATTCTTGTGTGTGTTAACACAATGCCTAGAGCAATGGTCTTAGAGCAGCAATTGTTGCTGCACAACAATCTGGAAAGGGTTATAAAACCATTTCCAAGCAATTTGGAATTCATTGTTTTACAATGAGAAAGATCTGATCTTCCCAGGAGTGAACAGGAGTCCCAGCACTTTCACCCCGAGGTCACACGGTACAATGCTCAGAGTACAAATACAAAAAAACAAAACAAGAGTTACATCTCCGACCCTACGAGCCTCATTAAGCATGTTAAACGTTAAAGTCCATGACAGCACAATTAGAACTAACTTTTACACATGACTGTACAGGTTCTTATGAACATTGACCTCTTGGGAAAGGTGCGTCTGTGTCTCCCAGTCCAGGAATTTAAACTCAGAATCTTCCGATCACTTACTCAAAGCTTTAACGTCTGAGCTACCACTGCTTCAAATTCAAGGCTGAAGAAACAGATTCAGCAATCCTGAGTCCGTCTGGAGTTTTAAGTGATTTTGCATTCAGGTTCTCGGGTTTACTTTGATGAAAAGTGGATTTAATAACTGCTTATTGGTGTGAATGAGACGCAGTAACAATGAGGCACTGTCAACCGTCTAGAGTGTATTCTCGAATCACACCCATTATTCCCGAGATCCACCATGACCCATGACCTAAAAAGCCTAAATGAAATAGGAGCTTACTAACTGAATATGGAAGTACAGCTTCTGTACGCTAAAACAAGTTCTGCCATTTGACCATCTAACCATGAAGAAAAAGAACACAGGAAAATATAAACCTGTATTGAACATATGACATGAATCACAAAATATGAAGCGTGTTAGGTTTAATACACAAATGTAGGTAAAAAGGCAGGGTGCTTGCACAACTGAAAGCCTTTCTTAGTCGCAAATTGGACCTTTTTTAATCAAAATCAGTTAGTTAATCCAAAATGATTGTGAAAGATAACACATTTATAAAAAAAAAAAATTATTGAATGAGGAATTTGCAACTATAACCTGAATTTTAAATTAAATTCATTGGCCTTTATTTCCATGTGTAGGAGAATGTTGGTAGTTAAATTGTGTCAAAGTGAACCTTTAGTATTTTGTTGTCAAGTTTTCTTTTGAAAGTGTCTTTTGAAAAATTTGAATTTGAATTTTTAAGAACTGAGTTCAAAGTGGACTGTACATAGTATCAATCAAATTATTTATTTATTTTTACAGTTTTAGACATTTTAAGTTAACTTGGCGATCAATTTTTAAAAAATGTAATTGAACTACAAGAATTGTCAGTTACGAGTTCGGATCAAAGCATAAAACTCTGATTTGTACTTTGTAAACTCGTATCATAGCGGCACATTTCTCAATCCATATCCCCCTGCTACAAAATCCATAGACGCGACATAATCCATAACCTCCTGCTACACCAATGCACTTATCCCAGTGTTTCACTAGTGCTTGGACACCATCAGTGTGGAAAGATTTCTCGGGACGCCAGAGCCATGATCAAACTGCTTGTTTCACGTCTGAAACCCTGGCCTTTCAGGAACTCCTTTAATGACCCAAACATGTGGAAATGGCTCGTAGTGGAGTGATTTCAGGACTGTATGGGGGGATGTAGCAATAACTCCTAGCCGAGTTCCTGTAATGTGGTGATTTTCAAGGATCAGGCGTTTAATGCACTAAATAATCACGATTAACGACAGCAGTGAGCTCCGAGCCACCGCACCCGGGATCGTTATTCACGGACGTTCGGCTTTCTTTAATAAAATAGTTACACCATTCAAACCTATTCTCTGGCAAAGAGTCTCATCACTGCTCTGCGCTTGAAGTCTTCTGTAAATGTCAATCACTTTTACGCCTCCATTCACCAGAAATTTCATCACAAGCCTCGGCTTGACTTGAACATCCCTTTAAAATATTACAACTTTGATACATGTAAAAAGAAACGACTATCTCAGGTTAGAAAAGTCTTTTGTTGTGTATATTAATAACTGTTTATAGTAGAAATGTAAAACTTTCACACCATGATGGGTTTCCTGGGCCGTCACACATTTATAAAAGAGGGGTGTCTCGTGCAGGTACATCTTCTCTTTAACTCTTACTTTACAGAAATACTGCAAATCGAATCTCTTAGAACACACTCTCACACTTTCACACACTGCCTGGACAGTTCCCATGGCTTTCTACTTTTAGCATAGAGGCAGCGACAGCGACACACACGCTGGCCAGCAGAGCCACGGTATTTATAAAACAGTGGGAAGAGCGCAGAAGCCTCCCGCATCGAGCAGTCCGGAGGGCCATGCAGGCGCTCTGTGTGTTCGTGTGTGTGTGTTTTGACTGGAGTCTCACACACCCACCGAGCGTAAAATCGACTCTTTGAAACGCCGGTACGTGCCTTGTCCTCGGGCGGCGTTATCAAACTGTTTACCACTGTCCTTCTTTCTGTGTGTGCTCGTGCTGGTGCCTGATGAGATAGCGCTGTATTGCTGTAGAGGAAACACACACACACACACAAACACACACATACTCATTTCTCAGTAAAGTCACTTTGAAGCTCGTGAGCGCTCAGAACATGTGAGGGGACACAGAAGATGTTCCACCAGGAGATACACGCCAACTGGAGGTGGTGTTTAGTCTGGTGTGTGTGTGTGTGTGTGTGTGTTGTATTGTTTGGGGTGTGTGTTAATGTACTGAGCTACAGACTTCTTCACGTTATTATTTACCTGCCTGCATAATGTCAGAATGGATGCCTGTTCAGGTACTACACTGATTTTTATATTGATATTCCTGACCGTAAGAAATCAGCAGCTGTTTTTTAAAAAGCATATCTTTACTTTTTTTTTTTTAAGTGACCCTCATGTAGCTTGATGGAGAAAAAGGGAAAGAGGGAAACGAAAAACTATATATATCTCTGTTTCAGACTAATTAAAGCCTTGATTCTGGGTAACTAACAGTTTTAAAAGATATTGCGCAATCCTTGCAACTATAAAATTTGGTCAGATTTGTAATTTGTAAAATGATCGTTTCTATTTATTTTTATTATGTTTTTAATATTAGGATCACCAGAGCCTGGCTATGTTTAGATGCTAAAAGTAGATTTCTTGTACTCGTGCAATGACAAAACCTCTAAATAAGTTTTAGTAAAGTACAGTAGCACAGTTGATAAGTTTATTACTTTATATATATATATATAATCAACTGTGCTAGTTTACTAAAACTTATTTAGAGGTTCTGTCATTGCACGAGTACAAGAAATCTACTTTTAGCATCTAAACATAGCCATATATTTATTTATTTATTTATTTATTTATTTATTAGTATAATTTTTTTATATATAGACAAAGTCATGACCTCTTACTTCTCCCAGCTTCCTCGTCACATGCTCTCTTAAACTTGAACACAGTAGCTCTGACTGAGGATTAGACCTGCCACTACCTGACAGCTCAGGATTAACCTGTGACATAGTGCCGTCTCCATTTCCACACACACACACAC
The DNA here is from genome assembly GCF_024256425.1 of Clarias gariepinus. Classification (NCBI taxonomy): domain Eukaryota; kingdom Metazoa; phylum Chordata; class Actinopteri; order Siluriformes; family Clariidae; genus Clarias; species Clarias gariepinus. Next base: position 5,200,486 of record NC_071124.1, on the reverse strand, counting down.
ACACACACACACACACACGCGCACACAATGTACAAATTCCCATTCTTTCAGTTCACTCCAGTCAGCGGCCTGAGCAGCCTGAACAGCAACTCGGATCAGAACAATTGCAGTTTAAAAATTGTATGTTTAGCAGAGATAAGGGGAAAAAAAATGTTTTTACATTACATTATTTGGCAATAACTGTAAAATAATATGTAAAATAAATTTTATGTTTGCATTTTAAATGGTAAAATGTTACTGTTCCTCTGTAATCCTACAGGTGGCGCTCTAAACTATTCGCACCTCCTGTGTAGTAGGAGCTGTTTGTTTAGAATTGTAGGAAAAAAATTTAAAAAGGCCCGTATTCACAAGGCTTCTTATAATTCTCCCAGAGAGCTCCTATCGTAGCCTAAAATGTCTCAGCTGCGAGTCCTAGACTGAAAGTGATTTGAAAAACTTCTTACAGCAACTCTGAGTAAGGAAAGTACAAAAACCTTTATCTTAGTGAGGGGGTGTGGTTGACCCCGTTGCTAGAGACGATGCAGCAATTCATGGACTGTGATTGGTTGATAAAAAATAACCTCAGACCTTTAATAACGTCTTGAAATGAGCTCTTTGTGAAAATAGACTACATGATAATAGAATAGACAGTGAAATCATAATGTTTCTATATAATGATATCGTATAATCATGATTACAGGCTACTTTATGTAAAGTTTCTGTAAAAGGCTAAATATGTTAAAGTTAATCAAATCAGCCAAATGTTGAAAATTTGTTTACTTTTGAAGCAACCAATTTCCACACCGTAGTTACTATATTAAAGTTCCTACATTTATTTACTATACTGATTTTATTATTTGTGATCCATTTCAGACTGAGGAAAGCAAAATGGCTCAGCTTTTACTAATTCACATGACTGCAGGACAGTCTGTTTTAGTTGCACTTTTGGGTGGTATGTAGCCAACAATCCGTGAGATGGAGGAAGTAACTTAGGAGCTGTTTTTAGGGCTAAGATGTTTCATGAATCATTTTTATCTTAACTAAGATTTAATCCTAAATTTAAGGATTATAATTCTATGGATTTTCTTAGAATTTCGTCACTTTTAGGCTGAAGATGCTTTGTGAATACGGGCCCTTATGTTTATAAAATCTTGATACTTGCAGAATCGCAATACAATTTAAATCGCACCCGAGTATCGTGATAATATTGTATCAGGACGTCCCTAGTGATTCCTTAATGTTTAGTGATCAATTGAATGTTTTGTGTGGATACATGGATATCTAACATGGTGCAGGAGGTGAAACCATGGCAACCAGCAGCAATTTTAAAATAGGACACACCCACATGAACTATATAAAATTAAAATTAGATAAAATTGCTGCTGGCTTAAGCACATTATACAATCATTTGAAATGTTTGTGTTTTAGATTGTCTAAAATCAACGATATTTGTTTGATTTATTTACTTAGTATCATTTTCATACTGTATATTAGCTCACTTTATATAATATTTATTAAGTATTTATTTAATTAGCTGTCGATTTAACATTAAACAAAGTAGGAATTATAAAAAAAGAAGAAGAAGAAATAGCTATTACTAAGAATAAGGTAAAAAGAAATGATGTGTAAGTTTGGAATTTGGTCTAGATTTTTCTTTTCACTAATTCAGAAGTTAGACATTGCATAAAAAGATCTGCTTGTATGCGCGAGAGAGTGTATGTTAGTCAGCACACACAAACACACACACACTTGTGTGCATGCTCGGATTTTTATTTTAAAGCTTAGGGATTTAGGACTTGGAAGATTTCCCGAAGGTTGCTGTGGCAGCTCGTAAACATAAATCCGCTCCAACTTTCCAGGCTAATGCTCAGCTCACAGCTTTTTCGCTAAGTTTCATAGCAAAGAACGACTTGTGTTATCGACACACTCTGCTAAGGTGTGGCTTATAAAAAAGTGCTAAGGTGGAATATATAAGGAAGCTGCATAAAGACACGCAAGAGGCGACGATTTATTACGGTAAGGCCGCGGATGAGGGCAATTGATTACGGATAGCTTTACGATGCGCTACAAGGAACATTTTGATTAATTGCTATGTTGAGAGGTACGATAACAGAAACAAATGACCGTCACAATCCTGGTGCTTATTAACTCTTGACATCACATGACCTGGTCTTATTGACTATTGTTTTGGCTTTCTGCATTGCTTTGAAGTTCTATCTTTCAAAGTCGGCGATTACTTCCTGTTTGTCGTAGCCCTGCTGTAGGTCTCCGTGGGTGTCTGTAGCCTCTTGGCTGGACACGAATGACCACAGATAGACCTGTGGAAAAATACAGATGGCCTACAATCTCATGAAACATCAAACCGTTTTTTGTGCATGCTCAAAACTTTCATAGCTCACACGGACCTGCTGTACCTACGATTTGTGAATTTCGTAGCAGTGTGTATTAAAAATCAGGAAAGTGAGAACTGGGCACAATGACTCCGTGTACTACAGCGTTTCCCTTTACCGCTCGAATGCCCCTTTTTGATTCCCGATTTCAAGTACAGTAATACATTATTCTTAACAAAGTTCCATACTGCAGCTTTAATTAGCTGTAAAAGATCTAAAGATCTGGCTGGTTGGTGCCCGGGTCTGGCTTCGGCTCCGCTCCGCTCTCGAGGCCGCCTCTGCTTATATATAGACTTTAACTTTATTAGTGCTTTTCCACCTCGCATCACACGTGCCGCTTAGTTGTGCTGCCCGTGCGGCTACTCTTTTACGACTCTCTCTTTAGTTTGCCATGTATGTATTTCTTCTTATCTCGCCCTCTTGTTTTGGTTTGGCGGCCGCACGGGAACTCGTCTGCGTGTCGAGGTTTCCGTCATATGGCAGCACTTATACGTTCCCCGGGTCTGAACGTGAGCTTAGCGTTTATATTACGGGAGCTGAAGAAGATTTCTTTAAAAACGGTCACTCACACGTGGAGAACACACACAGGACGCTTTAGTAGATGTTAGAGAGGGAAAGGGAACACCGGACCCAGCCCTGTTCTCACCTTAACAGTGAGCGAGTCAACTGTTGAGAATGACCTGAGCGTGTGTGTGTATGTGTGTGAGTGTGTGTGTATCTAGATTACTTTTGTTATGAGTCAGGTGCCGTTGTCACTCTGTCAGTCACAGCAGGCAGCAGAACCGTCTGTTAGAATCAAACACACACAATGGGATCATACCCTTAACCTCGTCATACTGAACAGTGCTATCACACACACACACACCGAATGAGAGAACACTTAACCCCCCTTGGTGAGTCTCAATCCTCCCACCTGTGCACTCGACGCCTCCGGTTTCAGAGAGATAGCGATGGCGGGCCAAACTCGCAGCTTTAACCCGAGGGAGCTGACAACAGACACTGGTTTAATTGGGACATAGACACACAACTGCATTCTACACACTCTGTTAATGCCCTATGTGTGTTTGTGTATGTGTGTGCGTGTGTGTGCGTTTGCACAACGATAAGGGTTTGCATCAAAGATGTGTTTATTTGATTTTTGTTCAGTGTGTGTGTGTGTGTGTGTGTGTGTGTGTGTGGGTAGCACTGCTGCTTCTGCGTGCGTGTGTGTCTTTGTGTCTACGCATATGCACAATTACCCAAAATATATTTGCGCGTCCGCCTTAATCAGTTAAATTCCCCAAACGCAGTGTTATCGCCGACCTCTAAACGTAGCTGCGGTTCGACCACTGATAACACAGACCACGTGGAAATAATTCACCTTGATGTTGTCCTTTACATGCCTTTTTTAAAATATACTGTATGTCCTTTGATAAACATGTTCATGTAGTAATTACCATTAATATTCTAGCTACTAGATAATATAAATATTATTTTACATTACATTCTTTATTATATATTGAGTTTAATTTAATGTAAAATTAAATGTAAAAAAGAAGATAAATTTAAACAAAATACAATTTCAAAATATTGCAGCAGAAACTAAAATCAAATTTAAAAAAAAATTAGACCTGATAAATTTAAGATAAAAATAAGTCGAAACCAATTTCCACCCATCATAAGGGCCCTCCTACATCAAGCCTACAACTACCAACCAGGGTCGATAAAGACTATCCCGCGTTTCCTCCGAGCCGCGTGACGCCGGCCGACTGACCGCATCTTTTTAAACTGCTCGCTTATGCACAAGGCTGTGATTGGCTAGTGTCGCGATTGATGGGAGGTGACTCCCACCCCTCCCCCTCTGAAAGAGCTTGGCCAATCAGATCTCTCTAGGCTCCCGGCTGCGGGGGGCCACAGCATCACCCGGGAAATAAACAATCTCTGGGCGAGCTCAGTACTGATGCACCACTTGGGGACCTTAAATTCTTTTATAATTCTCTATTTAATGTTAAACTGTTTTTATGGCAAAAGTGTATAAAGGAAAACTGCGGTGGTGACTCAGTGCTTTAAGGCTCTGCGTTACTGATCGGAATTTGCCGGTTCAAGGCCCTCAACCCTGTCCGCTCCAGGGACGCTGTATAATGACTGACCTTGTGCTCGGACCCCTGCTGGGATGTGCGAATAACAAAGAATTTCACTGTGCTGTAACGTGAATGTAAACGTAAAAATAAAGGCTAATAACCTAATTAACGTAATTTTGTCTTAATTACTAACAAATTTTAAGAAAGAAAAGAAACAAAATTTTCTAAATTTGTTTTTTAGGTTCCTCCAATGAAAAAAAAGGGAAGAATTCAGAAAAGGAGTTAAAAGAGATCAAGAGGGACTCAACCAAGGAGAAGGAGTCGAAAAAGGAGTCGAGGAAGGAGGACGACTCTGCGCTCGAGTTCGAGAAGGAGAAAGTAAAGGTTTCCAAAAAACCCTCAGTCAAGGCCAAAGAGAAGAAGAAAGAAGCAGGGGACGGCTGACCAGATGCAATACACACACACACACACACACACACACACACACACACCATCGCTTTGGGTGGCTTTTCCCATCCCCTGCGCTGAAACCTCATATAGGCATCATGTAAGTACAGGCTGAGTGTCAGTGTCGCTGTTTGTTAGCGCTTGTTTGTCCTGCGCGACCACAGAGCATCTGTCTTCTGTTCCATCGTCAGTGTGTTACACCGTGGAGCTTCCTCTCCATCAGGGAAACAGGAGCAAGTGGGGAACTTTCTGCTCAGTTTATTTTAGAGGCAGCGATCAGGGAATGCAGGCCGAAACCCACAGTGCTAACCAAGCCACCCACGCAGGGCCAGCGTGACGTCTGAGTCTAACCCCTCTCTCTCTCTCCCTCTCTCTCCCTCTCCCTCTCTCTCTCTCTCTCTCTCTCGCCCCCTCATGGGCAACACGCCCTACCAAGCCAACTCCCCATCTCTAAAAATAACCCGAGTCGAGCCACAGACGGGTCCACTGAGGCCGTCTCTCCCTCTCTATGTCTCTCTGTCTGTGCCACTACCTACTATACCAGCTCCCAACATACACACACGTTCCCTCCTTCACATCTCTCTCTCTCTCTCACTCTTACACACACTTGCAGCAGCTGTGTGTTTCTCAGCCCAGACTGCAGACATCGTAGTCAGCATATTTGCTGCATCTTTGTGGGTGTAGTTATTGTAAGAAACACTAAATGCAGGCACTAAAACTCACACTCCGTCCCTTTAACGTCAGCTTATTTTATTAGACATATCAGTCCTACTGCTTTAACCATTTCCCTGACGTCTGATGTCTGATGTGGGCAAGTGCATAGCCATAGCCGTATAAAGCATCAGGATATGCACGTAAAGAGGTCGCGTCTAGTTAATAACCGTTACAGCAAGGCGTTTTCTCTTTAGACACGAGCTTGCACAGTATTCTGTAACGATATCTGAATTATTATTCAGTATATATACATATATTACTGCATATTACAAACTATTCTGTTAAAAAAGAAAACACTTTGGAGAATCTTTGTCATGAGTTTAGTTACAGACGTGTAAATTAGTGCCAGAGCCATTTTAGAGCGCGACCAAGAATAAAAATAAAGCTTTTCAAAGTTTAAGGGTTTTTTATTATTATTTTTATAGCAGCTTTTGATGGCCAAAGGGGATAGATTAGTGTGTGTTACAGGATAAACTCTGTGCTTGTGAACCGATCATTTGGTGTGTGTGTCTGTGTGTGTGTGTGAAGGACAGCAGAAGTGGGTTGCCATTAGAATCCAAATCCATTTTTATATTCTGTTGTACAACATGGCAAGATTTTGTAAAAACAGAAACAACTCAGAGACACACTGGTTAATGTAATACCTCAAGCACATAGTCGTCCTGTTATTATTTACTCAATTATTGTTTTATATCGCTGACCTTTAGATACATAATAAAGGAATATACAATATAAAAAAATCTCCCAGCCATCTGTTTTATTGTTCTGAAAAGGACGGAACGGACAACACGTCGAGCCTCACGGCTGATGAGGTACAACAGCAGAAAAACTACAAGTCGCCTAGACCTCCCAAAATTGTACGGGGGGGGGGGGGGGGGGGGGTGTTCAAGTCAAACCGGGACTTTTATGACAGTTGTGAGAGTGAAAACTTGCGTTATTGCTCTATATAATCCCCTGCTACACTAATGCATTTATCCCAGTGTGTCACTAGTGCTTGGATACCATCAAAGTGGAAAGTCTTCTCAATTCGCCGAAACCAGGATCATCCTTTCGCCTTACTTTTGCCTCTGAAACCCTGGCCTCCTTGGAACTCCTTTATTGCCACAAACATGTGAAAATTACTTGTAATGAACCCGGATTGACTTGAACGCCCCTCGTAGTTTTGAGATTGTCTGGGAAACGTTTTTGTGTATCCCTTTCTTGTATGGCCATGATTTATCCATCCCTTAACAGCTACTCATAATGTCATAAAGCACGAAGTCTTCTCACTCTGGTTCCACGAGCATAACAGCTTCACACGAACATTGATCCCCATCCCCAGTTTTCACAGCCATATGAATCTAAACAAGCTCTTTCATGGTATGATAGAATGAAAGATTCACAGCATCAGTATGCAATGACAAATCTACAGGAAATTTGGGTTCTTTCTTTTTCCATTTTTTTTTTTTTTTAGATCTTCAGCCAAATAATGAATTGCTGGAATCTACAATCATTTGGTCGTTCTTTTGTAATTCTTGCTAAAGTGATGGGTTTATGTGCATTTTTGTTATAAGTAAAAAGAAACTGACACTTTTTTTTTTTTATATAGATAATCGGTATGCATAATTGAAAGCACACAGTTACACACTTTGTGCCACTCTGAAGTTTCTTCCAAGTGTCCAGAAACTTGCCAGGAGGTGAACTGATTATGGAAAAGTGTGAACATTTATGTGCAAACCATCTTCCCATTCATGACAGGTGAATTATTTCACGTCCCCTGCACCAGAGGAAGTAGTGATGATGACGATGATGATATAATTCCTGTTTTTTTCTGTTCCAATCAAAGTTTGATTGTGTAACTTAAAAAAAGATGTATTAAACAAATATTATATGTGCAAATTCCTTTTCATAGTCTCTAATCTGGTGGCACGGTGGGTTAGATTTTAGCACTGTCGCCTTGCACCTCCAGGGTCCTGGTTCATTTCCCGCCTCGGGGTGTGTGTGCATGGAATTTGCATGTTTTCCCCGTGCTCGGTGAGTTTCCTCCAGGTACTCCGGTTTCCTCCTACACACATTCAAAGACATGCAGATTAGACTGATTGGCGTTCCTAAATTGCCAAAATTGTGATGGATTGGCACCCTGTCCAGAGTGTACCCCGCCTTGTTCCCTAAGTCTCCTGGGTTAGGCTCTGCGACCCTGTATGCAGGATAAGCGGTAAAGATGATGAGTGAGTGAGTGTCAAAGCCCTAGTGTAAAACTAGCAAATGTTACATCTCAGTTATGTCTTCAGTGATGAGATGCATCTAGAGCAGGCTATAGATTCTCTCTCTCTCTCAGTAATGTCTGGTTGTATTATATACTGTATGTGGACAGCAGGAAGCAATTTTAATGCTGATCTTTTTAGTGCATGCTCTGAAGGGGGGGGGGTCGCGGGGGATTCGGATATGGTGCAAAACGTGGCTTGATGCGTGCACATGCGCAGCTCACTCAGTTCCGCAGCAGGTCACGGGTCGCGCGCTCGTGCCCTTCCGACAGCTGACCGTGCCAGGAGGAGTCCAGGAGTCTGCCGCCACTCTCTCTCTCTCACACACACACACACACACCTAGAGCATTAAACAGACAGGACGCACAAGACGACAAGTCTGTTATACACTTGCAACTGTTTTTTTTTTTTTGCAATAAAAGAAATAAAAAGCAAGTGTTAAAAAAATGTCATTTCTCCTAATTATTGCACGTGCAAAAGTTCTCTTTGGTGCCATCTAGAGGATCAGATTACTTGTGGTCAGATTTTTCCTTCCTCACATGGTTTCAGATTTAACGTTTTGCCATAAAATGAATCAAACAAGAGCAATAAAAAAAAAATAGGGTTTGGGTTATAATTACTCTTTGAAGTCGGGTTTTTATTTGTTATCCAGTGCTTTTGGAAGTTTCCTCTATATATAGGGGGTCACGCGCAGCTGTTTGCATAACAGAAAAATAATCAGTGTAAGATTAGCCTTTGGTCCTTTTGCATCGGTTTCCTGTGTAATGTTTAATGCATGGCACGGCTCATCCACAGTCCACGCTCCTTCTCTGCAACCTCGTTAGAGATACGATAGGGCAAACATCTAATCACACCCCCCACCCCTCCCGCAGACCCCCCGCTGAGACTTCATTACACTTAGACGCACACTTCCTCCTTCACCACCATCAGAAATGGTTTGCAGAAAAGGATGAGCATGATAAAAAAAAACACACACACACACACACACACATTTAAATATCCGTGTGTGTTGAGGTTGGGGGTTGATCTGCTCAGGGTCGGGAGGAGGTTCCTGCGCCGCGGGAACGTTTAACTGGAGGCGCGGAGTTTTCTATTAAAGCTCAGTGCGCGTCGGAGGCGCGTCAGCTGGTTTTTACGCACAGGCTGGGAGGCGACTCGGCGCCGCGGGACGCGTGTTCGTCTTCAGGATACTCACCAGTGATCTGTACGCATCTTTCCGAGTCATCACCGGAGATACGGAGCGCTTTGGAGAGGCGGGATGAGAATCATGAGTGCGCACCCGGTGTGTGTTTTTGTGATTTGCGTCTAGAGGAAGAAACCCGGTGGAGAATAAAAAAAAAGCAAAAAAAAAAAAGGGTTCTCCAGATCCATGACCGGAATTTAACGTGTGGATAAAAACAAAACAAAAAAAAAAACACTTGGTTTCATTTTTATTTGTACATTTTATTGCACACTCGGGACTAAATGGTGATGTTTCCCTCACCGCGCACGACTATGACCCTTCTCGTTACCCGAAGACTCTTGTTCTTGTTTGTATTGTTCCAGACTCCTCGGGTAATCGCGTCTATAATCACAGGTAAGCCGATCTCGTGTCATAAATTCGTACCGGAGCGCGCGTTTCCGTGAATCCGTTTATTACGCGCAATCAATGTCGGGTGTTTTTTTTTTCTTTTTCTTTCTTTCTCTTTCTTATAGGAAGTCTCTGACGTCGTGCATTATTTTTGCATCGTTTGCTCTAGTCGGTAACTTTTTAATCCCTCCAGTGCATTCAGTACATGCCTGGTTAATTGGATAGGTTTTGTCCTGTTTTTACACACCTAAATAGGTGTGATGATAATTAGTTCGCTGTAACTGTGTGATTTTACAAATGAATCATAATAATTATAGTAATTATTTAAAGTAATAATAATGGTTAGCTATCAGAATACATCTTAGAAAATTATGATACTTTAAAAAGTATGTTGCTAGAGTGTATACCATTAAGTGTAATATACCATTAAGTGTATGCCAGTGAATAATTTGCAAGTCTTTGCCTTGCATTTAGAGATGCAAGATTTGAAGTTAAAGAGGCTAATTTAGTAAGAATGCACATGCACCATCATAGATAGATAGATAGATAGATAGATAGATAGATGTGCTTACTGTTAATGTAAATTTGGTCGACTCTGTGAATACAAAACATGCACACTTAATGCAAGGAAAAGTGCCCTTATTTTTGAGAGTCTCTTTTCTAAAACCATTTACCTTCTAAGTAGGTCCCACTTCACCAAACCCTAGCAGAATCATTGCTGTTAAGGCTTATTCTTCTTCTTCTTCTTCTTATTATTATTATTATTATTATTATTATTTACTTTACTTCGCTGTCCTGTATCAGGGTTATTCGGTTTGAGATAACACCCCCAGATCTATATTTTGTCCCACTCAGTGCTGCAAACTGTGCGGTTTGGGACGCAGCCATGTCCCTGTATCATTGTGTCCTCTCGGGGACAGAAAGCGCCGTGAGAGATGTGGGGAAAGTTTGATTCGAGGGAGAGCAGGTGGAAAGAGCTCGTGATTAACGGCGTGCATGCGCCGCGTGCCCGGTTTGAACGGGACTCAGGAGCAACTCGGGGGAGAAAAAACACACACAAAACAGCAACTCGGTCTCCTTTAAAGAAAGAAAGAAAAAGAAACATGTGAAATGTAGAACTGGAATATATTTCTGAAAGGAGTTTGATTAATCCAGAAGGTACAAGTTTACTGTCACTGCATAATACAGGTACTATAGAGACACATCAGTGCAAATACAGGCATTGTGCAAATGATAAGGTTCGGGTTAAATAAGTACAGTTATGTGTCTGCATACAGTAAATGCAGCGAATATAGTGTAACATGGCTATGCAGTGAGTGTGTCTGCAGTAACTACAGAATATGTAATGCTCTGAAGTGGAAAAAGGGACATAAGCAGGTCATGTCCATAGTGCAATGCTGTTTTGAATGTTTAGGCGAGGAAAAAATATTTATTTCCTACAAAAGGCATGATTCAAAGTTCAAAGGAAATAAATAAAATAAATAAAACAGAAGTGAGAAGAGATTAAATGCTGAATCTTAAATGATAAATTAAAACTAGGCTTCAGATTGATGACCAAACCCAGAGTTCTTCCAGTGTCACTCCTGAGTGTCAAACACACTTGTGATCACTTAATGTTGAGTGTTATGTTAATGTGCGCTCTATTGTGTGTGTGTGTGTGGTTTGTGCGCAGGAACGGAGGCGAGCTGCGACAACGAAGGAGAGGTGTTACACATTCCCAACATCACGGACAACCCCTGCATCTCCTGCGTGTGTCTGGTGAGAGACACAGAGACAGCAAACTTCTTTCTTTCTTTCTTTCTTTCTTTCTATCTATCTATCTTTTTTTCTGGTTAATCGGGTGCAAGCCTCAGACTTGATCATTGTGTGTGTGTGTGTGTGTTTTAAAGTTTGGAGCTGGAGTTTTACCTCTGGTTATAAATAATGTTAGTATTTTTTACAAGACTCATGGACTTGACGTGTGGGTTTTCCCACGCACCTCACGTTCGATTATATTTTATTCTCATGATATATTTACACAGATTTTTGTTTGTTTTTACAATTCTTAGATGTTAGACGTTTCTATAACATATTAGTCACGTGTTTAAGATGTCTCCGATTGCAGAACAGTGGTTAAACGTTCATCTACGTGTTATCACGTGATTTTTCAGTAAAGGGAAACCTAGCTTATTATCTTTATCACACATATAACTTTTTACACTTATGACGTGTTACGGGTCTGCCTTTCATCTCGCCGCGGAGCGCGAGCCCGTAGAAGCAGCCGTGTGTCTCGCCTCGCGCTGATCGTCTCAGGCTCCGCTAATGTCTGTTCAAAAGCGCGCCACAGGAGCTCCATTCACTGTCCTAATGGGGCTGAGTGAGCGCGTCGTCTGACGTCTCGGGTCTCGGGTCTGTCCGGCAGAGTGATCATTTGTCCTTTTCAAGAAGACACATTCCTCAGCTCCTTAATGAAGTTGATGGAAATGTAACACACATACACACACACACACACACACAGCGTCAGCGTTAAAGTTTTAATGTGTTAGTGCTGATATTCTATAGTTTACAAATCAACACCTCCTTCAGAGTCGGACTGAAAACGGGTTTCACATCTTTGGAAGGAGTCTCCAGTGTCAATGCTTCGTAATGATCACACTGAAGTTTTCAAGATCTATCTATCTATCTATCTATCTATCTATCTATCTATCTATCTACAGTTGAGCTACAGTATATATCATTCTGTATGTTTAAAACACTTCCAGACCAAAAAAAACCCCACTTCTCCTTGATTAGCGTAAATTTAGTATTTGTTTGTTTGTTAGTTTATTTATAATTTTTTTTTAACCATTTTAATTTTTCATGTTATGTGTGCATCACACCACCCTGTCATTGATTATTGGACATGGACATACCTACCCACCACCAGGTGTTTTAATGCTTACACAGACATGAAGTCAACTCCAGAAAAACCCAGTAAATCATTACATAATCTGTCTATAGAATGTGAGCAGAGAATTTTTCGGTCCGATTAGTCAACTGTAAATGTTTACACGATGTGCTGGGTATCAAATATGAGATTGGAGGAAAAAAAGTAAAAAATGAAGGCCTAATTTGTTATAATATTGATATATATTCGTATAACTTGAGTGTAAGTGTTATAACAATATCATCTTACTTACATTCAGATTCTAACTCTAAGCTCACATGGCTTGCTTCAGGGGGAAATCTTTTTATACCCGTACTGGATTTGCTAAAAGTGAATAGTGAAAGTGTTTGATATCATCTATAATAAAAAGTGAAAAGAACATTACAGGATCTTTGTGTTCTTCGGAGGGAACACTTAGAAGTTGGACGTAGAGTGTTTCCATGTCAGGAAAGCTTCCTTGTTTCTTTAAAAAAGTTAAGACCTATTGAACTCACGGAAGAACCCAGTAAAATATAGGTAGTTAGATATAAATCTGTGGAAATCGATACAATGATATTAAGAGATAATGTATTAACTAACTCTGTGTGTTCCGTAGAGAACACAAAGTGGTGCCTGTAGTATGTAAAAAGTTAGTTGAGTATTAACTGAGACAGTTAGGGCAGTGGGAGTGTATTGTGGACCAAATGTGAGCGATCATGATTTACTGCTAAACAACCAAAACTTAATTGATTTCTGGGATTTTTTTTTTTTTTTTTGGTAATATTTTAGTTTTTTTACGTTCAAACAGAAACTGATTTATATATAATTTTTCCACTTATAATGTTTTTCTAATTTATTAGAATAATCTCAATGCTATAAAAAACAAAGCTTTCATTTCTTAAATCACTTCTTTGTAAGAACTATTGACATGTTTTTCTCTGCAGGAAATCTCTCTTTAGCTCTCTGATTGCATTATTGCAGTATTTCTGAAACGTGCTTAGTAAGTGAAACGAGAGGAAGCAACTGTTGATTATCTGTGTACGTTGCAACCTTTATATTGTTCGGAGAAGGGTTAAAGGTCAGAGGACAATCGGAGCCACGAGACAGGAGGACTCGTTTATGAGTTCGCTTTGGAATCTTACTACGAGGAATTTATGGTACATTCCATGTTCTTCTTCAGTTAGCGACAGTGTACGTAGAAGGTTAGTGCGTGAGTATGTAGGAGAGATGCTACAACTTATAGCTTATACGGCTGCATTATTGTTTTAACGCAAATACTGTGTATGCAATGCTTTTAACATTTTCACAAAACATAAATGTCATGGTTGATTGATTTCTTCCTAAACCGGATGTTCTTACTATACGGAGGTCGTAAATGTTTATGTTTATATAAATTATATGTACATAAAATGACCCAAAAACGTAACTATTGTTAAAAAAAAATTAATGGTTAATTACGCCTTATTGCTTTTTGGAAGGAGGCCCACTAAACACCTTATGATGGACCATTTTCTAAGACAACCTGAACGCCTTACAGGACGTTGATGGACCATCCTCTCAGATACTTACTCTATTCGTTAAATCAGCATGGGAGCGCTGAAGAATTTCACAGGCCTCGTCTTTGCCTTGACGTCTCATTCTAAGAGATTTCATGGGCTCCAAACTTTTAATCTCCTCTGACCTTTGACCTGTTTCATAAAGGGGAACATCGCTGAGCATAATCTGCGGTAATAACTCAGTGGGAGGAAAAAGGACAGATGGGCAAACAGAGGCTAATGTGCAAACATTTAACACTACAGCCAGGGAAGTGTTCAGGAAGAGGCCGTAAAATCAGCATCGAGCTTGTTAAACTTGAGACGTTGTAAATTTCTGGGTTATGTCTGCAAAGAAGAAGAAACGTCTTAAGATTCCAAGAGGCTGAAAGAATCGATTTATTATTAACGTGAGGTTTTAAGTAAGGAATTAAACATGATGGGGAACATGATGGGGATTTGCTGTTATAGGAGAATGAGTGTGATACGGCTGGATGTGAATCTTCAGCATGTCCTTAAGTGTTTTATTATGGCAGCGATTTGTCAGGGATTCTAATCCGTAATTTATTACTGGATATATCTGATATACTGGGAACATCGATGAGACAGTTTGGTTCCTCTAAACAGCCATTCTGCATCTTTTAAATCTCTTTCAAAATTAGATCCTGAAGATTTTCACACAGTACAAACCTTACCAGTGTGAAGCGTTAACACTGGAGACTCCTTCCACTAATGTCCAATAACCATCTCCTTACAGAAGACGTCATATCAGTGATTATTTATTTACGATTAACAGCCAAAACTACTCAAAGATGCTGGTATATAAAATGACTTGATACCTTTCGACCAATCAGATTTGAGAATTTAGGTAAATACTGTAGATGAGCATAAGCGCAGAGCAATTGGCATAATGGGGAGGTTTTTTTTGTTTTTTTTTTAAAGTACAGCTTTTTATTGATTGTTATCGCCCTGATAGAGTGTCGCAGCCTTTCACACGCGTTAAAGAGGGTCAGAGGCGAAGTACACTGTACAAACGCCTGAGTCAAACACTCTGTCTTCGACACAATTGGAGAGTTTTAGCGTGGCATTCGAGCCCGAGCGGCTTTTGGTTGGTGTCAAAAGGACGCCTGGTCTCGGTGGGACTCTCGGGTTCTCCGCCTCCATCTTCTGCTGTCATCTCTCCAAGGCGACGTGACGGTTTAATGAATTCCTTGTATTGACTTACTCCAGGGTCTGACTTTATGAAAGGAAATCAATGGAGGGCGGGTTGTTGCCGGCCGACTTGTAAGCTGATAGCCCTGACAGCGTTTAGAGGCGCAAGGCATTCCTTTGACCTTGGTGAAGTTTGTAAGAAAACAGGATAGAGACTGTACTCGCTCAAAACCTCGTCTGGGCAGTCTCACTCCTCCCTCCTTTACATCACGTATCTCTCTCTCATTCTCTCTCTCTTTTATCCTTTATGGAAATGACATTAGCCAGGCTCGTGTGAGGCTATCATAAGGCCACGCTGTAATACTCTTAATGTTTCCCATGACCTCTGCTATCCACACTTATCATTCTGAACAGAGAGTTATCAAGGATGTTTATTTTACTATTGCTTACATGTTCATCATAGAAATTCACCAAAGCTATAAATTCTATTCTCTCAGCATTTAGCAATGAAGCTACACATGACAAAAATGACAGTTGAATGTGATCTCTCTCTCTCTCTCTCTCTCTCTCTCCAAATCTTTCTCTTTGCAGAACAATAAAGCAGACTGCAAGCAGGAGAAGTGCCCCCTAGTGGCAGACGACTGTGCTCTGGTGGTGAAACAGACCGGAGCCTGCTGTGAAAGATGCAAAGGTGAGTACCAGCCTCTCTTGTGTTACAATCTGATTAACAATCAAATTAACTTGTACAAACAGCCTTGTATTGATAAGGATGATAAACCCGGGTGTTGTTCACTGGTTCAGTGATTATTTCTTTTGTTGTTGTTGTTGTTTTTTTTTTTTTATATTCATCATTTTCTTTATTTTCTTTTTTGCACATTTGTTTCCCCATAAACTGGAGTTCATATTCATTATTCGTCATTCCATTTGTCAATGTAGTTGGTTCTTTAAATAGTCTTAATTTTTTAAAACATGTTACTTTTTATTTTTTTTAATTATTATTATTTGTTTTCAGTCATTATTCATTGTAGGTTTCTTTTTCAACACATTACCCCATCGTACATAATTTCACATTAATTATTTACTTTCACATTATTACTATTTTTTAAATAATTTTTTTATGTTCACACATGCAGTTTAAAGGCATGACACCCTAAAACACACTTTCTCATGTTTATTTTGTTAACAATGCAATATTACTCACACAATCATGTGAAAAACATATTTAAAAAAAAAAAAAAAAATATATATATATATATATATATATATTTATTATTATAAATTCTGATTATTAAAAAAAATTCTGTAAACTTTGTCTTATTCAAAATGTATTCTAAAACATTTACTAATACTTAAATAAGACATTAAATAATGAGTAATAAATAATACCATAAATAAATAAATATTAATCATACTTGATTAACTTTGAGTTTTATATTGATATTTTTAATACCCAAGTTCTATAGAAATAGTTCTATAAATGGTTTAAAACCTTATTACACAGTTTCTACTAATACTTTGTACTGTAGAATTATGTAAAACTTGTGTAAAAATAAAATTGTAACCATGTTCTGCAGAAATTATTCTATATTTTTTACTAAAATTCAAAAAATTTTATTCTCAGGTTCTACATAAATGGGTCTATACAATCATGTAGAACCTTAGTAACAAAGTTCTAAAGAAATTGGTCAATAGAATTCTGTAGCACTGTTGCACCCATGTTCTAGAAATGGGTCTATAAAATACTGTAAAACCTTAACACACAAGTTCTACTGTAAAAATAACATTCAGGTTCTATGGAAAGTGATCTGTATAATCAGAACCTAAAACTTTAGTTCCCAAGTTCTACTGAAATTTAGTATCTATGGAATTGTGTAAAGTACAGTACTCAAGTTCTGTAGAAATGGTTTGATGGAATCTGTTAAAGCTGTAGGACCGAGTTCTATTGAAATGGTTTTATAGGGTCCTAAATGACCCAGTCTGTGTAGGAAAAGCATGCTTTAGAAATATGTTTTTTTTTTGTATAAGTGGTTCTATGAAAAAGATTTTACAGAAAATTCGTTTAAAAAATAATTAACTGAAAAGATAAGATTACAGATAGACCTCGAGAGCATTTGCTTATAAAGGTTTTCTGACATTAGTAATGTTTCTATGGAGCTATTTGTACAAAAACTCTATTTCTGTAAAAATAATTCCACAAACCTGGGTCCTAAAGTTTCATAGATCTATCTTATATTATCTTGAATTCTACTGAACCATTTCTAACGAACTTGAGTTCTACAGTATTTTTATTTTCTGTTTTTAGAAATTCTATAGAATATGTTTTAAAAATTTTATAGAACATTTACACAGAGGGGATAAATCATATGTCGATTTTAACCATTGTAGCTTTGTGTTAATTATGTAGTTCTGTCATGTATATATATATATATATATATATATATATGTGTGTGTGTGTGTGTGTGTGTGTGTGTTTTCTCCAAAACATTCCCGCTCTACAGCCAGATTTAGCAGCTGGTTAGAAATGGGAGTCTTGGGTGTAGATTCAAGTTTATGGCCACAGAAATAAAACTCTTATTTTTTTTATGAGCTCTGCGTTGCTCCAGCGCTGGTTTGGATCATCACTGCGTCAGAAGTGACCGAGAGAGAGAGAAAGAAAAAGAGAGAAAGCGAAAAAGAAATGTCTGAGGTCACTCCGGACCGAACTCATATCTTCACAGCGGGGGTGCTGCCTTTTGTTTGTGATCTGCTTCTCTTTCTCTCTGTCTCACTCTTTTTAGCTTTTTTATGAGTCAGGGGTTTATTAAGGATGCCTGGGCTTTTTTTTCTTCTTCTTTTTTTTATGTCAAGGCACGTTTTTGTTAGTTTTGAATGGAAAATCCCAGTCGTCATCTTTTGTGTTGTTCCTGCGTTTCCTCCAAAGCTCACGGCTCCACGCTGTTTCCTTTCATTCAGGGCCATATTGGATTTGTTTTATGTGTAACATTGCGAGGGTAGTGTGGGGGAGTGGGGAGGGGAGGGGAGGGGGGTCGATGAAGGGTGCAAGGGGACACGGGGCACATGAGGCTCTGGAGGGCTTACGGTAAAGCCCCAGACATTTCCACACGGAGCAGGGTTTCCATCTATACAGTAGTGACTTAATGTGTTTTCTGTCCAAACTATGAAGCATTGGGAATTCAGAGAGATCAGTGGTGTGCTTTTCAGAGTTAGAATTCATCTCTCTCTGATTTTTTTTCAGGGTGTCAGCTGGAAGGGAAGTCTTACAACAGCTCGTATTCATGGACGACCCCGAACAAGCCGTGCATCACACGTCGATGTCAGGTGAGACTCCTAGTGTGTGCTTTAAGGATCTTTCTGCTAATGCAGAAAAAGATAATAGTAAGTTATGCATTAGAGATTATTGTAACATACCATACATCATAATTAATAAAGATTAAATCCGGGAACCAGAGAGTTCTCAATTATTATTATTATTATTATTATTAATAATAATAATAATAATAATAATAATAGGTGGCATGGTGGGGTAATGGTTAACGATGTCACCTTGCACCTCCAAGGTCCGGGTTCGATTCCCGCCTCTGGGTCTGTGTGCATGGAGTTCTCGTGCTCTCCTCGTGCTTGGTTGGTTTCCTCCGGGTATTCCGGTTTTCTTCCACAGTTCAAAGACATGCAGATTATGGTAATTAGCCCTCTGTAGTTTGTGTGCCCTACAAAGCATTGGCACCCTGTCCAGGGTGTACCCCACCTCGTGCACAGTCTCCTGGGATAGACTCCAGGCCCCAACAACCCTGCACAGGATAAGTGGTATAAAAGCTGAATAAATGAATAATGATAGTGATAATAATCTAGTCTAATCAGGTAATACTACTGTAGCTAGGATACAGTCTAGATAGTGTGCATGCCATGTGAACCACTTTTTTCTGCATCTGCAATAAATAAGTCACTTATCCCATTAAGGAAAACCAGAATAAGCTTTATTTTTGGTCTGCTACAAATTGATAAGGCAATAAGGAAAGAAGATTTCAAGCAAACAATCCTAGATTAACATTATAAATTGTCTCTGACTTTACCTTTTCCGTGGTGTCCCAAGGGCTGCAAAATATTTAATTTAAACGTGCTACTGTATTATGTCAAAAATGGACTTCTCTGATTCCTTTAGACTAAATAGAGTTGAAGTTTCACTAAGTAAATGTGCAATATGTACCTAAGTGTAATAAAAACAATTTCCTTTGTTAGAGATATACAGAGGTTGATTAGCAAGCTAAAATACCTAAAAATCACAATGACTTTGTAATGTAAAAAGATATAAAAAAAAAAACACAGTTAACAGTGATATTGGATTTCAAGATTTTAATACAGTGATTTTTTATTTTTTTTTATACCATGCCAGAAATATCTAAGGTGACATATATCATTGTTTGGCTTTTCCAGCGAAGATCCAGATCAATGCGATCAAAATGTCAAAGGACAGAAAAGAAATTATTTATGAAGCATTCCATATTCACAAAATATTTATCAGGACATTACTGTAGCAACGTGATCCTGCATGAACACGCTTACGGCTTTGATGTGTCTGAGTCCAGTCCAAGTCATAAAAGAAATGTAAAGAAAGCATTTGAGGATTGCATGGTATCGATATTAAGGAGCAGACATGATACCGCACGTGAGGCTCTTTTTTCCCATGCACCTTGACCTAGAATGACTTTTCCAGCGTCTCAGACTGTGACCTTCGCTTGGGAGTGTTAGTTCGGCGAAGACGGAGTTGCGTCTGAAAACAGATTTATAGCTTGTTGCTTACAGACGGTAAGCAGGTGAACTTGGCTCTTCTGTCCGCACATCTGGGTCCCAGGTTTCTAAACGTACACACATACACACACACATATATACACACACTTGCACACTCACCGAGTTCTGTGTCATTTCTTGAATTGCGGCGCCACAAGAAAGCGCCGCGCGTTGCAAGTGAGCGCAAAGTGTGTGGGCTGAATTCCATGCAAAGCATTCCGGGTCCAAACCGATTTAAAAGGGCTTTGCTGTGGTATAGGATTCAACAAACTGTGGGGGAAAAGGACTGCGTTTTCCAAGTCGCTGACCGCAGAATGCAAGGGGTCTCAATCCGCCTTCCCTGCACGCAGACTACATGACATACTGTGTGTGTCATAGACAAACAATCCTACAACAAGAGGTTAAAACTCACTGCTGCTTTCAAATCACTCTATAATTTGAGTCATTATTGTTACCACATTTAAGCTGATTTGTTTTCTATAAAAACAATCTGATTGACTGGAGTGTTTTATTCCTCTTATACTTAGGGATGCACTGATACCGATAGCAGTTTCACATATCACGTCTGATACCGCGCTTATCTTCTCATACTTGGACTCTTAAAACTGTTCCGATACTTTTGCACCAATACCACCTCACGGCAAAGAAGGATGCTCACTTTGCTCCACACTCCTATCCGTGTCAAACTGAGTAATAAATGTATGACGTGCAACTAACTTTCTGGTCATGGAAGAAGTAAATTATGTTATAAACGTGTAAACAGTTTAAAAAAAATATCCGAGTCGCGTTTGAAAAGGCACGCATGCGCAGGAACTAAACGTTTTCTCCTTACATGACTGAAACAGTGCTACCAAAGCTGTTGCAGCAAATGGATGTCCTTTTTTATCAGTAACATTTGGACAAGTGATCTCCTGTCCTGTCCTGGAAAAACCAGAAATGACTTTCTATGAGAATAAAAAAGATGATAAAATGCCGTGCTGAGTGATGACTATGTTCCTGACGATGATGAATTCTTGATGTTGTTTTCGAGACAGGAAGGTGTAGTTACTGAGGCAGAAATGCAATGCGTGGTTCCCTGCAAGAACCCCAAAATCCATCCCAAGAAATGCTGCCCTTCCTGCCCAGGTGAGTGTGTATCTATCTGTGTGACTCTTAACTTTCTTTCATGTCTCTTGTTTTTTTTTTTGTTTTTTTTTTAATGGACAGATGATTTGCGACCCTTAGGTCATTTAGGGAACAATGGTTCTCAAATTACAATTTTACTGTGTATATTTTTTAAGATTTGAAGATTTCTTTGCTCATTTTATTGAAAGAACATAAAACTTTTGGGACGTCAATTAACCTCTTACCGTATCTTCCTTGTTGTCAGGTTGTATCTTTGAGGGTCGGCTTTATAAAGAGAGAGAGGAGTTTCACCCTGAGGGGAAGCCCTGCATCAAATGCATGTGCACCGTAAGTATTTCTGCCAGTCATATCTGCAAAATTGTCGTTTTTCCCGAAAGACATCTGTGCGTGATTCTAATCTCCGGTACAAAGCGACATTCTTAAATTTCTTTAGACAAACAGGCATACTCTATATCTTTTACCACACACATGTTCCTAATACACACTCGCTCTCAGATCTCGAGCTTCGGTATCTCACAGATGCAGCGATTTCTACGCTGTAGAGAAAGGCATAGCTCAAGGCGTACGCGTTCATGTTTCCCAAATCTCTTGCGGTATCTGGCCGAGCTCGGAGATCTGCGACTAATGGGTTTGTCTTTGGTTCTCCAGGGAGCCACTGGGCTTGTTTCACCACGCTTTAACAATAAATAAACCTTGCGGATAAACACATTAAGGCCTTTACTGTGCTTCCCAGTTAATTAGGGAGAACTCGTGTGTGTGTATGTCTGGGTTAGTGGAAGTACAGGGACATGGCTAACACTGCTGGCCTGTGGAGGCTCTCCAAACACGGTTTATTTTGGATGTTGGTTTCTGGCTTTTGAGAGACTCGGGTTTATATTCTCCATGGCTTTGTTTGGTCATTTTAATGAAAGCAGTGTTAAAACCTTAGACATGAGCTCAGATGAGTCATTTACTCCACCTCCAGTCCTTACATACTTGTGCATAGTCGCACACTGCAGCGACGAACAGATTCGTAACCTGGTTTTCTTTACTGCGTGAGATAAAACACTTGAAGATAAAAGTTACAGAATTTCCCTATGTCCGATATGATGGATTACGCTGTTTCTATGCCTTCACAGCTAGTAATACTTATTACTCATGCTCATGTGCATGACTAGGAGACAATCCAGGATCACATGATTTCGGGGAAGGCATTAGCATAAGCACCATTACCTTCCTGGTTAGCACTGCAGTCTTTACAACTCTGTAGCTCTTAAAACCCAGGGAATTGTAGCCATTTGTCTTTTTTAAATACATTTACACTACAGTTTAAAAGTTTGGGGTCACTTGCAAATTTCTTTGTTTTTGTTTAGTGATTTATTTTCTACATTCTACAACAATACTGCGGATTTCAAATCTATAAAATAACACATATGGAATTAGGTTATTACTGGCTCTCATGAAGGCCGTCCCAGGAGGGCGAGACCAAAACCTACCTCTGCCGCAGATGAGAAGTTCATTTAGAGGTATCAGCCTGAAAAATGACCAATTAATAACCAGCACCTCAGATTAGAGGCGTTATGAAGTCTTTACAGAGCAGAAGTAGCAGAAACATCTCACCATTAACTGTTCAAAGGAGATTAATGCATTTTTTGGACGCCTTCAGCATTCCTTTACAATGTAGAAAGAAATAAAAATCAGGAACCATCATGGAGTTAGAAAGTGACCCTAAACTTTTGAACAGTAGTGTGTATATATACAGTAGGGCTCAGGATTGTGCAGATCATTTTATTCAGCACGACCTAGGCAATATGATGAACTCAATTTTATTTCATTTTAACCAACTATTCGAACTATACAAACCTTTCCTGACGCGACACTCGCATTTTATCCGGATGGTTATGCAGTGGATGTGGTTTGGGCGGGAATCGCAACCAGTTCTGGCGTATGGTGGGCGAGAAACCTACCGCTGAGCCACCAATGTCCAACCAATTCTACAAACATGACTGAGCAAAACAAAACAAAACAAAAACGTTCATCCTGCAGTGGTTTAAGGTTTTAATTTAGTCTACTCTCTGTTTATAGTTTGTGAGATATACCTATACAGAGGGCGTGTACAAAAAAATAAT
Source organism: Clarias gariepinus (assembly GCF_024256425.1). NCBI lineage: Eukaryota > Metazoa > Chordata > Actinopteri > Siluriformes > Clariidae > Clarias > Clarias gariepinus. Next base: position 5,177,497 of record NC_071124.1, on the reverse strand, counting down.
CATAAACAATCAATTGGTTTTTCCAATATTTTCACTGTTATCGTGGTAAATATAACAAGATGAAAATAGATTACACAACACCCAGTTTGAGATTAAATCTAACTACATATTTGGAGCACTGCCCAGATTAGAATCCTCTTTATGTCTACCCTTTCAGGGAAGCCGAACGATGTGCCATAGAGAGGTTTGTCCTGTTCTGTCCTGCCCATCCCATTTGAGCCACACCCCTCCAGGCCAGTGTTGTCCCAGATGCCAGGGTAAGCATTCCATATGCATACACGCATCATAATTTACACCAATTAGTTCAGTGCATGACATTGCGTGTGCCTTTGTCTTTGCCTTTGTCTAGGTCAGAGGAAGGTGTTCGACCTGTCCCTGGGTAGCTGCTTATTTCACAGTGAAGTCTATGAGAACAATACATCCTTCAGCTTAGACAACTGTACGGCATGCACCTGTCTGGACTCTACAGTAGTGTGTAGGAAGCGCTGTTCACCTGCAGGAAGCTGCCAGACTGGCCAGTGCTGCCCTGAGTGTCTCTCGTACCTGAAGACGGAGGACATCAAATACTGCAGGCTCAAAAACAAGATCTACAGGGTGAGGATATGAATAAGGTTTCCGGAGTATGGGATGAAATTCAGACTGAGCTGTATGCATAAGTGGGATATACATAAATGAATGTATTTATGAATGAATGGATTGGTTTATGAATGATGGATGATACAATGGTGGAATAGATGGTTTTACACAGTGATGGTTAATTCATGAGAATGTAAAAATGTATGTTTACATAAACGGATCAATATATAGGAATAATTGATTAACTGACAAATTGATAAATAAATTCAATTATATTTTATTTGTATAGCGCTTTTAACAATTGACATTGTTGCAAAGCAGCTTTACACAATCAAAAGAATTATTTAAGTTTGTCTGAAATGTGAATAAGTATAAATCAAAATGATAAGATTTTCCCTGATGAGCAAGCCGAGGACGACGGCGACAATGGCAAGGAAAATATTACCCCTGAGATGGTAATAGGAAGAAACCTTGAGAGGAACTGGACTCAACAGGGAACCCATCCTCATCTGGGTGATAACGGATAGCAGGGATTGATCTGCATCATACTGTGTGAGACTGGAAGTTCAGTATAACAGGAGGTGTGTTTAAGTTAAAATGGAGTCCGTTCCTGGAGGCTCAGGTAGACGATAGGGAACTCCAGTCCTAAACTATCGAGCGACTAAAGTCACAAGTCCTCAGAGAACAGCTGTCTGCATCAGCCGGGGACAGGACCGTCTTCGTGGAAAAGTGGAACCGTTCCCAGTCATATCTGCAAATCTTTGTATATGGATAGAAATTGATTTGTTAATGAAGAAATGGATGAATAGTTGGAATGGTAAAAAGGATCAAAGGCTAGATGGAGAACAGAAAGATATATGAGAGATACGATGGAAGGATGACTGACTGGTGATGCAAAGATTGCAAGAAGAGATATGCGGATAGATGGGTAGATGGACAGATGGATGGATAGATGGATGGATAAATAGTGGCGCAATCACTGCATATACAGAGATGGATGAATGGATTGAGTAATAAATGGTCTGTTTATGCTAAAACAGACTGATGTAGAGGACATGGAGGGATGACTTTCTGAAGGAATGGGTTTTATGGTTGAGATGTAAATAAGTTTGATTGGATGGATGGATGGTTGTAGAGCTGGATTTATGAATGGATGGTTAACATGGATGGAGTAATTGGATGAATGGATGAATTAATGAGTGCATGGATGATAAATGGATGCATGCATGAATGGATCCGTAACTGAAGTATAGGTTAAAGGATGCATCTAGAGTCCGTAATTGTGGGATGTAAATAAACAGGGATCAGTTCTTTATTTCTCTTTCTCTCTCTCTCTCTCTTTCTCTAGGATGGGGATCGTTGGTCTTCAGTAAACTGCTCTTTATGTACCTGTGTGAAGGGGAACATCGAGTGTCAGCCTAAACACTGTGTCCCGGTCACCAGCTGCCCTGCGGTGAGGAACTTTAACACTTCCTTAAACCAAGCAATGCTTTTCACACACCATTCTAACTTTTGTAGAAACAGCACCTCAAGTGGTCATAAAAAATAGACAGAATTGTGCTGTGGAGATGAAAATGCACACATATATTCTTGTCCTACATCAGTCTTATTATAATATAATGAATAGTCCCATCGTCGAGCTACTGATAGACGTTACACATGACCAGCCATGATATACGTCTCATTCAGTCTTGAAAAACGGCTCTTCACACTCATTGCTCCCTCCTACCTCTCTAACCCCGACCAGCTGTTCGCCGCCATTCACTTCAACCTCTTAGCAGAATTACAGCCTGTAACTAACCAGCTTTGGGAATATCCTCCTGTGTGGCATGCTGATGTAACTTATACACAACCTCTCTGTCGTGATTTACTCTCGCTGCGCTTGTGATTTATCTTAGCCCCGAGCCGTTCCACTACTCAACCTGATATCTGATTTTCTCCCATTCTGCATTCCACCCGTTTCCCAGCACACACCTGTCCTTGATTTGGGGGACAGCCAGACAACAGGAACAGCCTTTGACTGCTTTGCCTCCTGTTTGACTGACAGCGAAGAAATGGCCCTCTATATTTAGACGATCTCCCAAACCACAGGCCTTTGTATACCCTGAATGCAGCAGGGTTCCGGTTGAGTGTATGGCTTGATGTGTATGTGTGTGTGTTGTTGTGCTTTTTGGGCGGGAGGGGCGGAAGGGGATGGAGAAGGTGGGTGCGAGGAGGGGGTGAAGGGACCTTTGATGTGCACTTCTGATGGTATTTTAAACAATCTACCCACTTCCACTGGTGCTCAGAGACACAATGTCTGTTTGTCTGATTCTATATGTATGGACTAAGTCTATTAAAATGTTCTCTTTTCGCATGTGTGTGTGTGCAGAATAAGATACTGAACCGGACAGGCTGCTGCCCCGTTTGCACTGAAAGTGAGTAAGTTTCCCTTCACCTTTATCTTTAAAGAATTAAAGCTGGTGACTGCAATCATCCAAAACCTACAGCTCTACCAGGCAGCAATCAATAACAAGCGATTTGTCCTCTTATGCATATCAGCATATAGTAAAGATAGTAACAGTAACTAACCTACACCAAGTAAACATTTCTATTTTCTATTTAAGATTACAAGACAATGTAATCTTAAATAGAAAAACTAGCGTTAAATGCCAGGGGTGTTCAAGTCAAACCGGGACTACCTTCATTTCATGCACTTGTCCCAGTGTTTTACCATCAAGGTAGAAAGTTTGCTCAGTCTTCCTGCTTCACCCCTGAAACCCTGGCCTCCCAGGAACTCCTTTAATGCCCCAAACATGTGGAAATGGCTTGGAGCGAGGTCAGGACTGTACGCAGGATGTGGCAATATCTCCCAGCCGAGTCCCTGTAATGTGCAAGTGCTGAGGTGGGCAGTATGAGGTCGTCAAAGCTTTGGCGATCAAAGGAGGCAATCATCCAAACGGAAAGTGCGAGTTCTGATCATGTACTCTGATCATGCCTCCGGTATACTGAGAAAACTTTCTACCTTGATAGTATCCAAGCATCAGTAAAACACCGCGATAAGTGCATTAGTGTAGCGGGGGATTATATAAAGAATAACAGGAGTTTTTTTATTCTCAGAAGTGTGTCCTTTTATTCTGCACAATCAAAAGTTGCTGTTTGACTTGAACGCCCCTCGTAATAACCTGTCACAGTAAGTTTGAATAAATGATAAATTATATACTCAAGAAAAAAATACGCTATGTAAAATGCACCATAAAAAGCCCTGGTATTAACTGTCACAACATATTCAATTCTAGTTGAGTCACGTCACTCTAGCTACAAATCCAACTTTTTTCCATTTGAGATAAGGTCATGAGGCCAGGCAGCTGACGTCTGGCTCATATTAACTACCACTGCAACCAGATCTGCCATGCACAATTCTCCGCTGGGTGTTAAAACAGATCACGGTCATGTTTCCTCTCAGATAATGGCTTTACTTTAGAATTAAAACAAGATAAATCACTGGGTTTTAAAGGTCAGGTTAAAGCTGATGTTTGTGTCAAACACCATCATTATAACATGTTCTCCTCTCCGTCTCAGAGCCGGGCGTGTGCACTGTGTTTGGCGACCCACATTACAACACGTTCGATGGACGCACCTTTAACTTCCAGGGAACGTGTCAGTACGTCCTGACCAAGGACTGCACGTCAGCGAGTGGCTTCACTGTCCTGGTGAAGAATGATGCACGGAAAACACGCTCGTTCTCCTGGACCAAGTCGGTGGAGCTGCGTATGCCGGGGATGACCGTGAGCCTGCACCAGCACTTAACAGTGCGGCAGAACGGCACACGTGTTGCACTGCCGTTCCACAGCACCGGTGTTCATATCGACCTCGACGGCTACCTTTTGAAGCTCACCACAATCATAGGTAAAGACCATGCTGATCATGTGATGCTTGTTAGAATGGAATGGAATCTTCAATCGGGACCGTATCCTGCTGAGTGAGAATGTACTTGATTTAGAACAAACGGAACACTGCTTTCCTTTTTTGGCTGAACAAATTGTTGAACCCTAAGCTGACATATGAGGTTCGTTATACTTGGCAACTTAGGTCAGGGGTCACATGGTCGTAGACAGACTTTCTATGTTCTTGGCACGTACAGTGGAAACATGAACTTGACACAAATACAAAGGTTTTTGGGTTTCCTACACACTTTACAGTTTTCTGAAGTCTATAAAGGAAAACTAAAATTAAAATATATATATATATTTTTCTTTCACAATATATACATAACAAATTATTCTCCATTTCCAAAACAGGATTATTATTATAGGTAGTGTAACTCAATAATCTTATGGTGTTATTTCCTGAAAGTCAGGTCATGTGTTAGTTGTTAACAGACACTAATTCTCTGTTACAGTAGATGCACACACAACATTGGCATTTTAATAAAAAAATTTAATTTCACAGTTGTTACTCAAATATTTAAAATATAATTTCCTCCATATTACAGAACCAAATTATTTGTCTTTGTTTATGGCAACATATTTATGAAAAACTGTGGTTCATTGTGGTATTTTGTGTTTGTGTGTGTGTGTGTGTGTGTGTGTTAGGTCTTGAGATCACATGGGATGGTGACAGTTTGGTGGAGGTGGTGGCTGCTCCTCACCTGAAGAATCGACTGTGTGGTCTGTGCGGTAACTACAATGGGCACAGGCGGGACGACGCAGTGGGCAGCGATGGCCAGTTCAAGTACGACGTGGACGAGTTTGCAGAGTCGTGGCGTGTGGATGGTAATGAGGTGTGTGAGCAACCTCCCCGCAGGCCCACACCGTCCCTCTGCCCCGGCTCGGTCAAGGTGAAGATCCGTGCCCACCGCTCCTGCCACAAACTTAAATCCTGGGAGTTCCAGAAGTGCCACTCAGTGGTCGACTTTGCCCCCTTCTACAGGTGAATAACTCACTTTTACCCAAATAAACATCCATCTATCCATCTATCCATCTATCTATCTATCTATCTATCCATCTATCTATCTATATATATATATATATACCCATCCATCCATCCAGTTGTACGAAACAGGCTAATATATTTATTAATACAGTCAATAGCTTAAAACATTAACTTGCCTTAGATCGATCGATCTATCTATCTATCCTCTTTTTATTAAATAGGCTAAAATTAGTTAAACTCAGAGCCCAGTATGACAGCAACCAGAGTCCTTTCACATTCATTACAGCCCAGCAGTGTGCAAATGAAGATTCACTAAAGATTTATTAAAGATTGTTGTTTACTTTCCATACAATCAAGATAGTTACTAAAAACTGGCAAAAAATGTTATTGTAATGCTATGGAGATCATAAATTGCTTATTTTTTTATAGACCTACACACACAAACGCAAAAGCTCAAAGAAAATTGTATTCTATCAGACCTTCCTGAATTTTAAAAGCCTGAAAACATTAAATAGCATTATAGTAAACAGGCTAAAATTTAATTAGCCATTTATTAAACAGACACTAGCTAAATAGTAAAAAGACTAAAATTTAAACTAGTATTTCAGTAAACACACTAATAAAACATTAACTAGCATTAGCACACAACAACAACAACGAAACATGAACTAGCATTACGCTAAAATGCTGTTGAAAACTATTTCCTAGAGAAGTCTTTATCTCGTGTGCCAACTGAAGGTAAAGTTTATGCACATTTAAGGCTAAAAACATGTAAAACGTGGCTAAACTGTATGACTTAGCGAAACCTGCATTTGATAAGCACCAGCTGTTTTGATTATCCTACTTAGCGTCTTCCCTATAAACTCTTTTCCCTACCTAGTGTAAATGTTCCAGACAGACACTAGCTGATTAACATAGACAAATATTAGGATTAGATTTGATTCCCGTATGTGAGGATTTTATTCAAGACCAGTTAGCATAATGCTACGATGGATTTAGCAGGCCTCAGCTATTTTTTTTATGTTAGTGGATCGTGCTGCTTAACATTATTATTTTTTCAACTACAATAAAACAAATCAGCTTCTCCACATTCCAAACACAGATAACTGTAAAGTGCTGATTAAATATTAATGCTGAAATACTTTGACTGAAAACACAGGTGTAATTCATCTTCTAAACACTAGATGGTGCTCTTGTTCCATGGTTTTAACCACAGGCTCCTGCACTATACAATATTTGAGTCTGAACCTAAACCTGTATAATGTTGACCATTTGCTTGACTTGATTAAATGAAACGTGTAATTCTGTTGTTTCAGGTCATGTGTTACGGATATGTGCGAGTGCCCGGTGCATAAGAACTGCTACTGCGAGTCTTTTATCGCCTACAGCCGGGCGTGTGAGAGAGAGGGAGCGCCTGTGCTCTGGAGGCCCGAACAGTCGTGTATGAGTAAGTAACAAATGATGTAGAAAATAATCATTTACTCTTTGGACACATTTGCATCCTATTTTACTTTTTGTTTTGGATACAAACACAAATTAATTAAAATAAAGTGCTCAAGAGGGGTTGATTCATGTAAAATCTTATCATGAGCACAACGACCACATCTACTCTGGAACATTTGCTTGTTTTTTGTTTTATCTCAGTCATGTCTCTATTAGTTTGTTTCCTGATCGTACCCCCCCTGTTTGGTGTTACTTTTTGATTTGCCTTACATTGTTGCACGGTTTTTACTGTTAAGACTTGTCATTGCTCCAAATAAAAATTTCCCGTCTGTCTCTCTGCGCAGCCACGCAATGCAAACACGGCGCTGTGTATGACACCTGCGGCCCCGGCTGCACCAAAACCTGCGACAACTGGAACGAGATCGGTCCGTGTAGCAAACCCTGCGTGGCTGGCTGCCACTGCCCGGCTAACCTGGTGCTCAGCCAGGGCCACTGCATTAAACCCATGTCCTGCCCTGGCCGGTGACCCGAGTGATGCCTGCGACCCTGCAGCCTGAACTGTATGCAGGCGGGAGGCCAAAGACACATGAAAAATATTAAAAAAAACACTCAAGGTTGGACTGGATCATTCGTGAGCCCTTGCGACGGAAGAGCAGGACAGGATAATCAACCCTGACCTCCTGTCAATCAGGGGACCTCGTGCTGCATGGACGCGAGAGTGAGCAGCTCGTGTTCATGTCCAGTCTGGAACACGTCAAACCTCTAACGCCAACTGGACGCTCAATACGAACAAAAAAGGACTTGTACAAAATGCTAATTTTATTAATGTGGAATTAAAAGGAACTATTTATGTATTTCATTTAGATGTGTTTATTTTGTATATTCTGTGCCTGCAGAGGAGCACTAACATGCTCAAAGAGAAAAGTACTGTACGAGAGACTGTGTGTGTGTGTGTGTATGTATATATGTGCGGGTATGTTTGTACTTTATGTAAATGTAACTGGTCTAATAAGCAATTATTTATGAAACACGTCGAGACCTGTACCCTCTGAAAGGAATGAAATGAGCCGTGGTCTTTACGTGGGTGTCGAGGGAAGCACCTGCGAGCCTGTGTGGAGGCTCGTCCCAAGCTAAGAAGGAAGGACAAAAGACTGTGGGTTTGCCCCTATGGTGGCTAAACCTGAATTAGTGGCTTCCCTTATTTAAAATGTGTTTAAGATATTCAAAGCGTGTGCCTGGTTATCTTGATGTTGTGAATAAGCTGTTAATGGAATAAACAATAAAAGGATTATTCAGTTTTAAACGACTAATCGTGCTTGTTCGGCATCATATATATTCTAGATGTTGTTGTGTACAGATGATTTCAGTTCTTTACTATTTAAACCAGAAATCACTAGAGAGGATGAAAGAGATGAGAAAGAAAAATAAAGCAATAATTCACCAGGTATTTAAAAACCTTTACACCTTCAAACCTTTAATAAAAATCGGTCGTCACTATTGCCTACATGTATTGACAAACCAGTTTCATTGACAGCGAGGAAAGGCAACATGCAAATTAGCAGCACGTACACAAACACGTCTTGAAAACTTAAAACACTTAAAACTTTACTAATGATGAGTTAGTGCAAGTCAAACTGAATCCACCTCAGGAGCGATCTTATGATGTAAACAGTCCACCTAAAAATGCGCGCACACATACAAACACACACATACTGCTTAACGATGTTCCGCGATGTACGTTACTGTAGCTAGCTAGCTTAGCAGTTTAGTTTTAGATAAACTGATCTTTATCGAGGTAGTGATGATAAGCACAACATCACAACGATTTTAAACTGCACCTGAAAAGTAACACGTTAAAGGTAATAAAAACGCACAATACATTCAGGTCATATGATTGGTGTGTGTGTATTGCTGTGGGACAATGGGCATGGAACTAATATCCATGTGCGTATGGTATGAAGTATGATATGATTTACAGTGGGGGAAAAAAAAGATTTTTATATATATATATCTATATACATATGAAAAAAGGATGCAGGAGGAAACTACAGTGTACTACGGTGGAACATGTTGGTGTAGAAATACATCGATATATTTTGTCCTGTTTCTCAAGAACGAATTCAGATATAAATACAGATACAAATAATAAAAAAAGTATGATCTGAATTGTTATTTCTTGTTGTTGTATTTTTGTAATAAAAAGCTAACCAGAACATCTGGTTGAGATTTGATGTATATCGAATATGCACAGGGATCATTTATATATAAAAAAATTAAAAAAACAAAAAAATTAAAAATAAAATGCACGAGCGAGACTACTAATCTGTGAATGAGTGGTTCGATATGAAACGTTAAAGACCATGTTCACTAAAGCACATCTCTAGTCGAGATGATTCATGAACTGGAGTGATGTAGCTAAAGGTATAGGCCACGCCCACTGGACAGAAATATTTGAAGCGCTAGAATATACAGCTAATGTTACTGTGTAAAACTATTCCTGTAGCACACTGCAGTTACCGCCTGTATAACTATATATATATATAAAAAAATCTAAGACAAGCCTTATCTTCCTTCCTAATTATTATTGCGCGTGACGTCAAATGATGCAATATCAAAAATAATACATTAACAAGTCTACTAATGTACATTAAACCAATTTGCTTATATAGAGATTCTCTCCAGTGTTGGCTTGGTTTAATCTCTCCCCGGTTGGCCTGGAGAAGGAAAGCGACTCTAACAGGATCATGGTGAGGTGTTTGTATGGCTTGTGCGTGCATGGATTAGCCTAGTGACTAGTCGCCTGATAGCCAGAGTCTCTGTACAGTTATAAGATCTTCTGCAGAATGGAATTGGGCACTTCAAGGGTTTCATCCTTGACGAGAACAATATCGTAAGAGTCCAAGTATTTCTCCAGACGCTCCTCGATCTGCAAACAAAACAAAAAAACAAGATTATTATTAGCACGACACCAAGTCTCTACTTTAAAAGTCTTGGCTCTTGAGAGAAAGAGAGGGAGCAGACCTTATCGTTGAGGAAGCCGATCTTCAGGAGGTTCTCCACGTTGGGGACGCCGTCGGCCATGTTCAGGTCCCCGAGCGAGTCTCCCAGAAGGATGATGTTGCTGTTCTCCTTTAGCTGTTTGAAGTATTCGGTGTTTCGCAGCGCGCCGTCATGCTTGTTGTACACGTGAATCAGCTCGCCTTTAAAGCCTTTCAGGACGCCCTGCGGACAAAAGAAGACAGCGCCCCCCATAGTCGGCTTTTAAAACAGCGAACAAACTGTACAGTTGTTCTACATCAATAAGTTATGCATATTGTTTTTTCATAACGGGAAAAAAAATTATAATAGATAAAAAGATTAATAATATCCTTCCACTCTTCCAATAAAAATTATATTTCGTTTCCTTTTCCAGTTATATTTGATTTTTAAAAAAATATTTAAACATAACGCAAAACAGCATTACTGTTTAAAATGTTTTACAGCAGTTTAAACACTTTTTCTAAACTTTTTGGCTAAATGTTTGTTTAATTTCAGATAAAGGTACAAGTGGTACCTTGGAATACGAACGACCCGCCTTGTGAACTGAAAGAACTAATATTTTGCAAGAAATTTGCCTCGGCATGCAAAGCATTTTTCGGCATGGAAGTGACCAAGCTGGTCGCACGTCAGTACACAGCCAAGCGAAGCGAGTTTACATATTTTTTGTGGGGTTTTTTTTGGCCATTTTATGCAAGATTTAGTAAAAACACAGCAAGACAAGAAGGGAGCCACTTTCAGGTTAATTTTTAAAGCAGCTGGTGCCAAGAGGAATTATAAAGTAAGGTTAAGTGAGGTTTAATGTATTTATTTATTATTTTATTAATTTACATGTCTTTTGTAAATGTTTTGATTGTTTTTATATGCAAAAATATAATAATAGTGTTGGAAATTAGTAATATTTGTAATATTTTTTGTGGCTGGAACGAATTATTTGCATTTACATTATTTCCTATGGGAAAATGCGTTTTGCAATACAAAATTTTGCTTTAAGGACTCGCCTCCAGAACAGATTCAATTTGTATTACAAGTTTCCACGGTACAGGTTTTATATATATATAAATAACTGTTCTTTGCTTTGTGTCGGTCAGATTAAGTAATATAAAGTAAGTACTGGTGCGTATACAAATATGAACTGGAAGCTAATTCTCCAATGAATTAATAAACATTCTTCTTGTCGGATAAAAGGGTTACAAGTGAGTGTCTTGAACAAGTTGTAAATGCCACTGAATTAACTACTGAATTAATAACGAGTTAATTTTCATCATTAAATACAAATACGAAGATCTCACATTGATCAGTATGTGTCAGGTTGATACTCACGCTCTCATCGAAGTCCATGAAGTTGGAGACGACTTTGACGTTGGGGTGATAAACCCCAGCCTGTCTGATGATCTCCTCCAGCACGTCTCCCAACCCCGCGGAGAAGATGAACACGGGAACGTTGTGCTGTTGTAGCCGGTCGAAGAAGTGCTCATAACCCTCACTGTGACACACACACACACACACACACACACACACAAACACACGGTGAACACCAGATACTTAATGCAAGTTTGAACTAACATTACAAGTTAGTGGTTGCAAAGATTTTTTCCAACAACAAAAAAAAAGGTAAAAAGTTCACTTTTCTGAGCCTGTAGAAACTAAAACTACAGTAAAGACTTTACTTCATTTCTAATGAAGAAGCACAGTTGTTATTTTTGAATTTAACTCATCCACTAAATATATATATATATATATATATATATATATATATATATATATATAAATATATTAGTGGATATTATGTATGATATATACTAATATTATAATAATATATTGAGATTTCATTTTAATTCATTAAAAGTAATTTTTTGGTTAAACTATACACAGCTTAAGGCAGGAAATACACATATATACACAAACACATCCACTGTCTCTATACTGATATAAGCAATATTTAATATTTAAAAAAAGAGTTTGACAGGATAATGATGATGATGATGATGATGATGATGATGATTTACCGTAAACTGACATCGGATTCCCTGACCACTTCAGGGAGTTTGTCCTTCTCTAACCGCTGCTCCACCAGTAATGTGTGGGATTTAAAATACCTAAAGCAACAGAGGAATGCAGTTTAAAGTGTTAAGCAAAGTGTGCGGCAATGTCTGTGTGTGTGTGTGTGTTAGAGAGCTAGGATTAGAAAGAGGTCTCGGCTCAGCCTCACATGGAGAACCAGTTTACACTTCATTAGCGCTTTTAACATTAGACTTTAAACGAACCAGAAGGAAAAACATTTTGGGAAGAAAACTTAAATTTTGCGATTCTTTTTTTGTTGAAATTGATGTATCGTCACCCTGCCTCCAAAATCGATTTATTTTCATTCATTTTTTTTTTTTAATATATTTGAATTTAAGTTGGTAAAATGTTGCAGTTCCTCTATAATCCTACAGGTGGTGCCCTTTTAAATACTCACACTGGCAGGCAGCAAAGCATTCTGTGAAATAGGAGTGAATTATTCTCTAAATTTGTTTAGAATTTTAACACAATCTGGTATATTTCAGGATATTTATAAAATCCTAAAACTATCAAAACTTCAATACAAACTGAATCTGAATATTTTGGATAGTGGGATTATAAACCATAAGGCTGTACAGTATGAGTGGACTGTAAATTACACGACAGTGTTTATAATTACAGAAGCAGATCTTTTTACCGCTATATTTTGCACTTGCTTTAACCTCACTCCTATAATTACGCTCTGTTTAAAAGCATGCTTATAAATCTAAACATTAGTATTAAGGGGAATATTTGTGAGGTTTAAGACATGTACGGTCAGCTCACCATTCCACCATAAACGGGTATTTCTCCTCCATGGTCAGATGCGGGTCGATCTCAATCGGATAGTACGTCTCCTTCAGGTTAAACAGCTGGAGGGAAATAAGGAGGAATGCATACGTTGCATACTTTTGCAGCATTGGGTGGACGTATATATGAGTTTCGACATGCATGGCCGCTCACCTTTTGCCTACAATCTTCTGTGACGAGCTTGCAGTTGTCAATTATATCTGTGGAAGATGAAAAAAGGCGATCAGCTCGATACTTTTGTCCAGTGTTTAGTGAAACTTGTTCTTTTGTTTAGTGATTAAAGGTTCCTGTTCAGGTGTAGCGGGTTCGACTTACTGTGGCAGGTCGGGCAGCGTTTTCCGTTGATTGAAAATTTGCTTAAGGTCATGTCGAAGTCTGTGATGATCTGAAACGTGAAACAATAAAGTGTGACCTTTTAATTGGAGGTTTTTCCTGTTTGCTCAAGATCAAAGCACTCGTTAGCTCATTATCAAAATGTGAGAAGTGCTGGGGAGTGAGAAAGCTAGAAACTGTGCAAGACTCTTAAAACTTTTTTAAAATATGCATTTTTTTTAAAAGGTCTTCTAATAAAATTTAATGTTCATTATATATTTTTACCCTGATATCTAAACATTAATGCATTGCAAACCTGATCATTATATCACACTGCTTATAAAATCTATAGTTTTTTTGGTAAAATGTTTTTATTGTCAAGACAAATTTCAATACAGGGTTATATTAATGCACTTGAACTACTGCAAACCTTCAATGTTTCTATAGCAACAGCATGCACTGGGATGTTCATTTTGGACGCACGACATAACCCTATTGACAATAAAGTTGTGATGTTTCCTGTCCCGGGTTGATTTAACACTCATTGTCAGATAAATCATAATAATTGTGAAATTGCTCTAGTAGTAAAACAAACACAAAAAAACTTTGCAATGTGCTGTTATGAGAAAGGAATAAACATGCAGTTATTTTAAAACCGGTAATTGTTTTATTACATATTTAAAAAGACGTTTGATTAATATCCTGCTTCGGCACGTTAATGCAGGATCAGGCAGCTCGTATCTGAACTCACACACTGACTGACAGTCTTGGTGAGGTTCTGACTCTCGAGTCTTACAGCGAGTCTGTACCTGTAGTTTAGAGGCGCCGCCTTTAATCAGACCGCAGATGATCTGCTCCACCCGCTCGGGGTCCTTGATGTGGACCGTGCTCTTCTCAAACTCGGGCATCTGCGGAGACACAAGGGGAGAACAGGGGTCGGGTCAGGGCAGGACAGACTGAGAGAGAGAGAGAGAGAGAGAGAGAGAGAGAGAAACACAAGACGGATACAGTAGATAGATGTGCAGATAAATAGAATAAAAGATGTGTAGATAAACGGATAGATAAATAGATAGATAAAATAAATAAGACACACAAAATTTCTTTTTTTTGTGTTAAATCAACTGAATGTTTTTATTCTTTTATTCCCAGTTTTTCTATTCTTTATTAAATCCTTTATTTGTTCACTTGGTTGTTTTACGGTCGTCACAGCTCTGACTCTCCAAACAAACCCCTCCCGGCCTCCATTTCTAAAACTGCTTTTAGACACGTGATGGAAAGGAGGACGGCTTTTAAAAGGCCAGGAGGAGGGAATGGAGCCAGGTAAACTAATCTCCCTCTCTCAGACACACAAACACACCCAAACACACACACACACTGTATATTTACAGTAAGTGGGCTGAACGAGAGGCTCAGTCATGACACAGAGGAGCAGCATGTTGCAGGGCTGAAAAAGTCCTAGAGGACGGCTGGAGAAGTAAGTTACGACAAACTGTTCTGTGTTTCCGCTGTATTTCTGTTTCCGTTATGTGTGTATTAAAATCATTTCCTTATGTGAATATGTAATAGAAACGATACAGGATAAAAAAATAAAACACCATGGCTGAAAGATATCAAAGAGAAACATCTGTTCTTTTCACTTCCTTCGTGTCGTTTGCTGTTTTTCCGTACTGGTTTTAAACTCTGTGTTGAATCTGATCTCTCGGTCCATATGCACACCTATTCTGGGCAGCGGGGAAAAATAGCTACAAACAATCCTGGGTATGGAGAGAGGGTATATTTTTAACGCTGCTAATCACACAGTATGGCTGACCTGTGTGTGTGTGTGTGTGTGTATGTGTTTGTGCGTCAGTGTCCAGTCCGTCAAAACAGCAACTGGTATTATGGAACTTTACAGAGTATTGTGTATTATATTACATTAATAAATAAATAGCAAAATGAGTATGCATAGAATAAATTTTGTAATTAAGCAATAGGTTATAACTTCACAGCATTATTATTATTATTGCACGATTATTATTATTATTATTATTACTAAGAAACAGCATTAACACATCAGACTCTTTTGCACTTTTTACCGAAACTTCCTGAATCTTCTAGACTCCACTTCTAACCTGCAATTTGTTTTGCAAAAGAGACAAACTGACTTATGTAACATTTATCACACGCTTTCAATCTTAATAGTCATAATAGTCATAAACCCACGGAAAAAAGTGTTTCATGTATATTAAATATTTCCTTTCATTACATTATAAATCAATACAATCATTATTCAGCTACTTTTCCATAAAATTCCATGATTTTACACACAAGTGTTTTTTTTTTAATTCATGCAAATGCAATAAAAAAAAAAAAAAAACTCAATTCCATCAACAAGTTGTTTTCTATCTGTCTGCTTACCTCTCCTGTGTTGTTGCAGCTTTGTGAGAAACAAGGAAAGAAAATTCTCTCTGTGCGAGGACGGTTTATATAGTGGAGCCACGCAGGGGGCGTGGCCCATGCACAGATAAGCCCCACCCCTTTCCGAGAGGCCCCTCTCGCTCTCGTTCCCACATACGGCATACAGTGTAGATAAACAGCACAGGGACTGATAGTTAATTAATATCTTTTACAAACATAATGTGATGTCTCTGTTTGAATTCGAGTCTCCTGTTGAAC
Source organism: Clarias gariepinus (assembly GCF_024256425.1). Lineage (NCBI taxonomy): Eukaryota > Metazoa > Chordata > Actinopteri > Siluriformes > Clariidae > Clarias > Clarias gariepinus. The sequence continues at coordinate 5,161,708 of NC_071124.1, read as the reverse complement.
TGAATGAACCCCCGGAACCGTCCACGGTCAGGTTTCTCACTGATTAAATATAAAATATAAAATCAAATCGAATAGGACAGTACGGAAAAAATTTAAACAGGATATTATGGATCAGTGAAAAGTCAATGGGAATAAAGTGTGCAAGCATATTGACTTTCAGATCAATTTATAGAATAACATGGAAGTGAAAAAAAATGAGGTACAAAGGCGTTCAAGTCAAACCGGGACTTTTGATTTTGAAAAATTTCTCATGAATGAAGGCATAAAAAAACCGACTAACACTTGTAAGACTTCAAGCACAGGATGGTGATGAGACCCTTTAACTGCAGTAAGACATCTGAACGGTGCAAACTTTTTTTCTTTTTTTTTAAAGAAGGCCGTATGTCCGTGAATAATAATTCCGGTTGAGGTTGCTCATCATTCATGAACTGGACTTGTACCTGTGATCATTCAGCGAGGTGGACGTCTGATCTTTAAAAAAGGTCAGCTGATTAGCGGGAGAGACGCCTCAGTCTGTGGAAACTGTACACACAATCATGCATCAACACCGCTTGCACGCTACAGGAACTCAACTGGGAGTTATTGCTACATCACCAGTACAGTCCTGATCTCGCTCCAAGCCATTTCCACATGTTTGGTCCACTAAAGGAGTTCCTGGGAGGCCAGCGTTTCAGACTTGAAGCCGGCAGTCCGAGCCTGGCTCCGGCGCACAGAGAAAGTGTTCAAGCGCTAGTGAAACACTGGGATAAGTGCATTAGTGTAGCAGGGGCTTATTTAGAGAAATAAGGTGGTTATTACTCTCATAACTGTGTTCTGATATTCACAATTCCCGGTTTGACTTGAACACCCATGTAACAATAAAATAAAGGATTGTGGGATTAAAACAATAGAATATAATGGGAAAGAAAAGCATAGAATAGAATAAAATGAACAGAATAGAACAGAACAGAATAGAGTAAAATAGAACAGTGGCTAATAGAATAGAATAGAATAAAAGAGAACAGAGGAGAATGGAGCACAGAACAGATAACCAGCTGGTTGGAGAGTTGCATTGAGAGCAGGACAGTCACAGAAAAGGCGCTTGGATTGGTTTCTGCGTTCATTAAAAGAAATAAAGTTCAACTGTCAAACTGTCAAACTGTAAAACCTCAACGCATCATGTTTAAACTTGTGTCTTTTACGCTGTGGGTTTTATATTTGGCTGAAGATGTAGACAGATGCAAACTGGTTTGGGTTTGAAAACAGGTTTAAGCTGAAGCACCGACACCAGCATTATTCCTTCAGAGTTCTTCCTTCATCCTACAGAAAATATTTTAGAAATGATCTACTGCTCGTGTCACAGGCGGTGTTGGTCCAGAAAATAAAACAACATCTGTGAAAAACAGACTGCGCACCTTAACACTGTAATTTCGCAGGACAGAAAATGAGTACCTTTAAAATTCCAGACGTCCAGAGATGCACGTGAACTCTGTGGTATTTCAGGCCTCCTCGATTTTGGGCAAAAAGTTCCACTAAAGTTTAAGAGTTTCAAAAACAACAACAAGAAGCTATTAAAGAGAAGGAGAAGTCGCTGCTGGAGCTCTTACACATAATCAGTGTGGCTCTCGGCCTCCGTCGCCGCTCGCGATAATCAGTCGACGTGATTGGGGATGTAGTAAGCGGTCCTCGACCTACATTCTTCTCGTGATTAGAGTTGTTATCAGGTCAGAAATGATCCCTTCATGGTTTGATGTGTCGTTTATCCACTTGTAAAAGGTTTGGGTCCAAAGTCGTCAACTGTTGAATGGCTTATTTATCACGTGGCGACACCTCTGCTGATGGCTCCACTGTAAGCGCTGCATTATAGACTACAAGGTCGCGGTGTAGATTCGATATTGGAGTGTGTAGCAGGATTATAAAAACACACAACATGCAAACAGTATACTCAATGTCTGGATCAACATGCACAAATCCGAGGGTGTTACTGTGCACTGATGATCAGCACCACACACTTTATACTCCAGGGAATAAATCGTCTTAAAGCATGCCAGTGTAATGCATGTGTAATGCTGTTCGGCCGACCTATTTAAACCTTCCTTATCAGTTTTGTATCAAAAAATTAAAAGGAAAAATTTAAATACTCTGACTATATTGAATTTTATTCGTTTTCAATTCCACAGTGCCGTTTAATGTCTTTGATATTAACAAATTAACAATTAAATGCTCAGTAAATGACAAAGCCTTCATTTATTTAATTATTTCTTTTTTATTATTCTTATTAATATTTTTTATTATATGACAGAACAACTAAATTTATATTATTTAATTATCGTATTGTATTAATATATATATATATATATATATAATTTTATATATTAAATGCCATTTTATGAATGATACTTTATTGTAAAGAGTTAAAACTGATAAATAATTATTAACACATTACATAAAATTGACACAATATTTTAAACACATGCTAATGCACTGCTGAATTCTCATTTTATTTATTTATTTTTTTATTTATGTATTCATATTTTGTAATTGTATTAATAAAAATATATATTATGTTTCTCTATACATAATATTTAAAATGCATTAAATAAATGTAACACATTAAAATGTATTTTTATAAACCTTGTTTTGTATTGGTTTTCTTTTATTTAATGTATTTCTATTTATGTATGTAAATTGTACTTATTTATTTACTTATATTTATTAATTTTTTATTATTATTGTATTTATTTAGTTGTATTTATTGTATTTTATATATTTATTGTACTTTTATTTATTTATATATATTATTTACAGTATTTATAGACGCTTTAAAAACAATTAAGCACTTTTAACAATGGACACGTCACAAAGGAGCTTTGAATCTGGGTTTAAAATTTAAATGAATATTTTTACATTTGTCCCTCACAAACCCGCCAAAGATGGTGGTGGTGATGGAGAAACTGCCTGAGACGACATGAGGAAGAAACCTCAAGAAGAACCAGACAGAAGGTGATTTTCATTCAAGTGTTTAGTTGCTGATATTCTGCAAAAGGGTGTTTATTTAACATTTGTGGAAGGAGTCTCCAGTGTCGGTGCTTTGTAACAGAGTTTACACTTTGTAGTTTCTCTGTAATTACGAGAGAAAGAGAGAGAGAGATCGAGAGAGAGAGAGAGAATGTTGAGACACTGTGGAAGGAATGTGTGTTTATCATAAATCATGATTTTTGTGACTTCTTCACCACTTTAAAAAAACTAGAAATGGATTTTTTTTTACAAAATAAATGATGGGTCTTTCTTTAAAAAAATTTACCTCCTGGCAAAGTGTTGAGTTACAGTATAAGCTTTCTGACATGCTGTCTTTAAAAAAAAAAAAAAGAAAGGAAAATGCTGAGGGGGGAGTAACGTACACCTACATGATTCCACACTGTTGTTGATGATTTTTCTATTTCCTATTATTTATTAGTCCTAATAACATGCAGCCTGTGACGATGCGGTTCAGCGGCAGCGTGTTGATGCTCTTGCTGAGGTTTGTCAGCCAAGGATCCTGAGTCGGACCGGTTTGCTAAAATCACCGTACAAGGAAGAAAAAGCTGCAAAATCCTCATATCGGGTCTGGAAGTATTTACTGAAATCATTATCCCTCTTAATCAGCAGTGAGCTTTCCACAGAACCGATCATCAGCTGCCTCTCTCACTCATTCTCCATCAACTAATGTGTGTGCTTTAAAAGGTCAAAAGGTCAAAGTTCAATGTCTTTAGCTGTATATTTAAGCCGTCACTGGATCCTTGTGAATGTTACAAATGAACTTTACTAAAAAAAACGCAACACACTTACAGTTTGTCTTATAATCGACCTACTTTATGGGTATCGAATCATGTTAAAACACACAGCATTCTCCAAAACCTCTTCAGGATGGAAAGAGCACGTATCTAAATCCAAAGCTTGCAAAAAACGCCTTCGAGCTGAGAACCTCGTTCCAACGCTGCCTGCACTCACTGACCTCGATGTTCAGAAAGAATTCCACAGCGCAGAAGCCGAGACATGCCATCCATTATCATGCTGACTTTTAACCCCCCCCCGCCCCCAAACACACACACACAGATGCGCACACAGTGTCCCAATACCTCTCAAGGCCAAATAAGACGCACCATCATACGCATTGATCTGGGAAATCTCGGAAAGTGATAGTGAAGGACGTGATAAAGGAGGGAATGCTGAAAAAAGCCGAGTCGGGGAAAAGAATCGAACCAGGACAGCAGCCATCGACGCAGAAAGAGACTTAAAAGTGCCATAAAAGTGACTTCTGTATACTGTACAAAGCAACATAAAGATTTTCCGATCACAAGCACTTTCATAAATTTCGATACTGATGTATGAATAAAAAGCCGGACAGCTGAGAGGTTACTACAGGTCACAGTATACACCACATCCCGATAGCTTACAAGGTGTTGATTCATTTTCCTTAAAAGCAGCCTTTATGATTATAGACTTATAACTAAATATATGAAATGATAAATATATGAAACAAGATTTATTTACAATTTCTTAAAGGTATAAAAGGGGTCTCCAGTAATGTTCGTTTTTTTTGTCTTTAGGATAAAGGACTTTGCAGTTTCTTGGAAATACGTCAATAAGTTTGTCTGTCAAATCAATTTCATGAGAAAAAGAAAAAAAGGGAAGCTGGCAAGGTTTATAGCTGCTATAATATACTTATTCTTCCTATCAAGGCCGTTCTACAACTTTAATCGTAACTACAGGGGGAGTTAAAGTCAAACTTGTGATGAAATTTCGGGTGACGTGCGACCGATTGCAATTTAACAAGACTCCAAGCACAGTACGGTGATGAGACTCTAAGCCGCAGTGAAACATCTGAATTGTGCAAACGTTGTAAGGAAGTTCGTAAGTTCATGAACGACAAGGTTTTTCATTAGTGTGAAGGACACTTGAGTTCCTGGAGCACTTTCACTCCAACCCACGGCAGATCATGCCTTCAGTGAGCTCGATTTGTGGACTGAGAACAGGTTTGTGTCTCTTTATTCCAAGTTGTAATGATCCACAATACAAAGACATCATACGCAATCATGATCTTCAAGACTTCAAGATCTCTCAATGCCTTTATCTCTGACTTAATACTTAGTGTCACTTATGGGAAAAAAATCAGTAAATTTAAACCAAAATTAATACTACAGGGCGTTCGAGTCAAATCGGGATTTGTAATGAAATGTCTGGCGAATGAAAGCGTGATTGACATTCAAGCACATTACGGTGATGAGACTCTTAGCCGCAGTAAAACATTTGGATGGATCCTGGCTGAGGTGGCTCAGAGCGCACTGCAGTCTTTCCTATTGAACTTCAATGAATGAAAAGACGGATGAATGACGGATAACTTGTCATCAACTTGCGGAAGAGTCTGTGTGAACTTATACACACAATCATTCACCAACACCATTTGCACGTTACAGGAATTCGCCACATCCCCCGTACAGTCCTGACCTGGCTCCAAGCCATTTCCACATGTTTGGGTCATTAAAGGATTCCTGGGAGGCCAGCATTTCAGACATGAATTAGACAGGAGGTCTGATCGTGGCTCCAGGTTACTGAGAAAACTTTTTTATTATGATGGTGTCCAAGCACTAGTGAAACACTGGGATAAGTGCAATAGTGTAGCAGGGGATTATATAAGGAGAAAAATGGAGTTTTTACTCTCAGAACGCCCCCCTGATAAAATAAATAAATAAATAAAAGAATGTATGACAAAAATTAAAAGTAATACTTGTTGGCAAATTGCTTTGGTATAAATATGAATAAATGCCTTAATTACTGTGTAAGCTCTGTTTAATTCCATGTTATTATGTCATTTATTTTCATATTCTAAACCTGAATATGTAATAACTGGAATAAATAATGACGAATCTGGCTGCTGACATTTAGCCAAACATATGTTATAGCAGTTAATGTACTAAGTTCGATTACTTTAAGATTTCCTCAGTTTACACAGCATGAATTATAAAATAAACTACTGTTTCACGCATAAAGTAACACATAGATGAGGGTCAAGGTTGGTTGAACGGATTAAACCATCGAATGCAGCAGAGCTTTACGATTAAAGGTCAGATGCACTTAACTGTTTGCACATGTTGCAGATACAATAAAATCTAATTCTGTGTGAAATCTTGAGCGAGTGGAGGGCACTTGAGATTTTCCACTTGAACCCGTCTTCATGGTGGAGCGGGTGGGGGGGGTGTATTGTCATGCTAGAACAGGTTTGGGTCTGTTAGCTCCAGTGAAGGGAATTTCCTAATGCACTTCCAACATTTTGCTAATTTGCTAAAGCACTTCCAACACTTTGGGGAAGAACCATGGTCTCCAATGAAGAACAACATCTCTGCAAACTTTCTGAAGAAAATTGAAAAACCATGAACTGCAACAAAAGTTTTTCAGCAAATGTTCGAGAGTTGGGTTTAAAGATAGCGCAAATGCATGGCTTGTACATCAGTAAATTAAAAACGTATGTATACTGCTACATTACTTTTATACAATGTTTATGAAATAACAAATAGATAAAGATATACTGTAATATAATGGGACATATGGAAGGTTTACTTTTCTTATACCACAGTAATCTGTTAACATGTTTTAAATTTATATCATGTCAATGTAATGAACAGGATGTCATGTCAAACACTTGTTAGTTATTTGTAATTATATTTAATGTTTGGGAACGTCTGTGATATAGCACTATTTTTCATCTAATTATTGTTTGTCTTAGATGTACAGTGGCATTAAAAAGTATTTGCCCCCTTTATGATTTTATTTTATTTTTTTTAACTACATGCTTTAGTTCTTGTGGGAATGTGTTGCACACGCACACACACACACACATATATTTATATATATATATATATATATATATATATATATATATATATATATATATTGTTTTACAAATTTATGCATTAAATTGTCACAACGCACATGAAGAATAAGTCCGAACTTAAATCTGATTGAGATCCTTAAACAGGCCGTTCATAATAGAAAACCCTCCAATGTGGCTGAATTAAATCAATTCTGCAAAGAAGTTCCAGAAATTTCTCCACAGTGATGCGAAAGCTTGATTGTCATCATTGCCGCCAAGGGTGGAACAATCAGTTATTAGATTTAGGGGGCAATTACTTTTTTACATAGGGTCAGGCAAATTGCACGGCTTTTTTTCCCCCCTTACTAAATGAAATCATCAACTGCATTTTGTATTTACTTGGGTCTTTGTGCCACATTTCATATAATTTATACAGTTTATACTTTTACATTATACATGTATATATTACTATCACTTATTCACTCACTCATCACCCTTGGACTGCGGAAGCAAACCCAGAGGAAACCCACCAAAAACATAAAGAACATGCAAACTCCATGAACACAGAGACGGGAATCTGATTCCAAAACGAACCCGGGCGCTGGAGGTGCAAGGCGACAGTGCTCACCACTACACCACCACCATATATATATATATATATATATATATATATATATATATATATATAGTATATTTGCATATTTTATATTTTACGTTCTTTTTGTAGTTCAATTTGCCTCTTCTTGCCTTCTTATTCTATTTCATCTTTCCCTTTTTAGGTCACTAACAGTTGTATAAGCATTTCACTGCATATCATACTGTGTATGGTTGTGTATGTGACAAATAAAATTAGAATCTAATATAAAAATTTGTTTAATGATCTGAATCTTTTAAGTGTGACAAATATGTGAAAAAATATATTTAATATATTAGGAAAGGGACATATTTTTTCACAGCACTGTATGCACACTCTCCTGTACAACGCCTTGTGAATTAACTGCTACTATCAAAATTATCCTGTTTTAGTAAACGTGCATTAACAATTTGTGCTGCAGAACTACTCTCAGAGCTGCTGTTATAGGAAACTAATCTACAAATTTGACCTATAAATTTAACATTTTGCAATTCTGCTCTTGTGAGCGCATCAGCAGGTAAAAATATACTGAACTCTGGACTCGTGATTACACAAGACTCGGAATTTATCATCCCTGATTTATCTGTGTCGCAATATTATAGAAAATGTTTTCCAGGTGAAGATGCAGAATGTCCTCGGGTTTCCCTGGGAGCGATTAAACAAAACCCTGGCACTGATTTGCTGTAGTAAAGGTTTTATCAGAGACACTGGCACATGAGTGTACATGAGTTGTGTACTCCGAGATGCAATCCACCTGACTTTTGACCTGAGAGTAAATCTTAACCACGTGACCAGCTGATTGGCGGGTGGTCAAGGAGTGACATCATTGAGCTGCGACGTCAATGGACGTCCTGATAATGCAGCGAGGTGAGGAATTTGAACATCTATCTATAAATCTATCTTTCTATCTATCTATATAACTATCTATTACCTTTGACCGCCAAAACTAAACAAAATAACTTTATTATAATAACTTAAATTATAATTAAACATTTTTATACATATATTGTCGTTATATCTCAGTAGTCACTCATTTTCACAAAAACAATAAAACAATATTTAGTTAAAATATATTTTTTAATCTAGCTAAAAATGATTAAAACAGCTAAGCTAACATAGCACAACGTAGCTGTGACCTCTAAAGCAGTTCTGAGACCGAATACCAAACGCATCACCCGTTATATAGTGCACTAGAAATGCTGTATACTGCGCTGCTTATTTGCGCCCTAAATACGACACTTGTGTAGTGTTTCATGCAGCCGTTTGGGACACAGCCGTTATTATTATTTTTCACTCGTTCCATCCGCGCATGCGCAACTCATCGCCGCACCGGAGCGGAAGCTCACCATTTCGATGATCTTGGTTTTCTTGCCAGCTCTTTTCTTCTTGGCGACAATATACTGAGCGAGGACGACTCCTCCAAAGAGTGCACACACACTCGCACTAGCCACCGCCCCGACTTTAACCACGGCGGTTTTATCCATAACCTGGTGTCAGTGTTCTTATAGAGGAATCATCTACGCTGCTTCTGCTTCTTCTTCTTCTTCCTGCGTTCACATGGCCACGCCCACCGCGTTCTGACAACCTGCACTTGGTCCAACACGCGGCCTAGCTTTTCATTAAAGCTATTTTTTTTTTTAAATAAAGCCGTACTGATTAAAGTGATTTTGTTTTCAAACGTGTATAAATATTTGTGTAAATCTCAGAACCTCATTTAGCTTCATCTCCTCATTATTTTTTTTTGTCACCACCTACATTTTGAAAATGGTATGGACCGTGTCCATCCATGTCGCCATGGAAACCCGTTAGAACCTGGCCACAAACAAAACATGCAGATATAAACTTTAAAAATAACAAGAACAATAATAAAAATAAATCACATATATGTTTTGTATAATGAAACATGCTACACTATAATAATTTGGTCATTCTACAGAAAAAGGTGGAATTTGGGTGATAAAATTTCTTCTTTCACACCCAGAACTTCTTACGAATGTTCAGCATCATGAAGTTTCGCATTAAGAACTAAAAGTTTGCAAGTAATTTCCCTCAGGGTACAAAGCATTTTGGATACCATAGCATTTGGCATTAGGTAATAAAGTATTAACAACAACAACAACAGCCAGCTGTCATTTTAAGACACGAAGGTGAGATGTTCTGGAACATTTCCTACAAGAACAGGATTGTGTTAAGTGCATTTGCAAAACCCATCAGGCTCCATGATGAAACTGTCTCTCATGAAGACCTTCCCAGGAAAGCGAGACCAAAACGTTACCTCTGCTGCAGAGGAGAAGTTCATTTAGAGTCACCAGCCTCAGAAATCACCAATTAACAACCAGCACCTCAGATTAGAGGCGTTATGAAGCTCTACAGCGGATTCATCTCAAAGGGGATTTTGGACACCTTCAGCAGGGTTTTGCAATGTAGAAAGAAATAAAAATCTGGGAAGACCATGGAATTATAAGGTGTGAACAAACTTTTGACTGGTTGTGTATGTTACCATATTTATTACACTTAGCATTAACTAGCCTTGTTGGTGGATATAGCTTGGATAATGCTATACATTATATACTGTATATAATTTTTATGTGTGTGTATATATTCTGTTTTTCTGATTTTCTGTCTCAGAGCTTTTCCTCACAATTAGAACTCATGTCATATGCAAATCGTGGTCACCCAAAGCCCGTCCAGTCCGGACAGAAAACTGGAAAGAAAAACACAGAGAACCAAAGAGTTCAGTGTTGTTGATCCACAGATCTTTAACCAATCAAGCACTCATGTATTGCCCGGGACAAACAAATCTGATCCACAGAGTCCCCACCTGGCACCCAAAGGATCTGCCACTAACGTCCTGGTGCCAGACACCACGGCATGTCAAACGCTATCCAGATGAATTAACCCTTTTTGGAAAAATCCTTTTAAAGTACAGTGATACAATTAAAGATAAAATAAAAGTGGCTTTCTGGCAGTTCCTAGTAATTGAACTAACAAAGTAACCTTATAACTGAGGTACAGTAAGTTTAAAATAATGCATTCAATTATTGTCAATATAGTCTACTAAGTTAACTTCATTCTTCTATTCTACTTCTTCTTATAATTACTGCTTGATTATTTAACATCTTAATGATTGCATAGAAGACCAAATAATTTGTCAAGCTTATTTTTTATTGAGGTAAATGACAATCAGTGCTTTAGTAGTTTCAATACAAAGCCATCAGAAGTCCTAAAAGTTTAATTGCACTCTGAATAATAAAACTGACTTTTATTCTGAGTATAGCACTTTTTTTCTAAAGACATTGCAGACATTATAAGTATGCATACAGTAGATGACAAGAACAAACCTTTCAGTAAAAATACTTTCATGTAGTAATATGATAATAATGCAAAATAACGCACAGTAGAGTAGTGCAAGTTGTTCAAGTTACATGAAAAACAATCGGTCACAATAACATGAATTGGAGTCCATCATGTGACCTTCCAGGCATCCATCAAACCTGCAACATGAACCAAAGTCAGAGAAAAATTACTGCATAAAGAAGTTGATTTGTTAAAGTAATAAAAATCTCCTGTTTGTTTCAACACCTACAACCAAGATATAATTACAAAGATAACTTTATCACATAAAACTGTGTTTTGCTGCACAATGAATCTGGCTTTTTCCCCTTATTTCCAAGCTCCTGTTTAATTTTCTGTCTCAGACCTTTTTTCTTACAATTAGAACTCATGTCATATGCGAGTTCATTGAAAGGGAGGACTGAAACGCTTATCAGTGCTTTAGTATAAATTATACAACAGTTATTTCTAATCGGGTAATCCTATTGGGTGAGAGCCATTCTACAAGTGATGATATAGAACGTAACAGCACTGGGACGTTACCGTTACGTGCATCACTCAGCATCACAGCTGTTTTAACAGGAAAGAGGAGAAAGCAGCTACCGGTTAAAAACCACATTCAGAACCAGACAAAGCTAACTAGCTTCTAACACAAGGCAACACCTGATTAAATAAACAATCAAATCATAATCTGTTCATAATGATAGGTGTTTGTAGACCTGTTGTATAAAATGAATTATATTTAAGCAAAATTACACAAGAGGCCATGCTGTTATACTGAATATCAGCATGGTTATAACGTGATATTTCAGTACAACAGCACTCCCTTTCCTGTGATATTGCTGAAACAGACATTGCCAAGTGGACAGCAGGGGGTGCTAAAATGACAAATGCAAAACTATTAATTAAAGGTAAATTCTGATTTACAGAATTTAAGTTGTGTTTAATATCTATGCAATTCATGTAGAAATTATTTTAAATTTTTTTGGAAAAAAGAAAATTTTATAGACTCACATGGTTTGTGTTTGAACAATTTCTGTGTCCTCGTAGACCACCTCTTCTAAAACATCCACTTCGACACCCACCACTAATGCATTTCCCACTAAGATATGCAACCAAAACACATATCAGGAATATACCACACATTTTACATGTTTATACAACAGCATTGTAAATATAGTCAAAGGTTTTATGGTATTAAATGTTTTTTGCGATGTCTGTACGCTCTTTAATTATTTATCGAGACTGGTACACACCATGACAACAGGGAGGAGGTAAAGATGGCCACTGGTTGCTACTCCATCCTGAATCTACAGCCCTGCATGGACATAAAGGGTCTTCGCTCTGTTCTGGCTCTTCACTCATACTTCGAGGATGAGATGTTTCAGGGTTGAGTTCTCTGCCATCACATGTGTCCATGTGGACACTGTGGACATGGTGATGATGGTGACACATTTCTCCAAAATTACTTCCAGAATCACGCAAGCAGGAATCAGTCTCATCCTGAATGTACGCATGGGTGAGCTCACTGTCTCCTGGAGGAAAAGATACACAAGGAGCAGAAATTAATCCAATCTGTTCTAGTGAATGTTTATTAAACGGAGTAGATTTGTATGTGAGATACCCCTTCATATAGAAAAACAAATGACAAATTAAAATATAAAACCACTAAATTAGGTTTTCATTAAAAATTATAAGAAGTGCTTATTTGTATTTGTAAATCGACATATAAAATAAAAATATATTTCAGCTTTTTTTTTGGGATAGAACACCTGAGTATCATGATGCATATTTTGCATAAAATAGTTTTTGCCAAAGAGCCAGAAAGAAGACTTTCTTCTATTAATGAAGAATAATTCTCCAGACTAACTGAAGGATTTTTTCTTCTCTCATTTTTGTCAGGTTTTTAATCTCAAATTTTCAGTCCAGTCCCTGTATCAGAGGAGTTTCAGATAAATGTTTTTCATTTTGAAAGAGGCCCAGAGGATGACAGATGATCAGGTTGCTGCGGTGATGCTGATGCTGAGTGGTTGGAACAGACGAGAGGGAAAATGGGGTTGCTGCTGAGGTTGTTACATGAACAGCCTATTTTTAAATCGTATCTTTAGGCAATTTGCAGCCTGTCATAGTTAAGCGTTCATTCCTACTTTTTTAATCTACTGTATATCATTTAAGTTAAGCATAAAATCTACAAAAAGATAAAAAAAAAAAAACATTTCTCAAAAATTTGAAGCTAAAAAATGAATTAAGTAAGCGTTCATCACGTGATACCAATGCTGAAAAATGTAGGATGGAGAGGAAGGAGGGCTGCTTTGTTGCAGGATGACGTTAGCCTGTGTGTGCCAGCGGGCATGCTGAGATCGTGTATGGCACGGCACTGCTAGTTTTCCGCTCGTGTTGGCAGGCAGGCAAATTGTGAAATTAGAAATTACAAACCGACTATGAAAAATATATTTAAAATCAAATAAAAACATAAAGAATATGTGTAATAAACAGAACAGAAACAACACACACATATACATACATCATAGTTCAAACTGTCATAATTCAGTTAAATGCAAAAAAGAAAAAAGTGACGCCAATGAAAAAACAAACAACCATTTGGACACTATTTTTTAGCATCACATAAAAAGAATAACACACAATTCTAAATATCACGCTCATGCCTTACCTGTGCAATAACACACAGCTGGACATTCTCTCAGCCCCGGGACTTTGCTGTCCTCCTTCTGTTGCTGCCTAGATGAATCATACTCAAATCTGCCATTAAGATTTCTGAAACGATCACAGCAGATCTGCTGTCTGTCTGAGAGAGAACAGCACCGGTCTTGGTGATGCATCTCTCCACACTTGGATTGATTAGCAATGATCGTCTGCTCCATCCCTTTACAAGTTGGTTAAATCAGAGTGCTGCGTGTGTCTGATCTGTGTGTGAGTCTTCCACGTTATTCAGTATCCTATTCAGATAGGATGTGAGGTCATGGGCTTGCCCACTCCTCCACCCTAAACTGTTAATGCCTGGTACAGCACCATTGATACAGATTTGGTTAAAACTGGTGTGGAAAGTCTCTTTAAATATTTCTAGAAATAATAGTGTTTATTATTCAGTTTGTTTTAAAATAGTTACAAAAGTCTATAAACTGTTAGGGAATTAATTAAATGTAAAATAATAATAATAATAATAATAATAAGTGCATTTTGCTCTAATATGATGGGGATCATTATAGTGGCAAAGAAATCTCCAAGGATTACCAGTGAAGATGGCATGGATGGCAGGGTTTTGCACTCAAAGCCAAAGTTCTATAAAGACATACTGTAGGCCTGCTTTATTTCCCACTTAGGGATCAGTACCTGACCGCAATAATGTACCTATAAATCCACACATCCATTTTCAAAAGTCTAGTGTAGAGGCTTTCCCGGGGGAGTGAAAGTTATTATAACAGGAAAGGGGAAATAAACTGGAATGGGATGTTCAACAAACCCATATGGGTGATGCTCACACTGGGCCATAGTGCATGTCGGAATTATACAATGACTAGATTAATTGAGGTGCTACTCCAGAAGCACTAAGATTGAACTGAACTGAAATGCTACAAGTTATTATAATTATAATGTCGTCCTTTTTTATTTATATTACATGAAATTTTACATTAAATACAAACTTAAGCACTGTTCCTGTAAATCATTATTATAGCCTAAAATAATAATAATAATTATTATTATTATTATTATTATTATTATTATCTCTGTATTGGTTATCATGTAACTGTCCTTAATTGCAGGTTATATATATAACTGTTGGAGGATAAGCTCTGGTTTATCTATATCTATATAGAGTTATCAGGATAAAAGAAATTAGGAATTGAAGTAAATAAGTTTGTTTTTGGACCAAGAGGGATTGACTGGTGTTATGAGCTGTGTCAAATGTGCGGTTTTTATCTGGTTTGTCAGTTTGGACACCAGGCATAACAGCAAGCCTTCAAGAAAAAGCAATGACACCTAGATAACATCACTACTGGGTTTGAGTTCTTGTCCTCCATCTGGCAAAAGAAGTAAGAAAATGCACATTTACACTACATCTCTCCACCAGCAGGGGGCAGTGTTTCCATTTTATAACTAGTGTTCTTGTACTTTATACTAGAATAAACCACTTTTAATAATGCAAAAAACAAACAAACAAATAAGATAGTTTTAAAAATAAAAATGAATAACAAAATATAGAATTTAATGGTTTTCTGGTCATTATATCCATGCAAATGTGTCACAACTGCATTAGTCTTGTCACAAAGGACATTATTGTCAAAAACCAATTAACGTCTTCAACTGCGTAAATAAATTTGGGATGATATATCTGCCATTATGTGTTTACAAAAAAAAAATCTATATTAAAAAAAATATTTCATTTTATAACTAATGTTCTGTAATATTTGTATATGTATTAACACTTCAAATAATGCAAATAAAAAAAAACTAGTGGCACATAATTATTAAGAATTTCTTGTTGTTCTGGTTATTATATTCATCCCACTGCATTAGTCTCATCACAAAAGACATTATTATCAAAAAAAGGACAATTTGAGGAAATATTGACGATTTAACCTCTTTAACTGCATAGATAAATTTGGGATGATTTACTGATACAGGATACTGTATCTGCCATTATGTGTTTGAAAAATTCTCTATGGAACTTCATAAAAAGCTTCTTTTTTAAAAAAAAAAAATTTTTTAACAAATATATGAGTGCTTTAGCTTACCATCTACTACACATGAAAAAAAAGTTACTTATTTTTCTTAAAGGAATTTAAAAAACAAAAACATTTTTGATACAATCAGGGGGCATGTGATCAATAGGAAAATACTTTGTGTGAAAGAAATTTATAAAGAAATCATTCTAACATAAATACAAATTGTCTGTGACATGACCTGATATTTTGGGGGTGATTTAAATATATTTTGGGGGTGATTCCTACATATGCCTCAACATTCAGACTGAAGAATAAGATACACTGGTGTGTGTCTGTGTGTGTGTGTGTTAGACAGCGAGTGACAACTGAGATGAATATAAAAGCAGTAAAAAATGAATAAACCACTGTGAAATAAGGAGAATAACAAAATTAGAAAATAAACCCATCCACTTCATGTGTGAACAAATCACTATCGTTTGTGTAACTTACAACTGTAGCAAAATCTAATTAAAGTACACAATCAAGCAGTTCCCAGCAATAGAGCTCTGGGGTTGAATTTACTTCTCATTACTACCACAAGCCCAAACCACACGTAACCACTAGATAAAGGGGATTGGAACAACAGGGTTTGAAAGAAAATAAAAGGGGTTTGTTGCGGGCACCCACAAGTTAGAAGAGTGCTGTGGTTTAGAGAAAATAAACCAGAGCATTTTCATTTTGTCATGGAAAAGTATCAAATTAACCAAGTAGACCACAAACTGTTAAAATGCAGAGTGGTGCTAAAAGATGATGAATGGTTTAACTGCATGTCTAAATCACGTAGATATATCTCATGTGTTTTTTTTTATCTTCTGCCTCTGTATCACCACAATAGGTTATAAATAAAGCAATAAGAATAGACATAAAGTGTCAAATTTTAGCTTAGATTCATGAGCTTTAGCAAAAGTTTGCACTAACTGGAAAGGAATTACAGCGTTTTAAAATTTATTAGTTTACTTATTTATTTATACTTAGTCCATCCATTATCACAGGCCACAGATTTATTTAATAACTGAATGATAAGCACTTTGTGATGTGCACACCTGTGCACACCTGTGATGTGTTTATAAGTTTATAAGTGATAATTGATGAGTGTTGACTTTGCATTTAGGAGCTTAAAGTCCACAGAAGACTATAATATATAATATACAGTATAAACCATTAGGGAATTAATTAAATGTGAAATATTTAATAATTCTTACTGAAAGATCGCACAAGTGCATTTTTCTCCAATATGATGAGGATTATTATAGTGGCAAATAAATCTTCAAGGATCACCAGTGAAGATGTCCAAATGGCAAAGATGGCAGAGTTTTGCACTCCAAGTCTTTTTAAAAACTTAAATCACAAACACCTGCCACTCATTTGATACAACCAAAACTAGGGTCAAATAAGAGTTAATGGTGCAGAAAGAAGTACAGTTATGCAGAAAATTTATTAATGCCAGATTCTGTGAGGCTGTGAAATAATCTGTCTGCCTTTGCCGGTAAATTACCATCAAATCATTTTTGGGTCTTTTAGCAGGACAAATAAGTCAAAACGGACTATATGGCCAAATACAGTATTTGTGGACACATATGAGGGCCTTCTTAAACTGTTGCGGCAAATCAGGAAGCACACAACTGTGTAGAATGTTTGTATATATGCTGTAGAATTATAATTTCTCTTCACTAGAGCTTTGAAACCCAAAACTGTCAGCAATACCCATGAAGACATAGTTTGCTAACCCTAGGCCTGCTTTTCTCCTCGGGGATCAGTACCTAACCTCCATAATGTGCTTATAAATATATTCATACATTAATGTTCCAAAATCTAGTGTAAAGGCTCCCCAGAAAAGTGGAGGTTATTATACCAGGAAAGGGAAAATAAACTGGAATGGGATGTCCAACAAACACATATGGGTTATGGTCACATTTGGCCATAGTGCATGTCCGAAATGATACAATGACTAGAATATTAATAAGGCACAACACAACACATAGATTAACCTGAAATGCTAGAAGGTGTTATAATTGTAAAATGTTTTATTTACATTTGGAAATACAAACTTAAGCAATCAAGTAAAAACTGCATTAGTCTTGTCACAAAGGACATTATTGTCAAGAAAAACAATTTGAGAAAATATTGGAGAATTAACATCTTCACCTGCATAGATAAATTTGGGATGATATATCTGCCATTATGTGTTTACAAAAAAATCTCTATAAAAATCTCTATGCTTATCATCTACTACACACTTAAAGTACACAATCAAGCAATTTAGTAAAACACCCAGCAATGAAGCTCTGGGGTTAAATTTACTTTCCATCACTACCATTCGCCCAAACTACACATAACCACTGGACAAAGGGGATTGGAACAACAGGGTTTAGAAAAAAAAAATTAACAAAAGGGGTTTGTTGCAGGCACCCACACGTAGAAGAGTGCTGTGGTTTACAGAAAACAAGCCAGAGCATTTTCATTTTGCATGTAAAAATATCAGATCAACCAAGTAGACCACAAACTGTTAAGATGAAGATTAGTGCTAAAAGATGATGAATGATTTAACTGCATGCCTAAACCATGAAGATATATTTCATGTGTTTTTTCCACCTTCGAGTGTTGTATTTGCGTTTAGTAGCTGTTTGTGTGCTCAGTATTTAATTTATAAATTGTTAGGCTGGAAAAAATATAGAAGACTTTAGAAGTTTGAAGGCCACAGGAGACAATAATAATAATGGATAATCACAGAATTTATTTCTCAATTAAGGAACACTTCGCAACATCTAGACAGGTGAAGAACACTTTGGGGGAGATATCATTGTCAAAGTGTACAATAAATAGGTGTCTTTATCAATAAAATTGCAGAGGGTTGACCTTTAGATGTGAACCAAATATAATGCTTAGAAAAATCTGATTTTTATAAAAAGAGAGAGAGTTACCAACGTTTTTCATACAAGTTTTTTCTAAATTTAAAGGTTTTTTTTTTTTGCTTGTGTTAGTTTGTCCTATTAGATTTGAGCCTTTGAAAATGGACAGATGTTGAAAAAAGCAGTAATTCTTAAACTATGAATGCCAATCCTTTTTATTAAACTGTCTGAATTAAAGCTAAATATCTACACATCAATCACATACATAAGTACTTAATATGTCAGAAATGTATTAGTACTGTAGTAGTAGTAGTAGTAGTAGTATTTTCTACTGACTCAGCACACTAGTGTTACGTTGCCATCATTTACATCCTTGTTTTTGAATCTTTTTGATTTAAATAAAAGACATTCAGTCCAAACAGGATAACAAGTATATGAGCTCAATAATTAATCCAAAAATTAATCTAAAAAATATCATATACGTATAAACAGCTCTGGGAAAAAGGATTAGAGACCATTGCAAAATAATCAGGTTTTTATGTTTTTTTATTTATTTTTTTTACAGGTACTTGTATTGGTGAGGTGAACAGTTTTCTTTCATTTTTTTGTGGACTGCTGACAATACTTATCCTAAATA
Source organism: Clarias gariepinus (assembly GCF_024256425.1). Lineage (NCBI taxonomy): Eukaryota > Metazoa > Chordata > Actinopteri > Siluriformes > Clariidae > Clarias > Clarias gariepinus. Next base: position 5,142,702 of record NC_071124.1, on the reverse strand, counting down.
AAAAATATATTTTTTAATAGCTATCGTTATTAAGAGTGTATATTTAATGGAAATTACATCACAACACATCAAAATAATCCAAGATCATGCAGTATTTGCAGAGATTCAATAACTAATAAAACAAAATGGATGCTTTGGTTAAATAACATAAAAAAATCTGTACTTGGTGGAATAACCCTAATTTGCAATTACAGCTTTCATGCGTTTTTCACATTGCTGTTGGGTAACTTTATACCATTCTTTTTGAAAAAAAAAAGCAAACACCTTAACTTTTCTTGATGGTTTTGTATATACACACACACACACACACACACACACACACTTAAATTAATAGGATTATCAAACTAATTTTAATTTTACACAATGATAACTCAAGTAAATACAAAATACATTAGATTTTAAATATATATTCAGAAAGAGGGCAATTTACTTTTTCACGGCACTGAATATAATAATAATAATAATAATAATAATAGTAATAATAATAATAATAATAATAATAATAATCATAATAATAATCCTCTGTTGGCACTGCACACTAGGGGTCAGTTGCCATTTTGTATAAACCTACTTGCTTTTGACTTTTTTTGGCTTGGATTTAAGACATTGGATTCACCTGGCTATCTAAACAGGATTACAAGTGTAAATAACTCAATAATTAATCTAACAATATCATTTATCTTACGATAAAGCAGGCTTGTGATTTCTAGGAAGGATAAAAATCCAGGTTTGGTAACCACGACTCTGTGATGTCTGGGTTTGTATCCATACAGTACTACTTTCACTTTTGTACACACTGTACTGTAAAGGCGGGACTCAATTTGACCAATCAGACAGCTCTGAGGGCGGGACTTGGAGGGGTCCTGTACAATGAGAAGGACGCACGCGCCCGTCGTTAAAACAAACGAAAAAAAAAAGGCGTGGTCAGGAAAATAAATAAAACCTGCCTTTGGGAACGCTTTGAATTCACTTTCTTCAAGTGTGTATCTAAAGAATTAGATTTTTTAACTAAACAAAATGAGTTTCCCAGGGTATGGAGCTCCCGCCGGCGGATATCAAGGAGGGGTAAGAACTGTGGTTTGATTGAATTAATACTTTAATGATGATCGAAACCTTGATCAAAGGCTAAATGTACTCGATGCTCGGTGAGTCGGTTTATTAGTTACGTTACATCACGTCAAGAGCTTTATTAGTAGCCTGATTTCTTTCATTTTAATGTGTATTAGAGTGTTAGAGTTCCCGGGCAAAGCATTGGAGCACTTCCGGTTTCAGAGGGTTTCAGCTTTTTACATGCATGATATATCTGCACTTTAATAAATAGAAATAATAATAATAATAACTAGAGAGCGAATATTTTTGGAGAAACTTTAAGTGTGTCACTTCTAATGAGTGTTGATACGGTCCAGTGCGTGGTGGAGATTTCCGTTGCATAAATAGTCACACCCGTGACGTCATAGCAGAGGCCAGGTGTTATGCTCTAAAATGCCCCCCTGCCACGGATTGCCCCCCTACATAATCTCTTTCAAATAATATATTAGAACATAAATTCATAAGTTTATGGTTTACAAATTACAAATTATAACAAACGAATTTAATTATAAAATAAGCAATATAAGAAATGTTGTATGGGGAAAAATATATAAATTATATATTTTTTTTTTTCATATACAACATGTATATTTTTATATTGCTTATTTTATAATAAAAATCGTTTCCTATAATTTTTCCACCACAAACAATATTTATCTAGTGTAATTTGTGATAAATAATTTGTTATTTGTACATTGACAAACCCCTGCAAAATAAATGTGCCATAAAATAATAGGTCTCGACGGCTGTCACGTGCCTAGGGTTAATTATAATAGTAATAATATACTCGATAATAATAAACCTTTGAATGTATGTCTACATCTTTGTACGCTATACAAATAAAATTGAAATTGAATGTCCTAATATAATATTTGATAGACATTACGTGTGTATGTGTTGGGGGGGCAATCCGTGGCAGGGGGGCATTTTAGCGCATAACATACTTAAATAACTACTTTGATCTGTCGCAATGATCAGACAGTTACTGCATACATAGGCTTTCTACATGTACTTTGCACAATAGTAATAAAGTTTAATCTAATCTTCCAAAGCTAAGAGTGTTTAGTTATGAATGAGTAGTTTCATATTAACCCTAAAGTCTCTCCTTTAAACTCATAAAGCATTACTCTGTAAGTGATCAGCTCAGGTGCACCGTCTGATCTTTACCTGTCTTCTTCTTTGTTTTATGTGGGTTTGAACCCAGTAGGTTACATAACCGCCAAATGTAGGCGTGACACACCCCCCTGTGATTTTACAAATCAGCCTCTTTTTAAAATGTCTAATGCTCCCTTTCTTGATCTTGTCTTGTCTTGACCCGTTCTGTGTCTTTGTCTGTTTAATCTGGTATTTTCACACACCCTTTCTTCTCGACACGTTTCCCTCTCAGCAGGGGCGGACTGGGACCAAAAAGTGGCCCTGGACTTCCTGGCTCACAGCAGCGCACATGATAATACATTGGCTCATTAATGTAGAGATAAATGTTTAACACCAGTTACTAGTATAAAAAGATAATAATACAGAAATCAATGCTTTTTAAACAAATGATTTGAAATATCACTAAACATATATTGGGCCATATCAGTAAAACAAAGAAACAAAGGAAAGAACATCAAGACAAACAACATATAAAGACAATATTTTAAAAAGAATGGCAATCAAACTAAACAGGTAAGCTATATAAATAAAATCAGTAGCAGCATAAGCTTACGCTAGTAAACTAGTTACTTATTTTAATTATTATGGTAGTCAATATTAATTCGAAATAATACTGAGAAACATTCATTTGAATTAATATTGACCATCATAATAATTACTAGCATGAGTTAATGCTGCCACTTAATTTTTTCCAGCTTACCTGTTCAGTTTGATTGCCATTCTTTTCACTCGGCTCTGGTAGATCAGGGGAGAGGTGTTGGTCATCATCAGCAGGCACTGGTTCATCATCACTGACCTGCTGCACATCCAGCTTACACTGATGAGTGGTATATCTTACACCGCATCACGATGATACCACCTGCGAGATGTTCATATCTCACAAACAATGAGACCAATTTGTCTTTTCCTCATAAAGTGTGTAGGTGAAATTCCACCCATACAAGTGTGACAAATATGCAAAGAAAAAAAATCAGAAAGGGGCAAATACTTGGTACTGCACATGAGATGGGATGAGACTGTGCCAGGTGGAGTTTTTCAAAATCATACTAACTTTACCTTGATCTGAATAACTTTAAATGATGAATTCTTTTTAGGGACTCAATAAGGGACTCAATAAGAGATAATACAAAGAATATTTTCTAACAGCCTGTAAATGATACATTTTGGCATTATTGTCTTGTATCTTTTGAAATAAATAAATAAAAAATTACAATACTGCCAAAATGTCTCATTTGGGTCTCTGTGAGACTGGTGCTACTGGTCACTGAAAATATTGTCTTTATACGTAGTTTTATATGTTGTTTGTCTTATTGTTCTTTCATTTGTTTCTTTGTTTTACAAATACTACCCAATATAAACTTTATTTTTTTAACATTTTTGTATTGTATTATATTTTTATACTAGTAAGTGGTTTTAAAAATGAATCTCCACTTTAATGAGCCAGTGTATTATGATGTGGGATGTGGTGGGCTGCTGGATCCAGCCTCGCTTTCCCTGACCGTAGTGTTAGAGCCGTCAGAGTCTGCGGAACTGGAACTTTCCTTCACGCCAAAGCCATAATCTGTTTATTTGAAGCATTTCACAGCATTTACCTCTAAAGCTTGTCCAAAAGCATCTCCACCTTTTCTTCTTCCTCCTTTTCATTCATGGAAATTATTATTAATTTACTCAGAGAAATTTGCTGTATCGAGAAAGGATCAATATCTCCCTTTTCGTGCATTTAAAGTAAAAGTGTCGGGAGGGGGGGAGCGGGGTCGTGTTCAGAACACGGATGGAATAGACCAAACTAATTGATGGCGGGCAATACATTCCCATGCGCGGTAACATAAACACATGCTCTTTCTCGGCTGCGCCCATGCCATTGACCATCGACGCACTCATCCATATGCGTAGAAAAAAAAATGCAATATTATGGTTTCCGTCATTTTTTATATATTTGCGTACTGACTGACTTAAATTTCTTCACTTGGTGTGGCGTAAGTTTGTCAACTCAAACCAGTCCTAACATTCTACTCTGACCCAAGAGCTGGATGTTATCATATACTGTACACACACACATATATATATATATCTGAATGCCGGCATGGTGGTGTAGTGGTTAGCACTGACGCCTTGCATCTCCAGGGTCTGGATCCGATTGCCGGCCAGACTCGATTCCCGTCATGTGTGCATGGCATTTGCATGCTCTCCCCGTGCTTGGTGGGTTTCCTCCGGGCACCCCTGATTCCTTCCAAAAGACCTGCAGATTAGGCTAATTGGTGTTCCCAAATTGTCCGTAGTGTGTTGCCCTGCGATGGATTGGCACCCTGTCCAGGGTGTACCCTGCCTCGTGCCCTAAGTCTGGGATAGTCTGGGATTGCTGCTACATGATTGGTTGATTTGGATATTTAATATACCGGTAGGGCATGTTCCTAATGAAATGGACAGTCCGTGTATGACATTGTTATGATGCTTTCAATTTTTTGTGCTTAAAAACACCAAATCAGGTGTCTAAATAACTAGAAAATGGTGTAAAATGTATACCTGTATAATAACAGACTGAGTGAGTTGACATACTGTATGTCAGCCATAGTGATAAGATACAGTACTGTGCAAATGCCTTAGGCACCATATTACATTGTTGTTTTTTTTTTTTTTTAGCCCTTTCCTTTTTTTTTTTAATAGCCTCACTGATCGGACCATGTAGAAATGAAGCATTTGCACAATATATTACTATTGTTGTATTTTAATTTATTACAAGTCTTAATTACAAGGTTTAATAGACATGTTTGTAGGTAACCAGACATTATAATTGTATAAATATTTGCATTTACTGCATTTATTCATATATCTATCCAATTCATTCATTGATTTTGATAATTGAAGCCATAATCATCAAAATAAAATCCAAAAAGAATATTAGAAATATTGGGCTTGTAAGTGTAATGAATTTAGAACATATACAAGTTTTACATTTTGAATTAAATTCTAAAAAATATACTTCAGCTATAGACACTTACTAAACATGTAGTATGTTTAATGGTACGTGATCTCACACCACAATGGTATGGATTGTTTTCCTGTAAGGGCATGGCCTGCTCAGAGTTGTTCCTTAAAATTTGCAATAGGAACAAAAATTAAGCAGTTTACTGTAATGGCTTTATGTTACATTTTGACTTCAGTGTCTGAACCACTGAGCAGCCAGGTGTCTAAGAGGATTAGAAAAACAGGATGGTTGTTTAGTTGTGACTGCCCAAAAACTAGAGAAGTGGTTTTTTAAAAAAATGTAAAAAAAAAAAAAATCTGTTACACAATGCAGATGGCCACGAAAAATTTAGTAGACTATAAAAGCACCATAATTAAAAAAATGGTGTAAATGTTAAAACAAACTGATATGTAGTAGCAATTAAAAGCAGGCAGGATTAAACAATAAAATTATATATTTTAAAAATAAAATAATGTTCCTGTGAGGGGGATAAAAGTATACTTTTTAGCCATTATTTATGTTAATTAATTATAAGGCTGCACGATTTTATCAGGGGGGAAAATATCCTGTTGCAGTTATTAATTATTGAATGTACCATTTTCTATTCATTCAAATAAGGGCGCAAATGATCACATTAAGGGGATGTTTGTCGATATTTATTTATTTATTTATCATATTATACACTATTAAACCCCAGATGAAACACATAGTTAAATAATTAACATAGGCTCCATAGATTCCCAACTGTCCATACAGTATATTACCCGTAATAAATTGCCCAGGTCCATACTGCGATTTCGAACTACTTCTGAAATATCGAATGGTAAAAACTTGTGTGTTGTATGTCTTATAGTTTCCAGGAGGATTCCCCGGCCAGCAGCAGGATCCTCTTTTTGGATACTTTTCTGCTATTGCTGGACAGGTAGCCTCACATCTTTTAAATCCTTTAGATAGTTTTATATTGTGTCTAAATAAATGTAGTCAGGACAAAACATATCATATGGTAAAGAACTTTTCAACAGCATATTTAAACATTGACCAAGAATTCATTTTGTTACAGGATGGGCAGGTGTCTGCTGAGGAGCTCCAGGCCTGTTTAACCCAGGCGAACTTCTCCGGAGGCTACAAACGTAAGACTGGTTAATGTTTAGGTCATGTACACACCACCAATCAAAAGTGTAATTGGAGTCACCTTCTAAATTCAACGATTTTTCTTCTTTTTACATTAAACATAAAACAATCCTGAAGGCATCCAAAATATGCAATGATCTCCTTTGAACAGTTGATATTAAGATGTTTCTGCTACTTCTGCTCTGTAAAATCTTCATCACGGCTCATAACGGCTCTAATCAGAGGTGCTGATTAAATCCCATTGGTGATTTCTGAATATTTGACCACTAGGTCTAATAACTCTGAGCCGAGTGATAAATTTCCATCCCATTCAAATTGCATTCCTGCCTTAAACCCAGTGTGTGTGAAATAATCCCTGGATCCACCTCAACACTGACCACAATAAAGCACTTACTGATGATAAGTGACTTGAATTAGGCAGAGAAATATAGGAAAATTTATAGACGTTGGATTCCTTGTACATAACTCTTCTTCTATATATAATGCATCCACTTATTCATTTGCTCCTTTGCTTTATTTGATATTTTCACACACCTTTTCTTCTCGACACGTTTCCCTCTCAGTACCACTCAGTAGTAGTTGGAGTGCTGTAGGTCCAGTGGATACGTATTGGATCTATAATCACTGCAACTGCAAAGAAGAATCTAATGTGTTCTGCTTTTGTACCTGTAACTTTTTACCTGATGTGCCGTTTTTAGATATATATCTGAATGGCGGCACGGCGGCACATGTGTGCATGTCGCCTTGCATCTCCAGGGTCTGGGTTTGATTCCCGTCATGTGTGCATGGCGTTTGCATGCTCTCCCCGTGCTTGGTGGGTTTCCTCCGAGCACTCCGGTTTCCTTCCAAAGACCTGCAGGTTAGGCTAATTGGTGTTCCCAAATTGTCCGTGGTGCCCTGTGATGGATTGGCACCCTGTCATTCGTGCCCTAAGTCTGGGATAGGCTTCAGGCCCCCGTGACCTTGAATACAGGATAAAGCAGTATAGATGGTAAGTGAGTGAGAATAAGTCTGGAACTAACAATCGTGACGAAGTCGAAGGTTCTTTGATAATATTTTTTCCCGCATTTACTCCTGTATCTTTATAATGATTTAATGCATTGCATTGCTGCCACATGATTGGTTGATTTGGATATTTAATATACTGGTAGGCATGTTCCTAATGAAATGGACAGTCCGTGTATGACATTGTTATGATGCTTTCAAATTTTCTGCTTAAAAACACCAAATCAGGTGTCTAAATAACTAGAAAATGGTGTAAGATGTATCCCTGTATAAAAACAGACTGAGTGAGTTGACATACTGTATGTCAGCCATAGTGATAAGATACAGTACTGTGCAAAAGTCTTAGGCACCATATTACATGCTGTTTTTTTTTTGTTTTTGTTTTTTTAGCCCTTTCTTTTTTTTTTTTTCCTGTAAGGGCATGGCCTGCTCAGAGTTGTTCCTTAAAATTTGCAATAGGAACAAAAATTAAGCAGTTTACTGTAATGGCTTTATGTTACATTTTGACTTCAGTGTCTGAACCACTGAGCAGCCAGGTGTCTAAGAGGATTAGAAAAACAGGATGGTTGTTTAGTTGTGACTGCCCAAAAATCTTTTATGCTTTTATTAACTTCTTGCCCTTCATCGCAGCTTTCAACCTGGAGACCTGCAGACTGATGATTGCCATGCTTGATGTATCCTTTACAGCCTTCGCACTTTACAGCCATTTAATTTTTACATTTTAATTATATTGCAGTGATGATATAAATGTCTCAAATCCAATATACTGATGAAATACACCAACATTCCAATCTCCTTCTAAGAAGATCTTGATCATCTAAGATTAATAATAAATATATTTAACGAAGAATCTATAATTGTTTATGCTTTTATAAAACCTTCTTTGAAGACATGTTTGTCCAACATTTATGGAAAGTGTCTTTAGAACCGATGCTTTGCAGTCTATAATTATTCATTCATATTTAATAGTTATTTGATCTATCTCACCAGAAGGGTGCTGGTGTAATGACATTTCAATTAGCAGTTTTTAATTAGGTAGCATGACAACAGATCAAATGGTTAACCTTGGCGAATACGCCGCTTCATTTCATTACAAAGTTCTGCTGTGCATTCAGATTTGTCTACCAATTCTTAGTTTTTTTTTTTTTTCCCCTTTTTTTTTATCACTTTCATGGTGATGGTAGCATTTTGTCCTTTCTGCAACATTTGGAGAAAACAAGGGAAAAAGCAGTAAAGTGCAAATATTCTGTAGTCACATGATACATCACTGTCATCATGTTTGGATTGACTTGTGAGCACCATATCACATATCAAATCGTATCGAGGCAAAAGCATACAGTATCATACCATTCCTACTCAATATGAGTTCAAATATGGAATTTCAGTAAAGCTAGAATATGCGACAATAAAGTTTCTCTTCTCTGATTTTGCTTTGTGTAATACCATGTGCCCTTAATGTTGTCAATTTGTTACCTCATCGTGCTAAATCTTTTCCAGTATTTTAAGTTAAACTCTCTCCCTTAACTCGCTTCATTTTTTTAGCGTGACATGTCCGGCTCCATGGGTTTTAACGAGTTTAAGGAGCTATGGGCGGTGCTTAATGGGTGGAAGCAGCACTTCATGTCCATTGACAAGGACAGGAGTGGGACCGTGGACCCACAGGAAATGAACCAGGCCGTTACCTCCATGGGTAAAGGACACATTCTTTAACATCCTACATGTAACTTGTGCATTCAGAATGTTGGCTTGTAATTAGATAGAATATATTACTTATTTAGAAGATAAACTACTGCAGTATTGTGTTTGTGTGTGTGTTTTTTTTCTCCAGGCTATAGACTGAGTCCTCAAACCATGAACTGTATCATAAAGCGATATAGCACTCACGGAAGGATCACTTTTGATGATTATGTCGCGTGCTGTGTCAAACTAAGGAGCCTGACTGGTACATTATTTTACAAGCTTTTGTGTACAATTTTATGTTAAATATATTTATGTTCTTTTACTTATGTATGCGTTATATTCCGTGTTCAGATGCATTCCGCAGGAGGGACCAGGCGCAAAACGGAACCGCTTCATTTCAGTATGAAGACGTAAGTAAGACTGTTATATAAAAGCTAATGTAAACCCTAAAAGTTAATGCAAAAAAAACCCATAATGGCGCCTGACTTAATTTTGTTCTATATGTTTTTCTTCTTCTTTTTTTTTCAGTTTCTCCAGTGCACTATGAGCACCTGAAAGAAATTTCTGCAAAAGCAAATCAGCGTTTTTCCAGCATCTATGGCATGATTAGTAAAGTCTCCAGTGGCCATGAGCTTTTTTTTTTTTATACAAATGCTTCCTTATTCAAGCATCTACGCTAACTAAAGTCATTCTTTTTAACCAATTTAACAACTATTATCAAAAAACCCTGTTACGTATATACTAAATAGATTAAAAACTTCATTGTTGAATAATTAAAGAATCTAATAAACATGGGGACCAAAACCACTTGGAAGCATGTAACCCAAAAATTGTATTCAATAAAAAAAATCAAAATTGTCTTTGCTTATTTTGGTGATCTTTATTCTATATACAGGTAAACAAATTCTATATTGTGGTAAACAAAATTTCACCATAAAATTATCCATGGCATTCCTCCTATTTCTTTTTTTTAAACTTTGCAGTATACAGTATCACAGATATAAATTCTGTAAATCATAGACACGCATTTGGGTATATTAAATCTTCTTCCAGTTATATTCTATAAAATATATATTTGTGCCAGCAGAATGTTATCACAATTAAATAACCGTCCTGTGTAATGCATCGCTTTTCCTTAAAATTCTCATAGAAGAAGAAAAGCATCTAGTGTAGTACATGTGCCTTTTTGACCACTAGGTCCTTGGATCCACCTCAACACTGACCACGATAAAGCACTTACTGATGATGAGTGACTTGAATTAGGCAGAGAAATATAGGAGAATTTATAGACATAAATTCCTTGTACATAACTCTTCCTCTATATAATGCATCCCCTTTTAAATAATTTGCTCCTTTGCACTCATTTTTGCATGTTTACATATGCAAAATTCTTTAGCATGGTATTTTATACTGTACCACCTGTAATAATTTGCTCATTTGTACTCATTGCAACAAATCTACCTCACTATATACTATTTATATGTATATGCAAATTATTCTGCACTGTGAAAATGCACTTCTGGTTAGATGCTAACTTTTGTTGCCTTGTATCGACATGTGCAGTGAGAATAAAGTTGAATCTAATTTAATCTAATCTAATCTAATCTAATCTAGTAAATAAGCATCAATTTTATATTCAGTTACTAAAACAAAATGCTGTATTTCCCTGCAGTACCTTCAACCGAACTAATAATTAAAAAAAATATATTATTTTATTTTTACATTTTTTATTATTAATTTATTTTTAATAAATAAAAGTCTGCTAATATAATGAGAATAAACATAATTAAGAAGCTTTAATTAAAAATGTTTATTTTTTTAATTAAAAAAATCTTAAATGCCATGATCTTAGTATGGCACTCATTGATTATGAAAACACATTATTTATGCCTTTTTATGTTTGTTTTTATATTATTATTATTATTATTATTATTATACTGTAATGGTTAGCTCTTCTCTTGAGGTGTAAACTGTGGTTAGGTGAACTGAATTTCCATTTGCCATATTAGTGCCAGTCTCTGTAGCACATAGCAGAATATAAATATTTAATACTCTGAAAAATACTTGTTTCTTTTGAAGCACTTTAAACTAAAGACATTTGATAAATCGGGCTAAGGATGCTCATATAATTTTTGATTTTATGTTGAATTTTAAGTACTGTATTTATAAACTGTACACTGGCTTTTAACTGGTTTTTATTCTATTAAGGTGTAATATACTGTATTATGTTTTACCCTTGTATTCTGGAAATGTGTAATGGTGATCAAAAATAAACTGATAAAGTTAAACTTTTAATTTTTTAAAACACTCCAAAGTTCTAGTGTTCAGTTATACTGAAAAGCAAAAAGTCTATACAGTGTCCCTTTAATGGCAGTTTATATAGACAAATAAATGATTCATAGGCTTTCACATAAATTACATGTATGCTTCAATACTTTTTACTAAATACGTGGTTTTAAATAGTCTAGAAAAACTAAAATACAATATTTTATAGACCTTTTACATTTATCGATTTAGAAGCTTCGTCTTTTTCCCTTTTGATTCATGAGAAAGCTTCGTCCTCATCGTTGGGATGGAAAATGAGGTCTTGTGTGTGTATACTGTGGTCCATTAGAGATGATTGTACCAGGTTTCACTGCAAACCACAGCATCATGTTTAATCATGTCACAGACTGCCAACCTTTAAAACATTTCCCAAGAAAATCATATAAGTTTGTTTTAAAACTAAGAACAAATTGTATAAATAAGTGAATAAGATACATAGTACAAAACTGCAAATCAGACAAATGATTGTGGGAAAATATTAAAAAGTAATATAAATAGTGTGTAAGTGAGTGTAAATTTTGTATGTATTGAAAGACCAAATGCAACTGAAGCACTGTTTAAACACACCCACACTTCCAGCTAAACATGACTGTCGCATACTATATGCTGGTGCCGTGATTCTTGTTCGTGCTCAAGTCTAATTTTGCTATTAAATAAACCACAGTTTATTAACAATTCTCTGAACGTACACTGTACCATATAGTTTTAACAACATTTGTATTTGTTGCATTTTCTGTTTTGTGCAAAATTGTGCAAAAAACTTTGAAGTCATTAGATGCCCAGTTTAGAAGAAAAAAATTAATAAAGAAGAAACAGGGAAGAGATAGAAGGGTATGCAGTTCTCTATAATATTTTGCATGCAATTAAATACTTCTATACGTATTGTTTATATTATATAACAGTCAAAGTAGTTGTCTGGTTTGTATTCCGAAAGCACCAGAGGGACAAACACTGGCATGAGTCCCGTGGGGGTCAAAATCTGGAAAAACAAAAAGTGACCCGTAGTCGGCAGGATTCGAACCTGCGCGGGGAGACCCCAATGGATTTCTAGTCCATCGCCTTAACCACTCGGCCACGACTACTGCGCGCCACTCCGCCTACTGAACACACTGCAGAGCTTCAGCCTCCGAAATATTCCGTATATAATGATTAAAAGGCATGATGTAATTAAAGGGGTCGAAATATTACAGAAAAAAAACGTTCCAGAAATATTTAGAGTGTCTGATTATTTTTTGGCTGGGCATTGAACTGTACTTCACTATTTCTTAATCTGTTTAATACACTTGTGTTATATTTACCCTGGTTTTTCTCCATAACAAAAAGAAAATGGAAATAAAAAAGAATAGGGGAAA